>NW_027669849.1:1395421-2093131 GCF_964146895.1 Miniopterus schreibersii
GGGTGAGGATTGGACCTAGGGTTAGGGTTTTGTTGAGGGCTAGGGTTAGAGAGACGGTTAGGGTTAGGATTGGACCTAGGGTTAGGGTTATCTTGAGGGCTAGGGTTAGAGTGACGGTTACGGCTAGGATTGGACCTAGGGTTATGGTTTTGTTGAGGGCTAGGGTTAGAGAGACAGTTATGGTTAGGATTGGATCTAGGGTTAGGGTTATGTTGAGGGCTAGGGTTAGAGACAGGGTTAGGGTTAGGATTGGACCTATGGTTAGGGTTATGCTGAGGGCTAGGTTTAGAGAGACGGTTAGGGTTAGGATTGGACCTAGGGTTAGGGTTCTGTTGAGGGCTAGGGTTAGAGGGACGGTGAGGGTTAGGATTGGACCTAGGGTTAGGGTTATGTTGAGGGCTAGTGTTAGAGAGACGGTTAGGGTTAGGATTGGACTTAGGGTTAGGGTTCTGTTGAGGGCTAGGGTTAGAGAGACGGTCAGAGTTAGGATTGGACCTAGGGTTAGGGTTATGTTGAGGGCTAGGGTTAGAGAGACGTTTAGTGTTAGGATTGGACCTAGGGTTAGGGTTATGTTGAGGGCTAGGGTTAGAGAGACGGTTAGGGTTAGGATTGGAACTAGGGTTAGCGTTATGTTGAGGGCTAGGGTTAGAGAGACGGTTAGGGTTAGGATTGGACCTAGGGTTAGGGTTATGTTGAGGGCTAGGGTTAGAGAGACGGTTAGGTTTAGGATTGGACCTAGGGTTAGGGTTATGTTGAGGGCTAGGGTTAGAGAGACGGTTAGGGTTAGGATTGGACCTAGGGTTAGGGTTATGTTGAGGGCTAGGGTAAGAGAGACGGTTAGGGTTAGGATTGGACCTAGGGTTAGGGTTATGTTGAGGGCTAAGGTTAGAGACACGGTTAGGGTTAGGATTGGACCTAGGGTTAGGGTTATACTGAGGGCTAGGGTTAGAGAGAGGTTATGGTTAGTATTGGACCTAGGGTTAGGGTTTTGTTGAGGGCTAGGGTTAGAGAGACGGTTAGGGTTAGGATTGGATCTAGGGTTAGGGTTATGTTGAGGGCTAAGGTTAGAGAGGCCGTTAGGGTTAGAATTGGACCTAGGGTTAGGGTTATGTTGAGGGCTAGGGTTAGAGAGACGGTTAGGGTTAGGATTGGACCTAGGGTTAGGGTTATGTTGAGGGCAAGGGTTAGAGGGTCGGTGAGGGTTAGGATTGGACCTAGGGTTAGGGTTATGTTGAGGGCTAGTGTTAGAAAGACGGTTAGGGTTGGGATAAGCCCTAGGATTAGGGTTTTGTTGAGGGCTAGGGTTAGAGAGACGTTTATGGTTAGGATTGGACCTAGGGTTCTGGTTATGTTGAGGGCTAGGGATAGAGAGACGGTTAGGGGTAGAATTGGACCTAGGGTTAGGGTTATGTTGAGGCCTGGGTTAGAGAGACGGTTAGGGTTAGGATTGCACCTAGGGTTAGGGTTATGTTGAGGGCTAGGGTTAGAGAGATGTTTAGGGTTAGGATTCGACCTAGGGTTAGGGTTATGTTGAGGGCTAGGGTTAGAGAGACGGTTAGGGTTAGGATTCGAACTAGGGTTAGGTTTATGTTGAGGGCTAGGGTTAGAGAGACGGTTACGGTTAGGATTGGACCTAGGGTTAGGGTTATGTTGAGGGCTAGGGTTAGAGAGACGGTTAGGATTAGGATTGGACCTAGGCTTAGGGTTATGTTGAGGGCTAGGTTTACAGAGGCGGTTAGGGTTAGGATTGGACCTAGGGTTAGAGTTATGTTGAGGGCTATGGTTAGAGAGACGGTTAGGGTTAGGATTGGACCTAGCGTTAGGGTTATGTTGAGGGCTAGGGTTAGAGAGACGGTTAGGGATAGGATTGGACCTAGGATTAGGGTTATGTTGAGGGCTAGGGTTAGAGAGACGGTTACGGTTAGGATTGGACCTAGGGTTAGGGTTATGTTGCGGGCTAGGGTTAGAGAGACGGTTAGGGTTAGGATTGGACCTAGGGTTAGGGTTATGTTGAGGGCTAGGGTTAGAGGGACGGTGAGGGTTAGGATTGGACCTAGGGTTAGGGTTATGTTGAGGGCTAGTGTTAGAGTGACGGTTAGGGTTAGGATTGGACCTAGGGTTAGGGTTCTGTTGAGGGCTAGTTTAGAGAGACTGTCAGTGTTATGATTGGACCTAGGGTTAGGGTTATGTTGAGGGCTCGGGTTAGAGAGACGGTTAGGGTTAGAATTGGACCTTGGGTAAGGGGTATGTTGAGGGTTAGGGTTAGAGAGACGGTTAGGGTTAGGATTGCACCTAGGGTTAGGGTATGTTGAAGGCTAGGGTTAGAGAGAAGGTAAGGGTGAGGATTGGACCTAGGGTTAGGGTTATGTTGAGGGCTAGGCTTAGAGAGACGGTTAGGGTTAGGATTGGACCTAGTGTTACAGTTATGTTGAGGGCTAGGGTTAGAGAGACGGTTAGGGTGAGGATTGGACCTAGGGTTAGGGTTATGGTGAGGGCTAGGGTTAGAGAGACGGTTAGGGTTAGCATTGGACCCAGGGGTAGAGTTATTTTGAGGGCAATTGTTAGAGAGACGGTAAAGGTGAGGATTGAACCTAGGGTTAGAGTTATGTTGAGGGCTAGGGTTAGAGAGACGGATAGGGTTAGGATTGGACCTAGGGTTAGAGTTATGTTGAGGGCTAGGGTTAGAGAGACGGTTAGGGTTAGGATTGGACCTAGGGTTAGGGTTATGTTGAGCGCTAGGGTTAGAGAGACAGTTAGGGTTAGGATTTGACCTAGGGTTAGGGATATGTTGAGGGCTAGGTTTAGAGAGACGGTTAGGGTTAGGATTGGACCTAGGGTTAGGGTTAGGTTGAGGGCTAGGGTTATAGAGACGGTTAGGGTTAGGATTGGACCTAGGGTTAGCGTTATGCTGAGGACTAGGGTTAGAGAGACGGTTAGGGTTAGGATTGGACCTAGGGTTAGGGCTATGTTGAGGGCTAAGGTTAGAGAGACGGTTAGGGTTAGGATTGGACCTAGGGTTAGGGTTAGGTTGAGGGCTAGTGTTATAGAGACGGTTAGGGTTAGGATTGGACCTAGGGTTAGCGTTATGCTGAGGACTAGGGTTAGAGAGACGGTTAGGGTTAGGATTGGACCTAGGGTTAGGGCTATGTTGAGGGCTAGGGTTAGAGAGACGGTTAGGGTTAGGATTGGACCTAGGGTTAGGGTTATGTTGAGGGGTAGGGTTAGAGAGACGGTTAGGGTTAGGATTGGACCTAGGGTTAACGTTATGCTGAGGGCTAGGGTTAGAGAGACGGTTAGGGTTAGGATTGGACCTAGGGTTAGGGTTATGTTGAGGGCTAGGTTTAGAGAGACGGTTAGGGTTAGGATTGGGCCTAGGGTTAGGGTTAGGTTGAGGGCTAGGGTTATAGAGACGGTTAGGGTTAGGATTGGACCTAGAGTTAACGTTATGCTGAGGGCTAGGGTTAGAGAGACGGTTAGGGTTAGGATTGGACCTAGGGTTAGGGTTCTGTTGAGGGCTAGGGTTAGAGGGACGGTGAGGGTGAGGATTGGACCTAGGGTTAGGGTTATGTTGAGGGCTAGGGTTAGAGAGACGGTTAGGGTTAGGATTGGACCTAGGGTTAGGGTTATCTTGAGGGCTAGGGTTAGAGTGACGGTTACGGCTAGGATTGGACCTAGGGTTATGGTTTTGTTGAGGGCTAGGGTTAGAGAGACAGTTATGGTTAGGATTGGATCTAGGGTTAGGGTTATGTTGAGGGCTAGGGTTAGAGACAGGGTTAGGGTTAGGATTGGACCTAGGGTTAGGGTTATGCTGAGGGCTAGGGTTAGAGAGACGGTTAGCGTTAGGATTGGACCTAGGGTTAGGGTTCTGTTGAGGGCTAGGGTTAGAGGGACGGTGAGGGTTAGGATTGGACCTAGGGTTAGGGTTATGTTGAGGGCTAGTGTTAGAGAGACGGTTAGGGTTAGGATTGGACTTAGGGTTAGGGTTCTGTTGAGGGCTAGGGTTAGAGAGACGGTCAGAGTTAGGATTGGACCTAGGGTTAGGGTTATGTTGAGGGCTAGGGTTAGAGAGACGGTTAGTGTTAGGATTGGACCTAGGGTTAGGGTTATGTTGAGGGCTAGGGTTAGAGAGACGGTTAGGGTTAGGATTGGACCTAGGGTTAGCGTTATGTTGAGGGCTAGGGTTAGAGTGATGGTTAGGGTTAGGATTGGACCTAGGGTTATGGTTAGGATGAGGGCTAGGTTTAGAGAGACGGTTAGGTTTAGGATTGGACCTAGGGTTAGGGTTATGTTGAGGGCTAGGGTTAGAGAGACGGTTAGGGTTAGGATTGGACCTAGGGTTAGGGTTATGTTGAGGGCTAGGGTAAGAGAGACGGTTACGGTTAGGATTGGACCTAGGGTTAGGGTTATGTTGAGGGCTAAGGTTAGAGACACGGTTAGGGTTAGGATTGGACCTAGGGTTAGGGTTATACTGAGGGCTAGGGTTAGAGAGAGGTTATGGTTAGTATTGGACCTAGGGTTAGGGTTTTGTTGAGGGCTAGGGTTAGAGAGACGTTTATGGTTAGGATTGGACCTAGGGTTCTGGTTATGTTGAGGGCTAGGGATGGAGAGACGGTTAGGGGTAGAATTGGACCTAGGGTTTGGGTTATGTTGAGGCCTGGGTTAGAGAGACGGTTAGGGTTAGGATTGCACCTAGGGTTAGGGTTATGTTGAGGGCTAGGGTTAGAGAGATGTTTAGGGTTAGGATTCGACCTAGGGTTAGGGTTATGTTGAGGGCTAGGGTTAGAGAGACGGTTAGGGTTAGGATTGGAACTAGGGTTAGGTTTATGTTGAGGGCTAGGGTTAGAGAGACGGTTACGGTTAGGATTGGACCTAGAGTTAGGGTTATGTTGAGGGCTAGGGTTAGAGAGACGGTTAGGATTAGGATTGGACCTAGGCTTAGGGTTATGATGAGGGCTAGGTTTACAGAGGCGGTTAGGGTTAGGATTGGACCTAGGGTTACAGTTATGTTGAGGGCTATGGTTAGAGAGACGGTTAGGGTTAGGATTGGACTTAGGGTTAGGGTTATTTTGAGGGCTAAAGTTAGAGAGACGATTAGGTTTAGCATTGGACCTAGGGTTAGGGTTATGTTGAGGGCTAGGATTAGAGAGACGGTTAGGGTGAGGATTGGACCTAGGGTTAGGGTTATGTTGAGGGCTAGGGTTAGAGACACGGTTAGGGTTAGGAGTGGACCTAGGGTTAGGGTTATGTTGAGGGCTAGGGTTAGAGAGACGGATAGGGTTAGGATTGGACCTAGGGTTAGAGTTATGTTGAGGGCTAGGGTTAGAGAGACGGATAGGGTTAGGATTGGACCTAGGGTTAGAGTTATGTTGAGGGCTAGGGTTAGAGAGACGGTTAGGGTTAGGATTGGACCTAGGGTTAGGGTTATGTTGAGCGCTAGGGTTAGAGAGACAGTTAGGGTTAGGATTTGACCTAGGGTTAGGGATATGTTGAGGGCTAGGTTTAGAGAGACGGTTAGGGTTAGGATTGGACCTAGGGTTAGGGTTAGGTTGAGGGCTAGGGTTACAGAGACGGTTAGGGTTAGGATTGGACCTAGGGTTAGCGTTATGCTGAGGACTAGGGTTAGAGAGACGGTTAGGGTTAGGATTGGACCTAGGGTTAGGGCTATGTTGAGGGCTAGGGTTAGAGAGACGGTTAGGGGTAGGATTGGACCTAGGGTTAGGGTTAGGTTGAGGGCTAGTGTTATAGAGACGGTTAGGGTTAGGATTGGACCTAGGGTTAGCGTTATGCTGAGGACTAGGGTTAGAGAGACGGTTAGGGTTAGGATTGGACCTAGGGTTAGGGCTATGTTGAGGGCTAGGGTTAGAGAGACGGTTAGGGTTAGGATTGGACCTAGGGTTAGGGTTATGTTGAGGGCTAGGGTTAGAGAGACGGTTAGGGTTAGGATTGGACCTAGGGTTAGGGTTATGTTGAGGGCTAGGTTTAGAGAGACGGTTAGGGTTAGGATTGGGCCTAGGGTTAGGGATAGGTTGAGGGCTAGGGTTATAGAGACGGTTAGGGTTAGGATTGGACCTAGGGTTAACGTTATGCTGAGGGCTAGGGTTAGAGAGACGGTTAGGGTTAGGATTGGACCTAGGGTTAGGGTTCTGTTGAGGGCTAGGGTTAGAGGGACGGTGAGGGTGAGGATTGGACCTAGGGTTAGGGTTATGTTGAGGGCTAGGGTTAGAGAGACGGTTAGGGTTAGGATTGGACCTAGGGTTAGGGTTATCTTGAGGGCTAGGGTTAGAGTGACGGTTACGGCTAGGATTGGACCTAGGGTTATGGTTTTGTTGAGGGCTAGGGTTAGAGAGACAGTTATGGTTAGGATTGGATCTAGGGTTAGGGTTATGTTGAGGGCTAGGGTTAGAGACAGGGTTAGGGTTAGGATTGGACCTAGGGTTAGGGTTATGCTGAGGGCTAGGGTTAGAGAGACGGTTAGGGTTAGGATTGGACCTAGGGTTAGGGTTCTGTTGAGGGCTAGGGTTAGAGGGACGGTGAGGGTTAGGATTGGACCTAGGGTTAGGGTTATGTTGAGGGCTAGTGTTAGAGAGACGGTTAGGGTTAGGATTGGACTTAGGGTTAGGGTTCTGTTGAGGGCTAGGGTTAGAGAGACGGTCAGGGTTAGGATTGGACCTAGGGTTAGGGTTATGTTGAGGGCTAGGGTTAGAGAGACGGTTAGTGTTAGGATTGGACCTAGGGTTAGGGTTATGTTGAGGGCTAGGGTTAGAGAGACGTTTATGGTTAGGATTGGACCTAGGGTTCTGGTTATGTTGAGGGCTAGGGATAGAGAGACGGTTAGGGGTAGAATTGGACCTAGGGTTAGGTTTATGTTGAGGCCTGGTTTAGAGAGACGGTTAGGGTTAGGATTGCACCTAGGGTTAGGGTTATGTTGAGGGCTAGGGTTAGAGAGATGTTTAGGGTTAGGATTCGACCTAGGGTTAGGGTTATGTTGAGGGCTAGGGTTAGAGAGACGGTTCGGGTTAGGATTGGAACTAGGGTTAGGGTTATGATGAGGGCTAGGTTTACAGAGGCGGTTAGGGTTAGGAATTGGACCTAGGGTTAGAGTTATGTTGAGGGCTATGGTTAGAGAGACGGTTAGGGTTAGGATTGGACTTAGGGTTAGGGTTATTTTGAGGGCTAAAGGTAGAGAGACGGTTAGGTTTAGCATTGGACCTAGGGTTAGGGTTATGTTGAGGGCTAGGATTAGAGAGACGGTTAGGGTGAGGATTGGACCTAGGGTTAGGGTTATGTTGAGGGCTAGGGTTAGAGACACGGTTAGGGTTAGGAATGGACCTAGGGTTAGGGTTATGTTGAGGGCTAGGGTTAGAGAGACGGTTAGGGTTAGGATTGGACCTAGGGTTAGGGTTATGTTGAGGGCTAGGGTAAGAGAGACGGTTACGGTTAGGATTGGACCTAGGGTTAGGGTTATGTTGAGTGCTAAGGTTAGAGACACGGTTAGGGTTAGGATTGGACCTAGGGTTAGGGTTATACTGAGGGCTAGGGTTAGAGAGAGGTTATGGTTAGTATTGGACCTAGGGTTAGGGTTTTGTTGAGGGCTAGGGTTAGAGAGACGTTTATGGTTAGGATTGGACCTAGGGTTCTGGTTATGTTGAGGGCTAGGGATAGAGAGACGGTTAGGGGTAGAATTGGACCTAGGGTTAGGGTTATGTTGAGGCCTGGGTTAGAGAGACGGTTAGGGTTAGCATTGCACCTAGGGTTAGGGTTATGTTGAGGGCTAGGTTTAGAGAGACGGTTAGGGTTAGGATTGGACCTAGGGTTAGGGTTAGGTTGAGGGCTAGGGTTAGAGAGACGGTTAGGTTTAGGATTGGACCTAGGGTTAGGGTTATGTTGAGGGATAGGGTTAGAGAGATGGTTAGGGTTAGGATTGGACCTAGGGTTAGGGTTAGGTTGAGGGCTAGGGTTAGAGAGACGGTTAGGTTTAGGATTGGACCTAGGGTTAGGGTTATGTTGAGGGCTAGGGTTAGAGAGACGGTTAGGGTTGGAATTGGACCTAGGGTTAGAGGTATGTTGAGGGCTAGGGTTAGAGAGACGGTTAGGGTTAGGATTGGACCCAGGGTTAGGGTTATGTTGAGGGCTAGGGTTAGAGAGACGTTTATGGTTAGGTTTGGACCTAGGTTTAGGGTTATGTTGAGGGCTAGGGTTAGAGAGACGGTTAGGGTTAGAATTGGACCTAGGGTTAGGGGTATGTTGAGGGCTAGGCTTAGAGAGACGGTTAGGGTTAGGATTGCACCTAGGGTTAGGGTTATGTTGAGGGCTAGGGTTGGAGAGACGGTTAGGGTTAGGATTGGACCTAGCGTTAGGGTTATGTTGAGGGCTAGGGTTAGAGAGACGGTTAGGGATAGGATTGGACCTAGGGTTAGGGTTATGTTGCGGGCTAGGGTTAGAGAGACGGTTAGGGTTAGGATTGGACCTAGGGTTAGGGTTCTGTTGAGGGCTAGGGTTAGAGGGACGGTGAGGGTGAGGATTGGACCTAGGGTTAGGGTTATGTTGAGGGCTAGGGTTAGAGAGACGGTTAGGGTTAGGATTGGGCCTAGGGTTAGGGTTATCTTGAGGGCTAGGGTTAGAGTGACGGTTACGGCTAGGATTGGACCTAGGGTTATGGTTTTGTTGAGGGCTAGGGTTAGAGAGACAGTTATGGTTAGGATTGGATCTAAGGTTAGGGTTATGTTGAGGGCTAGGGTTAGAGACAGGGTTAGGGTTAGGATTGGACCTAGGGTTAGGGTTATGCTGAGGGCTAGGGTTAGAGAGACGATTAGGGTTAGGATTGGACCTAGGGTTAGGGTTCTGTTGAGGGCTAGGGTTAGAGGGACGGTGAGGGTTAGCATTGGACCTAGGGTTAGGGTTATGTTGAGGGCTAGTGTTAGAGAGACGGTTAGGGTTAGGATTGGACTTAGGGTTAGGGTTCTGTTGAGGGCTAGGGTTAGAGAGACGGTCAGAGTTAGGATTGGACCTAGGGTTAGGGTTATGTTGAGGGCTAGGGTTAGAGAGACGGTTAGTGTTAGGATTGGACCTAGGGTTAGGGTTATGTTGAGGGCTAGGGTTAGAGAGACCGTTAGGGTTAGGATTGGACCTAGGGTTAGCGTTATGTTGAGGGCTAGGGTTAGAGAGATGGTTAGGGTTAGGATTGGACCTAGGGTTAGGGTTAGGATGAGGGCTAGGTTTAGAGAGACGGTTAGGTTTAGGATTGGACCTAGGGTTAGGGTTATGTTGAGGGCTAGGGTTAGAGAGACGGTTAGGGTTAGGTTTGGACCTAGGGTTAGGGTTATGTTGAGGGCTAGGGTAAGAGAGACGGTTACGGTTAGGATTGGACCTAGGGTTAGGGTTATGTTGAGGGCTAAGGTTAGAGACACGGTTAGGGTTAGGATTGGACCTAGGGTTAGGGTTATACTGAGGGCTAGGGTTAGAGAGAGGTTATGGTTAGTATTGGACCTAGGGTTAGGGTTTTGTTGAGGGCTAGGGTTAGAGAGACGTTTATGGTTAGGATTGGACCTAGGGTTCTGGTTATGTTGAGGGCTAGGGATAGAGAGACGGTTAGGGGTAGAATTGGACCTAGGGTTAGGGTTATGTTGAGGCCTGGGTTAGAGAAACGGTTAGGGTTAGGATTGCACCTAGGGTTAGGGTTATGTTGAGGGCTAGGGTTAGAGAGATGTTTAGGGTTAGGATTCGACCTAGGGTTAGGGTTATGTTGAGGGCTAGGGTTAGAGAGACGGTTAGGGTTAGGATTGGAACTAGGGTTAGGTTTATGTTGAGGGCTAGGGTTAGAGAGACGGTTACGGTTAGGATTGGACCTAGGGTTAGGGTTATGTTGAGGGCTAGGGTTAGAGAGACGGTTAGGATTAGGATTGGACCTAGGCTTAGGGTTATGATGAGGGCTAGGTTTACAGAGGCGGTTAGGGTTAGGATTGGACCTAGGGTTAGAGTTATGTTGAGGGCTATGGTTAGAGAGACGGTTAGGGTTAGGATTGGACTTAGGGTTAGGGTTATTTTGAGGGCTAAAGTTAGAGAGACGGTTAGGTTTAGCATTGGACCTAGGGTTAGGGTTATGTTGAGGGCTAGGATTAGAGAGACGGTTAGGGTGAGGATTGGACCGAGGGTTAGGGTTATGTTGAGGGCTAGGGTTAGAGACACGGTTAGGGTTAGGAATGGACCTAGGGTTAGGGTTATGTTGAGGGCTAGGGTTAGAGAGACGGTTAGGGTTAGGATTGGACCTAGGGTTAGTGTTATGTTGAGGGCTAGGGTAAGAGAGACGGTTAGGGTTAGGATTGGACCTAGGGTTAGGGTTATACTGAAGCCTAGGGTTAGAGAGAGGTTATGGTTAGTATTGGACCTAGGGTTAGGGTTTTGTTGAGGGCTAGGGTTAGAGAGACGTTTATGGTTAGGATTGGACCTAGGGTTCTGGTTATGTTGAGGGCTAGGGATAGAGAGACGGTTAGGGGTAGAATTGGACCTAGGGTTAGGGTTATGTTGAGGCCTGGGTTAGAGAAACGGTTAGGGTTAGGATTGCACCTAGGGTTAGGGTTATGTTGAGGGCTAGGGTTAGAGAGATGTTTAGGGTTAGGATTCGACCTAGGGTTAGGGTTATGTTGAGGGCTAGGGTTAGAGAGACGGTTAGGGTTAGGATTGGAACTAGGGTTAGGTTTATGTTGAGGGCTAGGGTTAGAGAGACGGTTACGGTTAGGATTGGACCTAGGGTTAGGGTTATGTTGAGGGCTAGGGTTAGAGAGACGGTTAGGATTAGGATTGGACCTAGGCTTAGGGTTATGATGAGGGCTAGGTTTACAGAGGCGGTTAGGGTTAGGATTGGACCTAGGGTTAGAGTTATGTTGAGGGCTATGGTTAGAGAGACGGTTAGGGTTAGGATTGGACTTAGGGTTAGGGTTATTTTGAGGGCTAAAGTTAGAGAGACGGTTAGGTTTAGCATTGGACCTAGGGTTAGGGTTATGTTGAGGGCTAGGATTAGAGAGACGGTTAGGGTGAGGATTGGACCGAGGGTTAGGGTTATGTTGAGGGCTAGGGTTAGAGACACGGTTAGGGTTAGGAATGGACCTAGGGTTAGGGTTATGTTGAGGGCTAGGGTTAGAGAGACGGTTAGGGTTAGGATTGGACCTAGGGTTAGTGTTATGTTGAGGGCTAGGGTAAGAGAGACGGTTAGGGTTAGGATTGGACCTAGGGTTAGGGTTATACTGAAGCCTAGGGTTAGAGAGAGGTTATGGTTAGTATTGGACCTAGGGTTAGGGTTTTGTTGAGGGCTAGGGTTAGAGAGACGTTTATGGTTAGGATTGGACCTAGGGTTCTGGTTATGTTGAGGGCTAGGGATAGAGAGACGGTTAGGGGTAGAATTGGACCTAGGGTTAGGGTTATGTTGAGGCCTGGGTTAGAGAGACGGTTAGGGTTAGAATTGCACCTAGGGTTAGGGTTATGTTGAGGGCTAGGGTTAGAGAGACGGTTAGGGTTAGGATTGGACCTAGGGTTAGGGTTAGGTTGAGGGCTAGGGTTAGAGAGACGGTTAGGTTTAGGATTGGACCTAGGGTTAGGGTTATGTTGAGGGCTAGGGTTAGAGAGACGGTTAGGGTTAGGATTGGACCTAGGGTTAGGGTTATGTTGAGGGCTCGGGTTAGAGAGACGGTTAGGGTTAGAATTGGACCTTGGGTAAGGGGTATGTTGAGGGTTAGGGTTAGAGAGACGGTTAGGGTTAGGATTGCACTTAGGGTTAGGGTATGTTGAGGGCTAGGGTTAGAGAGACGGTTAGGGTTAGGATTGGACCTAGGGTTACAGTTATGTTGAGGGCTAGGGTTAGAGAGACGGTTAGGGTGAGGATTGGACCTAGGGTTAGGGTTATGGTGAGGGCTAGGGTTAGAGAGACGGTTAGGGTTAGCATTGGACCCAGGGGTAGAGTTATTTTGAGGGCAATTGTTAGAGAGACGGTAAGGGTGAGGATTGAACCTAGGGTTAGAGTTATGTTGAGGGCTAGGGTTAGAGAGACGGATAGGGTTAGGATTGGACCTAGGGTTAGAGTTATGTTGAGGGCTAGGGTTAGAGAGACGGTTAGGGTTAGGATTGGACCTAGGGTTAGGGTTATGTTGAGGGCTAGGGTTAGAGAGACAGTTAGGGTTAGGATTTGACCTAGGGTTAGGGATATGTTGAGGGCTAGGTTTAGAGAGACGGTTAGGGTTAGGATTGGACCTAGGGTTAGGGTTAGGTTGAGGGCTAGGGTTATAGAGACGGTTAGGGTTAGGATTGGACCTAGGGTTAGCGTTATGCTGAGGACTAGGGTTAGAGAGACGGTTAGGGTTAGGATTGGACCTAGGGTTAGGGCTATGTTGAGGGCTAGGGTTAGAGAGAGGGTTAGGGTTAGGATTGGACCTAGGGTTAGGGTTAGGTTGAGGGCTAGGGTTATAGAGACGGTTAGGGTTAGGATTGGACCTAGGGTTAGCGTTATGCTGAGGAGGGTTAGAGAGACGGTTAGGGTTAGGATTGGACCTAGGGTTAGGGCTATGTTGAGGGCTAGGGTTAGAGAGACGGTTAGGGTTAAGATTGGACCTAGGGTTAGGGTTATGTTGAGGGCTAGGGTTAGAGAGACGGTTAGGGTTAGGATTGGTCCTAGGGTTAACGTTATGCTGAGGGCTAGGGTTAGAGAGACGGTTAGGGTTAGGATTGGACCTACGGTTAGGGTTATGTTGAGGGCTAGGGTTAGAGAGACGGTTAGGGTTAGGATTGGGACTAGGGTTAGGGTTAGGTTGAGGGCTAGGGTTATAGAGACGGTTAGGGTTAGGATTGGACCTAGGGTTAACGTTATGCTGAGGGCTAGGGTTAGAGAGACGGTTAGGGTTAGGATTGGACCTAGGGTTAGGGTTCTGTTGAGGGCTAGGGTTAGAGAGATGGTTAGGGTTAGGATTCGACCTAGGGTTAGGGTTATGTTGAGGGCTAGGGTTAGAGAGACGGTTACGGTTAGGATTGGAACTAGGGTTAGGTTTATGTTGAGGGCTAGGGTTAGAGAGACTGTTACGGTTAGGATTGGACCTAGGGTTAGGGTTATGTTGAGGGCTAGGGTTAGAGAGATGGTTAGGATTAGGATTGGACCTAGGCTTAGGGTTATGTTGAGGGCTAGGTTTACAGAGGCGGTTAGGGTTAGGATTGGACCTAGGGTTAGAGTTATGTTGAGGGCTATGGTTAGAGAGACGGTTAGGGTTAGGATTGGACTTAGGGTTAGGGTTATTTTGAGGGCTAAAGTTAGAGAGACGGTTAGGTTTAGCATTGGACCTAGGGTTAGGGTTATGTTGAGGGCTAGGGTTAGAGAGACTGTTAGGGTGAGGATTGGACCTAGGGTTAGGGTTATGTTGAGGGCTAGGGTTAGAGACACGGTTAGGGTTAGGAATGGACCTAGGGTTAGGGTTATGTTGAGGGCTAGGGTTAGAGACACGGTTAGGGTTAGGATTGGACCTAGGGTTAGGGTCATGTTGAGGGCTAGTGTTAGAGAGACGGTTAGGGTTAGAATTTGACCTTGGGATAGGGTTTTGTTGAGGGCTAGGGTTAGAGAGACGGTCAGGGTTAGGATTGGGCCTAGGGTTAGGGTTATGTTGAGGGCTAAGGTTAGAGAGATGGTTAGGGTTAGGATTGGACCTAGGGTTAGGGTTAGGTTGAGGGCTAGGGTTAGAGAGACGGTTAGGTTTAGGATTGGACCTAGGGTTAGGGTTATGTTGAGGGCTAGGGTTAGAGAGACGGTTAGGGTTGGGATTGGACCTAGGGTTAGAGTTATGTTGAGGGCTAGGGTTAGAGAGACGGTTAGGGTTAGGATTGGACCCAGGGTTAGGGTTATGTTGAGGGCTAGGGTTAGAGAGACGGTTAGGGTTAGGATTGGACCTAGGGTTAGGGTTAGGTTGAGGGCTAGGTTTAGAGAGACGGTTAGGTTTAGGATTGGACCTAGGGTTAGGGTTATGTTGAGGGATAGGGTTAGAGAGATGGTTAGGGTTAGGATTGGACCTAGGGTTAGGGTTAGGTTGAGGGCTAGGGTTAGAGAGACGGTTAGGTTTAGGATTGGACCTAGGGTTAGGGTTATGTTGAGGGCTAGGGTTAGAGAGACGGTTAGGGTTGGGATTGGACCTAGGGTTAGGGTTATGTTGAGGGCTCGGGTTAGAGAGACGGTTAGCGTTAGAATTGGACCTTGGGTAAGGGGTATGTTGAGGGTTAGGGTTAGAGAGACGGTTAGGGTTAGGATTGCACCTAGGGTTAGGGTATGTTGAGGGCTAGGATTAGAGAGAAGGTAAGGGTGAGGATTGGACCTAGGGTTAGGGTTATGTTGAGGGCTAGGGTTAGAGAGACGGTTAGGGTTAGGATTGGACCTAGGGTTAGAGTTATTTTGAGGGCTATTGTTAGAGAGACGGTAAGGGTGAGGATTGGACCTAGAGTTAGAGTTATGTTGAGGGCTAGGGTTAGAGAGACGGTTAGGGATAGGATTGGACCTAGGGTTAGAGTTATGTTGAGGGCTAGGGTTAGAGAGACGGTTAGGGTTAGGATTGGACCTAGGGTTAGGGTTATGTTGAGGGCTAGGGTTAGAGTGACGGTTACAGTTAGGATTGGACCTAGGGTTATGGTTTTGTTGAGGGCTAGGGTTAAAGAGACGGTTATGGTTAGGATTGGATCTAGGGTTAGGGTTATATTGAGGGCTAGGGTTAGAGGGACGGTGAGGGTTAGGATTGGACCTAGGGTTAGGGTTATGTTGAGGGCTAGGTTTAGAGAATCGGTTAGGGTTAGGATTGGACCTACGGTTAGGGTTTTGTTGAGGGCTAGGGTAAGAGAGACGGTTACGGTTAGGATTGGACCTAGGGTTAGGGTTATGTTGAGGGCTAGGGTTAGAGACACGGTTAGGGTTAGGATTGGACCTAGGGTTAGGGTTATACTGAGGGCTAGGGTTAGAGAGAGGTTATGGTTAGGATTGGACCTAGTGTTAGGGTTTTGTTGAGGGCTAGGGTTAGAGAGACGGTTAGGGTTAGGATTGGATCTAGGGTTCGGGTTATGTTGAGGGCTAAGGTTAGAGAGGCCGTTAGGGTTAGGATTGGACCTAGGGTTAGGGTTATGTTGAGGGCTAGGGTTAGAGAGACGGTTAGGGTTAGGATTGGACCTAGGGTTAGAGTTATGTTGAGGGCTATGGTTAGAGACACGGTTAGGGTTAGGATTGGACTTAGGGTTAGGGTTATGTTGAGGCCTAAAGTTAGAGAGACGGTTAGGTTTAGCATTGGACCTAGGGTTAGGGTTATGTTGAGGGCTAAGGTTAGAGAGACGGTTAGGGTGAGGATTGGACCGAGGGTTAGGGTTATGTTGAGGGCTAGGGTTAGAGACACGGTTAGGGTTAGGATTGGACCTAGGGTTAGGGTCATGTTGAGGGCTAGTGTTAGAGAGACGGTTAGGGTTAGAATTGGACCTTGGGATAGGGTTATGTTGAGGGCTAGGGTTAGAGAGACGGTTAGGGTTGGGATTGGACCTAGGGTTAGAGTTATGTTGAGGGCTAGGGTTAGAGAGACGGTTAGGGTTAGGATTGGACCCAGGGTTAGGGTTATGTTGAGGGCTAGGGTTAGAGAGACGGTTAGGGTTAGGATTGGACCTAGGGTTAGGGTTAGGTTGAGGGCTAGGTTTAGAGAGACGGTTAGGTTTAGGATTGGACCTAGGGTTAGGGTTATGTTGAGGGATAGGGTTAGAGAGATGGTTAGGGTTAGGATTGGACCTAGGGTTAGGGTTAGGTTGAGGGCTAGGGTTAGAGAGACGGTTAGGTTTAGGATTGGACCTAGGGTTAGGGTTATGTTGAGGGCTAGGGTTAGAGAGACGGTTAGGGTTGGGATTGGACCTAGGGTTAGGGTTATGTTGAGGGCTCGGGTTAGAGAGACGGTTAGCGTTAGAATTGGACCTTGGGTAAGGGGTATGTTGAGGGTTAGGGTTAGAGAGACGGTTAGGGTTAGGATTGCACCTAGGGTTAGGGTATGTTGAGGGCTAGGATTAGAGAGAAGGTAAGGGTGAGGATTGGACCTAGGGTTAGGGTTATGTTGAGGGCTAGGGTTAGAGAGACGGTTAGGGTTAGGATTGGACCTAGGGTTAGAGTTATTTTGAGGGCTATTGTTAGAGAGACGGTAAGGGTGAGGATTGGACCTAGACTTAGAGTTATGTTGAGGGCTAGGGTTAGAGAGACGGTTAGGGATAGGATTGGACCTAGGGTTAGAGTTATGTTGAGGGCTAGGGTTAGAGAGACGGTTAGGGTTAGGATTGGACCTAGGGTTAGGGTTATGTTGAGGGCTAGGGTTAGAGTGACGGTTACAGTTAGGATTGGACCTAGGGTTATGGTTTTGTTGAGGGCTAGGGTTAAAGAGACGGTTATGGTTAGGATTGGATCTAGGGTTAGGGTTATATTGAGGGCTAGGGTTAGAGGGACGGTGAGGGTTAGGATTGGACCTAGGGTTAGGGTTATGTTGAGGGCTAGGGTTAGAGAATCGGTTAGGGTTAGGATTGGACCTACGGTTAGGGTTATGTTGAGGGCTAGGGTAAGAGAGACGGTTACGGTTAGGATTGGACCTAGGGTTAGGGTTATGTTGAAGGCTAGGGTTAGAGACACGGTTAGGGTTAGGATTGGACCTAGGGTTAGGGTTATACTGAGGGCTAGGGTTAGAGAGAGGTTATGGTTAGGATTGGACCTAGTGTTAGGGTTTTGTTGAGGGCTAGGGTTAGAGAGACGGTTAGGGTTAGGATTGGATCTAGGGTTCGGGTTATGTTGAGGGCTAAGGTTAGAGAGGCCGTTAGGGTTAGGATTGGACCTAGGGTTAGGGTTATGTTGAGGGCTAGGGTTAGAGAGACGGTTAGGGTTAGGATTGGACCTGGGTTAGAGTTATGTTGAGGGCTATGGTTAGAGACACGGTTAGGGTTAGGATTGGACTTAGGGTTAGGGTTATGTTGAGGCCTAAAGTTAGAGAGACGGTTAGGTTTAGCATTGGACCTAGGGTTAGGGTTATGTTGAGGGCTAAGGTTAGAGAGACGGTTAGGGTGAGGATTGGACCGAGGGTTAGGGTTATGTTGAGGGCTAGGGTTAGAGACACGGTTAGGGTTAGGATTGGACCTAGGGTTAGGGTCATGTTGAGGGCTAGTGTTAGAGAGACGGTTAGGGTTAGAATTGGACCTTGGGATAGGGTTATGTTGAGGGCTAGGGTTAGAGAGACGGTCAGGGTTAGGATTGGGCCTAGGGTTAGGGTTATGTTGAGGGCTAAGGTTAGAGAGATGGTTAGGGTTAGGATTGGACCTAGGGTTAGGGTTAGGTTGAGGGCTAGGGTTAGAGAGACGGTTAGGTTTAGGATTGGACCTAGGGTTAGGGTTATGTTGAGGGCTAGGTTTAGAGAGACGGTTAGGGTTAGGATTGGACCTAGGGTTAGGGTTAGGTTGAGGGCTAGGGTTAGAGAGACGGTTAGGTTTAGGATTGGACCTAGGGTTAGGGTTATGTTGAGGGCTACGGTTAGAGAGACGGTTAGGGTTAGGATTGGATCTAGGGTTAGGGTAATGTTGAGGGTAGGGTTAGAGAGGCGGTTAGGGTTAGGATTGGACCTAGGGTTAGGGTTATGTTGAGGGCTAAAGTTAGAGAGACGGTTAGGTTTAGGATTGGATCTAGGGTTAGGGTTATGTTGAGGGTTAGGGTTAGAGAGACGTTTAGGGTGAGGATTGGACCTAGAGTTAGGGTTACGTTGAGGGCTAGGGTTAGAGAGACGGTTAGGGTTAGGATTGGACCAAGGGTTAGGTTTAGGTTGACTGCTAGGGTTATAAAGACGGTTAGGGTTAGGATTGGACCTAGGGTTAGCGTTATGCTGAGGACTAGGGTTAGAGAGACAGTTAGGGTTAGGATTGGACCTAGGGTTAGGGCTATGTTGAGGGCTAGGGTTAGAGAGACGGTTAGGGTTAGGATTGGACCTAGGGTTAGGGTTAGGTTGAGGGCTAGGGTTAGAGAGACGGTTAGGTTTAGGATTGGACGTAGAGTTAGGGTTATGTTGAGGGCTAGGGTTAGAGAGACGGTTAGGGTTAGGATTGGACCAAGGGTTAGGGTTATGTTGAGGGCTAGGTTTAGAGAGACGGTTAGGGTTAGGATTGGACCAAGGGTTATGGTTTTGTTGAGGGCTAGGGTTAAAGAGACGGTTATGGTTAGGATTGGATCTAGGGTTAGGGTTATGTTGAGGGCTAGGGTTAGAGACAGGGTTAGGGTTAGGATTGGACCTAGGGTTAGGGTTATGCTGAGGGCTAGGGTTAGAGAGACGGTTAGGGTTAGGATTGGACCTAGGGTTAGGGTTTTGTTGAGGGCTAGGTTTAGAGGGACGGTGAGGGTTAGGATTGGACCTAGGGTTAAGGTTATGTTGAGGGCTAGGGTTAGAGGGACAGTGAGGGTTAGGATTGGACCTAGGGTTAGGGTTATGTTGAGGGCTAGTGTTAGAGTGACGGTTAGGGTTAGGATTGGACCTAGGGTTAGGGTTCTGTTGAGGGCTAGTGTTAGAGAGACGGTTAGGGTTAGGATTGGACCTAGGGTTAGGGTTATGTTGAGGGCTAGTGTTAGAGAGACGGTTAGGGTTAGGATTGGACCTAGGGTTAGGGTTCTGTTGAGGGCTAGGGTTAGAGAGACTGTTAGGGTTAGGATTGGACCTAGGGTTAGGGTTATGTTGAGGGCAAGTGTTAGAGAGACGGTTAGGGTTAGAAATGGACCTAGGGTTAGGGTTATGTTGAGGGCTAGGGTTAGAGAGATGGTTAGGGTTAGGATTGGACTTAGGGTTAGGGTTATGTTGAGGGCTATGGTTAGAGAGACGGTTAGGGTTAGGATTGGACCTAGGGTTAGGGTTATGTTGAGGGCTAGGGTTAGAGAGACGTTTATGGTTAGGTTTGGACCTAGGTTTAGGGTTATGTTGAGGGCTAGGGTTAGAGAGACGGTTAGGGTTAGAATTGGACCTAGGGTTAGGGGTATGTTGAGGGCTTGGCTTAGAGAGACGTTTAGGGTTAGGATTGCACCTAGGGTTAGGGTTATGTTGAGGGCTAGGGTTAGAGAGACGGTTAGGGTTAGGATTGGACCTAGCGTTAGGGTTATGTTGAGGGCTAGGGTTAGAGAGACGGTTAGGGTTAGGATTGGACCTAGGGTTAGGGTTTTGTTGAGTGCTAGGGTTAGAGAGACGGTTACGGTTAGGATTGGACCTAGGGTTACGGTTATGTTGCGGGCTAGGGTTAGAGAGACGGTTAGGGTTAGGATTGGACCTAGGTTTAGGGTTATGTTGAAGGCTAGGGTAGGAGGGACGGTGAGGGTTAGGATTGGACTTAGGGTTAGCGTTATGTTGAGGGGTAGTGTTAGAGTGACGGTTAGGGTGAGGATTGGATGTAGGGTTAGGGTTGTTTGAGGGCTAGGGTTAGAGAGACGGTTAGGGTTAGGATTGGACCTAGGGTTAGGCTTATGTTGAGGGCTAGGGTTAAAGGGACGGTTATGGTTAGGATTGGATCTAGGGTTAGGGTTATGTTGAAGGCTAGGGTTAGAGACAGGGTTAGGGTTAGATGTGGACCTAGGGTTAGGGTTATGCTGAGGGCTAGGGTTAGAGAGACGGTTAGGGTTAGGATTGGACGTAGAGTTAGGGTTATGTTGAGGGCTAGGGTTAGAGAGACGTTTAGGGTGAGGATTGGACCTAGGGTTAGGGTTATGTTGAGGGCTAGGGTTAGAGTGACCGTTAGGGTTAGGATTGGACCTAGGGTTAGGGTTATGTTGAGGGCTAGGGTTACAGTGACGGTTACGGTTAGGATTGGAGCTAGGGATATGGTTTTGTTGAGGGCTAGGGTTAAAGAGACGGTTATGGTTAGGATTGGATCTAGGGTTAGGGTTATGTTGAGGGCTATGGTTAGAGACAGGGTTAGGGTTAGGATTGGACCTAGGGTTAGGGTTATGCTGAGGGCTAGGGTTAGAGAGACGGTTAGGGTTAGGATTGGACCTAGGGTTAGGGTTAGGTTGAGGGCTAGGGTTATAGAGACGGTTAGGGTTAGGATTGGACCTAGGGTTAGGGCTCTGTTGAGGGCTAGGGTTAGAGAGACGGTTAGGGTGAGGATTGGACCTAGGGTTAGGGTTATGTTGAGGGCTAGGGTTAGAGAGACGGTTTGGGTTAGGATTGGACCTAGGGTTAGGGTTATGTTGAGGGCTAGGGTGAGAGTGACGGTTACGGTTAGGATTGGACCTAGGGTTATGGTTTTGTTGAGGGCTAGGGTTAAAGAGACGGTTATGGTTAGGATTGGATCTAGGGTTAGGGTTATGTTGAGGGCTAGGGATAGAGTCAGGGTTAGGGTTAGGATTGGACCTAGGGTTAGGGTTATGCTGAGGGCTAGGGTTAAAGAGACGGTTAGGGTTAGGATTGGACCTAGGGTTAGGGTTTTGTTGAGGGCTAGGGTTAGAGAGACGGTTAGGGTTAGGATTGGATCTAGGGTTAGGGTTATGTGGAGGGCTAGGGTTAGAGAGGCGGTTAGGGTTAGGATTGGACCTAGGGTTAGGGTTTTGTTAAGGGCTAAAGTTAGAGAGACTGTTAGGTTTAGGATTGGATCTAGGGTTAGGGTTATGTTGAGGGCTAGGGTTAGAGAGACGGTAAGGGTGAGGATTGGACCTAGGGTTAGGGTTATGTTGAGGGCTAGGGTTAGAGGTAGGGTGAGGGTTAGGATTGGACCTAGGGTTAGGGTTATGTTGAGGGCTAGGGTTAGAGGGACGGTGAGGGTTAGGATTGGACCTAGGGTTTGGGTTATGTTGAGGGCTAGTGTTAGAGTGACGGTTAGGGTTAGGATTGGACCTAGGGTTAGGGTTTTGTTGAGGGCTAGGGTTAGAGAGACGGTTAGGGTTAGGATTGGACCTAGGGTTAGGGTTATGTTGAGGGCTAGGGTTAGAGGGACGGTGAGGGTTAGGATTGGACCTAGGGTTAGGGTTATGTTGAGGGCTAGTGTTAGAGTGACGGTTAGGGTTAGGATTGGACCTAGGGTTAGGGTTTTGTTGAGGGCTAGGTTTAGAGAGACGGTTAGGGTTAGGATTGGACCTGGGGTTAGGGTTAGGTTGAGGGCTAGGGTTAGAGAGACGGTTAGGTTTAGGATTGGACCTAGGGTTAGGGTTATGTGGAGGGCTACGGTTAGAGAGACGGTTAGGGTTAGGATTGGATCTAGGGTTAGGGTATGTTGAGGGTAGGGTTAGAGAGGCGGTTAGGGTTAGGATTGGACCTAGGGTTAGGGTTATGTTGAGGGCTAAAGTTAGAGAGACGGTTAGGTTTAGGATTGGATCTAGGGTTAGGGTTATGTTGAGGGTTAGGGTTAGAGAGACGTTTAGGGTGAGGATTGGACCTAGAGTTAGGGTTACGTTGAGGGCTAGGGTTAGAGAGACGGTTAGAGTTAGGATTGGACCAAGGGTTAGGTTTAGGTTGACTGCTAGGGTTATAAAGACGGTTAGGGTTAGGATTGGACCTAGGGTTAGCGTTATGCTGAGGACTAGGGTTAGAGAGACAGTTAGGGTTAGGATTGGACCTAGGGTTAGGGTTATGTTGAGGGCTAGGGTTAGAGAGACAGTTAGGGTTAGGATTAGACCTAGGGTTAGGGTTATGTTGAGGGCTAGGGTTAGAGAGACGGTTAGGGTTAGGATTGGACCTAGGGTTAGGGTTAGGTTGAGGGCTAGGGTTATAGAGACGGTTAGGGTTAGGATTGGACCTAGGGTTAGCGTTATGCTGAGGACTAGGGTTAGAGAGATGGTTAGGGTTAGGATTGGACCTAGGGTTAGGGCTATGTTGAGGGCTAGGGTTAGAGAGACGGTTAGGGTTAGGATTGGACCTAGGATTAGGGTTAGGTTGAGGGCTAGGGTTAGAGAGACGGTTAGGTTTAGGATTGGACGTAGAGTTAGGGTTATGTTGAGGGCTAGGGTTAGAGAGACGGTTAGGGTGAGGATTGGACCTAGGGTTAGGGTTAGGTTGAGGGCTAGGGTTAGAGAGACGGTTAGGTTTAGGATTGGACGTAGAGTTAGGGTTATGTTGAGGGCTAAGGTTAGAGAGACGGTTAGGGTGAGGATTGGACCTAGGGTTAGGGTTATGTTGAGGGCTAGGGTTAGAGAGACGGTTAGGGTTAGGATTGGACCTAGGGTTAGGGTTATGTTGAGGGCTAGTGTTAGAGTGACGGTTACGGTTAGGATTGGACCTAGGGTTATGGTGTTGTTGAGGGCTAGGGTTAAAGAGACGGTTATGGTTAGGATTGGATCTAGGGTTAGGGTTATATTGAGGGCTATTGTTAGACACAGGGTTAGGGTTAGGATTGGACCTAGGGTTAGGGTTATGCTGAGGGCTAGGGTTAGAGAGACGGTTAGGGTTAGGATTGGACCTAGGGTTAGGGTTTTGTTGAGGGCTAGGGTTAGAGAGACGGTTAGGGTTAGGATTGGATCTAGGGTTAGGGTTATGTTGAGGGCTAGAGTTAGAGAGTCGGTTAGGGTTAGGCTTGGACCTAGGGTTAGGGTTATGTTGAGGGCTAAAGTTAGAGAGACGGTTAGGTTTAGGATTGGATCTAAGGTTATGGTTATGTTGAGGGTTAGGGTTAGAGAGACGGTTAGGGTGAGGATTGGACCTAGGGTTAGGGTTCTGTTGAGCGCTAGGGTTAGAGGGACGGTGAGGGTTAGGATTGGACCTAGGGTTAGGGTTATGTTGAGGGCTAGGGTTAGAGAGACGGGTAGTGTGAGGATTGGACCTAGGGTTAGGGTTATGGTGAGGGCTAGGGTGAGAGAGACGGTTAGGGTTAGCATTGGACCCAGGGTTAGAGTTATTTAGAGGGCTATTGTTAGAGAGACGGTAAGGGTGAGGATTGGACCTAGGGTTAGAGTTATGTTGAGGGCTAGGTTTAGAGAGACGGTTAGGGTTAGGTTTGGACCTAGGGTTAGAGTTATGTTGAGGGCTAGGGTTAGAGAGACGGTTAGGGTTAGGCTTGGACCTAGGGTTAGGGTTATGTTGAGGGCTAGGGTTAGAGAGACAGTTAGGGTTAGGATTAGACCTATTGTTAGGGTTATGTTGAGGGCTAGGGTTAGAGAGACGGTTAGGGTTAGGATTGGACGTAGAGTTAGGGTTATGTTCAGGGCTAGGGTTAGAGAGACGGTTAGGGTTACGATTGGACCTAGGGTTAGGGTTTTGTTGAGGGCTAGGGTTAGAGAGACGGTTAGGGTTAGGATTGGATCTAGGGTTAGGGTTATGTTGAGGGCTAGAGTTAGAGAGGCGGTTAGGGTTAGGCTTGGACCTAGGGTTAGGGTTATGTTGAGGGCTAAAGTTAGAGAGACGGTTAGGGTTAGGATTGGATCTAGGGTTAGGGTTATGTTGAGGGCTAGGGTTAGAGAGACGGTTAGGGTTAGGATTGGACCTAGGGTTAGGGTTATGTTGAGGGCTAGGGTTACAGTGACGGTTACGGTTAGGATTGGACCTAGGGTTATGGTTTTGTTGAGGGCTAGGTTAAAGAGACGGTTATGGTTAGGATTGGATCTAGGGTTAGGGTTATGTTGAGGGCTAGGTTTAGAGACAGGGTTAGGGTTAGGATTGGACCTAGGGTTAGGGTTATGTTGAGGGCTAGTGTTAGAGAGACCCTTAGGGTTAGGATTGGACCTAGGGTTAGGGTTCTGTTGAGGGCTAGGGTTAGAAAGACGGTTAGGGTTAGGATTGGACCTAGGGTTAGGGTTATGTTGAGGGCTAGGGTTAGAGAGACTGTCAGTGTTAGGATTGGACCTAGGGTTAGGGTTATGTTGAGGGCTCGGGTTAGAGAGACGGTTAGGGTTAGAATTAGACCTTGGGTAAGGGGTATGTTGAGGGTTAGGGTTAGAGAGACGGTTAGGGTTAGGATTGCACCTAGGGTTAGGTTTATGTTGAGGGCTAGGGTTAGAGAGACGGTAAGGGAGAGGATTGGACCTAGGTTTAGGGTTATGTTGAGGGCTAGGATTAGAGAGACGGTTAGGGTGAAGATTGGACCTAGGGTTAGGGTTATGGTGAGGGCTAGGGTTAGAGAGACGGTTAGGGTTAGGATTGGACCCAGGGTTAGAGTTATTTTGAGGGCTATTGTTAGAGAGACGGTAAGGGTGAGGATTGGACCTAGGGTTAGAGTTATGTTGAGGGCTAGGGTGAGAGAGACGGTTAGGGTTAGGATTGGACCTAGCGTTAGAGTTATGTTGAGGGCTAGGGTTAGAGAGACAGTTAGGGTTAGGATTTGACCTAGGGTTAGGGTTATGTTGAGGGCTAGGGTTAGAGAGACGGATAGGGTTAGGATTGTACCTAGGGTTAGGGTTAGGTTGAGGGCTAGGGTTATAGAGACGGTTAGGGTTAGGATTGGACCTAGGGTTAGCGTTATGCTGAGGGCTAGGGTTAGAGAGACGTTTAGGGTTAGGATTGGACCTAGGGTTAGGGCTATGTTGAGGGCTAGGGTTAGAGAGACGGTTAGGGTTAGGATTGGACCTAGGGTTAGGGTTAGGTTGAGGGCTAAGGTTAGAAAGACGGTTAGGTTTAGGATTGGACGTAGAGTTAGGGTTATGTTGAGGGCTTGGGTTAGAGAGACGGTTAGGGTTAGGATTGGACCTAGGGTTAGGGTTATACTGAGGGCTAGGGTTAGAGAGAGGTTATGGTTAGGATTGGACCTAGGGTTAGGGTTTTGTTGAGGGCTAGGTTTAGAGAGACGGTTAGGGTTAGGATTGGATCTAGGGTTAGGGTTATGTTGAGGGCTAAGGTTAGAGAGACCGTTAGGGTTAGGATTGGACCTAGGGTTAGGGTTATGTTGAGGGCTAGGGTTAGAAAGACGGTTAGGGTTAGGATTGGACCTAGGGTTAGGGTTATGTTGAGGGCTAAAGTTAGAGAGACTGTTAGGTTTAGGATTGGACCTAGGGTTAGGGTTATGTTGAGGGCTAGGGTTAGAAAGACGGTTAGGGTGAGGATTGGACCTAGGGTTAGGGTTATGTTGAGGGCTAGGGTTAGAGTGTCGGTTAGGATTAGGATTGGACCCAGGGAAGGGGTTATGTTGAGGGCTAGGTTTAGAGAGACAGTTAGGGTTAGGATTTGACCTAGGGTTAGGGTTATGTTGAGGGCTAGGGTTAGAGAGACGGTTAGGGTTAGGATTGGACCTAGGGTTAGGGTTAGGTTGAGGGCTAAGTTTAGAGAGACGGTTAGGTTTAGGATTGGACGTAGAGTTAGGGTTATGTTGAGGGCTTGGGTTAGAGAGACGGTTAGGGTGAGGATTGGACCTAGGGTTAGGGTTATGTTGAGGGCTAGGGTTAGAGAGACGGTTAGGGTTAGGATTGTTCCTAGGGTTAGGGTTATGTTGAGGGCTAGGGTTAGAGTGACGGTTACGGTTAGGATTGGACCTAGGGTTATGGTTTTGTTGAGGGCTAGGGTTAAAGAGACGGTTATGGTTAGGATTGGATCTAGGGTTAGGGTTATGTTGAGGGCTAGGGTTAGAGAGACGGTTAGGGTTAGGATTGGACGTAGAGTTAGGGTTATGTTGAGGGCTAGGGTTAGAGAGATGGTTAGGGTTAGGATTGGACCTAGGGTTAGGGTTAGGTTGAGGGCTAGGGTTATAGAGACGTTTAGGGTTAGGATTGGACCTAGGTTTAGCGTTATGCTGTGGACTAGGGTTAGAGAGACGGTTAGGGTTAGGATTGGACGTAGAGTTAGGGTTATGTTGAGGGCTAGGGTTAGAGAGACGGTTAGGGTGAGGATTGGACCTAGTGTTAGGGTTATGTTGAGGGCTAGGGTTAGAGAGACGGTTAGGGTTATAATTGGACCTAGGGTTAGGGTTATGTTGAGGGCTAGGGTTACAGTGACGGTTACTGTTAGGATTGGACCTAGGGTTATGGTTTTGTTGAGGGCTAGGTTAAAGAGACGGTTATGGTTAGGATTGGATCTAGGGTTAGGGTTATGTTGAGGGCTAGGGTTAGAGACAGGGTTAGGGTTAGGATTGGATCTAGGGTTAGGGTTATGTTGAGGGCTAGGGTTAGAGAGACGGTTAGGATTAGGATTGGTCCTAGGGTTAGGGTTATGTTGAGGGCTAGGGTTAGTGTGACGGTTACGGTTAGGATTGGACCTAGGGTTATGGTTTTGTTGAGGGCTAGGTTTAAAGAGACGGTTATGGTTAGGATTGGATCTAGGGTTAGGGTTATGTTGAGGGCTAGGGTTAGAGACAGGGTTAGGGTTAGGATTGGACCTAGGGTTAGGGTTATGCTGAGGGCTAGGGTTAGAGAGACGGTTAGGGTTAGGATTGGACCTAGGGTTAGGGTTTTGTTGAGGGCTAGGGTTAGAGAGACGGTTAGGGTTAGGATTGGATCTAGGGTTAGGGTTATGTTGAAGGCTAGGGTTATACAGGCGGTTAGGGTTAGGATTGGACCTAGGGTTAGGGTTATGTTGAGGGCTAAAGTTAGAGAGACGGTTAGGTTTAGGATTGGATCTAGGGTTAGGGTTATGTTGAGAGTTAGGGTTAGAGAGACGGTTAGGGTGAGGGTTGGACCTAGGGTTAGGGTTATGTTGAGGGCTAGGGTTAGAGGGACGGTGAGGGTTAGGATTGGACCTAGGGTTAGGGTTATGTTGAGGGCTAGTGTTAGAGAGACGTTTAGGGTTAGGATTGGACGTAGGGTTAGGATTCTGTTGAGGGCTAGGGTTAGAGAGACGGTTAGGGTTAGGATTGGACCTAGGGTTAGGGTTAGGTTGAGGGCTTGGGTTAGAGAGACAGTTACGGTTAGGATTTGTCCTAGGGTTAGGGTTATGTTGAGGGCTAGGGTTAGAGAGACGGTTAGGGTTAGGATTGGACCTAGGGTTAGGGTTAGGTTGAGGGCTAGGGTTATAGAGACGGTTAGGGTTAGGATTGGACCTAGTGTTAGCGTTATGCTGAGGGCTAGGGTTAGAGAGACGGTTAGGGTTAGGATTGGACCTAGGGTTAGTGCTATGTTGAGGGCTAGGGTTAGAGAGACGGTTAGGGTTAGGATTGGACCTAGGGTTAGGGTTAGGTTGAGGGCTAAGGTTAGAGAGACGGTTAGGTTTAGGATTGGACGTAGAGTTAGGGTTATGTTGAGGGCTTGAGTTAGAGAGACGGTTAGGGTGAGGATTGGACCTAGGGTTAGGGTTATGTTGAGGGCTAGGGTTAGAGAGAAGGTTAGGGTTAGGATTGGTCCTAGGGTTAGGGTTATGTTGAGGGCTAGGGTTAGAGTGACGGTTAAGGTTAGGATTGGACCTAGGGTTATGGTTTTGTTGAGGGCTAGGTTTAAAGAGACGGTTATGGTTAGGATTGGATCTAGGGTTAGGGTTATGTTGAGGGCTATGGTTAGAGACAGGGTTAGGGTTAGGATTGGACCTAGGGTTAGGGTTATGCTGAGGGCTAGGGTTAGAGAGACGGTTAGGGTTAGGATTGGACCTAGGGTTAGGGTTTTGTTGAGGGCTAGGGTTAGAGAGACGGTTAGGGTTAGGATTGGATCTAGGGTTAGGGTTATGTTGAGGGCTAAGGTTAGACAGGCGGTTAGGGTTAGGATTGGACCTAAGGTTAGGGTTATGTTGAGGGCTAAAGTTAGTGATTCGGTTAGGTTTAGGATTGGATCTAGGGTTAGGGTTATGTTGAGGGTTAGGGTTAGAGAGACGGTTAGGGTGAGGGTTGGACCTAGGGTTAGGGCTATGTTGAAGGCTAGGGTTAGAGACACGGTTAGGGTTAGGATTGGACCTAGGGTTAGGGTTATACTGAGGGCTAGGGTTAGAGAGAGGTTATGGTTAGGACTGGACCTAGGGTTAGGGTTTTGTTGAGGGCTAGGTTTAGAGAGACGGTTAGGGTTAGGATTGGCTCTAGGGTTAGGGTTATGTTGAGGGCTAAGGTTAGAGAGGGCGTTAGGGTTAGGATTGGACCTAGGGTTAGGGTTATGTTGAGGGCTAGGGTTAGAAAGACGGTTAGGGTTAGGATTGGACCTAGGGTTAGGGTTATGTTGAGGGCTAGGGTTAGAGAGACGGTTAGGGTGAGGATTGGACCTAGGGTTAGGGTTATGTTGAGGGCTAGGGTTATAGAGACGGTTAGGGTTAGGATTGGACCAAGGGTTAGGGCTATGTTGAGGGCTAGGGTTAGAGGGTCGGTTAGGGTTAGGATTGGACCTAGGGTTAGGGTTATGTTGAGGGCTAGGGTTAGAGAGACAGTTCGGGTTAGGATTTGACCTAGGGTTAGGGTTATGTTGAGGGCTAGGGTTAGAGAGACGGTTAGGGTTAGGATTGGACCTAGGGTTAGGGTTAGGTTGAGGGCTAGGGTTATAGAGACGGTTAGGGTTAGGATTGGACCTAGGGTTAGCGTTATGCTGAGGGCTAGGGTTAGAGAGACGGTTAGGGTTAGGATTGGACCTAGGGTTAGGGCTATGTTGAGGGCTAGGGTTAGAGAGATGGTTAGGGTTAGGATTGGACCTAGGGTTAGGGTTAGGTTGAGGGCTAAGGTTAGAGAGACTGTTAGGTTTAGGATTGGACGTAGAGTTAGAGTTATGTTGAGGGCTTGGGTTAGAGAGACGGTTAGGGTGAGGATTGGACCTAGGGTTAGGGTTATGTTGAGGGCTAGGGTTAGAGAGACGGTTAGGGTTAGGATTGTTCCTAGGGTTAGGGTTATGTTGAGGGCTAGGGTTAGAGTGACGGTTACGGTTAGGATTGGACCTAGGGTTATGGTTTTGTTGAGGGCTAGGGTTAAAGAGACGGTTATGGTTAGGATTGGATCTAGGGTTAGGGTTATGTTGAGGGCTAGGGTTAGAGACAGGATTAGGGTTAGGATTGGACCTAGGGTTAGGGTTATGCTGAGGGCTAGGGTTAGAGAGACGGTTAGGGTTAGGATTGGACCTAGGGTTAGGGTTTTGTTGAGGGCTAGGGTTAGAGAGACGGTTAGGGTTAGGATTGGATATAGGGTTAGGGTTATGTTGACGGCTAGGATTAGAGAGGCGGTTAGGGTTAGGATTGGACCTAGGGTTAGGGTTATGTTGAGGGCTAAAGTTAGAGAGACGGTTAGGTTTAGGATTGGATCTAGGGTTAGGGTTATGTTGAGGGTTAGGGTTAGAGAGACGGTTAGGGTGAGGATTGGACCTAGGGTTAGGGTTATGTTGAGGGCTAGGGTTAGAGGTACGGTGAGGGTTAGGATTGGACCTAGGGTTAGGGTTATGTTGAGGGCTAGGGTTAGAGGGACGTTGAGGGTTTGGATTGGACCTAGGGTTAGGGTTATGTTGAGGGCTAGGGTTAGAGAGACGGTTAGGGTTAGGATTGGACCTAGGGTTAGGGTTCTGTTGAGGGCTAGGGTTAGAGAGACGGTTAGGGTTAGGATTGGACCTAGGGGTGGGGTTAGGTTGAGGGCTAGGGTTAGAGAGACGGTTAGGTTTAGGATTGGACCTAGGGTTAGGGTTATGTTGAGGGCTAGGGTTAGAGAGATGGTTAGGGTTAGGATTGGACCTAGGGTTAGGGTTAGGTTGAGGGCTAGGGTTAGAGAGACGGTTACGGTTAGGATTGGACCTAGGGTTAGGGTTATGTTGAGGGCTAGGGTTAGAGAGACGGTTAGGATTAGGATTGGACCTAGGGTTAGGGTTATGTTGAGGGCTAGGTTTAGAGAGACGGTTAGGGTTAGGATTGGCTCTAGGGTTAAGGTTATGTTGAGGGCTTAGGTTAGAGAGGGCGTTAGGGTTAGGATTGGACCTAGGGTTAGGGTTATGTTGAGGCTAGGGTTAGAAAGACGGTTAGGGTTAGGATTGGACCTAGGGTTAGGGTTATGTTGAGGGCTAAAGTTAGAGAGACTGTTAGGTTTAGGATTGGACCTAGGGTTAGGGTTATGTTGAGGTCTAGGGTTAGACAGACGGTTAGGGTGAGGATTGGACCTAGGGTTAGGGTTATGTTGAGGGCTAGGGTTATAGAGATGGTTAGGGTGAGGATTGGACCAAGGGTTAGGGCTATGTTGAGGGCTAGGGTTAGAGGGTCGGTTAGGGTTAGGATTGGACCTAGGGTTAGGGTTATGTTGAGGGCTAGGGTTAGAGAGACGGTTAGGGTTAGGATTGGACCTAGGGTTAGGGTTAGGTTGAGGGCTAGGGTTATAGAGACGGTTAGGGTTAGGATTGGACCTAGGGTTAGCGTTATGCTGAGGGCTAGGGTTAGAGAGACGGTTAGGGTTAGGATTGGACCTAGGGTTAGGGCTATGTTGAGGGCTAGGGTTAGAGAGACAGTTAGGGTTAGGATTTGACCTAGGGTTAGGGTTATGTTGAGGGCTAGGGTTAGAGAGACGGTTAGGGTTAGGATTGGACCTAGGGTTAGGGTTAGGTTGAGGGCTAGGGTTATAGAGACGGTTAGGGTTAGGATTGGACCTAGGGTTAGCGTTATGCTGAGGGCTAGGGTTAGAGAGACGGTTAGGGTTAGGATTGGACCTAGGGTTAGGGCTATGTTGAGGGCTAGGGTTAGAGAGACGGTTAGGGTTAGGATTGGACCTAGGGTTAGGGTTAGGTTGAGGGCTAAGGTTAGAGAGACGGTTAGGTTTAGGATTGGACGTAGAGTTAGGGTTATGTTGAGGGCTTGGGTTAGAGAGACGGTTAGGGTGAGGATTGGACCTAGGGTTAGGGTTATGTTGAGGGCTAGGGTTAGAGAGACGGTTAGGGTTAGGATTGTTCCTAGGGTTAGGGTTATGTTGAGGGCTAGGGTTAGAGTGACGGTTACGGTTAGGATTGGACCTAGGGTTATGGTTTTGTTGAGGGCTAGGGTTAAAGAGACGGTTATGGTTAGGATTGGATCTAGGGTTAGGGTTATGTTGAGGGCTAGGGTTAGAGACAGGGTTAGGGTTAGGATTGGACCTAGGGTTAGGGTTATGGTGAGGGCTAGGGTTAGAGAGACGGTTAGGGTTAGGATTGGACCCAGGGTTAGAGTTATTTTGAGGGCTATTGTTAGAGAGACGGTAAGGGTGAGGATTGGACCTAGGGTTAGAGTTATGTTGAGGGCTAGGGTGAGAGAGACGGTTAGGGTTAGGATTGGACCTAGCGTTAGAGTTATGTTGAGGGCTAGGGTTAGAGAGACAGTTAGGGTTAGGATTTGACCTAGGGTTAGGGTTATGTTGAGGGCTAGGGTTAGAGAGACGGATAGGGTTAGGATTGTACCTAGGGTTAGGGTTAGGTTGAGGGCTAGGGTTATAGAGACGGTTAGGGTTAGGATTGGACCTAGGGTTAGCGTTATGCTGAGGGCTAGGGTTAGAGAGACGTTTAGGGTTAGGATTGGACCTAGGGTTAGGGCTATGTTGAGGGCTAGGGTTAGAGAGACGGTTAGGGTTAGGATTGGACCTAGGGTTAGGGTTAGGTTGAGGGCTAAGGTTAGAAAGACGGTTAGGTTTAGGATTGGACGTAGAGTTAGGGTTATGTTGAGGGCTTGGGTTAGAGAGACGGTTAGGGTGAGGATTGGACCTAGGGTTAGGGTTATGTTGAGGTCTAGGGTTAGAGAGACGGTTAGGGTTAGGATTGTTCCTAGGGTTAGGGTTATGTTGAGGGCTAGGGTTAGAGACACGGTTAGGGTTAGGATTGGACCTAGGGTTAGGGTTATACTGAGGGCTAGGGTTAGAGAGAGGTTATGGTTAGGATTGGACCTAGGGTTAGGGTTTTGTTGAGGGCTAGGTTTAGAGAGACGGTTAGGGTTAGGATTGGATCTAGGGTTAGGGTTATGTTGAGGGCTAAGGTTAGAGAGACCGTTAGGGTTAGGATTGGACCTAGGGTTAGGGTTATGTTGAGGGCTAGGGTTAGAAAGACGGTTAGGGTTAGGATTGGACCTAGGGTTAGGGTTATGTTGAGGGCTAAAGTTAGAGAGACTGTTAGGTTTAGGATTGGACCTAGGGTTAGGGTTATGTTGAGGGCTAGGGTTAGAAAGACGGTTAGGGTGAGGATTGGACCTAGGGTTAGGGTTATGTTGAGGGCTAGGGTTAGAGTGTCGGTTAGGATTAGGATTGGACCCAGGGATGGGGTTATGTTGAGGGCTAGGTTTAGAGAGACAGTTAGGGTTAGGATTTGACCTAGGGTTAGGGTTATGTTGAGGGCTAGGGTTAGAGAGACGGTTAGGGTTAGGATTGGACCTAGGGTTAGGGTTAGGTTGAGGGCTAAGTTTAGAGAGACGGTTAGGTTTAGGATTGGACGTAGAGTTAGGGTTATGTTGAGGGCTTGGGTTAGAGAGACGGTTAGGGTGAGGATTGGACCTAGGGTTAGGGTTATGTTGAGGGCTAGGGTTAGAGAGACGGTTAGGGTTAGGATTGTTCCTAGGGTTAGGGTTATGTTGAGGGCTAGGGTTAGAGTGACGGTTACGGTTAGGATTGGACCTAGGGTTATGGTTTTGTTGAGGGCTAGGGTTAAAGAGACGGTTATGGTTAGGATTGGATCTAGGGTTAGGGTTATGTTGAGGGCTAGGGTTAGAGAGACGGTTAGGGTTAGGATTGGACGTAGAGTTAGGGTTATGTTGAGGGCTAGGGTTAGAGAGATGGTTAGGGTTAGGATTGGACCTAGGGTTAGGGTTAGGTTGAGGGCTAGGGTTATAGAGACGTTTAGGGTTAGGATTGGACCTAGGTTTAGCGTTATGCTGTGGACTAGGGTTAGAGAGACGGTTAGGGTTAGGATTGGACGTAGAGTTAGGGTTATGTTGAGGGCTAGGGTTAGAGAGACGGTTAGGGTGAGGATTGGACCTAGTGTTAGGGTTATGTTGAGGGCTAGGGTTAGAGAGACGGTTAGGGTTATAATTGGACCTAGGGTTAGGGTTATGTTGAGGGCTAGGGTTACAGTGACGGTTACTGTTAGGATTGGACCTAGGGTTATGGTTTTGTTGAGGGCTAGGTTAAAGAGACGGTTATGGTTAGGATTGGATCTAGGGTTAGGGTTATGTTGAGGGCTAGGGTTAGAGACAGGGTTAGGGTTAGGATTGGATCTAGGGTTAGGGTTATGTTGAGGGCTAGGGTTAGAGAGACGGTTAGGATTAGGATTGGTCCTAGGGTTAGGGTTATGTTGAGGGCTAGGGTTAGTGTGACGGTTACGGTTAGGATTGGACCTAGGGTTATGGTTTTGTTGAGGGCTAGGTTTAAAGAGACGGTTATGGTTAGGATTGGATCTAGGGTTAGGGTTATGTTGAGGGCTAGGGTTAGAGACAGGGTTAGGGTTAGGATTGGACCTAGGGTTAGGGTTATGCTGAGGGCTAGGGTTAGAGAGACGGTTAGGGTTAGGATTGGACCTAGGGTTAGGGTTTTGTTGAGGGCTAGGGTTAGAGAGACGGTTAGGGTTAGGATTGGATCTAGGGTTAGGGTTATGTTGAAGGCTAGGGTTATACAGGCGGTTAGGGTTAGGATTGGACCTAGGGTTAGGGTTATGTTGAGGGCTAAAGTTAGAGAGACGGTTAGGTTTAGGATTGGATCTAGGGTTAGGGTTATGTTGAGAGTTAGGGTTAGAGAGACGGTTAGGGTGAGGGTTGGACCTAGGGTTAGGGTTATGTTGAGGGCTAGGGTTAGAGGGACGGTGAGGGTTAGGATTGGACCTAGGGTTAGGGTTATGTTGAGGGCTAGTGTTAGAGAGACGTTTAGGGTTAGGATTGGACGTAGGGTTAGGATTCTGTTGAGGGCTAGGGTTAGAGAGACGGTTAGGGTTAGGATTGGACCTAGGGTTAGGGTTAGGTTGAGGGCTTGGGTTAGAGAGACAGTTACGGTTAGGATTTGTCCTAGGGTTAGGGTTATGTTGAGGGCTAGGGTTAGAGAGACGGTTAGGGTTAGGATTGGACCTAGGGTTAGGGTTAGGTTGAGGGCTAGGGTTATAGAGACGGTTAGGGTTAGGATTGGACCTAGTGTTAGCGTTATGCTGAGGGCTAGGGTTAGAGAGACGGTTAGGGTTAGGATTGGACCTAGGGTTAGTGCTATGTTGAGGGCTAGGGTTAGAGAGACGGTTAGGGTTAGGATTGGACCTAGGGTTAGGGTTAGGTTGAGGGCTAAGGTTAGAGAGACGGTTAGGTTTAGGATTGGACGTAGAGTTAGGGTTATGTTGAGGGCTTGAGTTAGAGAGACGGTTAGGGTGAGGATTGGACCTAGGGTTAGGGTTATGTTGAGGGCTAGGGTTAGAGAGAAGGTTAGGGTTAGGATTGGTCCTAGGGTTAGGGTTATGTTGAGGGCTAGGGTTAGAGTGACGGTTAAGGTTAGGATTGGACCTAGGGTTATGGTTTTGTTGAGGGCTAGGTTTAAAGAGACGGTTATGGTTAGGATTGGATCTAGGGTTAGGGTTATGTTGAGGGCTATGGTTAGAGACAGGGTTAGGGTTAGGATTGGACCTAGGGTTAGGGTTATGCTGAGGGCTAGGGTTAGAGAGACGGTTAGGGTTAGGATTGGACCTAGGGTTAGGGTTTTGTTGAGGGCTAGGGTTAGAGAGACGGTTAGGGTTAGGATTGGATCTAGGGTTAGGGTTATGTTGAGGGCTAAGGTTAGACAGGCGGTTAGGGTTAGGATTGGACCTAAGGTTAGGGTTATGTTGAGGGCTAAAGTTAGTGATTCGGTTAGGTTTAGGATTGGATCTAGGGTTAGGGTTATGTTGAGGGTTAGGGTTAGAGAGACGGTTAGGGTGAGGGTTGGACCTAGGGTTAGGGCTATGTTGAAGGCTAGGGTTAGAGACACGGTTAGGGTTAGGATTGGACCTAGGGTTAGGGTTATACTGAGGGCTAGGGTTAGAGAGAGGTTATGGTTAGGACTGGACCTAGGGTTAGGGTTTTGTTGAGGGCTAGGTTTAGAGAGACGGTTAGGGTTAGGATTGGCTCTAGGGTTAGGGTTATGTTGAGGGCTAAGGTTAGAGAGGGCGTTAGGGTTAGGATTGGACCTAGGGTTAGGGTTATGTTGAGGGCTAGGGTTAGAAAGACGGTTAGGGTTAGGATTGGACCTAGGGTTAGGGTTATGTTGAGGGCTAGGGTTAGAGAGACGGTTAGGGTGAGGATTGGACCTAGGGTTAGGGTTATGTTGAGGGCTAGGGTTATAGAGACGGTTAGGGTTAGGATTGGACCAAGGGTTAGGGCTATGTTGAGGGCTAGGGTTAGAGGGTCGGTTAGGGTTAGGATTGGACCTAGGGTTAGGGTTATGTTGAGGGCTAGGGTTAGAGAGACAGTTCGGGTTAGGATTTGACCTAGGGTTAGGGTTATGTTGAGGGCTAGGGTTAGAGAGACGGTTAGGGTTAGGATTGGACCTAGGGTTAGGGTTAGGTTGAGGGCTAGGGTTATAGAGACGGTTAGGGTTAGGATTGGACCTAGGGTTAGCGTTATGCTGAGGGCTAGGGTTAGAGAGACGGTTAGGGTTAGGATTGGACCTAGGGTTAGGGCTATGTTGAGGGCTAGGGTTAGAGAGATGGTTAGGGTTAGGATTGGACCTAGGGTTAGGGTTAGGTTGAGGGCTAAGGTTAGAGAGACTGTTAGGTTTAGGATTGGACGTAGAGTTAGAGTTATGTTGAGGGCTTGGGTTAGAGAGATGGTTAGGGTGAGGATTGGACCTAGGGTTAGGGTTATGTTGAGGGCTAGGGTTAGAGAGACGGTTAGGGTTAGGATTGTTCCTAGGGTTAGGGTTATGTTGAGGGCTAGGGTTAGAGTGACGGTTACGGTTAGGATTGGACCTAGGGTTATGGTTTTGTTGAGGGCTAGGGTTAAAGAGACGGTTATGGTTAGGATTGGATCTAGGGTTAGGGTTATGTTGAGGGCTAGGGTTAGAGACAGGATTAGGGTTAGGATTGGACCTAGGGTTAGGGTTATGCTGAGGGCTAGGGTTAGAGAGACGGTTAGGGTTAGGATTGGACCTAGGGTTAGGGTTTTGTTGAGGGCTAGGGTTAGAGAGACGGTTAGGGTTAGGATTGGATATAGGGTTAGGGTTATGTTGAGGGCTAGGATTAGAGAGGCGGTTAGGGTTAGGATTGGACCTAGGGTTAGGGTTATGTTGAGGGCTAAAGTTAGAGAGACGGTTAGGTTTAGGATTGGATCTAGGGTTAGGGTTATGTTGAGGGTTAGGGTTAGAGAGACGGTTAGGGTGAGGATTGGACCTAGGGTTAGGGTTATGTTGAGGGCTAGGGTTAGAGGTACGGTGAGGGTTAGGATTGGACCTAGGGTTAGGGTTATGTTGAGGGCTAGGGTTAGAGGGACGTTGAGGGTTTGGATTGGACCTAGGGTTAGGGTTATGTTGAGGGCTAGGGTTAGAGAGACGGTTAGGGTTAGGATTGGACCTAGGGTTAGGGTTCTGTTGAGGGCTAGGGTTAGAGAGACGGTTAGGGTTAGGATTGGACCTAGGGGTAGGGTTAGGTTGAGGGCTAGGGTTAGAGAGACGGTTAGGTTTAGGATTGGACCTAGGGTTAGGGTTATGTTGAGGGCTAGGGTTAGAGAGATGGTTAGGGTTAGGATTGGACCTAGGGTTAGGGTTAGGTTGAGGGCTAGGGTTAGAGAGACGGTTACGGTTAGGATTGGACCTAGGGTTAGGGTTATGTTGGGGCTAGGGTTAGAGAGACGGTTAGGATTAGGATTGGACCTAGGGTTAGGGTTATGTTGAGGGCTAGGTTTAGAGAGACGGTTAGGGTTAGGATTGGCTCTAGGGTTAAGGTTATGTTGAGGGCTTAGGTTAGAGAGGGCGTTAGGGTTAGGATTGGACCTAGGGTTAGGGTTATGTTGAGGCTAGGGTTAGAAAGACGGTTAGGGTTAGGATTGGACCTAGGGTTAGGGTTATGTTGAGGGCTAAAGTTAGAGAGACTGTTAGGTTTAGGATTGGACCTAGGGTTAGGGTTATGTTGAGGTCTAGGGTTAGACAGACGGTTAGGGTGAGGATTGGACCTAGGGTTAGGGTTATGTTGAGGGCTAGGGTTATAGAGATGGTTAGGGTGAGGATTGGACCAAGGGTTAGGGCTATGTTGAGGGCTAGGGTTAGAGGGTCGGTTAGGGTTAGGATTGGACCTAGGGTTAGGGTTATGTTGAGGGCTAGGGTTAGAGAGACGGTTAGGGTTAGGATTGGACCTAGGGTTAGGGTTAGGTTGAGGGCTAGGGTTATAGAGACGGTTAGGGTTAGGATTGGACCTAGGGTTAGCGTTATGCTGAGGGCTAGGGTTAGAGAGACGGTTAGGGTTAGGATTGGACCTAGGGTTAGGGCTATGTTGAGGGCTAGGGTTAGAGAGACAGTTAGGGTTAGGATTTGACCTAGGGTTAGGGTTATGTTGAGGGCTAGGGTTAGAGAGACGGTTAGGGTTAGGACTGGACCTAGGGTTAGGGTTAGGTTGAGGGCTAGGGTTATAGAGACGGTTAGGGTTAGGATTGGACCTAGGGTTAGCGTTATGCTGAGGGCTAGGGTTAGAGAGACGGTTAGGGTTAGGATTGGACCTAGGGTTAGGGCTATGTTGAGGGCTAGGGTTAGAGAGACGGTTAGGGTTAGGATTGGACCTAGGGTTAGGGTTAGGTTGAGGGCTAAGGTTAGAGAGACGGTTAGGTTTAGGATTGGACGTAGAGTTAGGGTTATGTTGAGGGCTTGGGTTAGAGAGACGGTTAGGGTGAGGATTGGACCTAGGGTTAGGGTTATGTTGAGGGCTAGGGTTAGAGAGACGGTTAGGGTTAGGATTGTTCCTAGGGTTAGGGTTATGTTGAGGGCTAGGGTTAGAGTGACGGTTACGGTTAGGATTGGACCTAGGGTTATGGTTTTGTTGAGGGCTAGGGTTAAAGAGACGGTTATGGTTAGGATTGGATCTAGGGTTAGGGTTATGTTGAGGGCTAGGGTTAGAGACAGGGTTAGGGTTAGGATTGGACCTAGGGTTAGGGTTATGCTGAGGGCTAGGGTTAGAGAGACGGTTAGGGTTAGGATTGGACCTAGGGTTAGGGTTTTGTTGAGGGCTAGGGTTAGAGAGACGGTTAGGGTTAGGATTGGATCTAGGGTTAGGGTTATGTTGAGGGCTAGGGTTAGAGAGGCGGTTAGGGCTAGGATTGGACCTAGGGTTAGGGTTATGTTGAGGGCTAAAGTTAGAGAGACGGTTAGGTTTAGGATTGGATCTAGGGCTAGGGTTATGTTGAGGGTTAGGGTTAGAGAGACGGTTAGGGTGAGGATTGGACCTAGGGTTAGGGTTATGTTGAGGGCTAGGGTTAGAGGTACGGTGAGGGTTAGGATTGGACCTAGGGTTAGTGTTCTGTTGAGGGCTAGGGTTAGAGAGATGGTTAGGGTTAGGATTGGACCTAGGGTTAGGGTTAGGTTGAGGGCTAGGGTTAGAGAGACGGTTAGGTTTAGGATTGGACCTAGGGTTAGGGTTATGTTGAGGGCTAGGGTTAGAGAGATGGTTAGGGTTAGGATTGGACCTAGGGTTAGGGTTAGGTTGAGGGCTAGGGTTAGAGAGACGGTTAGGGTTAGGATTGGACCTAGGTTTAGGGTTATGTTGAGGGCTAGGGTTAGAGAGACGGTTAGGGTTAGGATTGGACCTAGGGTTAGGGTTATGTTGAGGGCTAGGGTTAGAGAGAAGGTTACGGTTAGGATTGGACCTAGGGTTAGGGTTATGTTGAGGGCTAGGGTTAGAGACATGGTTAGGTTTAAGATTGGACCTAGGGTTAGGGTTATGTTGAGGGCTAGGGTTAGAGAGATGTTTAGGGTTAGGATTGGACCTAGGGTTAGGGTTAGGTTGAGGGCTAGGGTTAGAGTGACGGTTACGGTTAGGATTGGACCTAGGGTTATGGTTTTGTTGAGGGCTAGGGTTAAAGAGACGGTTATGGTTAGGATTGGATCTAGGGTTAGAGTTATGTTGAGGGCTACGGTTAGAGACAGGTTTAGGGTTAGGATTGGACCTAGCGTTAGGGTTATGCTGAGGGCTAGGGTTAGAGATACGGTTAGGGTTAGGATTGGACCTAGGGTTAGGGTTTTGTTGAGGGCTAGGGTTAGAGAGACGGTTAGGGTTAGGCTTGGACCTAGGGTTAGGGTTATGTTGAGGGCTAAAGTTAGAGAGACGGTTAGGTTTAGGATTGGATCTAGGGTTAGGGTTATGTTGAGGGTTAGCGTTAGAGAGACGGTTAGGGTGAGGATTGGACCTAGGGTTAGGGTTATGTTGAGGGCTAGGGTTAGAGGTACGGTGAGGTTAGGATTGGACCTAGGGTTAGGGTTATGTTGAGGGCTAGGGTTAGAGGTACGGTGAGGGTTAGGATTGGACCTAGGGTTAGGGTTATGTTGAGGGCTAGGGTTAGAGGGACGGTGAGGGTTAGGATTGGACCTAGGTTTAGGGTTATGTTGAGGGCTAGTGTTAGAGAGACGGTTAGGGTTAGGATTGGACCTAGGGTTAGGGTTCTGTTGAGGGCTAGGGTTAGAGAGACGGTTAGGGTTAGGATTGGACCTAGGGTTAGGGTTAGGTTGAGGGCTAGGGTTAGAGTGACGGTTACGGTTAGGATTGGAGCTAGGGTTATGGTTTTGTTGAGGGCTAGGGTTAAAGAGACGGTTAGGGTTAGGATTGGACCTAGGATTAGGGTTATGCTGAGGGCTAGGGTTAGAGAGACGGTTAGGGTTAGGATTGGACCTAGGGTTACGGTTTTGTTGAGGGCTAGGGTAAGAGGGACGGTGAGGGTTAGGATTGGACCTAGGTTTAGGGTTAGTTTGAGGCCTAGTGTTAGAGAGACGGTTAGGGTTAGGATTGGACCTAGGGTGAGGGTTCTGTTGAGGGCTAGGGTTAGAGAGACGGTTACGGTTAGGATTGGACCTAGGGTTAGGGTTATGTTGAGGGCTAGGGTTAGAGAGACGGTTAGGGTTAGGATTGGACTTAGGGTTAGGGTTATGTTGAGGGCTAGGGTTAGAGAGACGGTTACGGTTAGGACTGGACCTAGGGTTAGGGTTATGTTGAACGCTAGGGTTAGAGAGACTGTTAGGGTTAGGATTGGACCTAGGGTTAGGGTTATGTTGAGGACTAGTGTTAGAGAGACGGTTAGGGTTAGGATTGCACCTAGGGTTAGGGTTATGTTGAGCGCTAGGGTTAGAGAGACGGTTAGGGTTAGGATTGGACCTAGGGTTAGGGTTATGTTGAGGACTAGGGTTAGAGAGACGGTTAGGTTTAGCATTGGACCTAGGGTTAGGGTTATGTTGAGGGCTAGGGTTAGAGAGACGGTTAGAGTGAGGATTGGACCTAGGCTTAGGGTTATGTTGAGGGCTAGGGTTACAGACACGGTTAGGGTTAGGATTGGACCTAGGGTTAGGGTTATGTTGAGGGCTAGGGTTAGAGGGACGGTGAGGGTTAGGATTGGACCTAGGGTTATGATCATGTTGAGGGCTAGTGTTAGAGAGACGGTAGGGTTAGGATTGGACCTTGGGTTCTGGTTATGTTGAGGGCTAGGGTTAGAGAGACGGTCAGGGTTAGGATTGGACCTAGGGTTACGGTTCTTTTGAGGGCTCGGGTTAGAGAGACATTTATGATTAAGATTGGACCTAGGGTTAGGGTTTGTTGAGGGGTAGGGTTAGAGAGACGGTTAGGGTTAGGATTGGATCTAGGGTTAGGGTTATGTTGAGGGCTACGGTTAGCGAGGCGGTTAGGGTTAGGATTTAACCTAGGGTTAGGGTTTTGTTGAGGGCTAGGGTTAGAGAGACGGTTAGGGTTAGGATTGGATCTAGGGTTAGGGTTATGTTGAGGGCTACGGTTAGCGAGGCGGTTAGGGTTAGGGTTGTCCCTAGGGTTAGGGTTATGTTGATGGCTAGGGTAACAGAGACGGTTAGGGTTAGGATTGGACCTAGGGTTAGGGTTATGTTGAGGGCTAAAGTTAGAGAGACTGTTAGGTTTAGGATTGGACCTAGGGTTAGGGTTATGTTGAGGGCTAGTGTTAGAGAGACGGTTAGGGTGAGGATTGGACCTAGGTTTAGGGTTATGTTGAGGGCTAAGGTTAGAGAGACGGTTAGGGTTAGGATTGGACCTAGGGTTAGGGTTATGTTGAGGTCTAGGGTTAGAGGGACGGTGAGGGTTAGGATTGGACCTAGGTATAGGGTTATGTTGAGGCCTAGTGTTAGAGAGACGGTTAGGGTTAGGATTGGACCTAGGGTTAGGGTTCTGTTGAGGGCTAGGGTTAGAGAGACGGTTAGAGTGAGGATTGGACCTAGGCTCAGGGTTATGTTGAGGGCTAGGGTTAGAGACACGGTTAGGGTTAGGATTGGACCTAGGGTTAGGGTTATGTTGAGGGCTAGGGTTAGAGGGACGGTGAGGGTTAGGATTGGACCTAGGGTTATGATCATGTTGAGGGCTAGTGTTAGAGAGACGGTAGGGTTAGGATTGGACCTTGGGTTCTGGTTATGTTGAGGGCTAGGGTTAGAGAGACGGTCAGGGTTAGGATTGGACCTAGGGTTACGGTTCTTTTGAGGGCTCGGGTTAGAGAGACGTTTATGATTAAGATTGGACCTAGGGTTAGGGTTTGTTGAGGGGTAGGGTTAGAGAGACGGTTAGGGTTAGGATTGGATCTAGGGTTAGGGTTATGTTGAGGGCTACGGTTAGCGAGGCGGTTAGGGTTAGGATTTAACCTAGGGTTAGGGTTTTGTTGAGGGCTAGGGTTAGAGAGACGGTTAGGGTTAGGATTGGATCTAGGGTTAGGGTTATGTTGAGGGCTACGGTTAGCGAGGCGGTTAGGGTTAGGGTTGTCCCTAGGGTTAGGGTTATGTTGATGGCTAGGGTAACAGAGACGGTTAGGGTTAGGATTGGACCTAGGGTTAGGGTTATGTTGAGGGCTAAAGTTAGAGAGACTGTTAGGTTTAGGATTGGACCTAGGGTTAGGGTTATGTTGAGGGCTAGTGTTAGAGAGACGGTTAGGGTGAGGATTGGACCTAGGTTTAGGGTTATGTTGAGGGCTAAGGTTAGAGAGACGGTTAGGGTTAGGATTGGACCTAGGGTTAGGGTTATGTTGAGGTCTAGGGTTAGAGGGACGGTGAGGGTTAGGATTGGACCTAGGTATAGGGTTATGTTGAGGCCTAGTGTTAGAGAGACGGTTAGGGTTAGGATTGGACCTAGGGTTAGGGTTCTGTTGAGGGCTAGGGTTAGAGAGACTGTCAGGGTTAGGATTGGACCTAGCGTTAGGGTTATGTTGAGGGCTCGGGTTAGAGAGACGGTTAGGGTTAGGATTGTACCTAGGGTTAGGGTTATGTTGAGGGCTAGGGTTAGAGAGATGGTTAGGGTTAGGATTGGACCTAGGGTTAGGGTTATGTTGAGGGCTTTGTTTAGAGAGACGGTTACTGTTAGGATTGGACCTAAGGTTAGGGTTATGTTGAGGGCTCGGGTTAGAGAGACGTTTATGGTTAGGATTGGACCTAGGGTTAGGGTTATGTTGAGGGCTAGGGTTAGAGAGACGGTTAGGGTTAGAATTGGACCTAGGGTTAGGGGTATGTTGAGGGCTAGGGTTAGAGAGACGGTTAGGGTTAGGATTGCACCTAGGGTTAGGGTTATGTTGAGGGCTAGGGTTAGAGAGACGGTTAGGGTTAGGATTGGACCTAGGGTTAGGGTTATGTTGAGGGCTATGGTTAGAGACACGGTTAGGGTTAGGATTGGACCTAGGGATAGGGTTATGTTGAGGGCTAGGGTTAGAGGGACGGTGAGGGTTAGGATTGGACCTAGGGTTAGGGTCATGTTTAGGGCTAGTGTTAGAGAGACTGTAGGGTTAGGATTGGACCTTGGGTTAGGGTTATGTTGAGGGCTAGGGTTAGAGAGACGGTCAGGGTTAGGATTGGACCTAGGGTTAGGGTTATGTTGAGGGCTAGGGTTAGAGAGACGTTTATGATTAAGATTGGACCTAGGGTTAGGGTTATGTTGAGGGCTAGGGTTAGAGAGACGGTTACGGTGAGGATTGGACCTAGGGTTAGGGTTATGTTGAGGGCTAGGGTTAGAGACACGGTTAGGGTTAGGATTGGACCTAGGGTTAGGGTTATGCTGAGGGCTAGGGTTAGAGAGACGGTTAGGGTTATGATTGGACCTAGGGTCAGGGTTTTGTTGAGGGCTAGGGTTAGAGAGACGGTTAGGGTTAGGATTAGACCTAGGGTTAGGGTTTTGTTGAGCGCTAGGGTTAGAGAGACGGTTAGGGTTAGGATTGGACCTAGGGTTAGGGTTATGTTGAGGACTAGGGTTAGAGAGACGGTTAGGTTTAGCATTGGACCTAGGGTTAGGGTTATGTTGAGGGCTAGGGTTAGAGAGACGGTTAGAGTGAGGATTGGACCTAGGCTTAGGGTTATGTTGAGGGCTAGGGTTAGAGACACGGTTAGGGTTAGGATTGGACCTAGGGTTAGGGTTATGTTGAGGGCTAGGGTTAGAGGGACGGTGAGGGTTAGGATTGGACCTAGGGTTATGATCATGTTGAGGGCTAGTGTTAGAGAGACGGTAGGGTTAGGATTGGACCTTGGGTTCTGGTTATGTTGAGGGCTAGGGTTAGAGAGACGGTCAGGGTTAGGATTGGACCTAGGGTTAGGGTTCTTTTGAGGGCTCGGGTTAGAGAGACGTTTATGATTAAGATTGGACCTAGGGTTAGGGTTATGCTGAGGGCTAGGGTTAGAGACACGGTTAGGGTTAGGATTGGACCTAGGGTTAGGGTTATGCTGAGGGCTAGAGTTAGAGAGACGGTTAGGGTTAGGATTTAACCTAGGGTTAGGGTTTTGTTGAGGGCTAGGGTTAGAGAACGGTTAGGGTTAGGATTGGATCTAGGGTTAGGGTTATGTTGAGGGCTACGGTTAGAGAGGCGGTTAGGGTTAGGATTGTCCCTAGGGTTAGGGTTATGTTGAGGGCTAGGGTTAGAGAGACGGTTAGGGTGAGGATTGGACCTAGGTTTAGGGTTAGGTTGAGGCCTAGTGTTAGAGAGACGGTTAGGGTTAGGATTGGACCTAGGGTGAGGGTTCTGTTGAGGGCTAGGGTTAGAGAGACTGTCAGGGTTAGGATTGGACCTAGGGTTAGGGTTATGTTGAGGGCTCGGGTTAGAGAGACGGTTAAAGTTAGGATTGGACCTAGGGTTAGGGTTATGTTGAGGGCTACGGTTGGAGAGATGGTTAGGGTTATGATTGGACCTAGGGTTAGGTTTATGTTGAAGGCTATGTTTAGAGAGACGGTTACGGTTAGGATTGGACCTAGGGTTAGGGTTATGTTGAGGGCTCGGGTTAGAGAGACGTTTATGGTTAGGATTGGACCTAGGGTTAGGGTTATGTTGAGGGCTAGGGTTAGAGAGACGGTTAGGGTTAGAATTGGACCTAGGGTTAATGGTATGTTGAGGGCTAGGGTTAGACAGACGGTTAGGGTTAGGATTGCACCTAGGGTTAGGGTTATGTTGAGGGCTAGGGTTAGAGAGACGGTTAGGGTTAGAATTGGACCTAGGGTTAGGGTTATGTTGAGGGCTAGGGTTAGAGAGACGGTTAGGGTTAGGATTGGACCTAGGGTTAGTGTTATGTTGAGGGCTAGGGTTAGAGAGACGGTTACGGTTAGGATTGGACCTAGGGTTAGGGTTATGTTGAAGACTAGGGTTAGAGAGACGGTTAGGTTTAGGATTGGACCTAGGGTTAGGGTTATGTTGAGGACTAGGGTTAGAGGGACGGTGAGGGTTAGGATTGGAACTAGGGTTAGGGTTATGTTGAGGGCTAATGTTAGAGAGACGGTTAGGTTTAGCATTGGACCTAGGGTTAAGGTTATGTTGAGGGCTAGGGTTAGAGAGACGGTTAGGGTTAGGATTGGACCTAGGTTTAGGGTTATGTTGAGGGCTAGTGTTAGAGAGACGGTTAGGGTTAGGATTGGACCTAGGGTTAGGGTTCTGTTGAGGGCTAGGGTTAGAGAGACGGTTAGGGTTAGGATTGGACCTAGGGTTAGGGTTAGGTTGAGGGCTAGGGTTAGAGTGACGGTTACGGTTAGGATTGGAGCTAGGGTTATGGTTTTGTTGAGGGCTAGGGTTAAAGAGACGGTTAGGGTTAGGATTGGACCTAGGATTAGGGTTATGCTGAGGGCTAGGGTTAGAGAGACGGTTAGGGTTAGGATTGGACCTAGGGTTACGGTTTTGTTGAGGGCTAGGGTTAGAGGGACGGTGAGGGTTAGGATTGGACCTAGGTTTAGGGTTAGTTTGAGGCCTAGTGTTAGAGAGACGGTTAGGGTTAGGATTGGACCTAGGGTGAGGGTTCTGTTGAGGGCTAGGGTTAGAGAGACGGTTACGGTTAGGATTGGACCTAGGGTTAGGGTTATGTTGAGGGCTAGGGTTAGAGAGACGGTTAGGGTTAGGATTGGACTTAGGGTTAGGGTTATGTTGAGGGCTAGGGTTAGAGAGACGGTTACGGTTAGGACTGGACCTAGGGTTAGGGTTATGTTGAACGCTAGGGTTAGAGAGACTGTTAGGGTTAGGATTGGACCTAGGGTTAGGGTTATGTTGAGGACTAGTGTTAGAGAGACGGTTAGGGTTAGGATTGCACCTAGGGTTAGGGTTATGTTGAGCGCTAGGGTTAGAGAGACGGTTAGGGTTAGGATTGGACCTAGGGTTAGGGTTATGTTGAGGACTAGGGTTAGAGAGACGGTTAGGTTTAGCATTGGACCTAGGGTTAGGGTTATGTTGAGGGCTAGGGTTAGAGAGACGGTTAGAGTGAGGATTGGACCTAGGCTTAGGGTTATGTTGAGGGCTAGGGTTAGAGACACGGTTAGGGTTAGGATTGGACCTAGGGTTAGGGTTATGTTGAGGGCTAGGGTTAGAGGGACGGTGAGGGTTAGGATTGGACCTAGGGTTATGATCATGTTGAGGGCTAGTTTAGAGAGACGGTAGGGTTAGGATTGGACCTTGGGTTCTGGTTATGTTGAGGGCTAGGGTTAGAGAGACGGTCAGGGTTAGGATTGGACCTAGGGTTACGGTTCTTTTGAGGGCTCGGGTTAGAGAGACGTTTATGATTAAGATTGGACCTAGGGTTAGGGTTTGTTGAGGGGTAGGGTTAGAGAGACGGTTAGGGTTAGGATTGGATCTAGGGTTAGGGTTATGTTGAGGGCTACGGTTAGCGAGGCGGTTAGGGTTAGGATTTAACCTAGGGTTAGGGTTTTGTTGAGGGCTAGGGTTAGAGAGACGGTTAGGGTTAGGATTGGATCTAGGGTTAGGGTTATGTTGAGGGCTACTGTTAGCGAGGCGGTTAGGGTTAGGGTTGTCCCTAGGGTTAGGGTTATGTTGATGGCTAGGGTAACAGAGACGGTTAGGGTTAGGATTGGACCTAGGGTTAGGGTTATGTTGAGGGCTAAAGTTAGAGAGACTGTTAGGTTTAGGATTGGACCTAGGGTTAGGGTTATGTTGAGGGCTAGTGTTAGAGAGACGGTTAGGGTGAGGATTGGACCTAGGTTTAGGGTTATGTTGAGGGCTAAGGTTAGAGAGACGGTTAGGGTTAGGATTGGACCTAGGGTTAGGGTTATGTTGAGGTCTAGGGTTAGAGGGACGGTGAGGGTTAGGATTGGACCTAGGTATAGGGTTATGTTGAGGCCTAGTGTTAGAGAGACGGTTAGGGTTAGGATTGGACCTAGGGTTAGGGTTCTGTTGAGGGCTAGGGTTAGAGAGACTGTCAGGGTTAGGATTGGACCTAGCGTTAGGGTTATGTTGAGGGCTCGGGTTAGAGAGACGGTTAGGGTTAGGATTGTACCTAGGGTTAGGGTTATGTTGAGGGCTAGGGTTAGAGAGATGGTTAGGGTTAGGATTGGACCTAGGGTTAGGGTTATGTTGAGGGCTTTGTTTAGAGAGACGGTTACCGTTAGGATTGGACCTAAGGTTAGGGTTATGTTGAGGGCTCAGGTTAGAGAGACGTTTATGGTTAGGATTGGACCTAGGGTTAGGGTTATGTTGAGGGCTAGGGTTAGAGAGACGGTTAGGGTTAGAATTGGACCTAGGGTTAGGGGTATGTTGAGGGCTAGGGTTAGAGAGACGGTTAGGGTTAGGATTGCACCTAGGGTTAGGGTTATGTTGAGGGCTAGGGTTAGAGAGACGGTTACGGTTAGGATTGGACCTAGGGTTAGGGTTATGTTGAGGGCTATGGTTAGAGACACGGTTAGGGTTAGGATTGGACCTAGGGATAGGGTTATGTTGAGGGCTAGGGTTAGAGGGACGGTGAGGGTTAGGATTGGACCTAGGGTTAGGGTCATGTTTAGGGCTAGTGTTAGAGAGACGGTAGGGTTAGGATTGGACCTTGGGTTAGGGTTATGTTGAGGGCTAGGGTTAGAGAGACGGTCAGGGTTAGGATTGGACCTAGGGTTAGGGTTATGTTGAGGGCTAGGGTTAGAGAGACGTTTATGATTAAGATTGGACCTAGGGTTAGGGTTATGTTGAGGGCTAGGGTTAGAGAGACGGTTACGGTGAGGATTGGACCTAGGGTTAGGGTTATGTTGAGGGCTAGGGTTAGAGACACGGTTAGGGTTAGGATTGGACCTAGGGTTAGGGTTATGCTGAGGGCTAGGGTTAGAGAGACGGTTAGGGTTATGATTGGACCTAGGGTCAGGGTTTTGTTGAGGGCTAGGGTTAGAGAGACGGTTAGGGTTAGGATTAGACCTAGGGTTAGGGTTTTGTTGAGCGCTAGGGTTAGAGAGACGGTTAGGGTTAGGATTGGACCTAGGGTTAGGGTTATGTTGAGGACTAGGGTTAGAGAGACGGTTAGGTTTAGCATTGGACCTAGGGTTAGGGTTATGTTGAGGGCTAGGGTTAGAGAGACGGTTAGAGTGAGGATTGGACCTAGGCTTAGGGTTATGTTGAGGGCTAGGGTTAGAGACACGGTTAGGGTTAGGATTGGACCTAGGGTTAGGGTTATGTTGAGGGCTAGGGTTAGAGGGACGGTGAGGGTTAGGATTGGACCTAGGGTTATGATCATGTTGAGGGCTAGTGTTAGAGAGACGGTAGGGTTAGGATTGGACCTTGGGTTCTGGTTATGTTGAGGGCTAGGGTTAGAGAGACGGTCAGGGTTAGGATTGGACCTAGGGTTAGGGTTCTTTTGAGGGCTCGGGTTAGAGAGACGTTTATGATTAAGATTGGACCTAGGGTTAGGGTTATGCTGAGGGCTAGGGTTAGAGACACGGTTAGGGTTAGGATTGGACCTAGGGTTAGGGTTATGCTGAGGGCTAGGGTTAGAGAGACGGTTAGGGTTAGGATTTAACCTAGGGTTAGGGTTTTGTTGAGGGGTAGGGTTAGAGAACGGTTAGGGTTAGGATTGGATATAGGGTTAGGGTTATGTTGAGGGCTACGGTTAGAGAGGCGGTTAGGGTTAGGATTGTCCCTAGGGTTAGGGTTATGTTGAGGGCTAGGGTTAGAGAGACGGTTAGGGTTAGGATTGGACCTAGGGTTAGGGTTATGTTGAGGGCTAGGGTTAGAGAGACGGTTAGGGTTAGGATTGGACCTAGGGTTAGGGTTATGTTGAGGGCTAAATTTAGAGAGACGGTTAGGTTTAGGATTGGACCTAGGGTTAGGGTTATGTTGAGGGTTAGGGTTAGAGAGACGGTTAGGGTGAGGATTGGACCTAGGTTTAGGGTTAGGTTGAGGCCTAGTGTAAGAGAGACGGTTAGGGTTAGGATTGGACCTAGGGTGAGGGTTCTGTTGAGGGCTAGGGTTAGAGAGACTGTCAGGGTTAGGATTGGACCTAGGGTTAGGGTTATGTTGAGGGCTCGGGTTAGAGAGACGGTTAAAGTTAGGATTGGACCTAGGGTTAGGGTTATGTTGAGGGCTACGGTTGGAGAGATGGTTAGGGTTATGATTGGACCTAGGGTTAGGTTTATGTTGAAGGCTATGTTTAGAGAGACGGTTACGGTTAGGATTGGACCTAGGGTTAGGGTTATGTTGAGGGCTCGGGTTAGAGAGACGTTTATGGTTAGGATTGGACCTAGGGTTAGGGTTATGTTGAGGGCTAGGGTTAGAGAGACGGTTAGGGTTAGAATTGGACCTAGGGTTAATGGTATGTTGAGGGCTAGGGTTAGACAGACGGTTAGGGTTAGGATTGCACCTAGGGTTAGGGTTATGTTGAGGGCTAGGGTTAGAGAGACGGTTAGGGTTAGAATTGGACCTAGGGTTAGGGTTATGTTGAGGGCTAGGGTTAGAGAGACGGTTAGGGTTAGGATTGGACCTAGGGTTAGTGTTATGTTGAGGGCTAGGGTTAGAGAGACGGTTACGGTTAGGATTGGACCTAGGGTTAGGGTTATGTTGAAGACTAGGGTTAGAGAGACGGTTAGGTTTAGGATTGGACCTAGGGTTAGGGTTATGTTGAGGACTAGGGTTAGAGGGACGGTGAGGGTTAGGATTGGAACTAGGGTTAGGGTTATGTTGAGGGCTAATGTTAGAGAGACGGTTAGGTTTAGCATTGGACCTAGGGTTAAGGTTATGTTGAGGGCTAGGGTTAGAGAGACGGTTAGGGTGAGGATTGGACCTAGGGTTAGGGTTATGTTGAGGGCTAGGGTTAGAGAGACGGTTAGGGTTAGGATTGGACCTAGGGTTATAGTTATGTTGAGGGCTAGGGTTAGAGGGACGGTGAGGGTTAGGATTGGACCTAGAGTTAGGGTCATGTTGAGGGCTAGTGTTAGAGAGACGGTAGGGTTAAGATTGGACCTTGGGTTAGGGTTATGTTGAGGGCTAGGGTTAGAGAGACGGTCAGGGTTAGGATTGGACCTAGGGTTAGGGTTATGCTGAGGGCTAGGGTTAGAGAGACGGTTAGGGTTAGGATTGGACCTAGGGTTAGGGTTTTGTTGAGGGCTAGGGTTAGAGAGACGGTTAGGGTTAGGATTGGACCTAGGGTTAGGGTTTTGTTGAGGGCTAGGGTTAGAGATACGGTTAGGGTTAGGATTGGATCTAGGGTTAGGGTTATGCTGAGGGCTAGGGTTAGAGACACGGTTAGGGTTAGGATTGGACCTAGGGTTAGGGTTATGCTGAGGGCTAGATTTAGAGAGACGGTTAGGGTTAGGATTTAACCTAGGGTTAGGGTTTTGTTGAGGGCTAGGGTTAGAGAGACGGTTAGGGTTAGGATTGGATCTAGGGTTAGGGTTATGTTGAGGGCTATGGTTAGAGAGGCGGTTGGGGTTAGGATTTTCCCTAGGGTTAGGGTTATGTTGAGGGCAAGGGTTAGAGAGACGGTTAGTTTAGGATTAGACCTTGGGTTAGGGTTATGTTGAGGGCTAAAGTCAGAGAGACGGTTAGGTTTAGGATAGGACCTAGGGTTAGGGTTATATTGAGGGCTAGGGTTAGAGAGACGGTTAGGGTGAGGATTGGACCTAGGGTTAGGGTTTGTTGAGGGCTAGGGTTAGAGAGACTGTCAGGGTTAGGATTGGACCTAGGGTTAGGGTTATGTTGAGGGCTCGGGTTAGAGAGACGGTTAGGGTTAGGATTGGACCTAGGGTTAGGGTTATGTTGAGGGCTAGGGTTAGAGAGATGGTTAGGGTTAGGATTGGACCTAGGGTTAGGGTTATGTTGAGGGCTATGTTTAGAGAGACGGTTACGGTTAGGATTGGACCTAGTGTTAGGATTATGTTGAGGGCTCGGGTTAGAGAGACGTTTATGGTTAGGATTGGACCTAGGGTTAGGGTTATGTTGACGGCTAGGGTTAGAGAGACGGTTAGGGTTAGAATTGGACCTAGGGTTAGGGGTATGTTGAGGGCTAGGGTTAGAGAGACGGTTAGGGTTAGGATTGCACCTAGGGTTAGGGTTATGTTGAGGGCTAGGGTTAGAGAGACATTTGGGTTAGGATTGGACCTAGGGTTAGGGTTATGTTGAGGGCTCGGGTTAGAGAGACGGTTAGGGTTAGGATTGGACCTAGGGTTAGGGTTATGTTGAGGGCTAGGGTTAGAGAGATGGTTAGGGTTAGGATTGGACCTAGGGTTAGGGTTATGTTGAGGGCTATGTTTAGAGAGACGGTTACGGTTAGGATTGGACCTAGTGTTAGGATTATGTTGAGGGCTCGGGTTAGAGAGACGTTTATGGTTAGGATTGGACCTAGGGTTAGGGTTATGTTGACGGCTAGGGTTAGAGAGACGGTTAGGGTTAGAATTGGACCTAGGGTTAGGGGTATGTTGAGGGCTAGGGTTAGAGAGACGGTTAGGGTTAGGATTGCACCTAGGGTTAGGGTTATGTTGAGGGCTAGGGTTAGAGAGACATTTGGGTTAGGATTGGACCTAGGGTTAGGGTTATGTTGAGGGCTAGGGTTAGAGAGACGGTTAGGGTTAGAATTGGACCTAGGGTTAATGGTATGTTGAGGGCTAGGGTTAGACAGACGGTTAGGGTTAGGATTGCACCTAGGGTTAGGGTTATGTTGAGGGCTAGGGTCAGAGAGACGGTTAGGGTTAGAATTGGACCTAGGGTTAGGGTTATGTTGAGGGCTAGGGTTAGAGAGACGGTTAGGGTTAGGATTGGACCTAGGGTTAGTGTTATGTTGAGGGCTAGGTTTAGAGAGACGGTTACGGTTAGGATTGGACCTAGGGTTAGGGTTATGTTGAAGACTAGGGTTAGAGACGGTTAGGGTTAGGATTGGACCTAGGGTTAGGGTTATGTTGAGGACTAGGGTTAGAGGGACGGTGAGGGTTAGGATTGGAACTAGGGTTAGGGTTATGTTGAGGGCTAATGTTAGAGAGACGGTTAGTTTTAGCATTGGACCTAGGGTTAAGGTTATGTTGAGGGCTAGGGTTAGAGAGACTGTTAGGGTGAGGATTGGACCTAGGGTTAGGGTTTTGTTGAGGGCTAGGGTTAGAGAGACGGTTAGGGTTAGGATTGGATCTAGGGTTAAGGTTATGTTGAGGGCTATGGTTAGAGAGGCGGTTGGGGTTAGGATTTTCCCTAGGGTTAGGGTTATGTTGAGGGCTAGGGTTAGAGAGACGGTTAGTTTAGGATTAGACCTAGGGTTAGGGTTATGTTGAGGGCTAAAGTCAGAGAGACGGTTAGGTTTAGGATAGGACCTAGGGTTAGGGTTATATTGAGGGCTAGGGTTAGAGAGACGGTTAGGGTGAGGATTGGACCTAGGGTTAGGGTTTGTTGAGGGCTAGGGTTAGAGAGACTGTCAGGGTTAGGATTGGACCTAGGGTTAGGGTTATGTTGAGGGCTCGGGTTAGAGAGACGGTTAGGGTTAGGATTGGACCTAAGGTTAGGGTTATGTTGAGGGCTAGGGTTAGAGAGATGGTTAGGGTTAGGATTGGACCTAGGGTTAGGGTTATGTTGAGTGCTATGTTTAGAGAGACGGTTACGGTTAGGATTGGACCTAGTGTTAGGATTATGTTGAGGGCTCGGGTTAGAGAGACGTTTATGGTTAGGATTGGACCTAGGGTTAGGGTTATGTTGACGGCTAGGGTTAGAGAGACGGTTAGGGTTAGAATTGGACCTAGGGTTAGGGGTATGTTGAGGGCTAGGGTTAGAGAGACGGTTTGGGTTAGGATTGCACCTAGGGTTAGGGTTATGTTGAGGGCTAGGGTTAGAGAGACGGTTAGGGTTAGGATTGGACCTAGGGTTAGGGTTATGTTGAGGGCTAGGGTTAGAGAGACGGTTACGGTTAGGATTGGACCTAGGGTTAGGGTTATGTTGAGGGCTATGGTTAGAGACACGGTTAGGGTTAGGATTGGACCTAGGGATAGGGTTATGTTGAGGGCTAGGGTTAGAGGGACGGTGAGGGTTAGGATTGGACCTAGGGTTAGGGTCATGTTTAGGGCTAGTGTTAGAGAGACGGTAGGGTTAGGATTGGACCTTGGGTTAGGGTTATGTTGAGGGCTAGGGTTAGAGAGACGGTCAGGGTTAGGATTGGACCTAGGGTTAGGGTTATGTTGAGGGCTAGGGTTAGAGAGACGTTTATGATTAAGATTGGACCTAGGGTTAGGGTTATGTTGAGGGCTAGGGTTAGAGAGACGGTTACGGTGAGGATTGGACCTAGGGTTAGGGTTATGTTGAGGGCTAGGGTTAGAGACACGGTTAGGGTTAGGATTGGACCTAGGGTTAGGGTTATGCTGAGGGCTAGGGTTAGAGAGACGGTTAGGGTTAGGATTGGACCTAGGGTTAGGGTTTTGTTGAGGGCTAGGGTTAGAGAGACGGTTAGGGTTAGGATTGGACCTAGGTTTAGGGTTATGTTGAGCCCTAGTGTTAGAGAGACGGTTAGGGTTAGGATTGGACCTAGGGTTAGGGTTATGCTGAGGGCTATGGTTAGAGAGACGGTTAGGGTTAGGATTTAACCTAGGGTTAGGGTTTTGTTGAGGGCTAGGGTTAGAGAGACGGTTAGGGTTAGGATTGGATCTAGGGTTAGGGTTATGTTGAGGGCTACGGTTAGGGAGGCGGTTAGGGTTAGGATTGTCCCTAGGGTTAGGGTTATGTTGAGGGCTAGGGTTAGAGGGACAGTGAGGGTTAGGGTTGGACCTAGGGTTAGGGTTATGTTGAGGGCTAGGGTTAGAGAGATGGTTAGGGTTAGGATTGGACCTAGGTTTAGGGTTATGTTGAGGGCTAGGGTTAGAGAGACGGTTAGGGTTATGATTGGACCTCGGTTTAGGGTTATGTTGAGGGCTAGGGTTAGAGAGACGGTTACGGTTAGGATTGGACCTAGGGTTAAGGTTATGTTAAGGGCTAGGGTTAGAGAGACGGTTAGGGTTAGGATTGGACCTAGGGTTAGGGTTATGTTGAGGGCAAGGGTTAGAGGGACGGTGAGGGTTAGGATTGGACCTAGGGTTAGGGTTATGTTGAGGGCTAAAGTTAGAGAGACGGTTAGGTTTAGCATTGGACCTAGGGTTAGGGTTATCTTGAGGGCTAGGGTTAGAGAGACGGTTAGGGTTAGAATTGGACCTAGGGTTAATGGTATGTTGAGGGCTAGGGTTAGAGAGACGGTTAGGGTTAGGATTGCACCTAGGGTTAGGGTTATGTTGAGGGCTAGGGTTAGAGAGACGGTTAGGGTTAGGATTGGACCTAGGGTTATGGTTCTGTTGAGGGCTAGGGTTAGAGAGACGGTTAGGGTTAGGATTGGACCTAGGGTTAGGGTTAGGGTTATGTTGAGGGCTAGGGTTAGAGAGACGGTTAGGTTTAGGATTGGACCTAGGGTTAGGGTTATGTTGAGGGCTAGGGTTAGAGAGATGGTTAGGGTTAGGATTGGACCTAGGGTTAGGATTAGGTTGAGGGCTAGGTTTAGAGAGAGGGTTAGGTTTAGGATTGGACCTAGGGTTAGGGTTATGTTGAGGGCTAGGTTTAGAGAGACGGTTAGGGTTAGGATTGGACCTAGGGTTAGGGTTATGTTGAAGGCTAGGGTTAGAGAGACGGTTAGGGTTAGGATTGGACCTAGGGTTAGGGTTATGTTGAGGGCTAGGGTTAGAGAGACGGTTACGGTTAGGATTGGACCTAGGGTTAGGGTTATGTTGAGGGCTAGGGTTAGAGAGACGGTTAGGGTGAGGATTGGACCTAGGGTTAGGGTTATGGTGAGGGCTAGGGTTAGAGAGACGGTTAGGGTTAGGATTGCACGTAGGGTTAGGGTTATGTTGAGGGCTAGGGTTAGAGTGACGGTTACGGTTAGGATTGGACCTAGGGTTATGGTTTTGTTGAGGGCTAGGGTTAAAGAGACGGTTATGGTTAGGATTGGATCTAGGGTTAGGGTTATGTTGAGGGCTAGGGTTAGAGACAGGGTTAGGGTTAGGATTGGACCTAGGGTTAGGGTTATGCTGAGGGCTAGGGTTAGAGAGACGGTTAGGGTTAGGATTGGACCTAGGGTTAGGGTTTTGTTGAGGGTTAGGTTTAGAGAGACGGTTAGGGTGAGGATTGGATCTAGGGTTAGGGTTATGTTGAGGGCTAGGGTTATAGAGGCGGTTAGGGTTAGGATTGGACCTAGGGTTAGGGTTATGTTGAGGGTTAGGGTTAGAGAGACGGTTAGGGTGAGAATTGGACCTAGGTTTAGGGTTATGTTGAGGGGTAGGGTTAGAGGGACGGTGAGGGTTAGGATTGGACCTAGGGTTAGGGCTATGTTGAGGGCTAGGGTTAGAGGGACGGTGAGGGTTAGGATTGGACCTAGGCTTAGGGTTAGGTTGAGGGCTAGGGTTAGAGAGACGGTTAGTTTTAGGATTGGACGTAGAGTTAGGGTTATGTTGAGGGCTAGGGTTAGAGAGACGGTTAGGGTGAGGATTGGACCTAGGGTTAGGGTTATGTTGAGGGCTAGGGTAAGAGAGACTGTTAGGGTTACGATTGGACCTAGGGTTAGGGTTATGTTGACGGCTATGGCTAGAGTGACGGTTACGGTTAGGATTGGACCTAGGGTTATGGTTTTGTTGAGGGCTAGGGTTAAAGAGACGGTTATGGTTAGGATTGGATCTAGGGTTAGGGTTATGTTGAGGGTTAGGGTTAGAGAGACGGTTAGGGTTAGGATTGGACCTAGGGTTAGAGTTATGTTGAGGACTATGGTTAGAGAGACGGTTCGGGTTAGGATTGGACCTAGGGTTAGGGTTATGTTGAGGACTATGGTTAGAGAGACGGTTCGGATTAGGATTGGGCCTAGGGTTAGGGTTATGTTGAGGGCTAGGGTTAGAGAGACGGTTAGGGTTAGGATTGCACCTAGGGTTAGGGGTATGTTGAGGGCTAGGGTTAGAGAGACGGTTAGGGTTAGGATTGGACCTAGGGTTAGGATTATGTTGAGGGCTAGGGTTAGAGAGACGGTTAGGGGTAGGATTGGACCTAGGGTTAGGGTTATGTTGAGGGCTAGGGGTAGAGAGACGGTTACTGTTAGGATGGACCTAGGGTTAGGGTTATGTTGAGGACTAGGGTTAGAGAGACGGTTAGGGTTAGGATTGGACCTAGGGTTAGGGTTATGTTGAGGGCTAGGGTTAGAGGGACGGTGAGGGTTATGATTGGACCTAGGGTTAGGGTTATGTTGAGGGCTAGTGTTAGAGAGACGGTTAAGGTTAGGATTGGACCTAGGGTTAGGGTTCTGTTTAGGGCTAGGGTTAGAGAGACGGTCAGGGTTAGGATTGGACCTAGGGTTAGGGTTATGTTGAGGGCTCGGGATAGAGAGACGTTTATGGTTAGGATTGGACCTAGGGTTTGGGTTATGTTGAGGGCTAGGGTTAGAGAGACGGTTAGGGTTAGAATTGGACCTAGGGTTAGGGGTATGTTGAGGGCTAGGGTTAGAGAGACGGTTAGGGTTAGGATTGCACCTAGGGTTAGGATTATGTTGAGGGCTAGGGTTAGAGTGACGGTTACGGTTAGGATTGGACCTAGGGTTATGGTTTTGTTGAGGGCTAGGGTTAAAGAGACGGTTATGGTTAGGATTGGATCTAGGGTTAGGGTTATGTTGAGGGCTAGGGTTAGAGACTGGGTTAGGGTTAGGATTGGACCTAGGGTTAGGGTTATGCTGAGGGCTAGGGTTAGAGAGACGGTTAGGGTTAGGATTGGACCTAGGGTTAGGGTTTTGTTGAGGGCTAGGTTTAGAGAGACGGTTAGGGTTAGGATTGGATCTAGGGTTAGGGTTATGTTGAGGGCTAGGGTTAGAGGGTCGGTGAGGGTTAGGATTGGACCTAGGGTTAGGGTTATGTTCAGGGCTAGTGTTAGAAAGACGGTTAGGGTTAGGATTAGCCCTAGGGTTAGGGTTATGTTGAGGGCTAGGGTTAGAGTGACGGTCAGAGTTAGGATTGGACCTAGGGTTCGGGTTATGTTGAGGGCTAGGGATAGAGAGATGGTTAGGGTTAGAATTGGACCTAGGGTTAGGGTTATGTTGAGGGCTAGGGTTAGAGAGACGGTTAGGGTTAGGATTGCACCTAGGGTTAGGGTTATGTTGAGGGCTAGGGTTAGAGAGACGGTTAGGGTTAGGATTGGAACTAGGGTTAGGGTTATGTTGAGGGCTAGGGTTAGAGAGACGGTTACGGTTAGGATTGGACCTAGGGTTAGGGTTATGTTGAGGGCTAGCGTTAGAGAGACGGTTAGGATTAGGATTGGACCTAGGGTTAGGGTTATGTTGAGGGCTAGGTTTAGAGAGGCGGTTAGGGTTAGGATTGGATCTAGGCTTAGAGTTATGTTGAGGGCTATGGTTAGAGAGACGGTTAGGGTTAGGATTGGACCTAGGGTTAGGGTTATGTTGAGGGCTAGGGTTAGAGACACGGTTAGGGTTAGGATTGGACCTAGGGTTAGGGTTATGTTGAGGGCTAGGGTTAGAGGGACGGTGAGGGTTAGGATTGGACCTAGGGTTATGGGTATGTTGAGGGCTCGGGTTAGAGAGACGGTTAGGGTTAGAATTGGACCTTGGGTAAGGGGTATGTTGAGGGTTAGGGTTAGAGAGACGGTTAGGGTTAGGATTGCACCTAGGGTTAGGGTTATGTTGAGGGCTAGGGTTAGAGAGACGGTTAGGGTTAGGATTGGACCTAGGGTTAGAGTTATGTTGAGGGCTAGGGTTAGAGAGACGGTTAGGGTGAGGATTGGACCTAGGGTTAGGGTTATGGTGAGGGCTAGGGTTAGAGAGACGGTTAGGGTTAGGATTGGACCCAGGGTTAGTGTTATTTTGAGGGCTATTGTTAGAGAGACGGTAAGGGTGAGGATTGGACCTAGAGATAGAGTTATGTTGAGGGCTAGGGTTAGAGAGACGGTTAGGTTTAGGATTGGACCTAGGGTTAGGGTTATGTTGAGGGCTAGGGTTAGAGAGACGGTTACGGTTAGGATTGGAACTAGGGTTAGGGTTATGTTGAGGGCTAGGGTTAGAGAGACGGTTACGGTTAGGATTGGAACTAGGGTTAGGGTTATGTTGAGGGCTAGGGTTAGAGAGACGTTTAGGATTAGGATTGGACCTCGGGTTAGGGTTATGAGGGCTAGGTTTAGAGAGGCGGATAGGGTTAGGATTGGATCTAGGGTTAGAGTTATGTTGAGAGCTATGTTTAGAGAGACGGTTAGGGTTAGGATTGGACCTAGGGTTAGGGTTATGTTGAGGGCTAAAGTTAGAGAGACGGTTAGGTTTAGCAATGGACCTAGGGATAAGGTTATGTTGAGGGCTAGGGTTAGAGAGACGGTTAGGGTGAGGATTGGACCTAGGGTTAGGGTTATGTTGAGGGCTAGGGTTAGAGGGACGGTCAGGGTTAGGATTGGACCTAGGGTTAGGGTTATGTTGAGGGCTAGGGTTAGAGAGATGGTTAGGGTTAGGATTGGACCTAGGTTTAGGGTTAGGTTGAGGGCTAGGGTTAGAGAGACGTTTATGGTTAGGATTGGACCTAGGGTTAGGGTTAAGTTGAGGGCTAGGGTTAGAGAGACGGTTAGGGTTAGGATTGGACCTAGGGTTAGGGTTAGATTGAGGGCTAGGGTTAGAGAGACGGTTAGGTTTTGGATTGGACCTAGGGTTAGGGTTATGTTGAGTGCTATGTTTAGAGAGATGGTTACGGTTAGGATTGGACCTAGGTTTAGGGTTAGGTTGAGGGCTAGGGTTAGAGAGACGTTTATGGTTAGGATTGGACCTAGGGTTAGGGTTATGTTGACGGCTAGGGTTAGAGAGACGGTTAGGGTTAGAATTGGACCTAGGGTTAGGGGTATGTTGAGGGCTAGGGTTAGAGAGACGGTTAGGGTTAGGATTGCACCTAGGGTTAGGGTTAGGTTGAGGGCTAGGGTTAGAGAGACGGTTAGGTTTAGGATTGGACCTAGGGTTAGGGTTATGTTGAGGTCTAGGGTTAGAGAGATGGTTAGGTTTAGGATTGGACCTAGGGTTAGGGTTAGGTTGAGGGCTAGGGTTAGAGAGACGGTTAGGGTTAGGATTGGACGTAGGGTTAGGGTTATGTTGAGGGCTAGGGTTAGAGAGACGGTTAGGGTTAGGATTGGACCTAGGGTTAGGGTTATGTTGAGGGCTAGGGTTAGAGAGACGGTTACGGTTAGGATTGGACCTAGGGTTAGGGTTATGTTGAGGGCTAGTGTTAGAGACACGGTTAGGGTTAGGATTGGACCTAGGGTTAGGGTTATATTGAGGGCTAGGGTTAGAGAGAGGTTATGGTTTGGATTGGACCAAGGGTTAGGGTTGTGTTGAGGGCTAGGGTTAGAGGGTCGGTGAGGGTGAGGATTGGACCTAGGGTTAGGGTTATGTTCAGGGCTAGTGTTAGAAAGACGGTTAGGGTTAGGATTAGCCCTAGGGTTAGGGTTATGTTGAGGGCAAGGGTTAGAGAGACGGTCAGGGTTAGGATTGGACCTAGGGTTAGGGTTATGTTGAGGGCTCGGGTTAGAGAGACGTTTATGGTTAGGATTGGATCTAGGGTTCGGGTTATGTTGAGGGCTAGGGATAGAGAGACGGTTAGGGTTAAAATTGGACCTAGGGTTAGGGTTATGTTGAGGGCTAGGGTTAGAGAGACGGTTAGGGTTAGGATTGCACCTAGGGTTAGGGTTATGTTGAGGGCTAGGGTTAGAGAGATGGTTAGGGTTAGGATTCGACCTAGGGTTAGGATTATGTTGAGGGCTAGGGTTAGAGAGACGGTTAGGGTTAGGATTGGAACTAGGGTTAGGGTTATGTTGAGGGCTAGGGTTAGAGAGACGGTTACGGTTAGGATTGGAACTAGGGTTAGGGTTATGTTGAGGGCTAGGGTTAGAGAGACGTTTAGGATTAGGATTGGACCTAGGGTTAGGGTTATGTTGAGGGCTAGGTTTAGAGAGGCGGTTAGGGTTAGGATTGGATCTAGGGTTAGAGTTATGTTGAGGGCTATGTTTAGAGAGACGGTTAGGGTTAGGATTGGACCTAGGGTTAGGGTTATGTTGAGGGCTAAAGTTAGAGAGACGGTTAGGTTTAGCATTGGACCTAGGGATAAGGTTATGTTGAGGGCTAGGGTTAGAAGGACGGTTAGGGTGAGGATTGGACCTAGGGTTAGGCTTATGTTGAGGGCTAGGGTTAGAGACACGGTTAGGGTTAGGATTGGACCTAGGGTTAGGGTTATGTTGAGGGCTAGGGTTAGAGGGACGGTGAGGGTTAGGATTGGACCTAGGGTTAGGGTCATGTTGAGGGCTAGTGTTAGAAAGACGGTTAGGTTTAGGATTGGACCTAGGGTTAGGGTTATGTTGAGGGCTAAAGTTAGAGAGACGGTTAGGTTTAGGATTGGATCTAGGGTTAGGGTTATGTTGAGGGTTAGGGTTAGAGAAACGGTTAGGGTGAGGATTGGACCTAGGGTTAGGGTTATGTTGTGGGCTAGGGTTAGAGGGACGGTGAGGGTTAGGATTGGACCTAGGGTTAGGGTTATGTTGAGGGCTAGGGTTAGATGGACGGTGAGGGTTAGGATTGGACCTAGGGTTAGGGTTAGGTTGAGGGCTAGGGTTAGAGAGACGGTTAGGGTTAGGATTGGACCTAGGGTTATAGTTTTGTTGAGGGCTAGGGTTAAAGAGACGGTTATGGTTAGGATTGGATATAGGGTTAGGGTTATATTGAGGGCCAGGGTTAGAGACAGGGTTAGGGTTAGGATTGGACCTAGGGTTAGGGTTTTGTTGAGGGCTAGGTTTAGAGAGACGGTTAGGGTTAGGATTGGATCTAGGGTTAGGGTTATGTTGAGGGCTAGGGTTAGACGGTCGGTGAGGGTTAGGATTGGACCTAGGGTTAGGGTTATGTTCAGGGCTAGTGTTAGAAAGACGGTTAGGGTTAGGATTAGCTCTAGGGTTAGGGTTATGTTGAGGGCTAGGGTTAGAGAGAGGGTCAGAGTTAGGATTGGACCTAGTGTTCGGGTTATGTTGAGGGCTAGGGATAGAGAGGCGGTTAGGGTTAGAATTGGACCTAGTGTTAGGGTTATGTTGAGGGCTAGGGTTAGAGAGACGGTTAGGGTTAGGATTGCACCTAGGGTTAGGGTTATGTTGAGGGCTAGGGTTAGAGAGACGGTTAGGGTTAGGATTGGAACTAGGGTTAGGGTTATGTTGAGGGCTAGGGTTAGAGAGACGGTTAGGATTAGGATTGGACCTAGGGTTAGGGTTATGTTGAGGGCTAGGTTTAGAGACGCGGTTAGGGTTAGGATTGGATCTAGGCTTAGAGTTATGTTGAGGGGTATGGTTAGAGAGACGGTTAGGGTTAGGATTGGACCTAGGGTTAGGGTTATGTTGAGGGCTAAAGTTAGAGAGACTGTTAGGTTTAGCATTGGACCTAGGGATAAGGTTATGTTGAGGGCTAGGGTCAGAGAGACGGTTAGGGTGAGGATTGGACCTAGGGTTAGGGTTATGTTGAGGGCTAGGGTTAGAGACAGGGTTAGGGTTAGGATTGGACCTAGGGTTAGGGTTTTGTTGAGGGCTAGGGTTAGAGGGACGGTGAGGGTTAGGATTGGACCTAGGGTTACGGGTATGTTGAGGGCTCGGGTAAGAGAAACGGTTAGGGTTAGAATTGGACCTTAGGTAAGGGGTATGTTGAGGGTTAGGGTTAGAGAGACGGTTAGGGTTAGTATTGCACCTAGGGTTAGGGTCATGTTGAGGGCTAGGGTTAGAGAGACGGTAAGGGTGAGGATTGGACCTAGGGTTAGGGTTATGTTGAGGGCTAGGGTTAGAGAGACGTTTAGGGTTAGGATTGGACCTAGGGTTAGAGTTATGTTGAGGGCTAGGGTTAGAGAGACGGTTAGGGTGAGGATTGGACCTAGGGATATGGTTATGGTGAGGGCTAGGGTTAGAGAGACGGTTAGGGTTAGGATTGGACCCAGGGTTAGAGTTATTTTGAAGGCTATTGTTAGAGAGACGGTAAGGGTGAGGATTGGACCTAGGGTTAGAGTTATGTTGAGGGCTAGGGTTAGAGAGACGGTTAGGGTTAGGATTGGACCTAGGGTTAGAGTTATGTTGAGGGCTAGGGTTAGAGAGACGGTTAGGGTTAGGATAGGACCTAGGGTTAGTGTTATGTTGAGGGCTAGGGTTAGAGAGACAGTTAGGGTTAGGATTTGAACTAGGGTTAGGGTTATGTTGAGGGCTAGGTTTAGAGAGACGGTTAGGGTTAGGATTGGACCTAGGGTTAGGGTTAGGTTGAAGGCTAGGGTTATAGAGACGGTTAGGGTTAGGATTGGACCTAGGGTTAGCGTTATGCTGAAGGCTAGGTTTAGAGAGACGGTTAGGGTTAGGATTGGACCTAGGGTTAGGGCTATGTTGGGGGCTAGGGTTAGAGAGACGGTTAGGGTTAGGATTGGACCTAGGGTTAGGGTTAGGTTGAGGGCTAGGGTTAGAGAGACGGTTAGGTTTAGGATTGGAAGTAGAGTTAGGGTTATGTTGAGGGCTAGGGTTAGAGAGACGGTTAGGGTGAGGATTGGACCTAGGGTTAGGGTTATGTTGAGGGCTAGGGTTAGAGAAGCGGTTAGGGTTAGGATTGGACCTAGGGTTAGGGTTATGTTGAGGGCTAGGGTTAAAGAGACGGTTATGGTTAGGATTGGATCTAGGGTTAGGGTTATGTTGAGGGCTAGGCTTAGAGACAGGGTTAGGGTTAGGATTGGACCTAGGGTTAGGGTTATGCTGAGGGCTAGGGTTAGAGAGACGGTTAGGGTTAGGATTGGACCTAGGGTTAGGGTTAGGTTGAGGGCTAGGGTTAGAGAGACGATTAGGTTTAGGATTGGACCTAGGGTTAGTGTTATGTTGAGGGCTAGGGTCAGAGAGATGGTTAGGGTGAGGACTGGACCTAGGGTTAGGGTTAGGTTGAGTGCGATGTTTAGAGAGACGGTTAGGTTTAGGATTGGACCTAGGGTTAGGGTTATGTTGAGAGCTATGTTTAGAGAGACGGTTAGGGTTAGGATTGGATCTAGGGTTAGGGTTATGTTGAGGGCTAGGGTTAGAGGGTCGGTGAGGGTTAGGATTGGACCTAGGGTTAGGGTTATGTTCAGGGCTAGTGTTAGAAAGACGGTTAGGGTTAGGATTAGCCCTAGGGTTAGGGTTATGTTGAGGGCTAGGGTTAGAGAGACGGTCAGAGTTAGGATTGGACCTAGGGTTCGGGTTATGTTGAGGGCTAGGGATAGAGAGACGGTTAGGGTTAGAATTGGACCTAGGGTTAGGGTTATGTTGAGGGCTAGGGTTAGAGAGACGGTTAGGGTTAGGATTGCACCTAGGGTTAGGGTTATGTTGAGGGCTAGGGTTAGAGAGATGGTTAGGGTTAGTATTCGACCTAGGGTTAGGGTTATGTTGAGGGTTAGGGTTAGAGAGACGGTTAGGGTTAGGATTGGAACTAGGGTTAGGGTTATGTTGAGGGCTAGGGTTAGAGAGACGGTTACGGTTAGGATTGGACCTAGGGTTAGGGTTATGTTGAGGGCTAGGGTTAGAGAGACGGTTAGGATTAGGATTGGACCTAGGGATAGGGTTATGTTGAGGGCTAGGTTTAGAGAGGCGGTTAGGGTTAGGATTGGATCTAGGCTTAGAGTTATGTTGAGGGCTATGGTTAGAGAGACGGTTAGGGTTAGGATTGGACCTAGGGTTAGGGTTATGTTGAGGGCTAAAGTTAGAGAGACGGTTAGGTTTAGCATTGGACCTAGGGATAAGGTTATGTTGAGGGCTAGGGTTAGAGAGACGTTTAGGGTGAGGATTGGACCTAGGGTTAGCGTTATGTTGAGGGCTAGGTTTAGAGGGACGGTGAGGGTTAGGATTGGACCTAGGGTTACGGGTATGTTGAGGGCTCGGGTTAGAGAGACGGTTAGGGTTAGAATTGGACCTTGGGTAAGGGGTATGTTGAGGGTTAAGGTTAGAGAGACGGTTAGGGTAAGGATTGCACCTAGGGTTAGGGTTATGTTGAGGGCTAGGGTTAGAGAGACGTTAAGGGTGAGGATTGGACCTAGGGTTAGGGTTATGTTGAGGGCTAGGGTTAGAGAGACGGTTAGGGTTAGGATTGGACCTAGGGTTAGAGTTATGTTGAGGGCTAGAGTTAGAGAGACGGTTAGGGTGAGGATTGGACCTAGGGTTAGGGTTATGGTGAGGGCTAGGGTTAGAGAGACGGTTAGGGTTAGGATTGGACCCAGGGTTAGAGTTATTTTGAGGGCTATTGTTAGAGAGACGGTAAGGGTGAGGATTGGACCTAGGGTTAGAGTTATGTTGAGGGCTAGGGTTAGAGAGACGGTTAGGGTTAGGATTGGACCTAGGGTTAGAGTTATGTTGAGGGCTAGGGTTAGAGAGACGGTTAGGGTTAGGATTGGACCTAGGGTTAGGGTTATGTTGAGGGCTAGGGTTAGAGAGACAGTTAGGGTTAGGATTTGAACTAGGGTTAGGGTTATGTTGAGGGCTAGGTTTAGAGAGACGGTTAGGGTTAGGATTGGACCTAGGGTTAGGGTTAGGTTGAAGGCTAGGGTTATAGAGACGGTTAGGGTTAGGATTGGACCTAGGGTTAGCGTTATGCTGAAGGCTAGGTTTAGAGAGACGGTTAGGGTTAGGATTGGACCTAGGGTGTAGGGTTATGTTCAGGGCTAGTGTTAGAAAGACGGTTAGGGTTAGGATTAGCCCTAGGGTTAGGGTTATGTTGAGGGCTAGGGTTAGAGAGGCGGTCAGAGTTAGGATTGGACCTAGGGTTCGGGTTATGTTGAGGGCTAGGGATAGAGAGACGGTTAGGGTTAGAATTGGACCTAGGGTTAGGGTTATGTTGAGGGCTAGGGTTAGAGAGATGGTTAGGGTTAGGATTCGACCTAGGGTTAGGGTTATGTTGAGGGCTAGGGTTAGAGAGACGGTTAGGGTTAGGATTGGAACTAGGGTTTGGGTTATGTTGAGGGCTAGGGTTAGAGAGACGGTTAGGATTAGGATTGGACCTAGGGTTAGGGTTATGTTGAGGGCTAGGTTTAGAGACGCGGTTAGGGTTAGGATTGGATCTAGGCTTAGAGTTATGTTGAGGGCTATGGTTAGAGAGACGGTTAGGGTTAGGATTGGACCTAGGGTTAGGGTTATGTTGAGGGCTAAAGTTAGAGAGACGGTTAGGTTTAGCATTGGACCTAGGGATAAGGTTATGTTGAGGGCTAGGGTTAGAGAGACGGTTAGGGTGAGGATTGGACCTAGGGTTAGGGTTATGTTGAGGGCTAGGGTTAGAGACACGGTTAGGGTTAGGATTGGACCTAGGGTTAGGGTTATGTTAAGGGCTAGGGTTAGAGGGACGTTGAGGGTTAGGATTGGACATAGGGTTACGGGTATGTTGAGGGCTCGGGTTAGAGAGACGGTTAGGGTTAGAATTGGACCTTGGGTAAGGGGTATGTTGAGGGTTAGGGTTAGAGAGACGGTTAGGGTTAGGATTGCACCTAGGGTTAGGGTTATGTTGAGGGCTAGGGTTAGAGAGACGGTAAGGGTGAGGATTGGACCTAGGGTTAGGGTTATGTTGAGGGCTAGGGTTAGAGAGACGGTTAGGGTTAGGATTGGACCTACGGTTAGAGTTATGTTGAGGGCTAGGGTTAGAGAGACGGTTAGGGTGAGGATTGGACCTAGGGTTAGAGTTATGTTGAGGGATAGGGTTAGAGAGATGGTTAGGGTTAGGATTGGACTTAGGGTTAGAGTTATGTTGAGGGCTAGGGTTAGAGACAGGGTTAGGGTTAGGATTGGACCTCACGTTAGGGTTATGCTGAGGGCTAGGGTTAGAGAGACGGTTAGGGTTAGGATTGGACCCAGGGTTAGAGTTATTTTGAGGGCTATTGTTAGAGAGACGGTAAGGGTGAGGATTGGACCTAGGGTTAGAGTTATGTTGAGGGATAGGGTTAGAGAGATGGTTAGGGTTAGGATTGGACTTAGGGTTAGAGTTATGTTGAGGGCTAGGGTTAGAGACAGGGTTAGGGTTAGGATTGGACCTCACGTTAGGGTTATGCTGAGGGCTAGGGTTAGAGAGACGGTTAGGGTTAGGATTGGACCAAGGTTAGGGTTCTGTTGAAGGCTAGAGTTAGAGAGACGGTTAGGGTTAGGATTGGACCTAGGGTTAGGGTTAGGTTGAGGGCTAGGGTTAGAGAGACGATTAGGTTTAGGATTGGACCTAGGGTTAGGGTTATGTTGAGGGCTAGGTTTAGAGAGACGGTTAGGGTTAGGATTGGATCTAGGGTTAGGGTTATGTTGAGGGCTAGGGTTAGAGGGTCGGTGAGGGTTAGGATTGGACATAGGATTAGGGTTATGTTCAGGGCTAGTGTTAGAAAGACGGTTAGGGTTAGGATTAGCCCTAGGGTTAGGGTTATGTTGAGGGCTAGGGTTAGAGAGACTGTCAGAGTTAGGATTGGACCTAGGGTTCGGGTTATTTTGAGGGCTAGGGATAGAGAGACGGTTAGGGTTAGAATTGGACCTAGGGTTAGGGTTATGTTGAGGGCTAGGGTTAGAGAGCAGGTTAGGGTTAGGATTGCACCTAGGGTTAGGGTTATGTTGAGGGCTAGGGTTAGAGAGATGGTTAGGGTTAGGATTCGACCTAGGGTTAGGGTTATGTTGAGGGCTAGGGTTAGAGAGACGGTTAGGGTTAGGATTGGAACTAGGGTTAGGGTTATGTTGAGGGCTAGGGTTAGAGAGACGGTTACGGTTAGGATTGGACCTGGGGTTAGGGTTATGTTGAGGGCTAGGGTTAGAGAGACGGTTAGGATTAGGATTGGACCTAGGGTTAGGGTCATGTTGAGGGCTAGGTTTAGAGAGGCGGTTAGCGTTAGGATTGGATCTAGGCTTAGAGTTATGTTGAGGGCTATGGTTAGAGAGAAGGTTAGGGTTAGGATTGGACCTAGGGTTAGGGTTATGTTGAGGGCTAAAGTTAGAGAGACGGTTAGGTTTAGCATTGGACCTAGGGATAAGGTTATGTTGAGGGCTAGGGTTAGAGAGACGGTTAGGGTGAGGATTGGACCTAGGGTTAGGGATATGTTGAGGGCTGGGGTTAGAGGGACGGTGAGGGTTAGGATTGGACCTAGGGTTACGGGTATGTTGAGGGCTCGGGTTAGAGAGACGGTTAGGGTTAGAATTGCACCTTGGGTAAGGGGTATGTTGAGGGTTAGGGTTAGAGAGACGGTTAGGGTTAGGATTGCACCTAGGGTTAGGGTTATGTTGAGGGCTAGGGTTAGAGAGACGTTAAGGGTGAGGATTGGACCTAGGGTTAGGGTTATGTTGAGGGCTAGGGTTAGAGAGACGGTTAGGGTTAGGATTGGACCTAGGGTTAGAGTTATGTTGAGGGCTAGGGTTAGAGAGACGGTTAGGGTGAGGATTGGACGTAGGGTTAGGGTTATGGTGAGGGCTAGGGTTAGAGAGACGGTTAGGGTTAGGATTGGAACCAGGGTTAGAGTTATTTTGAGGGCTATTGTTAGAGAGACGGTAAGGGTGAGGATTGGACCTAGGGTTAGAGTTATGTTGAGGGCTAGGGTTAGAGAGACGGTTAGGGTTAGGATTGTACCTAGGGTTAGAGTTATGTTGAGGGCTAGGGTTAGAGAGACGATTAGGGTTAGGATTGGACCTAGGGTTAGGGTTATGTTGAGGGCTAGGGTTAGAGAGACAGTTAGGGTTAGGATTTGACCTAGGGTTAGGGTTATGTTGAGGGCTAGGTTTAGAGAGACGGTTAGGGTTAGGATTGGACCTAGGGTTAGGGTTAGGTTGAAGGCTAGGGTTATAGAGACGGTTAGGGTTAGGATTGGACCTAGGGTTAGCGTTATGCTGAAGGCTAGGTTTAGAGAGACGGTTAGGGTTAGGATTGGACCTAGGGTTAGGGCTATGTTGGGGGCTAGGGTTAGAGAGACGGTTAGGGTTAGGATTGGACCTAGGGTTAGGGTTAGGTTGAGGGCTAGGGTTAGAGAGACGGTTAGGTTTAGGATTGGACGTAGAGTTAGGGTTATGTTGAGGGCTAGGGTTAGAGAGACGGTTAGGGTGAGGATTGGACCTAGGGTTAGGGTTATGTTGAGGGCTAGGGTTAGAGAAGCGGTTAGGGTTAGGATTGGACCTAGGGTTAGGGTTATGTTGAGGGCTAGGGTTAAAGAGACGGTTATGGTTAGGATTGGATCTAGGGTTAGGGTTATGTTGAGGGCTAGGGTTAGAGACAGGGTTAGGGTTAGGATTGGACCTAGGGTTAGGGTTATGCTGAGGGCTAGGGTTAGAGTGACGGTTACGGTTAGGATTGGACCTAGGGTTATGGTTTAGTTGAGGGCTAGGGTTAAAGAGACGGTTATGGTTAGGATTGGATCTGGGGTTAGGGTTATGTTGAGGGCTAGGGTTAGAGACAGGGTTAGGGTTAGGATAGGATTAGGATTAGGGTTATGCTGAGGGCTAGGGTTAGAGAGACGGTTAGGGTTAGGATTGGACCTAGGGTTAGGGTTCTGTTGAAGGCTAGAGTTAGAGAGACGGTTAGGGTTAGGATTGGACCTAGGGTTAGGGTTAGGTTGAGGGCTAGGGTTAGAGAGACGATTAGGATTACGATTGGACCTAGGGTTAGTGTTATGTTGAGGGCTAGGGTTAGAGAGATGGTTAGGGTGAGGATTGGACCTAGGGTTAGGGTTAGGTTGAGGGCGATATTTAGAGAGACGGTTAGGTTTAGGATTGGACCTAGGGTTAGGGTTATGTTGAGGGCTAGGGTTAAAGAGACGGTTAGGGTTAGGATTGGACCTAGGGTTTGGGTTATATTGAGGGCTAGGGTTAGAGAGACGGTTAGGGTTAGGATTGGACCTAGGGTTAGGGTTATGTTGAGGGCTAGGGTTAGAGAGACGGTTAGGGTTAGGATTATACCTAGGGTTAGGGTTATGTTGAGGGCTAGGGTTAGAGACACGGTTAGGGTTAGGATTGGACCTAGCGTTAGGGTTATGTTGAGGGCTAGGTTTAGAGAGGCGGTTAGGGTTAGGATTGAACCTAGGGTTAGAGTTATGTTGAGGGCTATGGTTAGAGAGACGTTTATGGTTAGGATTGGACCTAGGGTTAGGGTTATGTTGAGGGCTAGTGTTAGAAAGACAGTTAGGGTTAGGATTAGCCCTAGGGTTAGGGTTATGTTGAGGGCTAGGGTTAGAGAGACGTTAAGGGTGAGGATTGGTCCTAGGGTTAGGGTTATGTTGAGGGCTAGGGTTAGAGAGACGGTTAGGGTTAGGATTGGACCTAGGGTTAGAGTTATGTTGAGGGCTAGGGTTAGAGAGACGGTTAGGGTGAGGATTGGACGTAGGGTTAGGGTTATGGTGAGGGCTAGGGTTAGAGAGACGGTTAGGGTTAGGATTGGAACCAGGGTTAGAGTTATTTTGAGGGCTATTGTTAGAGAGACGGTAAGGGTGAGGATTGGACCTAGGGTTAGAGTTATGTTGAGGGCTAGGGTTAGAGAGACGGTTAGGGTTAGGATTGTACCTAGGGTTAGAGTTATGTTGAGGGCTAGGGTTAGAGAGACGGTTAGGGTTAGGATTGGACCTAGGGTTAGGGTCATGTTGAGGGCTAGGGTTAGAGAGACAGTTAGGGTTAGGATTTGACCTAGGGTTAGGGTTATGTTGAGGGCTAGGTTTAGAGAGACGGTTAGGGTTAGGATTGGACCTAGGGTTAGGGTTAGGTTGAAGGCTAGGGTTATAGAGACGGTTAGGGTTAGGATTGGACCTAGGGTTAGGGTTATGTTGAGGGCTAGGGTTAAAGAGACGGTTAGGGTTAGGATTGGACCTAGGGTTAGGGTTATATTGAGGGCTAGGGTTAGAGAGACGGTTAGGGTTAGGATTGGACCTAGGGTTAGGGTTATGTTGAGGGCTAGGGTTAGAGAGACGGTTAGGGTTAGGATTATACCTAGGGTTAGGGTTATGTTGAGGGCTAGGGTTAGAGACACGGTTAGGGTTAGGATTGGACCTAGCGTTAGGGTTATGTTGAGGGCTAGGTTTAGAGAGGCGGTTAGGGTTAGGATTGAACCTAGGGTTAGAGTTATGTTGAGGGCTATGGTTAGAGAGACGTTTATGGTTAGGATTGGACCTAGGGTTAGGTTTATGTTGAGGGCTAAAGTTAGAGAGACGGTTAGGTTTAGCATTGGACCTAGGGTTAGGGTTATGTTGAGGGCTAGGGTTAGAGAGACGGTTAGGGTGACGATTGGACCTAGGGTTAGGGTTATGTTGAGGGCTAGGGTTAGAGACACGGTTAGGGTTAGGATTGGACCTAGGGTTAGGGTTTTGTTGAGGGCTAGGGTTAGAGAGACGGTTACGGTTAGGATTGGACCTAGGGTTAGGGTTATGTTGAGGGCTAGGGTTAGAGAGACGGTTAGGGTGAGGATTGGATCTAGGGTTAGGGTTATGTTGAGGGCTAGGGTTATAGAGACGGTTACGGTTAGGATTGGATCTAGGGTTAGGGTTATGTTGAGGGCTAGGGTTAGAGAGACGGTTAGGGTTAGGATTGGACCTAGGGTTAGGGTTATGTTGAGGGCTAGGGTTAGAGAGATGGTTAGGGTTAGGATTGGACCTAGGGTTAGGGTTTTGTTGAGGGCTAGGGTTAGAGAGACGATTACGGTTAGGATTGGATCTAGGGTTAGGGTTATGTTGAGGGCTAGGGTTAGAGAGGCGCTTAGGGTTACTATTGGACCTAGGGTTAGGGTTATGTTGAGGGCTAAAGTTAGAGAGACGGTTAGGTTTAGGATTGGATCTAGGGTTAGGGTTATGTTGAGGGTTAGGGTTAGAGAGACGGTTAGGGTGAGGATTGGACCTAGGGTTAGGGTTATGTTGAGGGGTAGGGTAAGAGAGACGGTTAGGTTTAGGATTGGACCTAGGGTTAGGGTTATGTTGAGGGCTAGGGTTAGAGTGACGGTTACGGTTAGGATTGGACCTAGGGTTATGGTTTTGTTGAGGGCTAGGGTTAAAGAGACGGTTATGGTTTGGATTGGATCTAGGGTTAGGGTTATGTTGAGGGCTAGGGTTAGAGACAGGGTTAGGGTTAGGATTGGACCTAGGGTTAGGGTTATGCTGAGGGCTAGGGTTAGAGAGAGGGTTAGGGTTAGGATTGGACCTAGGGTTAGGGTTTTGTTGAGGGCTAGGGTTAGAGAGACGGTTAGGGTTAGGATTGGACCTAGGGTTAGGGTTTTGTTGAGGGCTAGGGTTAGAGAGACGGTTAGGGTTAGGATTGGAACTAGGGTTAGGGTTAGGTTGAGGGCTAGGGTTAGAGAGACGGTTAGGTTTAGGATTGGACCTAGGGTTAGGGTTATGTTGAGGCCTAGGGTTAGAGAGACGGTTACGGTTAGGATTGGAACTAGGGTTAGGGTTATGTTGAGGGCTAGGGTTAGAGAGACGGTTATGGTTAGGATTGGAACTAGGGTTAGGGTTATGTTGAGGGCTAGGGTTAGAGAGACGTTTAGGATTAGGATTGGACCTAGGGTTAGGGTTATGTTGAGGGCTAGGTTTAGAGAGGCGGTTAGGGTTTGGATTGGATCTAGGGTTAGAGTTATGTTGAGGGCTATGTTTAGAGAGACGGTTAGGGTTAGGATTGGACCTAGGGTTAGGGTTATGTTGAGGGCTAAAGTTAGAGAGACGGTTAGGTTTAGCATTGGACCTAGGGATAAGGTTATGTTGAGGGCTAGGGTTAGAGAGACGGTTAGGGTGAGGATTGGACCTAGTGTTAGGGTTATGTTGAGGGCTAGGGTTAGAGACACGGTTAGGGTTAGGATTGGACCTAGGGTTAGGGTTATGTTGAGGGCTAGGGTTAGAGGGAAGGTGAGTGTTAGGATTGGACCTAGGGTTAGGGTCATGTTGAGGGCTAGTGTTAGAGAGACGGTTAGGGATAGAATTGGACCTTGGGTTAGGGTTATGTTGAGGGCTAGGGTTAGAGAGACGGTCAGGGTTAGGATTGGGCCTAGGGTTAGGGTTATGTTGAGGGCTAGGGTTAGAGAGATGGTTAGGGTTAGGATTGGACCTAGGGTTAGGGTTAGGTTGAGGGCTAGGGTTAGAGAGACGGTTAGGTTTAGGATTGGACCTAGGGTTAGGGTTAAGTTGAGGGCTAGGGTTAGAGAGACGATCAGAGTTAGGATTGGACCTAGGGTTAGGGTTATGTTGAGGGCTCGGTTAGAGAGACGTTTATGGTTAGGATTGGACCTAGGGTTCGGGTTATGTTGAGGGCTAGGGATAGAGAGACGGTTAGGGTTAGAATTGGACCTAGGGTTAGGGTTATGTTGAGGGCTAGGGTTATAGAGACGGTTAGGGTTAGGATTGCACCTAGGGTTAGGGTTATGTTGAGGGCTACGGTTAGAGAGATGGTTAGGGTTAGGATTCGACCTAGGGTTAGGGTTATGTTGAGGGCTAGGGTTAGAGAGACGGTTAGGGTTAGGATTGGAACTAGGGTTAGAGAGACGGTTACGGTTAGGATTGGACCTAGGGTTAGGGTTATGTTGAGGGCTAAGGTTAGAGAGACGGTTAGGATTAGGATTGGACCTAGGGTTAGGGTTATGTTGATTGCTAGGTTTAGAGAGGCGGTTGGGGTTAGGATTGGATCTAGGGTTAGAGTTATGTTGAGGGCTATGGTTAGAGAGACGGTTAGGGTTAGGATTGGACATAGGGTTAGGGTTATGTTGAGGGCTAAAGTTAGAGAGACGGTTAGGTTTAGCATTGGACCTAGGGTTAAGGTTATGTTGAGGGCTAGGGTTAGAGAGACGGTTAGGGTGAGGATTGGACCTAGGGTTAGGGTTACGTTGAGGGCTAGGGTTCGAGACACGGTTAGGGTTAGGATTGGACCTAGGGTTAGGGTTATGTTGAGGGTAGGGTTAGAGGGACGGTGAGGGTTAGGATTGGACCTAGGGTTAGGGTCATGTTGAGGGCTAGTGTTAGTGAGGCGGTTAGGGTTAGGATTGTCCCTAGGGTTAGGGTTATGTTGAGGGCTAGGGTTAGAGGGACGGTGAGGGTTAGGATTGGACCTAGGGTTAGGGTCATGTTGAGGGCTAGTGTTAGAGAGATGTTTATGATTAAGATTGGACCCAGGGTTAGGGTTATGTTGAGGGCTAGGGTTAGAGAGATGTTTATGATTAAGATTGGACCCAGGGTTAGGGTTATGTTGAGGGCTAGGGTTAGAGAGACGGTTACGGTTAGGATTGGACCTAGGGTTAGGGTTCTGTTGAGGGCTCGGGTTAGAGAGACGTTCATGATTAAGATTGGACCTAGGGTTAGGGTTATGTTGAGGGCTAGGGTTAGAGATACGGTTAGGGTTAGGATTGGACCTAGGGTTAGGGTTATGTTAGGGCTAGGGTTAGAGAGACGGTTAGGGTTAGGATAGGACCTAGGGTTAGGGTTTTGTTGAGGGCTAGGGTTAGAGAGACGGTTAGGGTTATGATTGGACATAGGGTTAGGATTTTGTTGAGGGCTAGGGTTAGAGAGACGGTTAGGGTTAGGATTGGATCTAGGGTTAGGGTTATGCTGAGGGCTAGGTTAAGAGACACGGTTAGGGATAGGATTGGACCTAGGGTTAGGGTTATGCTGAGGGCTAGGGTTAGAGAGACAGTTAGGGTTAGGATTTAACCTAGGGTTAGGGTTTTGTTGAGGGCTAGGGTTAGAGAGACGGTTAGGGTTAGGATTGGATCTAGGGTTAGGGTTATGTTGAGGGCTACGGTTAGAGAGGCGGTTAGGTTTAGGATTGTCCTTAGGGTTAGGGTTATTTTGAGGGCTAGGGTTAGAGAGACGGTTAGGGTGAGGATTGGACCTAGGGTTAGGGTTATGTTGAGGGCTAGGGTTAGAGAGACGGTTAGGGTTAGGATTGGACCTAGGGTTAGGGTTATGTTGAGGGCTAAAGTTAGATAGACGGTTAGGTTTAGGATTGGACCTAGGGTTATGGTTATGTTGAGGGCTAGTGTTAGAGAGACGGTTAGGGTGAGGATTGGACCTAGGGTTAGGGTTATGTTGTCGGCTAGGGTTAGAGAGACGGTTAGGGTTAGGATTGGACCTAGGGTTAGGGTTATGTTGAGGGCTAGGGTTAGAGGGACGGTGAGGGTTAGGATTGGACCTAGGTTTAGGGTTATGTTGAGGCCTAGTTTTAGAGAGACGGTTAGGGTTAGGATTGTACCTAGGGTTAGGGTTCTGTTGAGGGCTAGGATTAGAGAGACTGTCAGGGTTAGGATTGGACCTAGGGTTAGGGTTATGTTGAGGGCTAGGGTTAGAGAGACGTTTATGGTTAGGATTGGACCTAGGGTTAGGGTTATGTTGAGGGCTAGGGTTAGAGAGACGGATAGGGTTAGAATTGGACCTAGGGTTAATGGTATGTTGAGGGCTAGGGTTAGAGAGACGGTTAGGGTTAGGATTGCACCTAGGGTTAGGGTTATGTTGAGGGCTAGGGTTAGAGAGACGGTTAGGGTTAGGATTGGACCTAGGTTTAGGGTTATGTTGAGGGCTAGGGTTAGAGAGACGGTTAGGGTTAGGATTGGACCTAGGGTTAGGGTTATGTTGAGGGCTAGGGTTAGAGAGACGGTTACGGTTAGGATTGGACCTAGGGTTAGGGTTATGTTGAAGGCTAGGGTTAGAGAGACGGTTAGGGTTAGGATTGGACCTAGGGTTAAGGTTATGTTGAGGGCTAGGGTTAGAGAGACGGTTAGGGTGAGGATTGGACCTAGGGTTAGGGTTATGTTGAGGGCTAGGGTTAGAGACACGGTTAGGGTTAGGATTGGACCTAGGGTTAGGGTTATGTTGAGGGCTAGGGTTAGAAGGATGGTGAGGGTTAGGATTGGACCTAGGGTTAGGGTCATGTTGAGGACTAGTGTTAGAGAGACGGTAGGGTTAGGATTGGACCTTGGGTTAGGGTTATGTTGAGGGCTAGGGTTAGAGAGACGGTCAGGGTTAGGATTGGACCTAGGGTTAGGGTTATGTTGAGGGCTAGGGTTAGAGAGACGGTCAGGGTTAGGATTGGACCTAGGGTTAGGGTTATGTTGAGGGCTCGGGTTAGAGAGACGTTTATGATTAAGATTGGACCTAGGGTTAGGGTTATGTTGAGGGCTAGGGTTAGAGAGACGGTTACGGTTAGGATTGGACCTAGGGTTAGGGTTATGTTGAGGGCTAGGGTTAGAGACACGGTTAGGGTTAGGATTGGACCTAGGGTTAGGGTTATGCTGAGGGCTAGGGTTAGAGAGAAGGTTAGGGTTAGGATTGGACCTAGGGTTAGGGTTTTGTTGAGGGCTAGGGTTAGAGAGATGGTTAGGGTTAGGATTGGACCTAGGGTTAGTGTTTTGTTGAGGGCTAGGGTTAGGGAGACGGTTAGGGTTAGGATTGGATCTAGGGTTAGGGTTATGCTGAGGGCTAGGTTTAGAGACACGGTTAGGGTTAGGATTAGACCTAGGGTTAGGGTTATGCTGAGGGCTAGATTTAGAGAGACGGTTAGGGTTAGGATTTAACCTAGGGTTAGGTTTTTGTTGAGGGCTAGGGTTAGAGAGACGGTTAGGGTTAGGATTGGATCTAGGGTTAGGGTTATGTTGATGGCTATGGTTAGAGAGGCGGTTAGGGTTAGGATTGTCCCTAGGGTTAGGCTTATGTTGAGGGCTAGGGTTAGAGAGACGGTTAGCGTTAGGATTGGACCTAGGGTTAGGGTTATGTTGAGGGCTAAAGTTAGAGAGACGGTTAGGTTTAGGATTGGACCTAGGGTTAGGGTTATGTTGAGGGCTAGGGTTAGAGAGACGGTTAGGGTGAGGATTGGACCTAGGGTTAGGGTTCTTTTGAGGGCTAGGGTTAGAGAGACGGTTAGGGTTAGGATTGGACCTAGGGTTAGGGTTATGTTGAGGGCTAGGTTTAGAGAGACGGTTAGGTTTAGGATTGGACCTAGGGTTATGGTTATGTTGAGGGCTAAGGTTAGAGAGACGGTTAGGGTGAGGATTGGACCTAGGGTTAGGGTTATGTTGTGGGCTAGGGTTAGAGAGACGGTTAGGGTTAGGATTGGACCTAGGGTTAGGGTTATGTTGAGGGCTAGGGTTAGAGAGACGGTTAGAGTTAGGATTGGACCTAGGGTTAGGGTTCTGTTGAGGGCTAGGATTAGAGAGACTGTCAGGGTTAGGATTGGACCTAGGGTTAGGGTTATGTTGAGGGCTCGGGTTAGAGAGACGGTTAGAGTTAGGATTGGACCTAGGGTTAGGGTTCTGTTGAGGGCTAGGATTAGAGAGACTGTCAGGGTTAGGATTGGACCTAGGGTTAGGGTTATGTTGAGGGCTCGGGTTAGAGAGACGGTTAGAGTTAGGATTGGACCTAGGGTTAGGGTTATGTTGAGGGCTAGAGTTAGAGAGATGGTTAGGGTTAGGATTGGACCTAGGGTTAGGGTTATTTTGAGGACTAGGGTTAGAGGGACGGTGAGGGTTAAGATTGGACCTAGGGTTAGGGTTATGTTGAGGGCTAAAGTTAGAGAGACGGTTAGGTTTAGCATTGGACCTAGGGTTAAGGTTATGTTGAGGGCTAGGGTTAGAGAGACGTTTAGGGTGAGGATTGGACCTAGGGTTAGGGTCATGTTGAGGGCTAGTGTTAGAAAGACGGTTAGGTTTAGGATTGGACCTAGGGTTAGGGTTATGTTGAGGGCTAAAGTTAGAGAGACGGTTAGGTTTAGGATTGGATCTAGGGTTAGGGTTATGTTGAGGGTTAGGGTTAGAGAAACGGTTAGGGTGAGGATTGGACCTAGGGTTAGGGTTATGTTGTGGGCTAGGGTTAGAGGGACGGTGAGGGTTAGGATTGGACCTAGGGTTAGGGTTATGTTGAGGGCTAGGGTTAGATGGACGGTGAGGGTTAGGATTGGACCTAGGGTTAGGGTTAGGTTGAGGGCTAGGGTTAGAGAGACGGTTAGGGTTAGGATTGGACCTAGGGTTATAGTTTTGTTGAGGGCTAGGGTTAAAGAGACGGTTATGGTTAGGATTGGATATAGGGTTAGGGTTATATTGAGGGCCAGGGTTAGAGACAGGGTTAGGGTTAGGATTGGACCTAGGGTTAGGGTTTTGTTGAGGGCTAGGTTTAGAGAGACGGTTAGGGTTAGGATTGGATCTAGGGTTAGGGTTATGTTGAGGGCTAGGGTTAGACGGTCGGTGAGGGTTAGGATTGGACCTAGGGTTAGGGTTATGTTCAGGGCTAGTGTTAGAAAGACGGTTAGGGTTAGGATTAGCTCTAGGGTTAGGGTTATGTTGAGGGCTAGGGTTAGAGAGAGGGTCAGAGTTAGGATTGGACCTAGTGTTCGGGTTATGTTGAGGGCTAGGGATAGAGAGGCGGTTAGGGTTAGAATTGGACCTAGTGTTAGGGTTATGTTGAGGGCTAGGGTTAGAGAGACGGTTAGGGTTAGGATTGCACCTAGGGTTAGGGTTATGTTGAGGGCTAGGGTTAGAGAGACGGTTAGGGTTAGGATTGGAACTAGGGTTAGGGTTATGTTGAGGGCTAGGGTTAGAGAGACGGTTAGGATTAGGATTGGACCTAGGGTTAGGGTTATGTTGAGGGCTAGGTTTAGAGACGCGGTTAGGGTTAGGATTGGATCTAGGCTTAGAGTTATGTTGAGGGGTATGGTTAGAGAGACGGTTAGGGTTAGGATTGGACCTAGGGTTAGGGTTATGTTGAGGGCTAAAGTTAGAGAGACTGTTAGGTTTAGCATTGGACCTAGGGATAAGGTTATGTTGAGGGCTAGGGTCAGAGAGACGGTTAGGGTGAGGATTGGACCTAGGGTTAGGGTTATGTTGAGGGCTAGGGTTAGAGACACGGTTAGGGTTAGGATTGGACCTAGGGTTAGGGTTTTGTTGAGGGCTAGGGTTAGAGGGACGGTGAGGGTTAGGATTGGACCTAGGGTTACGGGTATGTTGAGGGCTCGGGTAAGAGAAACGGTTAGGGTTAGAATTGGACCTTAGGTAAGGGGTATGTTGAGGGTTAGGGTTAGAGAGACGGTTAGGGTTAGTATTGCACCTAGGGTTAGGGTCATGTTGAGGGCTAGGGTTAGAGAGACGGTAAGGGTGAGGATTGGACCTAGGGTTAGGGTTATGTTGAGGGCTAGGGTTAGAGAGACGTTTAGGGTTAGGATTGGACCTAGGGTTAGAGTTATGTTGAGGGCTAGGGTTAGAGAGACGGTTAGGGTGAGGATTGGACCTAGGGATATGGTTATGGTGAGGGCTAGGGTTAGAGAGACGGTTAGGGTTAGGATTGGACCCAGGGTTAGAGTTATTTTGAAGGCTATTGTTAGAGAGACGGTAAGGGTGAGGATTGGACCTAGGGTTAGAGTTATGTTGAGGGCTAGGGTTAGAGAGACGGTTAGGGTTAGGATTGGACCTAGGGTTAGAGTTATGTTGAGGGCTAGGGTTAGAGAGACGGTTAGGGTTAGGATAGGACCTAGGGTTAGTGTTATGTTGAGGGCTAGGGTTAGAGAGACAGTTAGGGTTAGGATTTGAACTAGGGTTAGGGTTATGTTGAGGGCTAGGTTTAGAGAGACGGTTAGGGTTAGGATTGGACCTAGGGTTAGGGTTAGGTTGAAGGCTAGGGTTATAGAGACGGTTAGGGTTAGGATTGGACCTAGGGTTAGCGTTATGCTGAAGGCTAGGTTTAGAGAGACGGTTAGGGTTAGGATTGGACCTAGGGTTAGGGCTATGTTGGGGGCTAGGGTTAGAGAGACGGTTAGGGTTAGGATTGGACCTAGGGTTAGGGTTAGGTTGAGGGCTAGGGTTAGAGAGACGGTTAGGTTTAGGATTGGAAGTAGAGTTAGGGTTATGTTGAGGGCTAGGGTTAGAGAGACGGTTAGGGTGAGGATTGGACCTAGGGTTAGGGTTATGTTGAGGGCTAGGGTTAGAGAAGCGGTTAGGGTTAGGATTGGACCTAGGGTTAGGGTTATGTTGAGGGCTAGGGTTAAAGAGACGGTTATGGTTAGGATTGGATCTAGGGTTAGGGTTATGTTGAGGGCTAGGCTTAGAGACAGGGTTAGGGTTAGGATTGGACCTAGGGTTAGGGTTATGCTGAGGGCTAGGGTTAGAGAGACGGTTAGGGTTAGGATTGGACCTAGGGTTAGGGTTAGGTTGAGGGCTAGGGTTAGAGAGACGATTAGGTTTAGGATTGGACCTAGGGTTAGTGTTATGTTGAGGGCTAGGGTCAGAGAGATGGTTAGGGTGAGGACTGGACCTAGGGTTAGGGTTAGGTTGAGTGCGATGTTTAGAGAGACGGTTAGGTTTAGGATTGGACCTAGGGTTAGGGTTATGTTGAGAGCTATGTTTAGAGAGACGGTTAGGGTTAGGATTGGATCTAGGGTTAGGGTTATGTTGAGGGCTAGGGTTAGAGGGTCGGTGAGGGTTAGGATTGGACCTAGGGTTAGGGTTATGTTCAGGGCTAGTGTTAGAAAGACGGTTAGGGTTAGGATTAGCCCTAGGGTTAGGGTTATGTTGAGGGCTAGGGTTAGAGAGACGGTCAGAGTTAGGATTGGACCTAGGGTTCGGGTTATGTTGAGGGCTAGGGATAGAGAGACGGTTAGGGTTAGAATTGGACCTAGGGTTAGGGTTATGTTGAGGGCTAGGGTTAGAGAGACGGTTAGGGTTAGGATTGCACCTAGGGTTAGGGTTATGTTGAGGGCTAGGGTTAGAGAGATGGTTAGGGTTAGTATTCGACCTAGGGTTAGGGTTATGTTGAGGGTTAGGGTTAGAGAGACGGTTAGGGTTAGGATTGGAACTAGGGTTAGGGTTATGTTGAGGGCTAGGGTTAGAGAGACGGTTACGGTTAGGATTGGACCTAGGGTTAGGGTTATGTTGAGGGCTAGGGTTAGAGAGACGGTTAGGATTAGGATTGGACCTAGGGATAGGGTTATGTTGAGGGCTAGGTTTAGAGAGGCGGTTAGGGTTAGGATTGGACCTAGGGTTAGGGTTATGTTGAGGGCTAAAGTTAGAGAGACGGTTAGGTTTAGCATTGGACCTAGGGATAAGGTTATGTTGAGGGCTAGGGTTAGAGAGACGGTTAGGGTGAGGATTGGACCTAGGGTTAGCGTTATGTTGAGGGCTAGGTTTAGAGGGACGGTGAGGGTTAGGATTGGACCTAGGGTTACGGGTATGTTGAGGGCTCGGGTTAGAGAGACGGTTAGGGTTAGAATTGGACCTTGGGTAAGGGGTATGTTGAGGGTTAAGGTTAGAGAGACGGTTAGGGTAAGGATTGCACCTAGGGTTAGGGTTATGTTGAGGGCTAGGGTTAGAGAGACGTTAAGGGTGAGGATTGGACCTAGGGTTAGGGTTATGTTGAGGGCTAGGGTTAGAGAGACGGTTAGGGTTAGGATTGGACCTAGGGTTAGAGTTATGTTGAGGGCTAGAGTTAGAGAGACGGTTAGGGTGAGGATTGGACCTAGGGTTAGGGTTATGGTGAGGGCTAGGGTTAGAGAGACGGTTAGGGTTAGGATTGGACCCAGGGTTAGAGTTATTTTGAGGGCTATTGTTAGAGAGACGGTAAGGGTGAGGATTGGACCTAGGGTTAGAGTTATGTTGAGGGCTAGGGTTAGAGAGACGGTTAGGGTTAGGATTGGACCTAGGGTTAGAGTTATGTTGAGGGCTAGGGTTAGAGAGACGGTTAGGGTTAGGATTGGACCTAGGGTTAGGGTTATGTTGAGGGCTAGGGTTAGAGAGACAGTTAGGGTTAGGATTTGAACTAGGGTTAGGGTTATGTTGAGGGCTAGGTTTAGAGAGACGGTTAGGGTTAGGATTGGACCTAGGGTTAGGGTTAGGTTGAAGGCTAGGGTTATAGAGACGGTTAGGGTTAGGATTGGACCTAGGGTTAGCGTTATGCTGAAGGCTAGGTTTAGAGAGACGGTTAGGGTTAGGATTGGACCTAGGGTTAGGGTTATGTTCAGGGCTAGTGTTAGAAAGACGGTTAGGGTTAGGATTAGCCCTAGGGTTAGGGTTATGTTGAGGGCTAGGGTTAGAGAGGCGGTCAGAGTTAGGATTGGACCTAGGGTTCGGGTTATGTTGAGGGCTAGGGATAGAGAGACGGTTAGGGTTAGAATTGGACCTAGGGTTAGGGTTATGTTGAGGGCTAGGGTTAGAGAGATGGTTAGGGTTAGGATTCGACCTAGGGTTAGGGTTATGTTGAGGGCTAGGGTTAGAGAGACGGTTAGGGTTAGGATTGGAACTAGGGTTTGGGTTATGTTGAGGGCTAGGGTTAGAGAGACGGTTAGGATTAGGATTGGACCTAGGGTTAGGGTTATGTTGAGGGCTAGGTTTAGAGACGCGGTTAGGGTTAGGATTGGATCTAGGCTTAGAGTTATGTTGAGGGCTATGGTTAGAGAGACGGTTAGGGTTAGGATTGGACCTAGGGTTAGGGTTATGTTGAGGGCTAAAGTTAGAGAGACGGTTAGGTTTAGCATTGGACCTAGGGATAAGGTTATGTTGAGGGCTAGGGTTAGAGAGACGGTTAGGGTGAGGATTGGACCTAGGGTTAGGGTTATGTTGAGGGCTAGGGTTAGAGACACGGTTAGGGTTAGGATTGGACCTAGGGTTAGGGTTATGTTAAGGGCTAGGGTTAGAGGGACGTTGAGGGTTAGGATTGGACATAGGGTTACGGGTATGTTGAGGGCTCGGGTTAGAGAGACGGTTAGGGTTAGAATTGGACCTTGGGTAAGGGGTATGTTGAGGGTTAGGGTTAGAGAGACGGTTAGGGTTAGGATTGCACCTAGGGTTAGGGTTATGTTGAGGGCTAGGGTTAGAGAGACGGTAAGGGTGAGGATTGGACCTAGGGTTAGGGTTATGTTGAGGGCTAGGGTTAGAGAGACGGTTAGGGTTAGGATTGGACCTACGGTTAGAGTTATGTTGAGGGCTAGGGTTAGAGAGACGGTTAGGGTGAGGATTGGACCTAGGGTTAGGGTTATGGTGAGCGCTAGGGTTAGAGAGACGGTTAGGGTTAGGATTGGACCCAGGGTTAGAGTTATTTTGAGGGCTATTGTTAGAGAGACGGTAAGGGTGAGGATTGGACCTAGGGTTAGAGTTATGTTGAGGGATAGGGTTAGAGAGATGGTTAGGGTTAGGATTGGACTTAGGGTTAGAGTTATGTTGAGGGCTAGGGTTAGAGACAGGGTTAGGGTTAGGATTGGACCTCACGTTAGGGTTATGCTGAGGGCTAGGGTTAGAGAGACGGTTAGGGTTAGGATTGGACCAAGGTTAGGGTTCTGTTGAAGGCTAGAGTTAGAGAGACGGTTAGGGTTAGGATTGGACCTAGGGTTAGGGTTAGGTTGAGGGCTAGGGTTAGAGAGACGATTAGGTTTAGGATTGGACCTAGGGTTAGGGTTATGTTGAGGGCTAGGTTTAGAGAGACGGTTAGGGTTAGGATTGGATCTAGGGTTAGGGTTATGTTGAGGGCTAGGGTTAGAGGGTCGGTGAGGGTTAGGATTGGACCTAGGGTTAGGGTTATGTTCAGGGCTAGTGTTAGAAAGACGGTTAGGGTTAGGATTAGCCCTAGGGTTAGGGTTATGTTGAGGGCTAGGGTTAGAGAGACTGTCAGAGTTAGGATTGGACCTAGGGTTCGGGTTATTTTGAGGGCTAGGGATAGAGAGACGGTTAGGGTTAGAATTGGACCTAGGGTTAGGGTTATGTTGAGGGCTAGGGTTAGAGAGCAGGTTAGGGTTAGGATTGCACCTAGGGTTAGGGTTATGTTGAGGGCTAGGGTTAGAGAGATGGTTAGGGTTAGGATTCGACCTAGGGTTAGGGTTATGTTGAGGGCTAGGGTTAGAGAGACGGTTAGGGTTAGGATTGGAACTAGGGTTAGGGTTATGTTGAGGGCTAGGGTTAGAGAGACGGTTACGGTTAGGATTGGACCTGGGGTTAGGGTTATGTTGAGGGCTAGGGTTAGAGAGACGGTTAGGATTAGGATTGGACCTAGGGTTAGGGTCATGTTGAGGGCTAGGTTTAGAGAGGCGGTTAGCGTTAGGATTGGATCTAGGCTTAGAGTTATGTTGAGGGCTATGGTTAGAGAGAAGGTTAGGGTTAGGATTGGACCTAGGGTTAGGGTTATGTTGAGGGCTAAAGTTAGAGAGACGGTTAGGTTTAGCATTGGACCTAGGGATAAGGTTATGTTGAGGGCTAGGGTTAGAGAGACGGTTAGGGTGAGGATTGGACCTAGGGTTAGGGATATGTTGAGGGCTGGGGTTAGAGGGACGGTGAGGGTTAGGATTGGACCTAGGGTTACGGGTATGTTGAGGGCTCGGGTTAGAGAGACGGTTAGGGTTAGAATTGCACCTTGGGTAAGGGGTATGTTGAGGGTTAGGGTTAGAGAGACGGTTAGGGTTAGGATTGCACCTAGGGTTAGGGTTATGTTGAGGGCTAGGGTTAGAGAGACGTTAAGGGTGAGGATTGGACCTAGGGTTAGGGTTATGTTGAGGGCTAGGGTTAGAGAGACGGTTAGGGTTAGGATTGGACCTAGGGTTAGAGTTATGTTGAGGGCTAGGGTTAGAGAGACGGTTAGGGTGAGGATTGGACGTAGGGTTAGGGTTATGGTGAGGGCTAGGGTTAGAGAGACGGTTAGGGTTAGGATTGGAACCAGGGTTAGAGTTATTTTGAGGGCTATTGTTAGAGAGACGGTAAGGGTGAGGATTGGACCTAGGGTTAGAGTTATGTTGAGGGCTAGGGTTAGAGAGACGGTTAGGGTTAGGATTGTACCTAGGGTTAGAGTTATGTTGAGGGCTAGGGTTAGAGAGACGATTAGGGTTAGGATTGGACCTAGGGTTAGGGTTATGTTGAGGGCTAGGGTTAGAGAGACAGTTAGGGTTAGGATTTGACCTAGGGTTAGGGTTATGTTGAGGGCTAGGTTTAGAGAGACGGTTAGGGTTAGGATTGGACCTAGGGTTAGGGTTAGGTTGAAGGCTAGGGTTATAGAGACGGTTAGGGTTAGGATTGGACCTAGGGTTAGCGTTATGCTGAAGGCTAGGTTTAGAGAGACGGTTAGGGTTAGGATTGGACCTAGGGTTAGGGCTATGTTGGGGGCTAGGGTTAGAGAGACGGTTAGGGTTAGGATTGGACCTAGGGTTAGGGTTAGGTTGAGGGCTAGGGTTAGAGAGACGGTTAGGTTTAGGATTGGACGTAGAGTTAGGGTTATGTTGAGGGCTAGGGTTAGAGAGACGGTTAGGGTGAGGATTGGACCTAGGGTTAGGGTTATGTTGAGGGCTAGGGTTAGAGAAGCGGTTAGGGTTAGGATTGGACCTAGGGTTAGGGTTATGTTGAGGGCTAGGGTTAAAGAGACGGTTATGGTTAGGATTGGATCTAGGGTTAGGGTTATGTTGAGGGCTAGGGTTAGAGACAGGGTTAGGGTTAGGATTGGACCTAGGGTTAGGGTTATGCTGAGGGCTAGGGTTAGAGTGACGGTTACGGTTAGGATTGGACCTAGGGTTATGGTTTAGTTGAGGGCTAGGGTTAAAGAGACGGTTATGGTTAGGATTGGATCTGGGGTTAGGGTTATGTTGAGGGCTAGGGTTAGAGACAGGGTTAGGGTTAGGATAGGACCTAGGATTAGGGTTATGCTGAGGGCTAGGGTTAGAGAGACGGTTAGGGTTAGGATTGGACCTAGGGTTAGGGTTCTGTTGAAGGCTAGAGTTAGAGAGACGGTTAGGGTTAGGATTGGACCTAGGGTTAGGGTTAGGTTGAGGGCTAGGGTTAGAGAGACGATTAGGATTACGATTGGACCTAGGGTTAGTGTTATGTTGAGGGCTAGGGTTAGAGAGATGGTTAGGGTGAGGATTGGACCTAGGGTTAGGGTTAGGTTGAGGGCGATATTTAGAGAGACGGTTAGGTTTAGGATTGGACCTAGGGTTAGGGTTATGTTGAGGGCTAGGGTTAAAGAGACGGTTAGGGTTAGGATTGGACCTAGGGTTTGGGTTATATTGAGGGCTAGGGTTAGAGAGACGGTTAGGGTTAGGATTGGACCTAGGGTTAGGGTTATGTTGAGGGCTAGGGTTAGAGAGACGGTTAGGGTTAGGATTATACCTAGGGTTAGGGTTATGTTGAGGGCTAGGGTTAGAGACACGGTTAGGGTTAGGATTGGACCTAGCGTTAGGGTTATGTTGAGGGCTAGGTTTAGAGAGGCGGTTAGGGTTAGGATTGAACCTAGGGTTAGAGTTATGTTGAGGGCTATGGTTAGAGAGACGTTTATGGTTAGGATTGGACCTAGGGTTAGGGTTATGTTGAGGGCTAGTGTTAGAAAGACAGTTAGGGTTAGGATTAGCCCTAGGGTTAGGGTTATGTTGAGGGCTAGGGTTAGAGAGACGTTAAGGGTGAGGATTGGTCCTAGGGTTAGGGTTATGTTGAGGGCTAGGGTTAGAGAGACGGTTAGGGTTAGGATTGGACCTAGGGTTAGAGTTATGTTGAGGGCTAGGGTTAGAGAGACGGTTAGGGTGAGGATTGGACGTAGGGTTAGGGTTATGGTGAGGGCTAGGGTTAGAGAGACGGTTAGGGTTAGGATTGGAACCAGGGTTAGAGTTATTTTGAGGGCTATTGTTAGAGAGACGGTAAGGGTGAGGATTGGACCTAGGGTTAGAGTTATGTTGAGGGCTAGGGTTAGAGAGACGGTTAGGGTTAGGATTGTACCTAGGGTTAGAGTTATGTTGAGGGCTAGGGTTAGAGAGACGGTTAGGGTTAGGATTGGACCTAGGGTTAGGGTCATGTTGAGGGCTAGGGTTAGAGAGACAGTTAGGGTTAGGATTTGACCTAGGGTTAGGGTTATGTTGAGGGCTAGGTTTAGAGAGACGGTTAGGGTTAGGATTGGACCTAGGGTTAGGGTTAGGTTGAAGGCTAGGGTTATAGAGACGGTTAGGGTTAGGATTGGACCTAGGGTTAGGGTTATGTTGAGGGCTAGGGTTAAAGAGACGGTTAGGGTTAGGATTGGACCTAGGGTTAGGGTTATATTGAGGGCTAGGGTTAGAGAGACGGTTAGGGTTAGGATTGGACCTAGGGTTAGGGTTATGTTGAGGGCTAGGGTTAGAGAGACGGTTAGGGTTAGGATTATACCTAGGGTTAGGGTTATGTTGAGGGCTAGGGTTAGAGACACGGTTAGGGTTAGGATTGGACCTAGCGTTAGGGTTATGTTGAGGGCTAGGTTTAGAGAGGCGGTTAGGGTTAGGATTGAACCTAGGGTTAGAGTTATGTTGAGGGCTATGGTTAGAGAGACGTTTATGGTTAGGATTGGACCTAGGGTTAGGTTTATGTTGAGGGCTAAAGTTAGAGAGACGGTTAGGTTTAGCATTGGACCTAGGGTTAGGGTTATGTTGAGGGCTAGGGTTAGAGAGACGGTTAGGGTGACGATTGGACCTAGGGTTAGGGTTATGTTGAGGGCTAGGGTTAGAGACACGGTTAGGGTTAGGATTGGACCTAGGGTTAGGGTTTTGTTGAGGGCTAGGGTTAGAGAGACGGTTACGGTTAGGATTGGACCTAGGGTTAGGGTTATGTTGAGGGCTAGGGTTAGAGAGACGGTTAGGGTGAGGATTGGATCTAGGGTTAGGGTTATGTTGAGGGCTAGGGTTATAGAGACGGTTACGGTTAGGATTGGATCTAGGGTTAGGGTTATGTTGAGGGCTAGGGTTAGAGAGACGGTTAGGGTTAGGATTGGACCTAGGGTTAGGGTTATGTTGAGGGCTAGGGTTAGAGAGATGGTTAGGGTTAGGATTGGACCTAGGGTTAGGGTTTTGTTGAGGGCTAGGGTTAGAGAGACGATTACGGTTAGGATTGGATCTAGGGTTAGGGTTATGTTGAGGGCTAGGGTTAGAGAGGCGCTTAGGGTTACTATTGGACCTAGGGTTAGGGTTATGTTGAGGGCTAAAGTTAGAGAGACGGTTAGGTTTAGGATTGGATCTAGGGTTAGGGTTATGTTGAGGGTTAGGGTTAGAGAGACGGTTAGGGTGAGGATTGGACCTAGGGTTAGGGTTATGTTGAGGGGTAGGGTAAGAGAGACGGTTAGGTTTAGGATTGGACCTAGGGTTAGGGTTATGTTGAGGGCTAGGGTTAGAGTGACGGTTACGGTTAGGATTGGACCTAGGGTTATGGTTTTGTTGAGGGCTAGGGTTAAAGAGACGGTTATGGTTTGGATTGGATCTAGGGTTAGGGTTATGTTGAGGGCTAGGGTTAGAGACAGGGTTAGGGTTAGGATTGGACCTAGGGTTAGGGTTATGCTGAGGGCTAGGGTTAGAGAGAGGGTTAGGGTTAGGATTGGACCTAGGGTTAGGGTTTTGTTGAGGGCTAGGGTTAGAGAGACGGTTAGGGTTAGGATTGGACCTAGGGTTAGGGTTTTGTTGAGGGCTAGGGTTAGAGAGACGGTTAGGGTTAGGATTGGAACTAGGGTTAGGGTTAGGTTGAGGGCTAGGGTTAGAGAGACGGTTAGGTTTAGGATTGGACCTAGGGTTAGGGTTATGTTGAGGCCTAGGGTTAGAGAGACGGTTACGGTTAGGATTGGAACTAGGGTTAGGGTTATGTTGAGGGCTAGGGTTAGAGAGACGGTTATGGTTAGGATTGGAACTAGGGTTAGGGTTATGTTGAGGGCTAGGGTTAGAGAGACGTTTAGGATTAGGATTGGACCTAGGGTTAGGGTTATGTTGAGGGCTAGGTTTAGAGAGGCGGTTAGGGTTTGGATTGGATCTAGGGTTAGAGTTATGTTGAGGGCTATGTTTAGAGAGACGGTTAGGGTTAGGATTGGACCTAGGGTTAGGGTTATGTTGAGGGCTAAAGTTAGAGAGACGGTTAGGTTTAGCATTGGACCTAGGGATAAGGTTATGTTGAGGGCTAGGGTTAGAGAGACGGTTAGGGTGAGGATTGGACCTAGTGTTAGGGTTATGTTGAGGGCTAGGGTTAGAGACACGGTTAGGGTTAGGATTGGACCTAGGGTTAGGGTTATGTTGAGGGCTAGGGTTAGAGGGAAGGTGAGTGTTAGGATTGGACCTAGGGTTAGGGTCATGTTGAGGGCTAGTGTTAGAGAGACGGTTAGGGATAGAATTGGACCTTGGGTTAGGGTTATGTTGAGGGCTAGGGTTAGAGAGACGGTCAGGGTTAGGATTGGGCCTAGGGTTAGGGTTATGTTGAGGGCTAGGGTTAGAGAGATGGTTAGGGTTAGGATTGGACCTAGGGTTAGGGTTAGGTTGAGGGCTAGGGTTAGAGAGACGGTTAGGTTTAGGATTGGACCTAGGGTTAGGGTTAAGTTGAGGGCTAGGGTTAGAGAGACGATCAGAGTTAGGATTGGACCTAGGGTTAGGGTTATGTTGAGGGCTCGGTTAGAGAGACGTTTATGGTTAGGATTGGACCTAGGGTTCGGGTTATGTTGAGGGCTAGGGATAGAGAGACGGTTAGGGTTAGAATTGGACCTAGGGTTAGGGTTATGTTGAGGGCTAGGGTTATAGAGACGGTTAGGGTTAGGATTGCACCTAGGGTTAGGGTTATGTTGAGGGCTACGGTTAGAGAGATGGTTAGGGTTAGGATTCGACCTAGGGTTAGGGTTATGTTGAGGGCTAGGGTTAGAGAGACGGTTAGGGTTAGGATTGGAACTAGGGTTAGAGAGACGGTTACGGTTAGGATTGGACCTAGGGTTAGGGTTATGTTGAGGGCTAAGGTTAGAGAGACGGTTAGGATTAGGATTGGACCTAGGGTTAGGGTTATGTTGATTGCTAGGTTTAGAGAGGCGGTTGGGGTTAGGATTGGATCTAGGGTTAGAGTTATGTTGAGGGCTATGGTTAGAGAGACGGTTAGGGTTAGGATTGGACATAGGGTTAGGGTTATGTTGAGGGCTAAAGTTAGAGAGACGGTTAGGTTTAGCATTGGACCTAGGGTTAAGGTTATGTTGAGGGCTAGGGTTAGAGAGACGGTTAGGGTGAGGATTGGACCTAGGGTTAGGGTTATGTTGAGGGCTAGGGTTCGAGACACGGTTAGGGTTAGGATTGGACCTAGGGTTAGGGTTATGTTGAGGGTAGGGTTAGAGGGACGGTGAGGGTTAGGATTGGACCTAGGGTTAGGGTCATGTTGAGGGCTAGTGTTAGTGAGGCGGTTAGGGTTAGGATTGTCCCTAGGGTTAGGGTTATGTTGAGGGCTAGGGTTAGAGGGACGGTGAGGGTTAGGATTGGACCTAGGGTTAGGGTCATGTTGAGGGCTAGTGTTAGAGAGATGTTTATGATTAAGATTGGACCCAGGGTTAGGGTTATGTTGAGGGCTAGGGTTAGAGAGATGTTTATGATTAAGATTGGACCCAGGGTTAGGGTTATGTTGAGGGCTAGGGTTAGAGAGACGGTTACGGTTAGGATTGGACCTAGGGTTAGGGTTCTGTTGAGGGCTCGGGTTAGAGAGACGTTCATGATTAAGATTGGACCTAGGGTTAGGGTTATGTTGAGGGCTAGGGTTAGAGATACGGTTAGGGTTAGGATTGGACCTAGGGTTAGGGTTATGTTAGGGCTAGGGTTAGAGAGACGGTTAGGGTTAGGATAGGACCTAGGGTTAGGGTTTTGTTGAGGGCTAGGGTTAGAGAGACGGTTAGGGTTATGATTGGACATAGGGTTAGGATTTTGTTGAGGGCTAGGGTTAGAGAGACGGTTAGGGTTAGGATTGGATCTAGGGTTAGGGTTATGCTGAGGGCTAGGTTAAGAGACACGGTTAGGGATAGGATTGGACCTAGGGTTAGGGTTATGCTGAGGGCTAGGGTTAGAGAGACAGTTAGGGTTAGGATTTAACCTAGGGTTAGGGTTTTGTTGAGGGCTAGGGTTAGAGAGACGGTTAGGGTTAGGATTGGATCTAGGGTTAGGGTTATGTTGAGGGCTACGGTTAGAGAGGCGGTTAGGTTTAGGATTGTCCTTAGGGTTAGGGTTATTTTGAGGGCTAGGGTTAGAGAGACGGTTAGGGTGAGGATTGGACCTAGGGTTAGGGTTATGTTGAGGGCTAGGGTTAGAGAGACGGTTACGGTTAGGATTGGACCTAGGGTTAGGGTTATGTTGAGGGCTAAAGTTAGATAGACGGTTAGGTTTAGGATTGGACCTAGGGTTATGGTTATGTTGAGGGCTAGTGTTAGAGAGACGGTTAGGGTGAGGATTGGACCTAGGGTTAGGGTTATGTTGTCGGCTAGGGTTAGAGAGACGGTTAGGGTTAGGATTGGACCTAGGGTTAGGGTTATGTTGAGGGCTAGGGTTAGAGGGACGGTGAGGGTTAGGATTGGACCTAGGTTTAGGGTTATGTTGAGGCCTAGTTTTAGAGAGACGGTTAGGGTTAGGATTGTACCTAGGGTTAGGGTTCTGTTGAGGGCTAGGATTAGAGAGACTGTCAGGGTTAGAATTGGACCTAGGGTTAGGGTTATGTTGAGGGCTAGGGTTAGAGAGACGTTTATGGTTAGGATTGGACCTAGGGTTAGGGTTATGTTGAGGGCTAGGGTTAGAGAGACGGATAGGGTTAGAATTGGACCTAGGGTTAATGGTATGTTGAGGGCTAGGGTTAGAGAGACGGTTAGGGTTAGGATTGCACCTAGGGTTAGGGTTATGTTGAGGGCTAGGGTTAGAGAGACGGTTAGGGTTAGGATTGGACCTAGGTTTAGGGTTATGTTGAGGGCTAGGGTTAGAGAGACGGTTAGGGTTAGGATTGGACCTAGGGTTAGGGTTATGTTGAGGGCTAGGGTTAGAGAGACGGTTACGGTTAGGATTGGACCTAGGGTTAGGGTTATGTTGAAGGCTAGGGTTAGAGAGACGGTTAGGGTTAGGATTGGACCTAGGGTTAAGGTTATGTTGAGGGCTAGGGTTAGAGAGACGGTTAGGGTGAGGATTGGACCTAGGGTTAGGGTTATGTTGAGGGCTAGGGTTAGAGACACGGTTAGGGTTAGGATTGGACCTAGGGTTAGGGTTATGTTGAGGGCTAGGGTTAGAAGGATGGTGAGGGTTAGGATTGGACCTAGGGTTAGGGTCATGTTGAGGACTAGTGTTAGAGAGACGGTAGGGTTAGGATTGGACCTTGGGTTAGGGTTATGTTGAGGGCTAGGGTTAGAGAGACGGTCAGGGTTAGGATTGGACCTAGGGTTAGGGTTATGTTGAGGGCTAGGGTTAGAGAGACGGTCAGGGTTAGGATTGGACCTAGGGTTAGGGTTATGTTGAGGGCTCGGGTTAGAGAGACGTTTATGATTAAGATTGGACCTAGGGTTAGGGTTATGTTGAGGGCTAGGGTTAGAGAGACGGTTACGGTTAGGATTGGACCTAGGGTTAGGGTTATGTTGAGGGCTAGGGTTAGAGACACGGTTAGGGTTAGGATTGGACCTAGGGTTAGGGTTATGCTGAGGGCTAGGGTTAGAGAGAAGGTTAGGGTTAGGATTGGACCTAGGGTTAGGGTTTTGTTGAGGGCTAGGGTTAGAGAGATGGTTAGGGTTAGGATTGGACCTAGGGTTAGTGTTTTGTTGAGGGCTAGGGTTAGGGAGACGGTTAGGGTTAGGATTGGATCTAGGGTTAGGGTTATGCTGAGGGCTAGGTTTAGAGACACGGTTAGGGTTAGGATTAGACCTAGGGTTAGGGTTATGCTGAGGGCTAGATTTAGAGAGACGGTTAGGGTTAGGATTTAACCTAGGGTTAGGTTTTTGTTGAGGGCTAGGGTTAGAGAGACGGTTAGGGTTAGGATTGGATCTAGGGTTAGGGTTATGTTGATGGCTATGGTTAGAGAGGCGGTTAGGGTTAGGATTGTCCCTAGGGTTAGGCTTATGTTGAGGGCTAGGGTTAGAGAGACGGTTAGCGTTAGGATTGGACCTAGGGTTAGGGTTATGTTGAGGGCTAAAGTTAGAGAGACGGTTAGGTTTAGGATTGGACCTAGGGTTAGGGTTATGTTGAGGGCTAGGGTTAGAGAGACGGTTAGGGTGAGGATTGGACCTAGGGTTAGGGTTCTTTTGAGGGCTAGGGTTAGAGAGACGGTTAGGGTTAGGATTGGACCTAGGGTTAGGGTTATGTTGAGGGCTAGGTTTAGAGAGACGGTTAGGTTTAGGATTGGACCTAGGGTTATGGTTATGTTGAGGGCTAAGGTTAGAGAGACGGTTAGGGTGAGGATTGGACCTAGGGTTAGGGTTATGTTGTGGGCTAGGGTTAGAGAGACGGTTAGGGTTAGGATTGGACCTAGGGTTAGGGTTATGTTGAGGGCTAGGGTTAGAGAGACGGTTAGAGTTAGGATTGGACCTAGGGTTAGGGTTCTGTTGAGGGCTAGGATTAGAGAGACTGTCAGGGTTAGGATTGGACCTAGGGTTAGGGTTATGTTGAGGGCTCGGGTTAGAGAGACGGTTAGAGTTAGGATTGGACCTAGGGTTAGGGTTCTGTTGAGGGCTAGGATTAGAGAGACTGTCAGGGTTAGGATTGGACCTAGGGTTAGGGTTATGTTGAGGGCTCGGGTTAGAGAGACGGTTAGAGTTAGGATTGGACCTAGGGTTAGGGTTATGTTGAGGGCTAGAGTTAGAGAGATGGTTAGGGTTAGGATTGGACCTAGGGTTAGGGTTATGTTGAGGGCTATGTTTAGAGAGACGGTTACGGTTAGGATTGAACCTAAGGTTAGGGTTATGTTGAGGGCTCGGGTTAGAGAGACGTTTATGGTTAGGATTGGACCTAGGGTTAGGGTTATGTTGAGGGCTATGGTTAGAGAGACGGTTAGGGTTAGGATTGCACCTAGGGTTAGGGTTATGTTGAGGGCTAGGGTTAGAGAGACGGTTAGGGTTAGGATTGGACCTAGGTTTAGGGTTATGTTGAGGTCTAGGGTTAGAGAGACGGTTAGGGTTAGGATTGGACCTAGGGTTAGGGTTATGTTGAGGGCTAGGGTTAGAGAGACGGTTACGGTTAGGATTGGACCTAGGGTTAGGGTTATGTTGAAGGCTAGGGTTAGAGAGACGGTTAGGGTTAGGATTGGACCTAGGGTTAGGGTTATTTTGAGGACTAGGGTTAGAGGGACGGTGAGGGTTAAGATTGGACCTAGGGTTAGGGTTATGTTGAGGGCTAAAGTTAGAGAGACGGTTAGGTTTAGCATTGGACCTAGGGTTAAGGTTATGTTGAGGGCTAGGGTTAGAGAGACGTTTAGGGTGAGGATTGGACCTAGGGTTAGGGTTATGTTGAGGGCTAGGGTTAGAGACACGGTTAGGGTTAGGATTGGACCTAGGGTTAGGGTTATGTTGAGGGCTAGGGTTAGAAGGATGGTGAGGGTTAGGATTGGACCTAGGGTTAGGATCATGTTGAGGGCTAGTGTTAGAGAGACGGTAGGGTTAGGATTGGACCTTGGGTAAGGGTTATGTTGAGGGCTAGGGTTAGAGAGACGGTCAGGGTTAGGATTGGACCTAGGGTTAGGGTTATGTTGAGGGCTCGGGTTAGAGAGACGTTTATGATTAAGATTGGACCTAGGGTTAGGGTTATGTTGAGGGCTAGGGTTAGAGAGACGGTTACGGTTAGGATTGGACCTAGGGGTAGGGTTATGTTGAGGGCTAGGGTTAGAGACGGTTAGGGTTCGGATTGGACCTAGGGTTAGGGTTACGCTGAGGGTTAGGGTTAGAGAGACGGTTAGGGTTAGGATTGGACCTAGGGTTAGGGTTTTGTTGAGGGCTAGGGTTAGAGAGACGGTTAGGGTTAGGATTGGACCTAGGGTTAGGGTTTTGTTGAGGGCTAGGGTTAGGGAGACGGTTAGGGTTAGGATTGGATCTAGGGTTAGGGTTATGCTGAGGGCTAGGTTTAGAGACACGGTTAGGGTTAGGATTAGACCTACGGTTAGGGTTATGCTGAGGGCTAGATTTAGAGAGACGGTTAGGGTTAGGATTTAACCTAGGGTTAGGGTTTTGTTGAGGGCTAGGGTTAGAGAGACGGTTAGGGTTAGGATTGGATCTAGGGTTAGGGTTATGTTGATGGCTATGGTTATAGAGGCGGTTAGGGTTAGGATTGTCCCTAGGGTTAGGCTTATGTTGAGGGCTAGGGTTAGGGAGACGGTTAGCGTTAGGATTGGACCTAGGGTTAGGGTTATGTTGAGGGCTAAAGTTAGAGAGACGGTTAGGTTTAGGATTGGACCTAGGGTTAGGGTTATGTTGAGGGCTAGGGTTAGAGAGACGGATAGGGTGAGGATTGGACCTAGGGTTAGGGTTCTGTTGAGGGCTAGGGTTAGAGAGACGGTTCGGGTTAGGATTGGACCTAGGGTTAGTGTTATTTTGAGGGCTAGGGTTAGAGGGTCGGTGAGGGTTAGGATTGGACCTAGGTTTAGGGTTATGTTGAGGCCTAGTGTTAGAGAGACGGTTAGGGTTAGGATTGGACCTAGGGTTAGGGTTCTGTTGAGGGCTAGGGTTAGAGAGACTGTCAGGGTTAGGATTGGACCTAGGGTTAGTGTTATGTTGAGGGCTTGGGTTAGAGAGACGGTTAGGGTTAGGATTGGACCTAGGGTTAGGGTTATGTTGAGGGCTAGGGTTAGAGAGATGGTTAGGGTTAGGATTGGACCTAGGGTTAGTGTTATGTTGAGGGCTATGTTTAGAGAGATGGTTACGGTTAGGATTGGACCTAGGGTTAGGGTTATGTTGAGGGCTCGGGTTAGAGAGATGTTTATGCTTAGGATTGGACCTCGGGTTAGGGTTATGTTGAGGGCTAGGGTTAGAAAGACGGTTAGGGTTAGGATTGGACCTAGGTTTAGGGGTATGTTGAGGGCTAGGGTTAGAGAGACGGTTAGGGTTAGGATTGTACCTAGGGTTAGGGTTATGTTGAGGGCTGGGGTTAGAGACACGGTTAGGGTTAGGATTGGACCTAGGGTTAGGGTTATGTTGAGGGCTAGGGTTAGAGAGACGGTTAGGGTTAGGATTGGACCTAGGGTTAGGGTTATGTTGAGGGGTAGGGTTAGAGAGACCGTTACGGTTAGGATTGGACCTAGGGTTAGGGTTATGTTGAAGGCTAGGGTTAGAGAGACGGTTAGGGTTAGGATTAGACCTAGGGTTAGGGTTATGTTGAGGACTAGTGTTAGAGGGACGGTGAGGGTTAGGATTGGACCTAGGGTTAGGGTTATGTTGAGGGCTAAGTTAGAGAGACGGTTAGGTTTAGCATTGGACCTAGGGTTAGGGTTCTGTTGAGGGCTAGGGTTAGAGAGACGGTTAGGGTGAGGATTGGACCTAGGGTTAGGGTTATGTTGAGGGCTAGGGTTAGAGACACGGTTAGGGTTAGGATTGGACCTAGGGTTAGGGTTATGTTGAGGGCTAGGGTTAGAGGGACGGTGAGGGTTAGGATTGGACCTAGGGTTAGGGTCATGTTGAGGGCTAGTGTTAGAGAGATGGTAGGGTTAGGATTGGATCTAGGGTTAGGGTTATGTTGAGGGCTACGGTTAGAGAGGCGGTTAGGGTTAGGATTGTCCCTAGGGTTAGGGTTTTGTTGAGGGCTATGGTTAGAGAGACGGTTAGGGTTAGGATTGGATCTAGGGTTAGGGTTTGTTGAGGGCTAGGTTTAGAGAGACGGTTAGGGTTAGGATTGGACCTAGGGTTAGGGTTTTGTTGAGGGCTAGGGTTAGAGAGACGGTTAGGGTTAGGATTGGATCTAGGGTTAGGGTTATGCTGAGGGCTAGGGTTAGAGACACGGTTATTGTTAGGATTGGACCTAGGGTTAGGGTTATGCTGAGGGCTAGGGTTAGAGAGACGGTTAGGGTTAGGATTGGACCTAGGGTTACGGTTTTGTTGAGGGCTAGGGTTAGAGGGACGGTGAGGGTTAGGATTGGACCTAGGTTTAGGGTTAGTTTGAGGCCTAGTGTTAGAGAGACGGCTAGGGTTAGGATTGGACCTAGGGTGAGGGTTCTGTTGAGGGCTAGGGTTAGAGAGACGGTTACGGTTAGGATTGGACCTAGGGTTAGGGTTATGTTGAGGGCTAGGGTTAGAGAGACGGTTAGGGTTAGGATTGGACTTAGGGTTAGGGTTATGTTGAGGGCTAGGGTTAGAGAGACGGTTACGGTTAGGACTGGACCTCGGGTTAGGGTTATGTTGAACGCTAGGGTTAGAGAGACTGTTAGGGTTAGGATTGGACCTAGGGTTAGGGTTATGTTGAGGACTAGTGTTAGAGAGACGGTTAGGGTTAGGATTGCACCTAGGGTTAGGGTTATGTTGAGCGCTAGGGTTAGAGAGACGGTTAGGGTTAGGATTGGACCTAGGGTTAGGGTTATGTTGAGGACTAGTGTTAGAGAGACGGTTAGGTTTAGCATTGGACCTAGGGTTAGGGTTATGTTGAGGGCTAGGGTTAGAGAGACGGTTAGAGTGAGGATTGGACCTAGGCTTAGGGTTATGTTGAGGGCTAGGGTTAGAGACACGGTTAGGGTTAGGATTGGACCTAGGGTTAGGGTTATGTTGAGGGCTAGGGTTAGAGGGACGGTGAGGGTTAGGATTGGACCTAGGGTTATGGTCATGTTGAGGGCTAGTGTTAGAGAGACGGTAGGGTTAGGATTGGACCTTGGGTTAGGGTTATGTTGAGGGCTAGGGTTAGAGAGACGGTCAGGGTTAGGATTGGACCTAGGGTTAGGGTTCTTTTGAGGGCTCGGGTTAGAGAGACGTTTATGATTAAGATTGGACCTAGGGTTAGGGTTTGTTGAGGGGTAGGGTTAGAGAGACGGTTAGGGTTAGGATTGGATCTAGGGTTAGGGTTATGTTGAGGGCTACGGTTAGCGAGGCGGTTAGGGTTAGGATTTAACCTAGGGTTAGGGTTTTGTTGAGGGCTAGGGTTAGAGAGACGGTTAGGGTTAGGATTGGATCTAGGGTTAGGGTTATGTTGAGGGCTACGGTTAGCGAGGCGGTTAGGGTTAGGGTTGTCCCTAGGGTTAGGGTTATGTTGATGGCTAGGGTTACAGAGACGGTTAGGGTTAGGATTGGACCTAGGGTTAGGGTTATGTTGAGGGCTAAAGTTAGAGAGACTGTTAGGTTTAGGATTGGACCTAGGGTTAGGGTTATGTTGAGGGCTAGGGTTAGAGAGACGGTTAGGGTGAGGATTGGACCTAGGTTTAGGGTTATGTTGAGGGCTAAGGTTAGAGAGACGGTTAGGGTTAGGATTGGACCTAGGGTTAGGGTTATGTTGAGGTCTAGGGTTAGAGGGACGGTGAGGGTTAGGATTGGACCTAGGTATAGGGTTATGTTGAGGCCTAGTGTTAGAGAGACGGTTAGGGTTAGGATTGGACCTAGGGTTAGGGTTCTGTTGAGGGCTAGGGTTAGAGAGACTGTCAGGGTTAGGATTGGACCTAGCGTTAGGGTTATGTTGAGGGCTCGGGTTAGAGAGACGGTTAGGGTTAGGATTGTACCTAGGGTTAGGGTTATGTTGAGGGCTAGGGTTAGAGAGATGGTTAGGGTTAGGATTGGACCTAGGGTTAGGGTTATGTTGAGGGCTTTGTTTAGAGAGACGGTTACTGTTAGGATTGGACCTAAGGTTAGGGTTATGTTGAGGGCTCGGGTTAGAGAGTCGTTTATGGTTAGGATTGGACCTAGGGTTAGGGTTATGTTGAGGGCTAGGGTTAGAGAGACGGTTAGGGTTAGAATTGGACCTAGGGTTAGGGGTATGTTCAGGGCTAGGGTTAGAGAGACGGTTAGGGTTAGGATTGCACCTAGGGTTAGGGTTATGTTGAGGGCTAGGGTTAGAGAGACGGTTACGGTTAGGATTGGACCTAGGGTTAGGGTTATGTTGAGGGCTATGGTTAGAGACACGGTTAGGGTTAGGATTGGACCTAGGGATAGGGTTATGTTGAGGCCTAGGGTTAGAGGGACGGTGAGGGTTAGGATTGGACCTAGGGTTAGGGTCATGTTTAGGGCTAGTGTTAGAGAGACGGTAGGGTTAGGATTGGACTTTGGGTTAGGGTTATGTTGAGGGCTAGGGTTAGAGAGACGGTCAGGGTTAGGATTGGACCTAGGGTTAGGGTTATGTTGAGGGCTAGGGTTAGAGAGACGTTTATGATTAAGATTGGACCTAGGGTTAGGGTTATGTTGAGGGCTAGGGTTAGAGAGACGGTTACGGTGAGGATTGGACCTAGGGTTAGGGTTATGTTGAGGGCTAGGGTTAGAGACACGGTTAGGGTTAGGATTGGACCTAGGGTTAGGGTTATGCTGAGGGCTAGGTTTAGAGAGACGGTTAGGGTTAGGATTGGACCTAGGGTTAGGGTTTTGTTGAGGGCTAGGGTTAGAGAGACTGTTAGGGTTAGGATTAGACCTAGGGTTAGGGTTATGTTGAGGGCTAGAGTTAGAGGGACGGTGAGGGTTAGGATTGGACCTAGGTTTAGGGTTATGTTGAGGCCTAGTTTTAGAGAGACGGTTAGGGTTAGGATTGTACCTAGGGTTAGGGTTCTGTTGAGGGATAGGATTAGAGAGACTGTCAGGGTTAGGATTGGACCTAGGGTTAGGGTTATGTTGAGGGCTCGGGTTAGAGAGACGGTTAGAGTTAGGATTGGACCTAGGGTTAGGGTTAGGTTGAGGGCTAGAGTTAGAGAGATGGTTAGGGTTAGGATTGGACCTAGGGTTAGGGTTATGTTGAGGGCTATGTTTAGAGAGACGGTTACGGTTAGGATTGAACCTAAGGTTAGGGTTATGTTGAGGGCTCGGGTTAGAGAGACGTTTATGGTTAGGATTGGACCTAGGGTTAGGGTTATGTTGAGGGCTAGGGTTAGAGAGACGGTTAGGGTTAGGATTGCACCTAGGGTTAGGGTTATGTTGAGGGCTAGGGTTAGAGAGACGGTTAGGGTTAGGATTGGACCTAGGTTTAGGGTTATGTTGAGGTCTAGGGTTAGAGAGACGGTTAGGGTTAGGATTGGACCTAGGGTTAGGGTTATGTTGAGGGCTAGGGTTAGAGAGACGGTTACGGTTAGGATTGGACCTAGGGTTAGGGTTATGTTGAAGGCTAGGGTTAGAGAGACGGTTAGGGTTAGGATTGGACCTAGGGTTAGGGTTATTTTGAGGACTAGGGTTAGAGGGACGGTGAGGGTTAAGATTGGACCTAGGGTTAGGGTTATGTTGAGGGCTAAAGTTAGAGAGACGGTTAGGTTTAGCATTGGACCTAGGGTTAAGGTTATGTTGAGGGCTAGGGTTAGAGAGACGGTTAGGGTGAGGATTGGACCTAGGGTTAGGGTTATGTTGAGGGCTAGGGTTAGAGACACGGTTAGGGTTAGGATTGGACCTAGGGTTAGGGTTATGTTGAGGGCTAGGGTTAGAAGGATGGTGAGGGTTAGGATTGGACCTAGGGTTAGGATCATGTTGAGGGCTAGTGTTAGAGAGACGGTAGGGTTAGGATTGGACCTTGGGTTAGGGTTATGTTGAGGGCTAGGGTTAGAGAGACGGTCAGGGTTAGGATTGGACCTAGGGTTAGGGTTATGTTGAGGGCTCGGGTTAGAGAGACGTTTATGATTAAGATTGGACCTAGGGTTAGGGTTATGTTGAGGGCTAGGGTTAGAGAGACGGTTACGGTTAGGATTGGACCTAGGGTTAGGGTTATGTTGAGGGCTAGGGTTAGAGAAACGGTTAGTGTTAGGATTGGACCTAGGGTTAGGGTTATGCTGAGGGTTAGGGTTAGAGAGACGGTTAGGGTTAGGATTGGACCTAGGGTTAGGGTTTTGTTGAGGGCTAGGGTTAGAGAGACGGTTAGGGTTAGGATTGGACCTAGGGTTAGGGTTTTGTTGAGGGCTAGGGTTAGGGAGACGGTTAGGGTTAGGATTGGATCTAGGGTTAGGGTTATTCTGAGGGCTAGGTTTAGAGACACGGTTAGGGTTAGGATTAGACCTACGGTTAGGGTTATGCTGAGGGCTAGATTTAGAGAGACGGTTAGGGTTAGGATTTAACCTAGGGTTAGGGTTTTGTTGAGGGCTAGGGTTAGAGAGACGGTTAGGGTTAGGATTGGATCTAGGGTTAGGGTTATGTTGATGGCTATGGTTATAGAGGCGGTTAGGGTTAGGATTGTCCCTAGGGTTAGGCTTATGTTGAGGGCTAGGGTTAGGGAGACGGTTAGCGTTAGGATTGGACCTAGGGTTAGGTTTATGTTGAGGGCTAAAGTTAGAGAGACGGTTAGGGTTAGGATTGGACCTAGGGTTAGGGTTCTGTTGAGGGCTAGGGTTAGAGAGACTGTCAGGGTTAGGATTGGACCTAGGGTTAGGGTTATGTTGAGGGCTTGGGTTAGAGAGACGGTTAGGTTTAGGATTGGACCTAGGGTTAGGGTTATGTTGAGGGCTAGGGTTAGAGAGATGGTTAGGGTTAGGATTGGACTTATGGTTAGTGTTATGTTGAGGGCTATGTTTAGAGAGATCGTTACGGTTAGGATTGGACCTAGGGTTAGGGTTATGTTGAGGGCTCGGGTTAGAGAGATGTTTATGCTTAGGATTGGACCTAGGGTTAGGGTTATGTTGAGGGCTAGGGTTAGAAAGACGGTTAGGGTTAGGATTGGACCTAGGTTTAGGGGTATGTTGAGGGCTAGGGTTAGAGAGACGGTTAGGGTTAGGATTGCACCTAGGGTTAGGGTTATGTTGAGGGCTAGGGTTAGAGACACGGTTAGGGTTAGGATTGGACCTAGGGTTAGGGTTATGTTGAGGGCTAGAGTTAGAGAGACGGTTAGGGTTAGGATTGGACCTAGGGTTAGGGTTATGTTGAGGGGTAGGGTTAGAGAGACCGTTACGGTTAGGATTGGACCTAGGGTTAGGGTTATGTTGAAGGCTAGGGTTAGAGAGACGGTTAGGGTTAGGATTAGACCTAGGGTTAGGGTTATGTTGAGGACTAGTGTTAGAGGGACGGTGAGGGTTAGGATTGGACCTAGGGTTAGGGTTATGTTGAGGGCTAAGTTAGAGAGACGGTTAGGTTTAGCATTGGACCTAGGGTTAGGGTTCTGTTGAGGGCTAGGGTTAGAGAGACGGTTAGGGTGAGGATTGGACCTAGGGTTAGGGTTATGTTGAGGGCTAGGGTTAGAGACACGGTTAGGGTTAGGATTGGACCTAGGGTTAGGGTTATGTTGAGGGCTAGGGTTAGAGGGACGGTGAGGGTTAGGATTGGACCTAGGGTTAGGGTCATGTTGAGGGCTAGTGTTAGAGAGACGGTAGGGTTAGGATTGGATCTAGGGTTAGGGTTATGTTGAGGGCTACGGTTAGAGAGGCGGTTAGGGTTAGGATTGTCCCTAGGGTTAGGGTTTTGTTGAGGGCTAGGGTTAGAGAGACGGTTAGGGTTAGGATTGGATCTAGGGTTAGGGTTTGTTGAGGGCTAGGTTTAGAGAGACGGTTAGGGTTAGGATTGGACCTAGGGTTAGGGTTTTGTTGAGGGCTAGGGTTAGAGAGACGGTGAGGGTTAGGATTGGACCTAGGGTTAGGGTTATGCTGAGGGCTAGGGTTAGAGAGACGGTTAGGGTTAGGATTGGACCTAGGGTTAGGGTTATGCTGAGGGCTAGGGTTAGAGACACGGTTAGGGTTAGGATTGGACCTAGGGTTAGGGTTATGCTGAGGGCTAGGGTTAGAGAGACGGTTAGGGTTAGGATTGGACCTAGGGTTACGGTTTTGTTGAGGGCTAGGGTTAGAGGGACGGTGAGGGTTAGGATTGGACCTAGGTTTAGGGTTAGTTTGAGGCCTAGTGTTAGAGAGACGGTTAGGGTTAGGATTGGACCTAGGGTGAGGGTTCTGTTGAGGGCTAGGGTTAGAGAGACGGTTACGGTTAGGATTGGACCTAGGGTTAGAGTTATGTTGAGGGCTAGGGTTAGAGAGACGGTTAGGGTTAGGATTGGACTTAGGGTTAGGGTTATGTTGAGGGCTAGGGTTAGAGAGACGGTTACGGTTAGGACTGGACCTAGGGTTATGGTTATGTTGAACGCTAGGGATAGAGAGACTGTTAGGGTTAGGATTGGACCTAGGGTTAGGGTTATGTTGAGGACTAGTGTTAGAGAGACGGTTAGGGTTAGGATTGCACCTAGGGTTAGGGTTATGTTGAGCGCTAGGGTTAGAGAGACGGTTAGGGTTAGGATTGGACCTAGGGTTAGGGTTATGTTGAGGACTAGGGTTAGAGAGACGGTTAGGTTTAGCATTGGACCTAGGGTTAGGGTTATGTTGAGGGCTAGGGTTAGAGAGACGGTTAGAGTGAGGATTGGACCTAGGCTTAGGGTTATGTTGAGGGCTAGTGTTAGAGACACGGTTAGGGTTAGGTTTGGACCTAGGGTTAGGGTTATGTTGAGGCCTAGGGTTAGAGGGACGGTGAGGGTTAGGATTGGACCTAGGGTTATGGTCATGTTGAGGGCTAGTGTTAGAGAGACGGTAGGGTTAGGATTGGACCTTGGGTTAGGGTTATGTTGAGGGCTAGGGTTAGAGAGACGGTCAGGGTTAGGATTGGACCTAGGGTTAGGGTTCTTTTGAGGGCTCGGGTTAGAGAGACGTTTATGATTAAGATTGGACCTAGGGTTAGGGTTTGTTGAGGGGTAGGGTTAGAGAGACGGTTAGGGTTAGGATTGGATCTAGGGTTAGGGTTATGTTGAGGGCTACGGTTAGCGAGGCGGTTAGGGTTAGGATTTAACCTAGGGTTAGGGTTTTGTTGAGGGCTAGGGTTAGAGAGACGGTTAGGGTTAGGATTGGATCTAGGGTTAGGGTTATGTTGAGGGCTACGGTTAGCGAGGCGGTTAGGGTTAGGGTTGTCCCTAGGGTTAGGGTTATGTTGATGGCTAGGGTTACAGAGACGGTTAGGGTTAGGATTGGACCTAGGGTTAGGGTTATGTTGAGGGCTAAAGTTAGAGAGAGTGTTAGGTTTAGGATTGGACCTAGGGTTAGGGTTATGTTGAGGGCTAGGTTTAGAGAGACGGTTAGGGTGAGGTTTGGACCTAGGTTTAGGGTTATGTTGAGGGCTAAGGTTAGAGAGACGGTTAGGGTTAGGATTGGACCTAGGGTTAGGGTTATGTTGAGGTCTAGGGTTAGAGGGACGGTGAGGGTTAGGATTGGACCTAGGTATAGGGTTATGTTGAGGCCTAGTGTTAGAGAGACGGTTAGGGTTAGGATTGGACCTAGGGTTAGGGTTCTGTTGAGGGCTAGGGTTAGAGAGACTGTCAGGGTTAGGATTGGACCTAGCGTTAGGGTTATGTTGAGGGCTCGGGTTAGAGAGACGGTTAGGGTTAGGATTGTACCTAGGGTTAGGGTTATGTTGAGGGCTAGGGTTAGAGAGATGGTTAGGGTTAGGATTGGACCTAGGGTTAGGGTTATGTTGAGGGCTTTGTTTAGAGAGACGGTTACTGTTAGGATTGGACCTAAGGTTAGGGTTATGTTGAGGGCTCGGGTTAGAGAGACGTTTATGGTTAGGATTGGACCTAGGGTTAGGGTTATGTTGAGGGCTAGGGTTAGAGAGACGGTTAGGGTTAGAATTGGACCTAGGGTTAGGGGTATGTTGAGGGCTAGGGTTAGAGAGACAGTTAGGGTTAGGATTGCACCTAGGGTTAGGGTTATGTTGAGGGCTAGGGTTAGAGAGACGGTTACGGTTAGGATTGGACCTAGGGTTAGGGTTATGTTGAGGGCTATGGTTAGAGACACGGTTAGGGTTAGGATTGGACCTAGGGATAGGGTTATGTTGAGGGCTAGGGTTAGAGGGACGGTGAGGGTTAGGATTGGACCTAGGGTTAGGGTCATGTTTAGGGCTAGTGTTAGAGAGACGGTAGGGTTAGGATTGGACCTTGGGTTAGGGTTATGTTGAGGGCTAGGGTTAGAGAGACGGTCAGGGTTAGGATTGGACCTAGGGTTAGGGTTATGTTGAGGGCTAGGGTTAGAGAGACGTTTATGATTAAGATTGGACCTAGGGTTAGGGTTATGTTGAGGGCTAGGGTTAGAGAGACGGTTACGGTGAGGATTGGACCTAGGGTTAGGGTTATGTTGAGGGCTAGGGTTAGAGACACGGTTAGGGTTAGGATTGGACCTAGGGTTAGGGTTATGCTGAGGGCTAGGGTTAGAGAGACGGTTAGGGTTAGGATTGGACCTAGGGTTAGGGTTTTGTTGAGGGCTAGGGTTAGAGAGACGGTTAGGTTTAGGATTAGACCTAGGGTTAGGGTTGTGTTGAGGGCTAGGGTTAGAGAGACGGTTAGGGTTAGGATTGGATCTAGGGTTAGGGTTATGCTGAGGGCTAGGGATAGAGACACGGTTAGGGTTAGGATTGGACCTAGGGTTAGGGTTATGCTGAGGGCTAGGGTTAGAGAGACGGTTAGGGTTAGGATTTAACCTAGGGTTAGGGTTTTGTTGAGGGCTAGGGTTAGAGAGACGGTTAGGGTTAGGATTGGATCTAGGGTTAGGGTTATGTTGAGGGCTACGGTTAGAGAGGCGGTTAGGGTTAGGATTGTCCCTAGGGTTAGGGTTATGTTGAGGGCTAGGGTTAGAGAGACGGTTAGGGTTAGGATTGGACCTAGGGTTAGGGTTATGTTGAGGGCTAAATTTAGAGAGACGGTTAGGTTTAGGATTGGACCTAGGGTTAGGGTTATGTTGAGGGTTAGGGTTAGAGAGACAGTTAGGGTGAGGATTGGACCTAGGTTTAGGGTTAGGTTGAGGCCTAGTGTTGGAGAGACGGTTAGGGTTAGGATTGGACCTAGGGTGAGGGTTCTGTTGAGGGCTAGGGTTAGAGAGACTGTCAGGGTTAGGATTGGACCTAGGGTTAGGGTTATGTTGAGGGCTCGGGTTAGAGAGACGGTTAAAGTTAGGATTGGACCTAGGGTTAGGGTTATGTTGAGGGCTACGGTTGGAGAGATGGTTAGGGTTATGATTGGACCTAGGGTTAGGTTTATGTTGAAGGCTATGTTTAGAGAGACGGTTACGGTTAGCATTGGACCTAGGGTTAGGGTTATGTTGAGGGCTCGGGTTAGAGAGACGTTTATGGTTAGGATTGGACCTAGGGTTAGGGTTATGTTGAGGGCTAGGGTTAGAGAGACGGTTAGGGTTAGAATTGGACCTAGGGTTAATGGTATGTTGAGGGCTAGGGTTAGACAGACGGTTAGGGTTAGGATTGCACCTAGGGTTAGGGTTATGTTGAGGGCTAGGGTTAGAGAGACGGTTAGGGTTAGAATTGGACCTAGGGTTAGGGTTATGTTGAGGGCTAGGGTTAGAGAGACGGTTAGGGTTAGGATTGGACCTAGGGTTAGTGTTATGTTGAGGGCTAGGGTTAGAGAGACGGTTACGGTTAGGATTGGACCTAGGGTTAGGGTTATGTTGAAGACTAGGGTTAGAGAGACGGTTAGGGTTAGGATTGGACCTAGGGTTAGGGTTATGTTGAGGACTAGGGTTAGAGGGACGGTGAGGGTTAGGATTGGAACTAGGGTTAGGGTTATGTTGAGGGCTAATGTTAGAGAGACGGTTAGGTTTAGCATTGGACCTAGGGTTAAGGTTATGTTGAGGGCTAGGGTTAGAGAGACGGTTAGGGTGAGGATTGGACCTAGGGTTAGGGTTATGTTGAGGGCTAGGCTTAGAGAGACGGTTAGGGTTAGGATTGGACCTAGGGTTATAGTTATGTTGAGGGCTAGGGTTAGAGGGACGGTGAGGGTTAGGATTGGACCTAGAGTTAGGGTCATGTTGAGGGCTAGTGTTAGAGAGACGGTAGGGTTAAGATTGGACCTTGGGTTAGGGTTATGTTGAGGGCTAGGGTTAGAGAGACGGTCAGGGTTAGGATTGGACCTAGGGTTAGGGTTATGCTGAGGGCTAGGGTTAGAGAGACGGTTAGGGTTAGGATTGGACCTAGGGTTAGGGTTTTGTTGAGGGCTAGGGTTAGAGAGACGGTTAGGGTTAGGATTGGACCTAGGGTTAGGGTTTTGTTGAGGGCTAGGGTTAGAGATACGGTTAGGGTTAGGATTGGATCTAGGGTTAGGGTTATGCTGAGGGCTAGGGTTAGAGACACGGTTAGGGTTAGGATTGGACCTAGGGTTAGGGTTATGCTGAGGGCTAGATTTAGAGAGACGGTTAGGGTTAGGATTTAACCTAGGGTTAGGGTTTTGTTGAGGGCTAGGGTTAGAGAGACGGTTAGGGTTAGGATTGTATCTAGGGTTAGGGTTATGTTGAGGGCTATGGTTAGAGAGGCGGTTGGGGTTAGGATTTTCCCTAGGGTTAGGGTTATGTTGAGGGCTAGGGTTAGAGAGACGGTTAGTTTAGGATTAGACCTAGGGTTAGGGTTATGTTGAGGGCTAAAGTCAGAGAGACGGTTAGGTTTAGGATAGGACCTAGGGTTAGGGTTATATTGAGGGCTAGGGTTAGAGAGACGGTTAGGGTGAGGATTGGACCTAGGGTTAGGGTTTGTTGAGGGCTAGGGTTAGAGAGACTGTCAGGGTTAGGATTGGACCTAGGGTTAGGGTTATGTTGAGGGCTCGGGTTAGAGAGACGGTTAGGGTTAGGATTGCACCTAGGGTTAGGGTTATGTTGAGCGCTAGGGTTAGAGAGACGGTTAGGGTTAGGATTGGACCTAGGGTTAGGGTTATGTTGAGGACTAGGGTTAGAGAGACGGTTAGGTTTAGCATTGGACCTAGGGTTAGGGTTATGTTGAGGGCTAGGGTTAGAGAGACGGTTAGAGTGAGGATTGGACCTAGGCTTAGGGTTATGTTGAGGGCTAGGGTTAGAGACACGGTTAGGGTTAGGTTTGGACCTAGGGTTAGGGTTATGTTGAGGCCTAGGGTTAGAGGGACGGTGAGGGTTAGGATTGGACCTAGGGTTATGGTCATGTTGAGGGCTAGTGTTAGAGAGACGGTAGGGTTAGGATTGGACCTTGGGTTAGGGTTATGTTGAGGGCTAGGGTTAGAGAGACGGTCAGGGTTAGGATTGGACCTAGGGTTAGGGTTCTTTTGAGGGCTCGGGTTAGAGAGACGTTTATGATTAAGATTGGACCTAGGGTTAGGGTTTGTTGAGGGGTAGGGTTAGAGAGACGGTTAGGGTTAGGATTGGATCTAGGGTTAGGGTTATGTTGAGGGCTACGGTTAGCGAGGCGGTTAGGGTTAGGATTTAACCTAGGGTTAGGGTTTTGTTGAGGGCTAGGGTTAGAGAGACGGTTAGGGTTAGGATTGGATCTAGGGTTAGGGTTATGTTGAGGGCTACGGTTAGCGAGGCGGTTAGGGTTAGTGTTGTCCCTAGGGTTAGGGTTATGTTGATGGCTAGGGTTACAGAGACGGTTAGGGTTAGGATTGGACCTAGGGTTAGGGTTATGTTGAGGGCTAAAGTTAGAGAGACTGTTAGGTTTAGGATTGGACCTAGGGTTAGGGTTATGTTGAGGGCTAGGTTTAGAGAGACGGTTAGGGTGAGGATTGGACCTAGGTTTAGGGTTATGTTGAGGGCTAAGGTTAGAGAGACGGTTAGGGTTAGGTTTGGACCTAGGGTTAGGGTTATGTTGAGGTCTAGGGTTAGAGGGACGGTGAGGGTTAGGATTGGGCCTAGGTATAGGGTTATGTTGAGGCCTAGTGTTAGAGAGACGGTTAGGGTTAGGATTGGACCTAGGGTTAGGGTTCTGTTGAGGGCTAGGGTTAGAGAGACTGTCAGGGTTAGGATTGGACCTAGCGTTAGGGTTATGTTGAGGGCTCGGGTTAGAGAGACGGTTAGGGTTAGGATTGTACCTAGGGTTAGGGTTATGTTGAGGGCTAGGGTTAGAGAGATGGTTAGGGTTAGGATTGGACCTAGGGTTAGGGTTATGTTGAGGGCTTTGTTTAGAGAGACGGTTACTGTTAGGATTGGACCTAAGGTTAGGGTTATGTTGAGGGCTCGGGTTAGAGAGACGTTTATGGTTAGGATTGGACCTAGGGTTAGGGTTATGTTGAGGGCTAGGGTTAGAGAGACGGTTAGGGTTAGAATTGGACCTAGGGTTAGGGGTATGTTGAGGGCTAGGGTTAGAGAGACGGTTAGGGTTAGGATTGCACCTAGGGTTAGGGTTATGTTGAGGGCTAGGGTTAGAGAGACGGTTACGGTTAGGATTGGACCTAGGGTTAGGGTTATGTTGAGGGCTATGGTTAGAGACACGGTTAGGGTTAGGATTGGACCTAGGGATAGGGTTATGTTGAGGGCTAGGGTTAGAGGGACGGTGAGGGTTAGGATTGGACCTAGGGTTAGGGTCATGTTTAGGGCTAGTGTTAGAGAGACGGTAAGGTTAGGATTGGACCTTGGGTTAGGGTTATGTTGAGGGCTAGGGTTAGAGAGACGGTCAGGGTTAGGATTGGACCTAGGGTTAGGGTTATGTTGAGGGCTAGGGTTAGAGAGACGTTTATGATTAAGATTGGACCTAGGGTTAGGGTTATGTTGAGGGCTAGGGTTAGAGAGACGGTTACGGTGAGGATTGGACCTAGGGTTAGGGTTATGTTGAGGGCTAGGGTTAGAGACACGGTTAGGGTTAGGATTGGACCTAGGGTTAGGGTTATGCTGAGGGCTAGGGTTAGAGAGACGGTTAGGGTTAGGATTGGACCTAGGGTTAGGGTTTTGTTGAGGGCTAGGGTTAGAGAGACGGTTAGGGTTAGGATTAGACCTAGGGTTAGGGTTTTGTTGAGGGCTAGGGTTAGAGAGACGGTTAGGGTTAGGATTGGATCTAGGGTTAGGGTTATGCTGAGGGCTAGGGATAGAGACACGGTTAGGGTTAGGATTGGACCTAGGGTTAGGGTTATGCTGAGGGCTAGGGTTAGAGAGACGGTTAGGGTTAGGATTTAACCTAGGGTTAGGGTTTTGTTGAGGGCTAGGGTTAGAGAGACGGTTAGGGTCAGGATTGGATCTAGGGTTAGGGTTATGTTGAGGGCTACGGTTAGAGAGGCGGTTAGGGTTAGGATTGTCCCTAGGGTTAGGGTTATGTTGAGGGCTAGGGTTAGAGAGACGGTTAGGGTTAGGATTGGACCTAGGGTTAGGGTTATGTTGAGGGCTAAATTTAGAGAGACGGTTAGGTTTAGGATTGGACCTAGGGTTAGGGTTATGTTGAGGGTTAGGGTTAGAGAGACAGTTAGGGTGAGGATTGGACCTAGGTTTAGGGTTAGGTTGAGGCCTAGTGTTGGAGAGACGGTTAGGGTTAGGATTGGACCTAGGGTGAGGGTTCTGTTGAGGGCTAGGGTTAGAGAGACTGTCAGGGTTAGGATTGGACCTAGGGTTAGGGTTATGTTGAGGGCTCGGGTTAGAGAGACGGTTAAAGTTAGGATTGGACCTAGGGTTAGGGTTATGTTGAGGGCTACGGTTGGAGAGATGGTTAGGGTTATGATTGGACCTAGGGTTAGGTTTATGTTGAAGGCTATGTTTAGAGAGACGGTTACGGTTAGGATTGGACCTAGGGTTAGGGTTATGTTGAGGGCTCGGGTTAGAGAGACGTTTATGGTTAGGATTGGACCTAGGGTTAGGGTTATGTTGAGGGCTAGGGTTAGAGAGACGGTTAGGGTTAGAATTGGACCTAGGGTTAATGGTATGTTGAGGGCTAGGGTTAGACAGACGGTTAGGGTTAGGATTGCACCTAGGGTTAGGGTTATGTTGAGGGCTAGGGTTAGAGAGACGGTTAGGGTTAGAATTGGACCTAGGGTTAGGGTTATGTTGAGGGCTAGGGTTAGAGAGACGGTTAGGGTTAGGATTGGACCTAGGGTTAGTGTTATGTTGAGGGCTAGGGTTAGAGAGACGGTTACGGTTAGGATTGGACCTAGGGTTAGGGTTATGTTGAAGACTAGGGTTAGAGAGACGGTTAGGGTTAGGATTGGACCTAGGGTTAGGGTTATGTTGAGGACTAGGGTTAGAGGGACGGTGAGGGTTAGGATTGGAACTAGGGTTAGGGTTATGTTGAGGGCTAATGTTAGAGAGACGGTTAGGTTTAGCATTGGACCTAGGGTTAAGGTTATGTTGAGGGCTAGGGTTAGAGAGACGGTTAGGGTGAGGATTGGACCTAGGGTTAGGGTTATGTTGAGGGCTAGGCTTAGAGAGACGGTTAGGGTTAGGATTGGACCTAGGGTTATAGTTATGTTGAGGGCTAGGGTTAGAGGGACGGTGAGGGTTAGGATTGGACCTAGAGTTAGGGTCATGTTGAGGGCTAGTGTTAGAGAGACGGTAGGGTTAAGATTGGACCTTGGGTTAGGGTTATGTTGAGGGCTAGGGTTAGAGAGACGGTCAGGGTTAGGATTGGACCTAGGGTTAGGGTTATGCTGAGGGCTAGGGTTAGAGAGACGGTTAGGGTTAGGATTGGACCTAGGGTTAGGGTTTTGTTGAGGGCTAGGGTTAGAGAGACGGTTAGGGTTAGGATTGGACCTAGGGTTAGGGTTTTGTTGAGGGCTAGGGTTAGAGATACGGTTAGGGTTAGGATTGGATCTAGGGTTAGGGTTATGCTGAGGGCTAGGGTTAGAGACACGGTTAGGGTTAGGATTGGACCTAGGGTTAGGGGTATGTTGAGGGCTAGGGTTAGAGAGATGGTTAGGGTTAGGATTGGACCTAGGGTTAGGGGTATGTTGAGGGCTAGGGTTAGAGAGACGGTTAGGGTTAGGATAGGAACTAGGGTTAGGGTTATGTTGAGGGGTAGGGTTAGAGAGAGGGTTACGGTTAGGATTGGACCTAGGGTTAGGGTTATGTTGAAGGCTAGGGTTAGAGAGACGGTTAGGGTTAGGATTTAACCTAGGGTTAGGGTTTTGTTGAGGGCTAGGGTTAGAGAGACGGTTAGGGTTAGGATTGGATCTAGGGTTAGGGTTATGTTGAGGGCTACGGTTAGGGAGGCGGTTAGGGTTAGGATTGTCCCTAGGGTTAGGGTTATGTTGAGGGCTAGGGTTAGAGGGACAGTGAGGGTTAGGGTTGGACCTAGGGTTAGGGTTATGTTGAGGGCTAGGGTTAGAGAGATGGTTAGGGTTAGGATTGGACCTAGGATTAGGGTTATGTTGAGGGCTAGGGTTAGAGAGACGGTTAGGGTTATGATTGGACCTCGGTTTAGGGTTATGTTGAGGGCTAGGGTTAGAGAGACGGTTACGGTTAGGATTCTACCTAGGGTTAGGGTTATGTTAAGGGCTAGGGTTAGAGAGACGGTTAGGGTTAGGATTGGACCTAGGGTTAGGGTTATGTTGAGGGCAAGGGTTAGAGGGACGGTGAGGGTTAGGATTGGACCTAGGGTTAGGGTTATGTTGAGGGCTAAAGTTAGAGAGACGGTTAGGTTTAGCATTGGACCTAGGGTTAGGGTTATGTTGAGGGCTAGGGTTAGAGAGACGGTTAGGGTTAGAATTGGACCTAGGGTTAATGGTATGTTGAGGGCTAGGGTTAGAGAGACGGTTAGGGTTAGGATTGCACCTAGGGTTAGGGTTATGTTGAGGGCTAGGGTTAGAGAGACGGTTAGGGTTAGGATTGGACCTAGGGTTAGGTTTATGTTGAGGGCTAGGGTTAGAGAGACGGTTAGGGTTAGGATTGAACCTAGGGTTAGGGTTATGTTGAGGGCTAGGGTTAGAGAGACGGTTACGGTTAGGATTGGACCTAGGGTTAGGGTTATGTTGAAGACTAGGGTTAGAGAGACGGTTAGGGTTAGGATTGGACCTAGGGTTAGGGTTATGTTGAGGACTAGGGTTAGAGGGACGGTGAGGGTTAGGATTGGACCTAGGGTTAGGGTTATGTTGAGGGCTAAAGTTAGAGAGACGGTTAGGTTTAGCCTTGGACCTAGGGTTAAGGTTATGTTGAGGGCTAGGGTTAGAGAGACGGTTAGGGTGAGGATTGTACCTAGGGTTAGGGTTATGTTGAGGGCTAGGGTTAGAGACACGGTTAGGGTTAGGATTGGACCTAGGGTTAGGGTTATGTTGAGGGCTAGGGTTAGAGGGACGGTGAGGGTTAGGATTGGACCTTGAGTTAGGGTCATGTTGAGGGCTAGGGTTAGAGAGACGGTAGGGTTAGGATTGGACCTTGGGTTAGGGTTATGTTGAGCGCTAGGGTTAGAGAGACGGTCAGGGTTAGGATTGGACCTAGGGTTAGGGTTATGTTGAGGGCTCGGGTTAGAGAGACGTTTATGATTAAGATTGGACCTAGGGTTAGGGTTATGTTGAGGGCTAGGGTTAGAGAGACGGTTACGGTTAGGATTGGACCTAGGGTTAGGGTTATGTTGAGGGCTAGGGTTAGAGACACGGTTAGGGTTAGGATTGGACCTAGGGTTAGGGTTATGCTGAGGGCTAGGGTTAGAGAGACGGTTAGGGTTAGGATTGGACCTAGGGTTAGGGTTTTGTTGAGGGCTAGGTTTAGAGAGCCGGTTAGGGTTAGGATTGGACCTAGGGTTAGGGTTTTGTTGAGGGCTAGGGTTAGAGATACGGTTAGGGTTAGGATTGGATCTAGGGTTAGGGTTATGCTGAGGGCTAGATTTAGAGAGACTGTTAGGGTTAGGATTTAATCTAGGGTTACGGTTTTGTTTAGGGCTAGGGTTAGAGAGACGGTTAGGGTTAGGATTGTATCTAGGGTTAGGGTTATGTTGAGGGCTATGGTTAGAGAGGCGGTTGGGGTTAGGATTTTCCCTAGGGTTAGGGTTATGTTGAGGGCTAGGGTTAGAGAGACGGTTAGGGTTAGGATTGGACCTAGGGTTAGGGTTATGTTGAGGGCTAAAGTTAGAGAGACGGTTAGGTTTAGGATTGGACCTAGGGTTAGGGTTATGTTGAGGGCTAGGGTTAGAGAGACGGTTAGGGTGAGGATTGGACCTAGGGTTAGGGTTATGTTGAGGGCTAGGGTTAGAGAGACGGTTAGGGTTAGGATTGGACCTAGGGTTAGGGTTATGTTGAGGGCTAGGGTTAGAGGGACGGTGAGGGTTAGGATTGGACCTAGGTTTAGGGTTATGTTGAGGCCTAGTGTTAGAGAGACGGTTAGGGTTAGGATTGGACCTAGGGTTAGGGTTCTGTTGAGGACTAGGGTTAGAGAGACTGTCAGGGTTAGGATTGGACCTAGGGTTAGGGTTATGTTGAGGGCTTAGGTTAGAGAGACTGTTAGGGTTAGGATTGGACATAGGGTTAGGGTTATGTTGAGGGCTAGGGTTAGAGAGATGGTTAGGGTTAGGATTGGACCTAGGGTTAGGGTTATGTTGAGGGCTATGTTTAGAGAGACGGTTACGGTTAGGATTGGACCTAGGGTTAGGGTTATGTTGAGGACTCGGGTTAGAGAGACGTTTATGGTTAGGATTGGACCTAGGGTTAGGGTTACGTTGAGGGCTAGGTTTAGAGAGACGGTTAGGGTTAGAATTGGACCTAGGGTTAGGGGTATGTTGAGGGCTAGGGTTAGAGGGACGGTTAGGGTTAGGATTGCACCTAGGGTTAGGTTTATGTTGAGGGCTAGGGTTAGAGAGACGGTTAGGGTTAGGATTGGACCTAGGGTTAGGGTTATGTTGAGGGCTAGGGTTAGAGAGACGGTTAGGGTTAGGATTGGAACTAGGGTTAGGGTTATGTTGAGGGGTAGGGTTAGAGAGACGGTTACGGTTAGGATTGGACCTAGGGTTAGGGTTATGTTGAAGGCTAGTGTTAGAGAGACGGTTAGGGTTAGGATTGGACCTAGGGTTAGGGTTATGTTGAGGACTAGGGTTAGAGGGACGGTGAGGGTTAGGATTGGACCTAGGGTTAGGGTTATGTTGAGGGCTAGGGCTAGAGAGACGGTTACGGTTAGGATTGGACCTAGGGTTAGGGTTATGTTGAGGGCTAGGGTTAGAGAGACGGTAAGGGTTAGGATTGGACCTAGGGTTAGGGTTCTGTTGACGGCTAGGGTTAGAGGGACGGTTAGGGTTAGGATTGGACCTAGGGTTAGGGTTATGTGAGGGCTAGTTTTAGAGAGACGGTCAGGGTTACGATTGGACATAGGATTAGCGTTATGCTGAGGGCTAGGGTTAGAGAGACGGTTAGGGTTAGGATTGGACCTAGGGTTAGGGCTATGTTGAGGGCTAGGGTTAGAGAGACGGTTAGGGTTAGGATTGCACCTAGGGTTAGGGTTAGGTTGAGGGCTAGGGTTAGAGAGAAGGTTAGGTTTAGGATTGAACGTAGAGTTAGGGTTATGTTGAGGGCTAGGGTTAGAGAGACGGTTAGGGTGAGGATTGGACCTAGGGTAGGGTTATGTTGAGGGCTAGGGTTAGAGAGACGGTTAGGGTTAGGATTGGACCTAGGGTTATGGTTCTGTTGAGGGCTAGGGTTAGAGAGACGGTTAGGGTTAGGATTGGACCTAGGGTTAGGGTTAGGTTGAGGGCTAGGGTTAGAGAGACGGTTAGGTTTAGGATTGGACCTAGGGTTAGGGTTATGTTCAGGGCTAGGGTTAGAGAGATGGTTAGGGTTAGGATTGGACCTAGGGTTAGGATTAGGTTGAGGGCCAGGTTTAGAGAGAGGGTTAGGTTTAGGATTGGACCTAGGGTTAGGGTTATGTTGAGGGCTAGGTTTAGAGAGACGGTTAGGGTTAGGATTGGACCTAGGGTTAGGGTTATGTTGAAGGCTAGGGTTAGAGAGACGGTTAGGGTTAGGATTGGACCTAGGGTTAGGGTTATGTTGAGGGCTAGGGTTAGAGAGACGGTTACGGTTAGGATTGGACCTAGGGTTAGGGTTATGTTGAGGGCTAGGGTTAGAGACACGGTTAGGGTTAGGATTGGACCTAGGGTTAGGGTTATACTGAGGGCTAGGGTTAGAGAGAGGTTATGGTTAGGATTGGACCTAGGGTTAGGGTTTTGTTGACGGCTAGGGTTAGAGAGACGGTTAGGGTTAGCATTGGATTTAGGGTTAGGGTTATGTTGCGGGCTAAAGATAGAGATGCCGTTAGGGTTAGGATTGGACCTAGGGTTAGGGTTATGTTGAGGGCTAGGGTTAGAAAGACGGTTAGGGTTAGGATTGGACCTAGGGTTAGGGTTAGGTTGAGGGCTAAAGTTAGAGAAACTGTTAGGTTTAGGATTGGACCTAGAGTTAGTGTTATGTTGAGGACTAGGGTTAGAGAGACGGTTAGGGTGAGGATTGGACCTAGGGTTAGGGTTATGTTGAGGGCTAGGGTTAGAGAGACGGTTAGGGTTAGGATTGGACCAAGGGTTAGGGTTATGTTGAGGGCTAGGGTTAGAGGGTCGGTGAGGGTTAGGATTGGACCTAGGGTTAGGGTTATGTTCAGGGCTACTGTTAGAAAAACGGTTAGGGTTAGGATTAGCCCTAGGGTTAGGGTTATGTTGAAGGCTAGGGTAGAGAGACGGTCAGAGTTAGGATTGGACCTAGGGTTAGGGTTCTTTTGAGGGCTCGCGTTAGAGAGACGTTTATGATTAAGATTGGACCTAGGGTTAGGGTTTGTTGAGGGGTAGGGTTAGAGAGACGGTTAGGGTTAGGATTGGATCTAGGGTTAGGGTTATGTTGAGGGCTACGGTTAGCGAGGCGGTTAGGGTTAGGATTTAACCTAGGGTTAGGGTTTTGTTGAGGGCTAGGGTTAGAGAGACGGTTAGGGTTAGGATTGGATCTAGGGTTAGGGTTATGTTGAGGGCTACGGTTAGCGAGGCGGTTAGGGTTAGGGTTGTCCCTAGGGTTAGGGTTATGTTGATGGCTAGGGTTACAGAGACGGTTAGGGTTAGGATTGGACCTAGGGTTAGGGTTATGTTGAGGGCTAAAGTTAGAGAGACTGTTAGGTTTAGGATTGGACCTAGGGTTAGGGTTATGTTGAGGGCTAGGTTTAGAGAGACGGTTAGGGTGAGGATTGGACCTAGGTTTAGGGTTATGTTGAGGGCTAAGGTTAGAGAGACGGTTAGGGTTAGGATTGGACCTAGGGTTAGGGTTATGTTGAGGTCTAGGGTTAGAGGGACGGTGAGGGTTAGGATTGGACCTAGGTATAGGGTTATGTTGAGGCCTAGTGTTAGAGAGACGGTTAGGGTTAGGATTGGACCTAGGGTTAGGGTTCTGTTGAGGGCTAGGGTTAGAGAGACTGTCAGGGTTAGGATTGGACCTAGCGTTAGGGTTATGTTGAGGGCTCGGGTTAGAGAGACGGTTAGGGTTAGGATTGTACCTAGGGTTAGGGTTATGTTGAGGGCTAGGGTTAGAGAGATGGTTAGGGTTAGGATTGGACCTAGGGTTAGGGTTATGTTGAGGGCTTTGTTTAGAGAGACGGTTACTGTTAGGATTGGACCTAAGGTTAGGGTTATGTTGAGGGCTCGGGTTAGAGAGACGTTTATGGTTAGGATTGGACCTAGGGTTAGGGTTATGTTGAGGGCTAGGGTTAGAGAGACGGTTAGGGTTAGAATTGGACCTAGGGTTAGGGGTATGTTGAGGGCTAGGGTTAGAGAGACGGTTAGGGTTAGGATTGCACCTAGGGTTAGGGTTATGTTGAGGGCTAGGGTTAGAGAGACGGTTACGGTTAGGATTGGACCTAGGGTTAGGGTTATGTTGAGGGCTATGGTTAGAGACACGGTTAGGGTTAGGATTGGACCTAGGGATAGGGTTATGTTGAGGGCTAGGGTTAGAGGGACGGTGAGGGTTAGGATTGGACCTAGGGTTAGGGTCATGTTTAGGGCTAGTGTTAGAGAGACGGTAGGGTTAGGATTGGACCTTGGGTTAGGGTTATGTTGAGGGCTAGGGTTAGAGAGACGGTCAGGGTTAGGATTGGACCTAGGGTTAGGGTTATGTTGAGGGCTAGGGTTAGAGAGACGTTTATGATTAAGATTGGACCTAGGGTTAGGGTTATGTTGAGGGCTAGGGTTAGAGAGACGGTTACGGTGAGGATTGGACCTAGGGTTAGGGTTATGTTGAGGGCTAGGGTTAGAGACACGGTTAGGGTTAGGATTGGACCTAGGGTTAGGGTTATGCTGAGGGCTAGGGTTAGAGAGACGGTTAGGGTTAGGATTGGACCTAGGGTTAGGGTTTTGTTGAGGGCTAGGGTTAGAGAGACGGTTAGGTTTAGGATTAGACCTAGGGTTAGGGTTTTGTTGAGGGCTAGGGTTAGAGAGACGGTTAGGGTTAGGATTGGATCTAGGGTTAGGGTTATGCTGAGGGCTAGGGATAGAGACACGGTTAGGGTTAGGATTGGACCTAGGGTTAGGGTTATGCTGAGGGCTAGGGTTAGAGAGACGGTTAGGGTTAGGATTTAACCTAGGGTTAGGGTTTTGTTGAGGGCTAGGGTTAGAGAGACGGTTAGGGTTAGGATTGGATCTAGGGTTAGGGTTATGTTGAGGGCTACGGTTAGAGAGGCGGTTAGGGTTAGGATTGTCCCTAGGGTTAGGGTTATGTTGAGGGCTAGGGTTAGAGAGACGGTTAGGGTTAGGATTGGACCTAGGGTTAGGGTTATGTTGAGGGCTAAATTTAGAGAGACGGTTAGGTTTAGGATTGGACCTAGGGTTAGGGTTATGTTGAGGGTTAGGGTTAGAGAGACAGTTAGGGTGAGGATTGGACCTAGGTTTAGGGTTAGGTTGAGGCCTAGTGTTGGAGAGACGGTTAGGGTTAGGATTGGACCTAGGGTGAGGGTTCTGTTGAGGGCTAGGGTTAGAGAGACTGTCAGGGTTAGGATTGGACCTAGGGTTAGGGTTATGTTGAGGGCTCGGGTTAGAGAGACGGTTAAAGTTAGGATTGGACCTAGGGTTAGGGTTATGTTGAGGGCTACGGTTGGAGAGATGGTTAGGGTTATGATTGGACCTAGGGTTAGGTTTATGTTGAAGGCTATGTTTAGAGAGACGGTTACGGTTAGGATTGGACCTAGGGTTAGGGTTATGTTGAGGGCTCGGGTTAGAGAGACGTTTATGGTTAGGATTGGACCTAGGGTTAGGGTTATGTTGAGGGCTAGGGTTAGAGAGACGGTTAGGGTTAGAATTGGACCTAGGGTTAATGGTATGTTGAGGGCTAGGGTTAGACAGACGGTTAGGGTTAGGATTGCACCTAGGGTTAGGGTTATGTTGAGGGCTAGGGTTAGAGAGACGGTTAGGGTTAGAATTGGACCTAGGGTTAGGGTTATGTTGAGGGCTAGGGTTAGAGAGACGGTTAGGGTTAGGATTGGACCTAGGGTTAGTGTTATGTTGAGGGCTAGGGTTAGAGAGACGGTTACGGTTAGGATTGGACCTAGGGTTAGGGTTATGTTGAAGACTAGGGTTAGAGAGACGGTTAGGGTTAGGATTGGACCTAGGGTTAGGGTTATGTTGAGGACTAGGGTTAGAGGGACGGTGAGGGTTAGGATTGGAACTAGGGTTAGGGTTATGTTGAGGGCTAATGTTAGAGAGACGGTTAGGTTTAGCATTGGACCTAGGGTTAAGGTTATGTTGAGGGCTAGGGTTAGAGAGACGGTTAGGGTGAGGATTGGACCTAGGGTTAGGGTTATGTTGAGGGCTAGGCTTAGAGAGACGGTTAGGGTTAGGATTGGACCTAGGGTTATAGTTATGTTGAGGGCTAGGGTTAGAGGGACGGTGAGGGTTAGGATTGGACCTAGAGTTAGGGTCATGTTGAGGGCTAGTGTTAGAGAGACGGTAGGGTTAAGATTGGACCTTGGGTTAGGGTTATGTTGAGGGCTAGGGTTAGAGAGACGGTCAGGGTTAGGATTGGACCTAGGGTTAGGGTTATGCTGAGGGCTAGGGTTAGAGAGACGGTTAGGGTTAGGATTGGACCTAGGGTTAGGGTTTTGTTGAGGGCTAGGGTTAGAGAGACGGTTAGGGTTAGGATTGGACCTAGGGTTAGGGTTTTGTTGAGGGCTAGGGTTAGAGATACGGTTAGGGTTAGGATTGGATCTAGGGTTAGGGTTATGCTGAGGGCTAGGGTTAGAGACACGGTTAGGGTTAGGATTGGACCTAGGGTTAGGGGTATGTTGAGGGCTAGGGTTAGAGAGATGGTTAGGGTTAGGATTGGACCTAGGGTTAGGGGTATGTTGAGGGCTAGGGTTAGAGAGACGGTTAGGGTTAGGATAGGAACTAGGGTTAGGGTTATGTTGAGGGGTAGGGTTAGAGAGAGGGTTACGGTTAGGATTGGACCTAGGGTTAGGGTTATGTTGAAGGCTAGGGTTAGAGAGACGGTTAGGGTTAGGATTTAACCTAGGGTTAGGGTTTTGTTGAGGGCTAGGGTTAGAGAGACGGTTAGGGTTAGGATTGGATCTAGGGTTAGGGTTATGTTGAGGGCTACGGTTAGGGAGGCGGTTAGGGTTAGGATTGTCCCTAGGGTTAGGGTTATGTTGAGGGCTAGGGTTAGAGGGACAGTGAGGGTTAGGGTTGGACCTAGGGTTAGGGTTATGTTGAGGGCTAGGGTTAGAGAGATGGTTAGGGTTAGGATTGGACCTAGGATTAGGGTTATGTTGAGGGCTAGGGTTAGAGAGACGGTTAGGGTTATGATTGGACCTCGGTTTAGGGTTATGTTGAGGGCTAGGGTTAGAGAGACGGTTACGGTTAGGATTCTACCTAGGGTTAGGGTTATGTTAAGGGCTAGGGTTAGAGAGACGGTTAGGGTTAGGATTAGACCTAGGGTTAGGGTTATGTTGAGGGCAAGGGTTAGAGGGACGGTGAGGGTTAGGATTGGACCTAGGGTTAGGGTTATGTTGAGGGCTAAAGTTAGAGAGACGGTTAGGTTTAGCATTGGACCTAGGGTTAGGGTTATGTTGAGGGCTAGGGTTAGAGAGACGGTTAGGGTTAGAATTGGACCTAGGGTTAATGGTATGTTGAGGGCTAGGGTTAGAGAGACGGTTAGGGTTAGGATTGCACCTAGGGTTAGGGTTATGTTGAGGGCTAGGGTTAGAGAGACGGTTAGGGTTAGGATTGGACCTAGGGTTAGGTTTATGTTGAGGGCTAGGGTTAGAGAGACGGTTAGGGTTAGGATTGAACCTAGGGTTAGGGTTATGTTGAGGGCTAGGGTTAGAGAGACGGTTACGGTTAGGATTGGACCTAGGGTTAGGGTTATGTTGAAGACTAGGGTTAGAGAGACGGTTAGGGTTAGGATTGGACCTAGGGTTAGGGTTATGTTGAGGACTAGGGTTAGAGGGACGGTGAGGGTTAGGATTGGACCTAGGGTTAGGGTTATGTTGAGGGCTAAAGTTAGAGAGACGGTTAGGTTTAGCCTTGGACCTAGGGTTAAGGTTATGTTGAGGGCTAGGGTTAGAGAGACGGTTAGGGTGAGGATTGTACCTAGGGTTAGGGTTATGTTGAGGGCTAGGGTTAGAGACACGGTTAGGGTTAGGATTGGACCTAGGGTTAGGGTTATGTTGAGGGCTAGGGTTAGAGGGACGGTGAGGGTTAGGATTGGACCTTGAGTTAGGGTCATGTTGAGGGCTAGGGTTAGAGAGACGGTAGGGTTAGGATTGGACCTTGGGTTAGGGTTATGTTGAGCGCTAGGGTTAGAGAGACGGTCAGGGTTAGGATTGGACCTAGGGTTAGGGTTATGTTGAGGGCTCGGGTTAGAGAGACGTTTATGATTAAGATTGGACCTAGGGTTAGGGTTATGTTGAGGGCTAGGGTTAGAGAGACGGTTACGGTTAGGATTGGACCTAGGGTTAGGGTTATGTTGAGGGCTAGGGTTAGAGACACGGTTAGGGTTAGGATTGGACCTAGGGTTAGGGTTATGCTGAGGGCTAGGGTTAGAGAGACGGTTAGGGTTAGGATTGGACCTAGGGTTAGGGTTTTGTTGAGGGCTAGGTTTAGAGAGCCGGTTAGGGTTAGGATTGGACCTAGGGTTAGGGTTTTGTTGAGGGCTAGGGTTAGAGATACGGTTAGGGTTAGGATTGGATCTAGGGTTAGGGTTATGCTGAGGGCTAGATTTAGAGAGACTGTTAGGGTTAGGATTTAATCTAGGGTTACGGTTTTGTTTAGGGCTAGGGTTAGAGAGACGGTTAGGGTTAGGATTGTATCTAGGGTTAGGGTTATGTTGAGGGCTATGGTTAGAGAGGCGGTTGGGGTTAGGATTTTCCCTAGGGTTAGGGTTATGTTGAGGGCTAGGGTTAGAGAGACGGTTAGGGTTAGGATTGGACCTAGGGTTAGGGTTATGTTGAGGGCTAAAGTTAGAGAGACGGTTAGGTTTAGGATTGGACCTAGGGTTAGGGTTATGTTGAGGGCTAGGGTTAGAGAGACGGTTAGGGTGAGGATTGGACCTAGGGTTAGGGTTATGTTGAGGGCTAGGGTTAGAGAGACGGTTAGGGTTAGGATTGGACCTAGGGTTAGGGTTATGTTGAGGGCTAGGGTTAGAGGGACGGTGAGGGTTAGGATTGGACCTAGGTTTAGGGTTATGTTGAGGCCTAGTGTTAGAGAGACGGTTAGGGTTAGGATTGGACCTAGGGTTAGGGTTCTGTTGAGGACTAGGGTTAGAGAGACTGTCAGGGTTAGGATTGGACCTAGGGTTAGGGTTATGTTGAGGGCTTAGGTTAGAGAGACTGTTAGGGTTAGGATTGGACATAGGGTTAGGGTTATGTTGAGGGCTAGGGTTAGAGAGATGGTTAGGGTTAGGATTGGACCTAGGGTTAGGGTTATGTTGAGGGCTATGTTTAGAGAGACGGTTACGGTTAGGATTGGACCTAGGGTTAGGGTTATGTTGAGGACTCGGGTTAGAGAGACGTTTATGGTTAGGATTGGACCTAGGGTTAGGGTTACGTTGAGGGCTAGGTTTAGAGAGACGGTTAGGGTTAGAATTGGACCTAGGGTTAGGGGTATGTTGAGGGCTAGGGTTAGAGGGACGGTTAGGGTTAGGATTGCACCTAGGGTTAGGTTTATGTTGAGGGCTAGGGTTAGAGAGACGGTTAGGGTTAGGATTGGACCTAGGGTTAGGGTTATGTTGAGGGCTAGGGTTAGAGAGACGGTTAGGGTTAGGATTGGAACTAGGGTTAGGGTTATGTTGAGGGGTAGGGTTAGAGAGACGGTTACGGTTAGGATTGGACCTAGGGTTAGGGTTATGTTGAAGGCTAGTGTTAGAGAGACGGTTAGGGTTAGGATTGGACCTAGGGTTAGGGTTATGTTGAGGACTAGGGTTAGAGGGACGGTGAGGGTTAGGATTGGACCTAGGGTTAGGGTTATGTTGAGGGCTAGGGCTAGAGAGACGGTTACGGTTAGGATTGGACCTAGGGTTAGGGTTATGTTGAGGGCTAGGGTTAGAGAGACGGTAAGGGTTAGGATTGGACCTAGGGTTAGGGTTCTGTTGACGGCTAGGGTTAGAGGGACGGTTAGGGTTAGGATTGGACCTAGGGTTAGGGTTATGTGAGGGCTAGTTTTAGAGAGACGGTCAGGGTTACGATTGGACATAGGATTAGCGTTATGCTGAGGGCTAGGGTTAGAGAGACGGTTAGGGTTAGGATTGGACCTAGGGTTAGGGCTATGTTGAGGGCTAGGGTTAGAGAGACGGTTAGGGTTAGGATTGCACCTAGGGTTAGGGTTAGGTTGAGGGCTAGGGTTAGAGAGAAGGTTAGGTTTAGGATTGAACGTAGAGTTAGGGTTATGTTGAGGGCTAGGGTTAGAGAGACGGTTAGGGTGAGGATTGGACCTAGGGTAGGGTTATGTTGAGGGCTAGGGTTAGAGAGACGGTTAGGGTTAGGATTGGACCTAGGGTTATGGTTCTGTTGAGGGCTAGGGTTAGAGAGACGGTTAGGGTTAGGATTGGACCTAGGGTTAGGGTTATGTTGAGGGCTAGGGTTAGAGACACGGTTAGGGTTAGGATTGGACCTAGGGTTAGGGTTATACTGAGGGCTAGGGTTAGAGAGAGGTTATGGTTAGGATTGGACCTAGGGTTAGGGTTTTGTTGACGGCTAGGGTTAGAGAGACGGTTAGGGTTAGCATTGGATTTAGGGTTAGGGTTATGTTGCGGGCTAAAGTTAGAGATGCCGTTAGGGTTAGGATTGGACCTAGGGTTAGGGTTATGTTGAGGGCTAGGGTTAGAAAGACGGTTAGGGTTAGGATTGGACCTAGGGTTAGGGTTAGGTTGAGGGCTAAAGTTAGAGAAACTGTTAGGTTTAGGATTGGACCTAGAGTTAGTGTTATGTTGAGGACTAGGGTTAGAGAGACGGTTAGGGTGAGGATTGGACCTAGGGTTAGGGTTATGTTGAGGGCTAGGGTTAGAGAGACGGTTAGGGTTAGGATTGGACCAAGGGTTAGGGTTATGTTGAGGGCTAGGGTTAGAGGGTCGGTGAGGGTTAGGATTGGACCTAGGGTTAGGGTTATGTTCAGGGCTACTGTTAGAAAAACTGTTAGGGTTAGGATTAGCCCTAGGGTTAGGGTTATGTTGAGGGCTAGGGTAGAGAGACGGTCAGAGTTAGGATTGGACCTAGGGTTAGGGTTATGTTGAGGGCTCGGTTAGAGAGACGTTTATGGTTAGGATTGGACCTAGGGTTCGGGTTATCTTGAGGGCTAGGGATAGAGAGACGGTTAGGGTTAGAATTGGACCTAGGGTTAGGGTTATATTGAGGGCTAGGGTTATAGAGACGGTTAGGGTTAGGATTGCACCTAGGGTTAGGGTTATGTTGAGGGCTACGGTTAGAGAGATGGTTAGGGTTAGGATTCGACCTAGGGTTAGGGTTATGTTGAGGGCTAGGGTTAGAGAGACGGTTAGGGTTAGGATTGGAACTAGGGTTAGAGAGACGGTTACGGTTAGGATTGGACCTAGGGTTAGGGTTATGTTGAGGGCTAAGGTTAGAAAGACGGTTAGGATTAGGATTGGACCTAGGGTTAGGGTTATGTTGATTGCTAGGTTTAGAGAGATGGTTAGGGTTAGGATTGGACCTAGGGTTAGTGTTATGTTGAGGGCTATGTTTAGAGAGATGGTTACGGTTAGGATTGGACCTAGGGTTAGGGTTATGTTGAGGGCTCGGGTTAGAGAGATGTTTATGCTTAGGATTGGACCTCGGGTTAGGGTTATGTTGAGGGCTAGGGTTAGAAAGACGGTTAGGGTTAGGATTGGACCTAGGTTTAGGGGTATGTTGAGGGCTAGGGTTAGAGAGACGGTTAGGGTTAGGATTGCACCTAGGGTTAGGGTTATGTTGAGGGCTAGGGTTAGAGACACGGTTAGGGTTAGGATTGGACCTAGGGTTAGGGTTATGTTGAGGGCTAGGGTTAGAGAGACGGTTAGGGTTAGGATTGGACCTAGGGTTAGGGTTATGTTGAGGGGTAGGGTTAGAGAGACCGTTACGGTTAGGATTGGACCTAGGGTTAGGGTTATGTTGAAGGCTAGGGTTAGAGAGACGGTTAGGGTTAGGATTAGACCTAGGGTTAGGGTTATGTTGAGGACTAGTGTTAGAGGGACGGTGAGGGTTAGGATTGGACCTAGGGTTAGGGTTATGTTGAGGGCTAGGGTTAGAGGGACGGTGAGGGTTAGGATTGGACCTTGAGTTAGGGTCATGTTGAGGGCTAGGGTTAGAGAGACGGTAGGGTTAGGATTGGACCTTGGGTTAGGGTTATGTTGAGCGCTAGGGTTAGAGAGACGGTCAGGGTTAGGATTGGACCTAGGGTTAGGGTTATGTTGAGGGCTCGGGTTAGAGAGACGTTTATGATTAAGATTGGACCTAGGGTTAGGGTTATGTTGAGGGCTAGGGTTAGAGAGACGGTTAGGGTGAGGATTGGACCTAGGGTTAGGGTTATGTTGAGGGCTAGGGTTAGAGACACGGTTAGGGTTAGGATTGGACCTAGGGTTAGGGTTATGTTGAGGGCTAGGGTTAGAGGGACGGTGAGGGTTAGGATTGGACCTTGAGTTAGGGTCATGTTGAGGGCTAGGGTTAGAGAGACGGTAGGGTTAGGATTGGACCTTGGGTTAGGGTTATGTTGAGCGCTAGGGTTAGAGAGACGGTCAGGGTTAGGATTGGACCTAGGTTTAGGGGTATGTTGAGGGCTAGGGTTAGAGAGACGGTTAGGGTTAGGATTGCACCTAGGGTTAGGGTTATGTTGAGGGCTGGGGTTAGAGACACGGTTAGGGTTAGGATTGGACCTAGGGTTAGGGTTATGTTGAGGGCTAGGGTTAGAGAGACGGTTAGGGTTAGGATTGGACCTAGGGTTAGGGTTATGTTGAGGGGTAGGGTTAGAGAGACCGTTACGGTTAGGATTGGACCTAGGGTTAGGGTTATGTTGAAGGCTAGGGTTAGAGAGACGGTTAGGGTTAGGATTAGACCTAGGGTTAGGGTTATGTTGAGGACTAGTGTTAGAGGGACGGTGAGGGTTAGGATTGGACCTAGGGTTAGGGTTATGTTGAGGGCTAAGTTAGAGAGACGGTTAGGTTTAGCATTGGACCTAGGGTTAGGGTTCTGTTGAGGGCTAGGGTTAGAGAGACGGTTAGGGTGAGGATTGGACCTAGGGTTAGGGTTATGTTGAGGGCTAGGGTTAGAGACACGGTTAGGGTTAGGATTGGACCTAGGGTTAGGGTTATGTTGAGGGCTAGGGTTAGAGGGACGGTGAGGGTTAGGATTGGACCTAGGGTTAGGGTCATGTTGAGGGCTAGTGTTAGAGAGACGGTAGGGTTAGGATTGGATCTAGGGTTAGGGTTATGTTGAGGGCTACGGTTAGAGAGGCGGTTAGGGTTAGGATTGTCCCTAGGGTTAGGGTTTTGTTGAGGGCTAGGGTTAGAGAGACGGTTAGGGTTAGGATTGGATCTAGGGTTAGGGTTTGTTGAGGGCTAGGTTTAGAGAGACGGTTAGGGTTAGGATTGGACCTAGGGTTAGGGTTTTGTTGAGGGCTAGGGTTAGAGAGACGGTTAGGGTTAGGATTGGATCTAGGGTTAGGGTTATGCTGAGGGCTAGGGTTAGAGACACGGTTAGGGTTAGGATTGGACCTAGGGTTAGGGTTATGCTGAGGGCTAGGGTTAGAGAGACGGTTAGGGTTAGGATTGGACCTAGGGTTACGGTTTTGTTGAGGGCTAGGGTTAGAGGGACGGTGAGGGTTAGGATTGGACCTAGGTTTAGGGTTAGTTTGAGGCCTAGTGTTAGAGAGACGGTTAGGGTTAGGATTGGACCTAGGGTGAGGGTTCTGTTGAGGGCTAGGGTTAGAGAGACGGTTACGGTTAGGATTGGACCTAGGGTTAGGGTTATGTTGAGGGCTAGGGTTAGAGAGACGGTTAGGGTTAGGATTGGACTTAGGGTTAGGGTTATGTTGAGGGCTAGGGTTAGAGAGACGGTTACGGTTAGGACTGGACCTAGGGTTAGGGTTATGTTGAACGCTAGGGTTAGAGAGACTGTTAGGGTTAGGATTGGAACTAGGGTTAGGGTTCTTTTGAGGGCTCGGGTTAGAGAGACGTTTATGATTAAGATTGGACCTAGGGTTAGGGTTTGTTGAGGGGTAGGGTTAGAGAGACGGTTAGGGTTAGGATTGGATCTAGGGTTAGGGTTATGTTGAGGGCTACGGTTAGCGAGGCGGTTAGGGTTAGGATTTAACCTAGGGTTAGGGTTTTGTTGAGGGCTAGGGTTAGAGAGACGGTTAGGGTTAGGATTGGATCTAGGGTTAGGGTTATGTTGAGGGCTACGGTTAGCGAGGCGGTTAGGGTTAGGGTTGTCCCTAGGGTTAGGGTTATGTTGATGGCTAGGGTTACAGAGACGGTTAGGGTTAGGATTGGACCTAGGGTTAGGGTTATGTTGAGGGCTAAAGTTAGAGAGACTGTTAGGTTTAGGATTGGACCTAGGGTTAGGGTTATGTTGAGGGCTAGGGTTAGAGAGACGGTTAGGGTGAGGATTGGACCTAGGTTTAGGGTTATGTTGAGGGCTAAGGTTAGAGAGACGGTTAGGGTTAGGATTGGACCTAGGGTTAGGGTTATGTTGAGGTCTAGGGTTAGAGGGACTGTGAGGGTTAGGATTGGACCTAGGTATAGGGTTATGTTGAGGCCTAGTGTTAGAGAGACGGTTAGGGTTAGGATTGGACCTAGGGTTAGGGTTCTGTTGAGGGCTAGGGTTAGAGAGACTGTCAGGGTTAGGATTGGACCTAGCGTTAGGGTTATGTTGAGGGCTCGGGTTAGAGAGACGGTTAGGGTTAGGATTGTACCTAGGGTTAGGGTTATGTTGAGGGCTAGGGTTAGAGAGATGGTTAGGGTTAGGATTGGACCTAGGGTTAGGGTTATGTTGAGGGCTTTGTTTAGAGAGACGGTTACTGTTAGGATTGGACCTAAGGTTAGGGTTATGTTGAGGGCTCGGGTTAGAGAGTCGTTTATGGTTAGGATTGGACCTAGGGTTAGGGTTATGTTGAGGGCTAGGGTTAGAGAGACGGTTAGGGTTAGAATTGGACCTAGGGTTAGGGGTATGTTGAGGGCTAGGGTTAGAGAGACGGTTAGGGTTAGGATTGCACCTAGGGTTAGGGTTATGTTGAGGGCTAGGGTTAGAGAGACGGTTACGGTTAGGATTGGACCTAGGGTTAGGGTTATGTTGAGGGCTATGGTTAGAGACACGGTTAGGGTTAGGATTGGACCTAGGGATAGGGTTATGTTGAGGGCTAGGGTTAGAGGGACGGTGAGGGTTAGGATTGGACCTAGGGTTAGGGTCATGTTTAGGGCTAGTGTTAGAGAGACGGTAGGGTTAGGATTGGACTTTGGGTTAGGGTTATGTTGAGGGCTAGGGTTAGAGAGAGGGTCAGGGTTAGGATTGGACCTAGGGTTAGGGTTATGTTGAGGGCTAGGGTTAGAGAGACGTTTATGATTAAGATTGGACCTAGGGTTAGGGTTATGTTGAGGGCTAGGGTTAGAGAGACGGTTACGGTGAGGATTGGACCTAGGGTTAGGGTTATGTTGAGGGCTAGGGTTAGAGACACGGTTAGGGTTAGGATTGGACCTAGGGTTAGGGTTATGCTGAGGGCTAGGGTTAGAGAGACGGTTAGGGTTAGGATTGGACCTAGGGTTAGGGTTTTGTTGAGGGCTAGGGTTAGAGAGACTGTTAGGGTTAGGATTAGACCTAGGGTTAGGGTTATGTTGAGGGCTAGAGTTAGAGGGACGGTGAGGGTTAGGATTGGACCTAGGTTTAGGGTTATGTTGAGGCCTAGTTTTAGAGAGACGGTTAGGGTTAGGATTGTACCTAGGGTTAGGGTTCTGTTGAGGGCTAGGATTAGAGAGACTGTCAGGGTTAGGATTGGACCTAGGGTTAGGGTTATGTTGAGGGCTCGGGTTAGAGAGACGGTTAGAGTTAGGATTGGACCTAGGGTTAGGGTTATGTTGAGGGCTAGAGTTAGAGAGATGGTTAGGGTTAGGATTGGACCTAGGGTTAGGGTTATGTTGAGGGCTATGTTTAGAGAGACGGTTACGGTTAGGATTGAACCTAAGGTTAGGGTTATGTTGAGGGCTCGGGTTAGAGAGACGTTTATGGTTAGGATTGGACCTAGGGTTAGGGTTATGTTGAGGGCTAGGGTTAGAGAGACGGTTAGGGTTAGGATTGCACCTAGGGTTAGGGTTATGTTGAGGGCTAGGGTTAGAGAGACGGTTAGGGTTAGGATTGGACCTAGGTTTAGGGTTATGTTGTGGTCTAGGGTTAGAGAGACGGTTAGGGTTAGGATTGGACCTAGGGTTAGGGTTATGTTGAGGGCTAGGGTTAGAGAGACGGTTACGGTTAGGATTGGACCTAGGGTTAGGGTTATGTTGAAGGCTAGGGTTAGAGAGACGGTTAGGGTTAGGATTGGACCTAGGGTTAGGGTTATTTTGAGGACTAGGGTTAGAGGGACGGTGAGGGTTAAGATTGGACCTAGGGTTAGGGTTATGTTGAGGGCTAAAGTTAGAGAGACGGTTAGGTTTAGCATTGGACCTAGGGTTAAGGTTATGTTGAGGGCTAGGGTTAGAGAGACGGTTAGGGTGAGGATTGGACCTAGGGTTAGGGTTATGTTGAGGGCTAGGGTTAGAGACACGGTTAGGGTTAGGATTGGACCTAGGGTTAGGGTTATGTTGAGGGCTAGGGTTAGAAGGATGGTGAGGGTTAGGATTGGACCTAGGGTTAGGATCATGTTGAGGGCTAGTGTTAGAGAGACGGTAGGGTTAGGATTGGACCTTGGGTTAGGGTTATGTTGAGGGCTAGGGTTAGAGAGACGGTCAGGGTTAGGATTGGACCTAGGGTTAGGGTTATGTTGAGGGCTCGGGTTAGAGAGACGTTTATGATTAAGATTGGACCTAGGGTTAGGGTTATGTTGAGGGCTAGGGTTAGAGAGACGGTTACGGTTAGGATTGGACCTAGGGTTAGGGTTATGTTGAGGGCTAGGGTTAGAGAAACGGTTAGGGTTAGGATTGGACCTAGGGTTAGGGTTATGCTGAGGGTTAGGGTTAGAGAGACGGTTAGGGTTAGGATTGGACCTAGGGTTAGGGTTTTGTTGAGGGCTAGGGTTAGAGAGACGGTTAGGGTTAGGATTGGACCTAGGGTTAGGGTTTTGTTGAGGGCTAGGGTTAGGGAGACGGTTAGGGTTAGGATTGGATCTAGGGTTAGGGTTATGCTGAGGGCTAGGTTTAGAGACACGGTTAGGGTTAGGATTAGACCTACGGTTAGGGTTATGCTGAGGGCTAGATTTAGAGAGACGGTTAGGGTTAGGATTTAACCTAGGGTTAGGGTTTTGTTGAGGGCTAGGGTTAGAGAGACGGTTAGGGTTAGGATTGGATCTAGGGTTAGGGTTATGTTGATGGCTATGGTTATAGAGGCGGTTAGGGTTAGGATTGTCCCTAGGGTTAGGCTTATGTTGAGGGCTAGGGTTAGGGAGACGGTTAGCGTTAGGATTGGACCTAGGGTTAGGTTTATGTTGAGGGCTAAAGTTAGAGAGACGGTTAGGTTTAGGATTGGGCCTAGGGTTAGGGTTATGTTGAGGGCTAGGGTTAGAGAGACGGTTAGGGTGAGGATTGGACCTAGGGTTAGGGTTCTGTTGAGGGCTAGGGTTAGAGAGACGGTTAGGGTTAGGATTGGACCTAGGGTTAGTGTTATTTTGAGGGCTAGGGTTAGAGGGTCGGTGAGGGTTAGGATTGGACCTAGGTTTAGGGTTATGTTGAGGCCTAGTGTTAGAGAGACGGTTAGGGTTAGGATTGGACCTAGGGTTAGGGTTCTGTTGAGGGCTAGGGTTAGAGAGACTGTCAGGGTTAGGATTGGACCTAGGGTTAGGGTTATGTTGAGGGCTTGGGTTAGAGAGACGGTTAGGTTTAGGATTGGACCTAGGGTTAGGGTTATGTTGAGGGCTAGGGTTAGAGAGATGGTTAGGGTTAGGATTGGACTTATGGTTAGTGTTATGTTGAGGGCTATGTTTAGAGAGATCGTTACGGTTAGGATTGGACCTAGGGTTAGGGTTATGTTGAGGGCTCGGGTTAGAGAGATGTTTATGCTTAGGATTGGACCTAGGGTTAGGGTTATGTTGAGGGCTAGGGTTAGAAAGACGGTTAGGGTTAGGATTGGACCTAGGTTTAGGGGTATGTTGAGGGCTAGGGTTAGAGAGACGGTTAGGGTTAGGATTGCACCTAGGGTTAGGGTTATGTTGAGGGCTAGGGTTAGAGACACGGTTAGGGTTAGGATTGGACCTAGGGTTAGGGTTATGTTGAGGGCTAGAGTTAGAGAGACGGTTAGGGTTAGGATTGGACCTAGGGTTAGGGTTATGTTGAGGGGTAGGGTTAGAGAGACCGTTACGGTTAGGATTGGACCTAGGGTTAGGGTTATGTTGAAGGCTAGGGTTAGAGAGACGGTTAGGGTTAGGATTAGACCTAGGGTTAGGGTTATGTTGAGGACTAGTGTTAGAGGGACGGTGAGGGTTAGGATTGGACCTAGGGTTAGGGTTATGTTGAGGGCTAAGTTAGAGAGACGGTTAGGTTTAGCATTGGACCTAGGGTTAGGGTTCTGTTGAGGGCTAGGGTTAGAGAGACGGTTAGGGTGAGGATTGGACCTAGGGTTAGGGTTATGTTGAGGGCTAGGGTTAGAGACACGGTTAGGGTTAGGATTGGACCTAGGGTTAGGGTTATGTTGAGGGCTAGGGTTAGAGGGACGGTGAGGGTTAGGATTGGACCTAGGGTTAGGGTCATGTTGAGGGCTAGTGTTAGAGAGACGGTAGGGTTAGGATTGGATCTAGGGTTAGGGTTATGTTGAGGGCTACGGTTAGAGAGGCGGTTAGGGTTAGGATTGTCCCTAGGGTTAGGGTTTTGTTGAGGGCTAGGGTTAGAGAGACGGTTAGGGTTAGGATTGGATCTAGGGTTAGGGTTTGTTGAGGGCTAGGTTTAGAGAGACGGTTAGGGTTAGGATTGGACCTAGGGTTAGGGTTTTGTTGAGGGCTAGGGTTAGAGAGACGGTTAGGGTTAGGATTGGATCTAGGGTTAGGGTTATGCTGAGGGCTAGGGTTAGAGACACGGTTAGGGTTAGGATTGGACCTAGGGTTAGGGTTATGCTGAGGGCTAGGGTTAGAGAGACGGTTAGGGTTAGGATTGGACCTAGGGTTACGGTTTTGTTGAGGGCTAGGGTTAGAGGGACGGTGAGGGTTAGGATTGGACCTAGGTTTAGGGTTAGTTTGAGGCCTAGTGTTAGAGAGACGGTTAGGGTTAGGATTGGACCTAGGGTGAGGGTTCTGTTGAGGGCTAGGGTTAGAGAGACGGTTACGGTTAGGATTGGACCTAGGGTTAGAGTTATGTTGAGGGCTAGGGTTAGAGAGACGGTTAGGGTTAGGATTGGACTTAGGGTTAGGGTTATGTTGAGGGCTAGGGTTAGAGAGACGGTTACGGTTAGGACTGGACCTAGGGTTATGGTTATGTTGAACGCTAGGGATAGAGAGACTGTTAGGGTTAGGATTGGACCTAGGGTTAGGGTTATGTTGAGGACTAGTGTTAGAGAGACGGTTAGGGTTAGGATTGCACCTAGGGTTAGGGTTATGTTGAGCGCTAGGGTTAGAGAGACGGTTAGGGTTAGGATTGGACCTAGGGTTAGGGTTATGTTGAGGGCTAGGGTTAGAGAGACGGTTAGAGTGAGGATTGGACCTAGGCTTAGGGTTATGTTGAGGGCTAGGGTTAGAGACACGGTTAGGGTTAGGTTTGGACCTAGGTTTAGGGTTATGTTGAGGCCTAGGGTTAGAGGGACGGTGAGGGTTAGGATTGGACCTAGGGTTATGGTCATGTTGAGGGCTAGTGTTAGAGAGACGGTAGGGTTAGGATTGGACCTTGGGTTAGGGTTATGTTGAGGGCTAGGGTTAGAGAGACGGTCAGGGTTAGGATTGGACCTAGGGTTAGGGTTCTTTTGAGGGCTCGGGTTAGAGAGACGTTTATGATTAAGATTGGATCTAGGGTTAGGGTTTGTTGAGGGGTAGGGTTAGAGAGACGGTTAGGGTTAGGATTGGATCTAGGGTTAGGGTTATGTTGAGGGCTACGGTTAGCGAGGCGGTTAGGGTTAGGATTTAACCTAGGGTTAGGGTTTTGTTGAGGGCTAGGGTTAGAGAGACGGTTAGGGTTAGGATTGGATCTAGGGTTAGGGTTATGTTGAGGGCTACGGTTAGCGAGGCGGTTAGGGTTAGGGTTGTCCCTAGGGTTAGGGTTATGTTGATGGCTAGGGTTACAGAGACGGTTAGGGTTAGGATTGGACCAAGGGTTAGGGTTATGTTGAGGGCTAGGGTTAGAGGGTCGGTGAGGGTTAGGATTGGACCTAGGGTTAGGGTTATGTTCAGGGCTACTGTTAGAAAAACGGTTAGGGTTAGGATTAGCCCTAGGGTTAGGGTTATGTTGAGGGCTAGGGTAGAGAGACGGTCAGAGTTAGGATTGGACCTAGGGTTAGGGTTATGTTGAGGGCTCGGTTAGAGAGACGTTTATGGTTAGGATTGGACCTAGGGTTCGGGTTATCTTGAGGGCTAGGGATAGAGAGACGGTTAAGGTTAGAATTGGACCTAGGGTTAGGGTTATATTGAGGGCTAGGGTTATAGAGACGGTTAGGGTTAGGATTGCACCTAGGGTTAGGGTTATGTTGAGGGCTACGGTTAGAGAGATGGTTAGGGTTAGGATTCGACCTAGGGTTAGGGTTATGTTGAGGGCTAGGGTTAGAGAGACGGTTAGGGTTAGGATTGGAACTAGGGTTAGAGAGACGGTTACGGTTAGGATTGGACCTAGGGTTAGGGTTATGTTGAGGGCTAAGGTTAGAAAGACGGTTAGGATTAGGATTGGACCTAGGGTTAGGGTTATGTTGATTGCTAGGTTTAGAGAGATGGTTAGGGTTAGGATTGGACCTAGGGTTAGTGTTATGTTGAGGGCTATGTTTAGAGAGATGGTTACGGTTAGGATTGGACCTAGGGTTAGGGTTATGTTGAGGGCTCGGGTTAGAGAGATGTTTATGCTTAGGATTGGACCTCGGGTTAGGGTTATGTTGAGGGCTAGGGTTAGAAAGACGGTTAGGGTTAGGATTGGACCTAGGTTTAGGGGTATGTTGAGGGCTAGGGTTAGAGAGACGGTTAGGGTTAGGATTGCACCTAGGGTTAGGGTTATGTTGAGGGCTAGGGTTAGAGACACGGTTAGGGTTAGGATTGGACCTAGGGTTAGGGTTATGTTGAGGGCTAGGGTTAGAGAGACGGTTAGGGTTAGGATTGGACCTAGGGTTAGGGTTATGTTGAGGGGTAGGGTTAGAGAGACCGTTACGGTTAGGATTGGACCTAGGGTTAGGGTTATGTTGAAGGCTAGGGTTAGAGAGACGGTTAGGGTTAGGATTAGACCTAGGGTTAGGGTTATGTTGAGGACTAGTGTTAGAGGGACGGTGAGGGTTAGGATTGGACCTAGGGTTAGGGTTATGTTGAGGGCTAGGGTTAGAGGGACGGTGAGGGTTAGGATTGGACCTTGAGTTAGGGTCATGTTGAGGGCTAGGGTTAGAGAGACGGTAGGGTTAGGATTGGACCTTGGGTTAGGGTTATGTTGAGCGCTAGGGTTAGAGAGACGGTCAGGGTTAGGATTGGACCTAGGGTTAGGGTTATGTTGAGGGCTCGGGTTAGAGAGACGTTTATGATTAAGATTGGACCTAGGGTTAGGGTTATGTTGAGGGCTAGGGTTAGAGAGACGGTTAGGGTGAGGATTGGACCTAGGGTTAGGGTTATGTTGAGGGCTAGGGTTAGAGACACGGTTAGGGTTAGGATTGGACCTAGGGTTAGGGTTATGTTGAGGGCTAGGGTTAGAGGGACGGTGAGGGTTAGGATTGGACCTTGAGTTAGGGTCATGTTGAGGGCTAGGGTTAGAGAGACGGTAGGGTTAGGATTGGACCTTGGGTTAGGGTTATGTTGAGCGCTAGGGTTAGAGAGACGGTCAGGGTTAGGATTGGACCTAGGTTTAGGGGTATGTTGAGGGCTAGGGTTAGAGAGACGGTTAGGGTTAGGATTGCACCTAGGGTTAGGGTTATGTTGAGGGCTGGGGTTAGAGACACGGTTAGGGTTAGGATTGGACCTAGGGTTAGGGTTATGTTGAGGGCTAGGGTTAGAGAGACGGTTAGGGTTAGGATTGGACCTAGGGTTAGGGTTATGTTGAGGGGTAGGGTTAGAGAGACCGTTACGGTTAGGATTGGACCTAGGGTTAGGGTTATGTTGAAGGCTAGGGTTAGAGAGACGGTTAGGGTTAGGATTAGACCTAGGGTTAGGGTTATGTTGAGGACTAGTGTTAGAGGGACGGTGAGGGTTAGGATTGGACCTAGGGTTAGGGTTATGTTGAGGGCTAAGTTAGAGAGACGGTTAGGTTTAGCATTGGACCTAGGGTTAGGGTTCTGTTGAGGGCTAGGGTTAGAGAGACGGTTAGGGTGAGGATTGGACCTAGGGTTAGGGTTATGTTGAGGGCTAGGGTTAGAGACACGGTTAGGGTTAGGATTGGACCTAGGGTTAGGGTTATGTTGAGGGCTAGGGTTAGAGGGACGGTGAGGGTTAGGATTGGACCTAGGGTTAGGGTCATGTTGAGGGCTAGTGTTAGAGAGACGGTAGGGTTAGGATTGGATCTAGGGTTAGGGTTATGTTGAGGGCTACGGTTAGAGAGGCGGTTAGGGTTAGGATTGTCCCTAGGGTTAGGGTTTTGTTGAGGGCTAGGGTTAGAGAGACGGTTAGGGTTAGGATTGGATCTAGGGTTAGGGTTTGTTGAGGGCTAGGTTTAGAGAGACGGTTAGGGTTAGGATTGGACCTAGGGTTAGGGTTTTGTTGAGGGCTAGGGTTAGAGAGACGGTTAGGGTTAGGATTGGATCTAGGGTTAGGGTTATGCTGAGGGCTAGGGTTAGAGACACGGTTAGGGTTAGGATTGGACCTAGGGTTAGGGTTATGCTGAGGGCTAGGGTTAGAGAGACGGTTAGGGTTAGGATTGGACCTAGGGTTACGGTTTTGTTGAGGGCTAGGGTTAGAGGGACGGTGAGGGTTAGGATTGGACCTAGGTTTAGGGTTAGTTTGAGGCCTAGTGTTAGAGAGACGGTTAGGGTTAGGATTGGACCTAGGGTGAGGGTTCTGTTGAGGGCTAGGGTTAGAGAGACGGTTACGGTTAGGATTGGACCTAGGTTTAGGGTTATGTTGAGGGCTAGGGTTAGAGAGACGGTTAGGGTTAGGATTGGACTTAGGGTTAGGGTTATGTTGAGGGCTAGGGTTAGAGAGACGGTTACGGTTAGGACTGGACCTAGGGTTAGGGTTATGTTGAACGCTAGGGTTAGAGAGACTGTTAGGGTTAGGATTGGACCTAGGGTTAGGGTTCTTTTGAGGGCTCGGGTTAGAGAGACGTTTATGATTAAGATTGGACCTAGGGTTAGGGTTTGTTGAGGGGTAGGGTTAGAGAGACGGTTAGGGTTAGGATTGGATCTAGGGTTAGGGTTATGTTGAGGGCTACGGTTAGCGAGGCGGTTAGGGTTAGGATTTAACCTAGGGTTAGGGTTTTGTTGAGGGCTAGGGTTAGAGAGACGGTTAGGGTTAGGATTGGATCTAGGGTTAGGGTTATGTTGAGGGCTACGGTTAGCGAGGCGGTTAGGGTTAGGGTTGTCCCTAGGGTTAGGGTTATGTTGATGGCTAGGGTTACAGAGACGGTTAGGGTTAGGATTGGACCTAGGGTTAGGGTTATGTTGAGGGCTAAAGTTAGAGAGACTGTTAGGTTTAGGATTGGACCTAGGGTTAGGGTTATGTTGAGGGCTAGGGTTAGAGAGACGGTTAGGGTGAGGATTGGACCTAGGTTTAGGGTTATGTTGAGGGCTAAGGTTAGAGAGACGGTTAGGGTTAGGATTGGACCTAGGGTTAGGGTTATGTTGAGGTCTAGGGTTAGAGGGACTGTGAGGGTTAGGATTGGACCTAGGTATAGGGTTATGTTGAGGCCTAGTGTTAGAGAGACGGTTAGGGTTAGGATTGGACCTAGGGTTAGGGTTCTGTTGAGGGCTAGGGTTAGAGAGACTGTCAGGGTTAGGATTGGACCTAGCGTTAGGGTTATGTTGAGGGCTCGGGTTAGAGAGACGGTTAGGGTTAGGATTGTACCTAGGGTTAGGGTTATGTTGAGGGCTAGGGTTAGAGAGATGGTTAGGGTTAGGATTGGACCTAGGGTTAGGGTTATGTTGAGGGCTTTGTTTAGAGAGACGGTTACTGTTAGGATTGGACCTAAGGTTAGGGTTATGTTGAGGGCTCGGGTTAGAGAGTCGTTTATGGTTAGGATTGGACCTAGGGTTAGGGTTATGTTGAGGGCTAGGGTTAGAGAGACGGTTAGGGTTAGAATTGGACCTAGGGTTAGGGGTATGTTGAGGGCTAGGGTTAGAGAGACGGTTAGGGTTAGGATTGCACCTAGGGTTAGGGTTATGTTGAGGGCTAGGGTTAGAGAGACGGTTACGGTTAGGATTGGACCTAGGGTTAGGGTTATGTTGAGGGCTATGGTTAGAGACACGGTTAGGGTTAGGATTGGACCTAGGGATAGGGTTATGTTGAGGGCTAGGGTTAGAGGGACGGTGAGGGTTAGGATTGGACCTAGGGTTAGGGTCATGTTTAGGGCTAGTGTTAGAGAGACGGTAGGGTTAGGATTGGACTTTGGGTTAGGGTTATGTTGAGGGCTAGGGTTAGAGAGAGGGTCAGGGTTAGGATTGGACCTAGGGTTAGGGTTACGTTGAGGGCTAGGGTTAGAGAGACGTTTATGATTAAGATTGTACCTAGGGTTAGGGTTATGTTGAGGGCTAGGGTTAGAGAGACGGTTACGGTGAGGATTGGACCTAGGGTTAGGGTTATGTTGAGGGCTAGGGTTAGAGACACGGTTAGGGTTAGGATTGGACCTAGGGTTAGGGTTATGCTGAGGGCTAGGGTTAGAGAGACGGTTAGGGTTAGGATTGGACCTAGGGTTAGGGTTTTGTTGAGGGCTAGGGTTAGAGAGACTGTTAGGGTTAGGATTAGACCTAGGGTTAGGGTTATGTTGAGGGCTAGAGTTAGAGGGACGGTGAGGGTTAGGATTGGACCTAGGTTTAGGGTTATGTTGAGGCCTAGTTTTAGAGAGACGGTTAGGGTTAGGATTGTACCTAGGGTTAGGGTTCTGTTGAGGGCTAGGATTAGAGAGACTGTCAGGGTTAGGATTGGACCTAGGGTTAGGGTCATGTTGAGGGCTAGTGTTAGAGAGACGGTAGGGTTAGGATTGGATCTAGGGTTAGGGTTATGTTGAGGGCTACGGTTAGAGAGGCGGTTAGGGTTAGGATTGTCCCTAGGGTTAGGGTTTTGTTGAGGGCTAGGGTTAGAGAGACGGTTAGGGTTAGGATTGGATCTAGGGTTAGGGTTTGTTGAGGGCTAGGTTTAGAGAGACGGTTAGGGTTAGGATTGGACCTAGGGTTAGGGTTTTGTTGAGGGCTAGGGTTAGAGAGACGGTTAGGGTTAGGATTGGATCTAGGGTTAGGGTTATGCTGAGGGCTAGGGTTAGAGACACGGTTAGGGTTAGGATTGGACCTAGGGTTAGGGTTATGCTGAGGGCTAGGGTTAGAGAGACGGTTAGGGTTAGGATTGGACCTAGGGTTACGGTTTTGTTGAGGGCTAGGGTTAGAGGGACGGTGAGGGTTAGGATTGGACCTAGGTTTAGGGTTAGTTTGAGGCCTAGTGTTAGAGAGACGGTTAGGGTTAGGATTGGACCTAGGGTGAGGGTTCTGTTGAGGGCTAGGGTTAGAGAGACGGTTACGGTTAGGATTGGACCTAGGTTTAGGGTTATGTTGAGGGCTAGGGTTAGAGAGACGGTTAGGGTTAGGATTGGACTTAGGGTTAGGGTTATGTTGAGGGCTAGGGTTAGAGAGACGGTTACGGTTAGGACTGGACCTAGGGTTAGGGTTATGTTGAACGCTAGGGTTAGAGAGACTGTTAGGGTTAGGATTGGACCTAGGGTTAGGGTTCTTTTGAGGGCTCGGGTTAGAGAGACGTTTATGATTAAGATTGGACCTAGGGTTAGGGTTTGTTGAGGGGTAGGGTTAGAGAGACGGTTAGGGTTAGGATTGGATCTAGGGTTAGGGTTATGTTGAGGGCTACGGTTAGCGAGGCGGTTAGGGTTAGGATTTAACCTAGGGTTAGGGTTTTGTTGAGGGCTAGGGTTAGAGAGACGGTTAGGGTTAGGATTGGATCTAGGGTTAGGGTTATGTTGAGGGCTACGGTTAGCGAGGCGGTTAGGGTTAGGGTTGTCCCTAGGGTTAGGGTTATGTTGATGGCTAGGGTTACAGAGACGGTTAGGGTTAGGATTGGACCTAGGGTTAGGGTTATGTTGAGGGCTAAAGTTAGAGAGACTGTTAGGTTTAGGATTGGACCTAGGGTTAGGGTTATGTTGAGGGCTAGGGTTAGAGAGACGGTTAGGGTGAGGATTGGACCTAGGTTTAGGGTTATGTTGAGGGCTAAGGTTAGAGAGACGGTTAGGGTTAGGATTGGACCTAGGGTTAGGGTTATGTTGAGGTCTAGGGTTAGAGGGACTGTGAGGGTTAGGATTGGACCTAGGTATAGGGTTATGTTGAGGCCTAGTGTTAGAGAGACGGTTAGGGTTAGGATTGGACCTAGGGTTAGGGTTCTGTTGAGGGCTAGGGTTAGAGAGACTGTCAGGGTTAGGATTGGACCTAGCGTTAGGGTTATGTTGAGGGCTCGGGTTAGAGAGACGGTTAGGGTTAGGATTGTACCTAGGGTTAGGGTTATGTTGAGGGCTAGGGTTAGAGAGATGGTTAGGGTTAGGATTGGACCTAGGGTTAGGGTTATGTTGAGGGCTTTGTTTAGAGAGACGGTTACTGTTAGGATTGGACCTAAGGTTAGGGTTATGTTGAGGGCTCGGGTTAGAGAGTCGTTTATGGTTAGGATTGGACCTAGGGTTAGGGTTATGTTGAGGGCTAGGGTTAGAGAGACGGTTAGGGTTAGAATTGGACCTAGGGTTAGGGGTATGTTGAGGGCTAGGGTTAGAGAGACGGTTAGGGTTAGGATTGCACCTAGGGTTAGGGTTATGTTGAGGGCTAGGGTTAGAGAGACGGTTACGGTTAGGATTGGACCTAGGGTTAGGGTTATGTTGAGGGCTATGGTTAGAGACACGGTTAGGGTTAGGATTGGACCTAGGGATAGGGTTATGTTGAGGGCTAGGGTTAGAGGGACGGTGAGGGTTAGGATTGGACCTAGGGTTAGGGTCATGTTTAGGGCTAGTGTTAGAGAGACGGTAGGGTTAGGATTGGACTTTGGGTTAGGGTTATGTTGAGGGCTAGGGTTAGAGAGAGGGTCAGGGTTAGGATTGGACCTAGGGTTAGGGTTACGTTGAGGGCTAGGGTTAGAGAGACGTTTATGATTAAGATTGTACCTAGGGTTAGGGTTATGTTGAGGGCTAGGGTTAGAGAGACGGTTACGGTGAGGATTGGACCTAGGGTTAGGGTTATGTTGAGGGCTAGGGTTAGAGACACGGTTAGGGTTAGGATTGGACCTAGGGTTAGGGTTATGCTGAGGGCTAGGGTTAGAGAGACGGTTAGGGTTAGGATTGGACCTAGGGTTAGGGTTTTGTTGAGGGCTAGGGTTAGAGAGACTGTTAGGGTTAGGATTAGACCTAGGGTTAGGGTTATGTTGAGGGCTAGAGTTAGAGGGACGGTGAGGGTTAGGATTGGACCTAGGTTTAGGGTTATGTTGAGGCCTAGTTTTAGAGAGACGGTTAGGGTTAGGATTGTACCTAGGGTTAGGGTTCTGTTGAGGGCTAGGATTAGAGAGACTGTCAGGGTTAGGATTGGACCTAGGGTTAGGGTTATGTTGAGGGCTCGGGTTAGAGAGACGGTTAGAGTTAGGATTGGACCTAGGGTTAGGGTTATGTTGAGGGCTAGAGTTAGAGAGATGGTTAGGGTTAGGATTGGACCTAGGGTTAGGGTTATGTTGAGGGCTATGTTTAGAGAGACGGTTACGGTTAGGATTGAACCTAAGGTTAGGGTTATGTTGAGGGCTCGGGTTAGAGAGACGTTTATGGTTAGGATTGGACCTAGGGTTAGGGTTATGTTGAGGGCTAGGGTTAGAGAGACGGTTAGGGTTAGGATTGCACCTAGGGTTAGGGTTATGTTGAGGGCTAGGGTTAGAGAGACGGTTAGGGTTAGGATTGGACCTAGGTTTAGGGTTATGTTGTGGTCTAGGGTTAGAGAGACGGTTAGGGTTAGGATTGGACCTAGGGTTAGGGTTATGTTGAGGGCTAGGGTTAGAGAGACGGTTACGGTTAGGATTGGACCTAGGGTTAGGGTTATGTTGAAGGCTAGGGTTAGAGAGACGGTTAGGGTTAGGATTGGACCTAGGGTTAGGGTTATTTTGAGGACTAGGGTTAGAGGGACGGTGAGGGTTAAGATTGGACCTAGGGTTAGGGTTATGTTGAGGGCTAAAGTTAGAGAGACGGTTAGGTTTAGCATTGGACCTAGGGTTAAGGTTATGTTGAGGGCTAGGGTTAGAGAGACGGTTAGGGTGAGGATTGGACCTAGGGTTAGGGTTATGTTGAGGGCTAGGGTTAGAGACACGGTTAGGGTTAGGATTGGACCTAGGGTTAGGGTTATGTTGAGGGCTAGGGTTAGAAGGATGGTGAGGGTTAGGATTGGACCTAGGGTTAGGATCATGTTGAGGGCTAGTGTTAGAGAGACGGTAGGGTTAGGATTGGACCTTGGGTTAGGGTTATGTTGAGGGCTAGGGTTAGAGAGACGGTCAGGGTTAGGATTGGACCTAGGGTTAGGGTTATGTTGAGGGCTCGGGTTAGAGAGACGTTTATGATTAAGATTGGACCTAGGGTTAGGGTTATGTTGAGGGCTAGGGTTAGAGAGACGGTTACGGTTAGGATTGGACCTAGGGTTAGGGTTATGTTGAGGGCTAGGGTTAGAGAAACGGTTAGGGTTAGGATTGGACCTAGGGTTAGGGTTATGCTGAGGGTTAGGGTTAGAGAGACGGTTAGGGTTAGGATTGGACCTAGGGTTAGGGTTTTGTTGAGGGCTAGGGTTAGAGAGACGGTTAGGGTTAGGATTGGACCTAGGGTTAGGGTTTTGTTGAGGGCTAGGGTTAGGGAGACGGTTAGGGTTAGGATTGGATCTAGGGTTAGGGTTATGCTGAGGGCTAGGTTTAGAGACACGGTTAGGGTTAGGATTAGACCTACGGTTAGGGTTATGCTGAGGGCTAGATTTAGAGAGACGGTTAGGGTTAGGATTTAACCTAGGGTTAGGGTTTTGTTGAGGGCTAGGGTTAGAGAGACGGTTAGGGTTAGGATTGGATCTAGGGTTAGGGTTATGTTGATGGCTATGGTTATAGAGGCGGTTAGGGTTAGGATTGTCCCTAGGGTTAGGCTTATGTTGAGGGCTAGGGTTAGGGAGACGGTTAGCGTTAGGATTGGACCTAGGGTTAGGTTTATGTTGAGGGCTAAAGTTAGAGAGACGGTTAGGTTTAGGATTGGGCCTAGGGTTAGGGTTATGTTGAGGGCTAGGGTTAGAGAGACGGTTAGGGTGAGGATTGGACCTAGGGTTAGGGTTCTGTTGAGGGCTAGGGTTAGAGAGACGGTTAGGGTTAGGATTGGACCTAGGGTTAGTGTTATTTTGAGGGCTAGGGTTAGAGGGTCGGTGAGGGTTAGGATTGGACCTAGGTTTAGGGTTATGTTGAGGCCTAGTGTTAGAGAGACGGTTAGGGTTAGGATTGGACCTAGGGTTAGGGTTCTGTTGAGGGCTAGGGTTAGAGAGACTGTCAGGGTTAGGATTGGACCTAGGGTTAGGGTTATGTTGAGGGCTTGGGTTAGAGAGACGGTTAGGTTTAGGATTGGACCTAGGGTTAGGGTTATGTTGAGGGCTAGGGTTAGAGAGATGGTTAGGGTTAGGATTGGACTTATGGTTAGTGTTATGTTGAGGGCTATGTTTAGAGAGATCGTTACGGTTAGGATTGGACCTAGGGTTAGGGTTATGTTGAGGGCTCGGGTTAGAGAGATGTTTATGCTTAGGATTGGACCTAGGGTTAGGGTTATGTTGAGGGCTAGGGTTAGAAAGACGGTTAGGGTTAGGATTGGACCTAGGTTTAGGGGTATGTTGAGGGCTAGGGTTAGAGAGACGGTTAGGGTTAGGATTGCACCTAGGGTTAGGGTTATGTTGAGGGCTAGGGTTAGAGACACGGTTAGGGTTAGGATTGGACCTAGGGTTAGGGTTATGTTGAGGGCTAGAGTTAGAGAGACGGTTAGGGTTAGGATTGGACCTAGGGTTAGGGTTATGTTGAGGGGTAGGGTTAGAGAGACCGTTACGGTTAGGATTGGACCTAGGGTTAGGGTTATGTTGAAGGCTAGGGTTAGAGAGACGGTTAGGGTTAGGATTAGACCTAGGGTTAGGGTTATGTTGAGGACTAGTGTTAGAGGGACGGTGAGGGTTAGGATTGGACCTAGGGTTAGGGTTATGTTGAGGGCTAAGTTAGAGAGACGGTTAGGTTTAGCATTGGACCTAGGGTTAGGGTTCTGTTGAGGGCTAGGGTTAGAGAGACGGTTAGGGTGAGGATTGGACCTAGGGTTAGGGTTATGTTGAGGGCTAGGGTTAGAGACACGGTTAGGGTTAGGATTGGACCTAGGGTTAGGGTTATGTTGAGGGCTAGGGTTAGAGGGACGGTGAGGGTTAGGATTGGACCTAGGGTTAGGGTCATGTTGAGGGCTAGTGTTAGAGAGACGGTAGGGTTAGGATTGGATCTAGGGTTAGGGTTATGTTGAGGGCTACGGTTAGAGAGGCGGTTAGGGTTAGGATTGTCCCTAGGGTTAGGGTTTTGTTGAGGGCTAGGGTTAGAGAGACGGTTAGGGTTAGGATTGGATCTAGGGTTAGGGTTTGTTGAGGGCTAGGTTTAGAGAGACGGTTAGGGTTAGGATTGGACCTAGGGTTAGGGTTTTGTTGAGGGCTAGGGTTAGAGAGACGGTTAGGGTTAGGATTGGATCTAGGGTTAGGGTTATGCTGAGGGCTAGGGTTAGAGACACGGTTAGGGTTAGGATTGGACCTAGGGTTAGGGTTATGCTGAGGGCTAGGGTTAGAGAGACGGTTAGGGTTAGGATTGGACCTAGGGTTACGGTTTTGTTGAGGGCTAGGGTTAGAGGGACGGTGAGGGTTAGGATTGGACCTAGGTTTAGGGTTAGTTTGAGGCCTAGTGTTAGAGAGACGGTTAGGGTTAGGATTGGACCTAGGGTGAGTGTTCTGTTGAGGGCTAGGGTTAGAGAGACGGTTACGGTTAGGATTGGACCTAGGGTTAGAGTTATGTTGAGGGCTAGGGTTAGAGAGACGGTTAGGGTTAGGATTGGACTTAGGGTTAGGGTTATGTTGAGGGCTAGGGTTAGAGAGACGGTTACGGTTAGGACTGGACCTAGGGTTATGGTTATGTTGAACGCTAGGGATAGAGAGACTGTTAGGGTTAGGATTGGACCTAGGGTTAGGGTTATGTTGAGGACTAGTGTTAGAGAGACGGTTAGGGTTAGGATTGCACCTAGGGTTAGGGTTATGTTGAGCGCTAGGGTTAGAGAGACGGTTAGGGTTAGGATTGGACCTAGGGTTAGGGTTATGTTGAGGGCTAGGGTTAGAGAGACGGTTAGAGTGAGGATTGGACCTAGGCTTAGGGTTATGTTGAGGGCTAGGGTTAGAGACACGGTTAGGGTTAGGTTTGGACCTAGGTTTAGGGTTATGTTGAGGCCTAGGGTTAGAGGGACGGTGAGGGTTAGGATTGGACCTAGGGTTATGGTCATGTTGAGGGCTAGTGTTAGAGAGACGGTAGGGTTAGGATTGGACCTTGGGTTAGGGTTATGTTGAGGGCTAGGGTTAGAGAGACGGTCAGGGTTAGGATTGGACCTAGGGTTAGGGTTCTTTTGAGGGCTCGGGTTAGAGAGACGTTTATGATTAAGATTGGATCTAGGGTTAGGGTTTGTTGAGGGGTAGGGTTAGAGAGACGGTTAGGGTTAGGATTGGATCTAGGGTTAGGGTTATGTTGAGGGCTACGGTTAGCGAGGCGGTTAGGGTTAGGATTTAACCTAGGGTTAGGGTTTTGTTGAGGGCTAGGGTTAGAGAGACGGTTAGGGTTAGGATTGGATCTAGGGTTAGGGTTATGTTGAGGGCTACGGTTAGCGAGGCGGTTAGGGTTAGGGTTGTCCCTAGGGTTAGGGTTATGTTGATGGCTAGGGTTACAGAGACGGTTAGGGTTAGGATTGGACCTAGGGTTAGGGTTATGTTGAGGGCTAAAGTTAGAGAGACTGTTAGGTTTAGGATTGGACCTAGGGTTAGGGTTATGTTGAGGGCTAGGTTTAGAGAGACGGTTAGGGTGAGGATTGGACCTAGGTTTAGGGTTATGTTGAGGGCTAAGGTTAGAGAGACGGTTAGGGTTAGGATTGGACCTAGGGTTAGGGTTATGTTGAGGTCTAGCGTTAGAGGGACGGTGAGGGTTAGGATTGGACCTAGGTATAGGGTTATGTTGAGGCCTAGTGTTAGAGAGACGGTTAGGGTTAGGATTGGACCTAGGGTTAGGGTTCTGTTGAGGGCTAGGGTTAGAGAGACTGTCAGGGTTAGGATTGGACCTAGCGTTAGGGTTATGTTGAGGGCTCGGGTTAGAGAGACGGTTAGGGTTAGGATTGTACCTAGGGTTAGGGTTATGTTGAGGGCTAGGGTTAGAGAGATGGTTAGGGTTAGGATTGGACCTAGGGTTAGGGTTATGTTGAGGGCTTTGTTTAGAGAGACGGTTACTATTAGGATTGGACCTAAGGTTAGGGTTATGTTGAGGGCTTGGGTTAGAGAGACGTTTATGGTTAGGATTGGACCTAGGGTTAGGGTTATGTTGAGGGCTAGGGTTAGAGAGACGGTTAGGGTTAGAATTGGACCTAGGGTTAGGGGTATGTTGAGGGCTAGGGTTAGAGAGACGGTTAGGGTTAGGATTGCACCTAGGGTTAGGGTTATGTTGAGGGCTAGGGTTAGAGAGACTGTTACGGTTAGGATTGGACCTAGGGTTAGGGTTATGTTGAGGGCTATGGTTAGAGACACGGTTAGGGTTAGGATTGGACCTAGGGATAGGGTTATGTTGAGGGCTAGGGTTAGAGGGACGGTGAGGGTTAGGATTGGACCTAGGGTTAGGGTCATGTTTAGGGCTAGTGTTAGAGAGACGGTAGGGTTAGGATTGGACCTTGGGTTAGGGTTATGTTGAGGGCTAGGGTTAGAGAGACGGTCAGGGTTAGGATTGGACCTAGGGTTAGGGTTATGTTGAGGGCTAGGGTTAGAGAGACGTTTATGATTAAGATTGGACCTAGGGTTAGGGTTATGTTGAGGGCTAGGGTTAGAGAGACGGTTACGGTGAGGATTGGACCTAGGGTTAGGGTTATGTTGAGGGCTAGGGTTAGAGACACGGTTAGGGTTAGGATTGGACCTAGGGTTAGGGTTATGCTGAGGGCTAGGGTTAGAGAGACGGTTAGGGTTAGGATTGGACCTAGGGTTAGGGTTTTGTTGAGGGCTAGGGTTAGAGAGACGGTTAGGGTTAGGATTAGACCTAGGGTTAGGGTTTTGTTGAGGGCTAGGGTTAGAGAGACGGTTAGGGTTAGGATTGGATCTAGGGTTAGGGTTATGCTGAGGGCTAGGGATAGAGACACGGTTAGGGTTAGGATTGGACCTAGGGTTAGGGTTATGCTGAGGGCTAGGGTTAGAGAGACGGTTAGGGTTAGGATTTAACCTAGGGTTAGGGTTTTGTTGAGGGCTAGGGTTAGAGAGACGGTTAGGGTTAGGATTGGATCTAGGGTTAGGGTTATGTTGAGGGCTACGGTTAGAGAGGCGGTTAGGGTTAGGATTGTCCCTAGGGTTAGGGTTATGTTGAGGGCTAGGGTTAGAGAGACGGTTAGGGTTAGGATTGGACCTAGGGTTAGGGTTATGTTGAGGGCTAAATTTAGAGAGACGGTTAGGTTTAGGATTGGACCTAGGGTTAGGGTTATGTTGAGGGTTAGGGTTAGAGAGACAGTTAGGGTGAGGATTGGACCTAGGTTTAGGGTTAGGTTGAGGCCTAGTGTTGGAGAGACGGTTAGGGTTAGGATTGGACCTAGGGTGAGGGTTCTGTTGAGGGCTAGGGTTAGAGAGACTGTCAGGGTTAGGATTGGACCTAGGGTTAGGGTTATGTTGAGGGCTCGGGTTAGAGAGACGGTTAAAGTTAGGATTGGACCTAGGGTTAGGGTTATGTTGAGGGCTACGGTTGGAGAGATGGTTAGGGTTATGATTGGACCTAGGGTTAGGTTTATGTTGAAGGCTATGTTTAGAGAGACGGTTACGGTTAGGATTGGACCTAGGGTTAGGGTTATGTTGAGGGCTCGGGTTAGAGAGACGTTTATGGTTAGGATTGGACCTAGGGTTAGGGTTATGTTGAGGGCTAGGGTTAGAGAGACGGTTAGGGTTAGAATTGGACCTAGGGTTAATGGTATGTTGAGGGCTAGGGTTAGACAGACGGTTAGGGTTAGGATTGCACCTAGGGTTAGGGTTATGTTGAGGGCTAGGGTTAGAGAGACGGTTAGGGTTAGAATTGGACCTAGGGTTAGGGTTATGTTGAGGGCTAGGGTTAGAGAGACGGTTAGGGTTAGGATTGGACCTAGGGTTAGTGTTATGTTGAGGGCTAGGGTTAGAGAGACGGTTACGGTTAGGATTGGACCTAGGGTTAGGGTTAAGTTGAAGACTAGGGTTAGAGAGACGGTTAGGGTTAGGATTGGACCTAGGGTTAGGGTTATGTTGAGGACTAGGGTTAGAGGGACGGTGAGGGTTAGGATTGGAACTAGGGTTAGGGTTATGTTGAGGGCTAATGTTAGAGAGACGGTTAGGTTTAGCATTGGACCTAGGGTTAAGGTTATGTTGAGGGCTAGGGTTAGAGAGACGGTTAGGGTGAGGATTGGACCTAGGGTTAGGGTTATGTTGAGGGCTAGGCTTAGAGAGACGGTTAGGGTTAGGATTGGACCTAGGGTTATAGTTATGTTGAGGGCTAGGGTTAGAGGGACGGTGAGGGTTAGGATTGGACCTAGAGTTAGGGTCATGTTGAGGGCTAGTGTTAGAGAGACGGTAGGGTTAAGATTGGACCTTGGGTTAGGGTTATGTTGAGGGCTAGGGTTAGAGAGACGGTCAGGGTTAGGATTGGACCTAGGGTTAGGGTTATGCTGAGGGCTAGGGTTAGAGAGACGGTTAGGGTTAGGATTGGACCTAGGGTTAGGGTTTTGTTGAGGGCTAGGGTTAGAGAGACGGTTAGGGTTAGGATTGGACCTAGGGTTAGGGTTTTGTTGAGGGCTAGGGTTAGAGATACGGTTAGGGTTAGGATTGGATCTAGGGTTAGGGTTATGCTGAGGGCTAGGGTTAGAGACACGGTTAGGGTTAGGATTGGACCTAGGGTTAGGGTTATGCTGAGGGCTAGATTTAGAGAGACGGTTAGGGTTAGGATTTAACCTAGGGTTAGGGTTTTGTTGAGGGCTAGGGTTAGAGAGACGGTTAGGGTTAGGATTGTATCTAGGGTTAGGGTTATGTTGAGGGCTATGGTTAGAGAGGCGGTTGGGGTTAGGATTTTCCCTAGGGTTAGGGTTATGTTGAGGGCTAGGGTTAGAGAGACGGTTAGTTTAGGATTAGACCTAGGGTTAGGGTTATGTTGAGGGCTAAAGTCAGAGAGACGGTTAGGTTTAGGATAGGACCTAGGGTTAGGGTTATATTGAGGGCTAGGGTTAGAGAGACGGTTAGGGTGAGGATTGGACCTAGGGTTAGGGTTTGTTGAGGGCTAGGGTTAGAGAGACTGTCAGGGTTAGGATTGGACCTAGGGTTAGGGTTATGTTGAGGGCTCGGGTTAGAGAGACGGTTAGGGTTAGTATTGGACCTAGGGTTAGGGGTATGTTGAGGGCTAGGGTTAGAGAGATGGTTAGGGTTAGGATTGGACCTAGGGTTAGGGTTATGTTGAGGGCTATGTTTAGAGAGACGGTTACGGTTAGGATTGGACCTAGTGTTAGGATTATGTTGAGGGCTCGGGTTAGAGAGACGTTTATGGTTAGGATTGGACCTAGGGTTAGGGTTATGTTGACGGCTAGGGTTAGAGAGACGGTTAGGGTTAGAATTGGACCTAGGGTTAGGGGTATGTTGAGGGCTAGGGTTAGAGAGACGGTTAGGGTTAGGATTGCACCTAGGGTTAGGGTTATGTTGAGGGCTAGGGTTAGAGAGACATTTGGGTTAGGATTGGACCTAGGGTTAGGGTTATGTTGAGGGCTAGGGTTAGAGAGACGGTTAGGGTTAGGATAGGAACTAGGGTTAGGGTTATGTTGAGGGGTAGGGTTAGAGAGAGGGTTACGGTTAGGATTGGACCTAGGGTTAGGGTTATGTTGAAGGCTAGGGTTAGAGAGACGGTTAGGGTTAGGATTTAACCTAGGGTTAGGGTTTTGTTGAGGGCTAGGGTTAGAGAGACGGTTAGGGTTAGGATTGGATCTAGGGTTAGGGTTATGTTGAGGGCTACGGTTAGGGAGGCGGTTAGGGTTAGGATTGTCCCTAGGGTTAGGGTTATGTTGAGGGCTAGGGTTAGAGGGACAGTGAGGGTTAGGGTTGGACCTAGGGTTAGGGTTATGTTGAGGGCTAGGGTTAGAGAGATGGTTAGGGTTAGGATTGGACCTAGGATTAGGGTTATGTTGAGGGCTAGGGTTAGAGAGACGGTTAGGGTTATGATTGGACCTCGGTTTAGGGTTATGTTGAGGGCTAGGGTTAGAGAGACGGTTACGGTTAGGATTCTACCTAGGGTTAGGGTTATGTTAAGGGCTAGGGTTAGAGAGACGGTTAGGGTTAGGATTGGACCTAGGGTTAGGGTTATGTTGAGGGCAAGGGTTAGAGGGACGGTGAGGGTTAGGATTGGACCTAGGGTTAGGGTTATGTTGAGGGCTAAAGTTAGAGAGACGGTTAGGTTTAGCATTGGACCTAGGGTTAGGGTTATGTTGAGGGCTAGGGTTAGAGAGACGGTTAGGGTTAGAATTGGACCTAGGGTTAATGGTATGTTGAGGGCTAGGGTTAGAGAGACGGTTAGGGTTAGGATTGCACCTAGGGTTAGGGTTATGTTGAGGGCTAGGGTTAGAGAGACGGTTAGGGTTAGGATTGGACCTAGGGTTAGGTTTATGTTGAGGGCTAGGGTTAGAGAGACGGTTAGGGTTAGGATTGAACCTAGGGTTAGGGTTATGTTGAGGGCTAGGGTTAGAGAGACGGTTACGGTTAGGATTGGACCTAGGGTTAGGGTTATGTTGAAGACTAGGGTTAGAGAGACGGTTAGGGTTAGGATTGGACCTAGGGTTAGGGTTATGTTGAGGACTAGGGTTAGAGGGACGGTGAGGGTTAGGATTGGACCTAGGGTTAGGGTTATGTTGAGGGCTAAAGTTAGAGAGACGGTTAGGTTTAGCCTTGGACCTAGGGTTAAGGTTATGTTGAGGGCTAGGGTTAGAGAGACGGTTAGGGTGAGGATTGTACCTAGGGTTAGGGTTATGTTGAGGGCTAGGGTTAGAGACACGGTTAGGGTTAGGATTGGACCTAGGGTTAGGGTTATGTTGAGGGCTAGGGTTAGAGGGACGGTGAGGGTTAGGATTGGACCTTGAGTTAGGGTCATGTTGAGGGCTAGGGTTAGAGAGACGGTAGGGTTAGGATTGGACCTTGGGTTAGGGTTATGTTGAGCGCTAGGGTTAGAGAGACGGTCAGGGTTAGGATTGGACCTAGGGTTAGGGTTATGTTGAGGGCTCGGGTTAGAGAGACGTTTATGATTAAGATTGGACCTAGGGTTAGGGTTATGTTGAGGGCTAGGGTTAGAGAGACGGTTACGGTTAGGATTGGACCTAGGGTTAGGGTTATGTTGAGGGCTAGGGTTAGAGACACGGTTAGGGTTAGGATTGGACCTAGGGTTAGGGTTATGCTGAGGGCTAGGGTTAGAGAGACGGTTAGGGTTAGGATTGGACCTAGGGTTAGGGTTTTGTTGAGGGCTAGGTTTAGAGAGCCGGTTAGGGTTAGGATTGGACCTAGGGTTAGGGTTTTGTTGAGGGCTAGGGTTAGAGATACGGTTAGGGTTAGGATTGGATCTAGGGTTAGGGTTATGCTGAGGGCTAGATTTAGAGAGACTGTTAGGGTTAGGATTTAATCTAGGGTTAGGGTTTTGTTTAGGGCTAGGGTTAGAGAGACGGTTAGGGTTAGGATTGTATCTAGGGTTAGGGTTATGTTGAGGGCTATGGTTAGAGAGGCGGTTGGGGTTAGGATTTTCCCTAGGGTTAGGGTTATGTTGAGGGCTAGGGTTAGAGAGACGGTTAGGGTTAGGATTGGACCTAGGGTTAGGATTATGTTGAGGGCTAAAGTTAGAGAGACGGTTAGGTTTAGGATTGGACCTAGGGTTAGGGTTATGTTGAGGGCTAGGGTTAGAGAGACGGTTAGGGTGAGGATTGGACCTAGGGTTAGGGTTATGTTGAGGGCTAGGGTTAGAGAGACGGTTAGGGTTAGGATTGGACCTAGGGTTAGGGTTATGTTGAGGGCTAGGGTTAGAGGGACGGTGAGGGTTAGGATTGGACCTAGGTTTAGGGTTATGTTGAGGCCTAGTGTTAGAGAGACGGTTAGGGTTAGGATTGGACCTAGGGTTAGGGTTCTGTTGAGGACTAGGGTTAGAGAGACTGTCAGGGTTAGGATTGGACCTAGGGTTAGGGTTATGTTGAGGGCTTAGGTTAGAGAGACTGTTAGGGTTAGGATTGGACATAGGGTTAGGGTTATGTTGAGGGCTAGGATTAGAGAGATGGTTAGGGTTAGGATTGGACCTAGGGTTAGGGTTATGTTGAGGGCTATGTTTAGAGAGACGGTTACGGTTAGGATTGGACCTAGGGTTAGGGTTATGTTGAGGACTCGGGTTAGAGAGACGTTTATGGTTAGGATTGGACCTAGGGTTAGGGTTACGTTGAGGGCTAGGTTTAGAGAGACGGTTAGGGTTAGAATTGGACCTAGGGTTAGGGGTATGTTGAGGGCTAGGGTTAGAGGGACGGTTAGGGTTAGGATTGCACCTAGGGTTAGGTTTATGTTGAGGGCTAGGGTTAGAGAGACGGTTAGGGTTAGGATTGGACCTAGGGTTAGGGTTATGTTGAGGGCTAGGGTTAGAGAGACGGTTAGGGTTAGGATTGGAACTAGGGTTAGGGTTATGTTGAGGGGTAGGGTTAGAGAGACGGTTACGGTTAGGATTGGACCTAGGGTTAGGGTTATGTTGAAGGCTAGTGTTAGAGAGACGGTTAGGGTTAGGATTGGACCTAGGGTTAGGGTTATGTTGAGGACTAGGGTTAGAGGGACGGTGAGGGTTAGGATTGGACCTAGGGTTAGGGTTATGTTGAGGGCTAGGGCTAGAGAGACGGTTACGGTTAGGATTGGACCTAGGGTTAGGGTTATGTTGAGGGCTAGGGTTAGAGAGACGGTAAGGGTTAGGATTGGACCTAGGGTTAGGGTTCTGTTGACGGCTAGGGTTAGAGGGACGGTTAGGGTTAGGATTGGACTTAGGGTTAGGGTTATGTTGAGGGCTAGGGTTAGAGAGACGGTTAGGGTTAGGATTGGACTTAGGGTTAGGGTTATGTTGAGGGCTAGGGTTAGAGAGACGGTTACGGTTAGGACTGGACCTAGGGTTAGGGTTATGTTGAACGCTATGGTTAGAGAGACTGTTAGGGTTAGGATTGGACCTAGGGTTAGGGTTATGTTGAGGACTAGTGTTAGAGAGACGGTTAGGGTTAGGATTGCACCTAGGGTTAGGGTTATGTTGAGCGCTAGGGTTAGAGAGACGGTTAGGGTTAGGATTGGACCTAGGGTTAAGGTTATGTTGAGGACTAGGGTTAGAGAGACGGTTAGGTTTAGCATTGGACCTAGGGTTAGGGTTATGTTGAGGGCTAGGGTTAGAGAGACGGTTAGAGTGAGGATTGGACCTAGGCTTAGGGTTATGTTGAGGGCTAGGGTTAGAGACACGGTTAGGGTTAGGATTGGACCTAGGGTTAGGGTTATGTTGAGGGCTAGGGTTAGAGGGACGGTGAGGGTTAGGATTGGACCTAGGGTTATGGTCATGTTGAGGGCTAGTGTTAGAGAGACGGTAGGGTTAGGATTGGACCTTGGGTTAGGGTTATGTTGAGGGCTAGGGTTAGAGAGACGGTCAGGGTTAGGATTGGACCTAGGGTTAGGGTTCTTTTGAGGGCTCGGGTTAGAGAGACGTTTATGATTAAGATTGGACCTAGGGTTAGGGTTTGTTGAGGGGTAGGGTTAGAGAGACGGTTAGGGTTAGGATTGGATCTAGGGTTAGGGTTATGTTGAGGGCTACGGTTAGCGAGGCGGTTAGGGTTAGGGTTGTCCCTAGGGTTAGGGTTATGTTGATGGCTAGGGTTACAGAGACGGTTAGGGTTAGGATTGGACCTAGGGTTAGGGTTATGTTGAGGGCTAAAGTTAGAGAGACTGTTAGGTTTAGGATTGGACCTAGGGTTAGGGTTATGTTGAGGGCTAGGGTTAGAGAGACGGTTAGGGTGAGGATTGGACCTAGGTTTAGGGTTATGTTGAGGGCTAAGGTTAGAGAGACGGTTAGGGTTAGGATTGGACCTAGGGTTAGGGTTATGTTGAGGTCTAGGGTTAGAGGGACGGTGAGGGTTAGGATTGGACCTAGGTATAGGGTTATGTTGAGGCCTTGTGTTAGAGAGACGGTTAGGGTTAGGATTGGACCTAGGGTTAGGGTTCTGTTGAGGGCTAGGGTTAGAGAGACTGTCAGGGTTAGGATTGGACCTAGCGTTAGGGTTATGTTGAGGGCTCGGGTTAGAGAGACGGTTAGGGTTAGGATTGTACCTAGGGTTAGGGTTATGTTGAGGGCTAGGGTTAGAGAGATGGTTAGGGTTAGGATTGGACCTAGGGTTAGGGTTATGTTGAGGGCTTTGTTTAGAGAGACGGTTACTGTTAGGATTGGACCTAAGGTTAGGGTTATGTTGAGGGCTCGGGTTAGAGAGACGTTTATGGTTAGGATTGGACCTAGGGTTAGGGTTATGTTGAGGGCTAGGGTTAGAGAGACGGTTAGGGTTAGAATTGGACCTAGGGTTAGGGGTATGTTGAGGGCTAGGGTTAGAGAGACGGTTAGGGTTAGGATTGCACCTAGGGTTAGGGTTATGTTGAGGGCTAGGGTTAGAGAGACGGTTACGGTTAGGATTGGACCTAGGGTTAGGGTTATGTTGAGGGCTATGGTTAGAGACACGGTTAGGGTTAGGATTGGACCTAGGGATAGGGTTATGTTGAGGACTAGGGTTAGAGGGACGGTGAGGGTTAGGATTGGACCTAGGGTTAGGGTCATGTTTAGGGCTAGTGTTAGAGAGACGGTAGGGTTAGGATTGGACCTTGGGTTAGGGTTATGTTGAGGGCTAGGGTTAGAGAGACGGTCAGGGTTAGGATTGGACCTAGGGTTAGGGTTATGTTGAGGGCTAGGGTTAGAGAGACGTTTATGATTAAGATTGGACCTAGGGTTAGGGTTATGTTGAGGGCTAGGGTTAGAGAGACGGTTACGGTGAGGATTGGACCTAGGGTTAGGGTTATGTTGAGGGCTAGGGTTAGAGACACGGTTAGGGTTAGGATTGGACCTAGGGTTAGGGTTATGCTGGGGCTAGGGTTAGAGAGACGGTTAGGGTTAGGATTGGACCTAGGGTTAGGGTTTTGTTGAGGGCTAGGGTTAGAGAGACGGTTAGGGTTAGGATTAGACCTAGGGTTAGGGTTTTGTTGAGGGCTAGGGTTAGAGAGACGCTTAGGGTTAGGATTGGATCTAGGGTTAGGGTTATGCTGAGGGCTAGGGTTAGAGACACGGTTAGGGTTAGGATTGGACCTAGGGTTAGGGTTATGCTGAGGGCTAGGGTTAGAGAGACGGTTAGGGTTAGGATTTAACCTAGGGTTAGGGTTTTGTTGAGGGCTAGGGTTAGAGAGACGGTTAGGGTTAGGATTGGATCTAGGGTTAGGGTTATGTTGAGGGCTACGGTTAGAGAGGCGGTTAGGGTTAGGATTGTCCCTAGGGTTAGGGTTATGTTGAGGGCTAGGGTTAGAGAGACGGTTAGGGTTAGGATTGGACCTAGGGTTAGGGTTATGTTGAGGGCTAAATTTAGAGAGACGGTTAGGTTTAGGATTGGACCTAGGGTTAGGGTTATGTTGAGGGTTAGGGTTAGAGAGACGGTTAGGGTGAGGATTGGACCTAGGTTTAGGGTTAGGTTGAGGCCTAGTGTTAGAGAGACGGTTAGGGTTAGGATTGGACCTAGGGTGAGGGGTCTGTTGCGGGCTAGGGTTAGAGAGACTGTCAGGGTTAGGATTGGACCTAGGGTTAGGGTTATGTTGAGGGCTCGGGTTAGAGAGACGGTTAAAGTTAGGATTGGACCTAGGGTTAGGGTTATGTTGAGGGCTACGGTTGGAGAGATGGTTAGGGTTATGATTGGACCTAGGGTTAGGTTTATGTTGAAGGCTATGTTTAGAGAGACGGTTACGGTTAGGATTGGACCTAGGGTTAGGGTTATGTTGAACGCTATGGTTAGAGAGACTGTTAGGGTTAGGATTGGACCTAGGGTTAGGGTTATGTTGAGGACTAGTGTTAGAGAGACGGTTAGGGTTAGGATTGCACCTAGGGTTAGGGTTATGTTGAGCGCTAGGGTTAGAGAGACGGTTAGGGTTAGGATTGGACCTAGGGTTAAGGTTATGTTGAGGACTAGGGTTAGAGAGACGGTTAGGTTTAGCATTGGACCTAGGGTTAGGGTTATGTTGAGGGCTAGGGTTAGAGAGACGGTTAGAGTGAGGATTGGACCTAGGCTTAGGGTTATGTTGAGGGCTAGGGTTAGAGACACGGTTAGGGTTAGGATTGGACCTAGGGTTAGGGTTATGTTGAGGGCTAGGGTTAGAGGGACGGTGAGGGTTAGGATTGGACCTAGGGTTATGGTCATGTTGAGGGCTAGTGTTAGAGAGACGGTAGGGTTAGGATTGGACCTTGGGTTAGGGTTATGTTGAGGGCTAGGGTTAGAGAGACGGTCAGGGTTAGGATTGGACCTAGGGTTAGGGTTCTTTTGAGGGCTCGGGTTAGAGAGACGTTTATGATTAAGATTGGACCTAGGGTTAGGGTTTGTTGAGGGGTAGGGTTAGAGAGACGGTTAGGGTTAGGATTGGATCTAGGGTTAGGGTTATGTTGAGGGCTACGGTTAGCGAGGCGGTTAGGGTTAGGATTTAACCTAGGGTTAGGGTTTTGTTGAGGGCTAGGGTTAGAGAGACGGTTAGGGTTAGGATTGGATCTAGGGTTAGGGTTATGTTGAGGGCTACGGTTAGCGAGGCGGTTAGGGTTAGGGTTGTCCCTAGGGTTAGGGTTATGTTGATGGCTAGGGTTACAGAGACGGTTAGGGTTAGGATTGGACCTAGGGTTAGGGTTATGTTGAGGGCTAAAGTTAGAGAGACTGTTAGGTTTAGGATTGGACCTAGGGTTAGGGTTATGTTGAGGGCTAGGGTTAGAGAGACGGTTAGGGTGAGGATTGGACCTAGGTTTAGGGTTATGTTGAGGGCTAAGGTTAGAGAGACGGTTAGGGTTAGGATTGGACCTAGGGTTAGGGTTATGTTGAGGTCTAGGGTTAGAGGGACGGTGAGGGTTAGGATTGGACCTAGGTATAGGGTTATGTTGAGGCCTTGTGTTAGAGAGACGGTTAGGGTTAGGATTGGACCTAGGGTTAGGGTTCTGTTGAGGGCTAGGGTTAGAGAGACTGTCAGGGTTAGGATTGGACCTAGCGTTAGGGTTATGTTGAGGGCTCGGGTTAGAGAGACGGTTAGGGTTAGGATTGTACCTAGGGTTAGGGTTATGTTGAGGGCTAGGGTTAGAGAGATGGTTAGGGTTAGGATTGGACCTAGGGTTAGGGTTATGTTGAGGGCTTTGTTTAGAGAGACGGTTACTGCTAGGATTGGACCTAAGGTTAGGGTTATGTTGAGGGCTCGGGTTAGAGAGACGTTTATGGTTAGGATTGGACCTAGGGTTAGGGTTATGTTGAGGGCTAGGGTTAGAGAGACGGTTAGGGTTAGAATTGGACCTAGGGTTAGGGGTATGTTGAGGGCTAGGGTTAGAGAGACGGTTAGGGTTAGGATTGCACCTAGGGTTAGGGTTATGTTGAGGGCTAGGGTTAGAGAGACGGTTACGGTTAGGATTGGACCTAGGGTTAGGGTTATGTTGAGGGCTATGGTTAGAGACACGGTTAGGGTTAGGATTGGACCTAGGGATAGGGTTATGTTGAGGACTAGGGTTAGAGGGACGGTGAGGGTTAGGATTGGACCTAGGGTTAGGGTCATGTTTAGGGCTAGTGTTAGAGAGACGGTAGGGTTAGGATTGGACCTTGGGTTAGGGTTATGTTGAGGGCTAGGGTTAGAGAGACGGTCAGGGTTAGGATTGGACCTAGGGTTAGGGTTATGTTGAGGGCTATGGTTAGAGAGACGTTTATGATTAAGATTGGACCTAGGGTTAGGGTTATGTTGAGGGCTAGGGTTAGAGAGACGGTTACGGTGAGGATTGGACCTAGGGTTAGGGTTATGTTGAGGGCTAGGGTTAGAGACACGGTTAGGGTTAGGATTGGACCTAGGGTTAGGGTTATGCTGGGGCTAGGGTTAGAGAGACGGTTAGGGTTAGGATTGGACCTAGGGTTAGGGTTTTGTTGAGGGCTAGGGTTAGAGAGACGGTTAGGGTTAGGATTAGACCTAGGGTTAGGGTTTTGTTGAGGGCTAGGGTTAGAGAGACGCTTAGGGTTAGGATTGGATCTAGGGTTAGGGTTATGCTGAGGGCTAGGGTTAGAGACACGGTTAGGGTTAGGATTGGACCTAGGGTTAGGGTTATGCTGAGGGCTAGGGTTAGAGAGACGGTTAGGGTTAGGATTTAACCTAGGGTTAGGGTTTTGTTGAGGGCTAGGGTTAGAGAGACGGTTAGGGTTAGGATTGGATCTAGGGTTAGGGTTATGTTGAGGGCTACGGTTAGAGAGGCGGTTAGGGTTAGGATTGTCCCTAGGGTTAGGGTTATGTTGAGGGCTAGGGTTAGAGAGACGGTTAGGGTTAGGATTGGACCTAGGGTTAGGGTTATGTTGAGGGCTAAATTTAGAGAGACGGTTAGGTTTAGGATTGGACCTAGGGTTAGGGTTATGTTGAGGGTTAGGGTTAGAGAGACGGTTAGGGTGAGGATTGGACCTAGGTTTAGGGTTAGGTTGAGGCCTAGTGTTAGAGAGACGGTTAGGGTTAGGATTGGACCTAGGGTGAGGGGTCTGTTGCGGGCTAGGGTTAGAGAGACTGTCAGGGTTAGGATTGGACCTAGGGTTAGGGTTATGTTGAGGGCTCGGGTTAGAGAGACGGTTAAAGTTAGGATTGGACCTAGGGTTAGGGTTATGTTGAGGGCTACGGTTGGAGAGATGGTTAGGGTTATGATTGGACCTAGGGTTAGGTTTATGTTGAAGGCTATGTTTAGAGAGACGGTTACGGTTAGGATTGGACCTAGGGTTAGGGTTATGTTGAGGGCTCGGGTTAGAGAGACGTTTATGGTTAGGATTGGACCTAGGGTTAGGGTTATGTTGAGGGCTAGGGTTAGAGAGACGGTTAGGGTTAGAATTGGACCTAGGGTTAATGGTATGTTGAGGGCTAGGGTTAGACAGACGGTTAGGGTTAGGATTGCACCTAGGGTTAGGGTTATGTTGAGGGCTAGGGTTAGAGAGACGGTTAGGGTTAGAATTGGACCTAGGGTTAGGGTTATATTGAGGGCTAGGGTTAGAGAGACGGTTAGGGTTAGGATTGGACCTAGGGTTAGTGTTATGTTGAGGGCTAGGGTTAGAGAGACGGTTACGGTTAGGATTGGACCTAGGGTTAGGGTTATGTTGAAGACTAGGGTTAGAGAGACGGTTAGGGTTAGGATTGGACCTAGGGTTAGGGTTATGTTGAGGACTAGGGTTAGAGGGACGGTGAGGGTTAGGATTGGAACTAGGGTTAGGGTTATGTTGAGGGCTAATGTTAGAGAGACGGTTAGGTTTAGCATTGGACCTAGGGTTAAGGTTATGTTGAGGGCTAGGGTTAGAGAGACGGTTAGGGTGAGGATTGGACCTAGGGTTAGGGTTATGTTGAGGGCTAGGGTTAGAGAGACGGTTAGGGTTAGGATTGGACCTAGGGTTATAGTTATGTTGAGGGCTAGGGTTAGAGGGACGGTGAGGGTTAGGATTGGACCTAGAGTTAGGGTCATGTTGAGGTCTAGTGTTAGAGAGACGGTAGGGTTAAGATTGGACCTTGGATTAGGGTTATGTTGAGGGCTAGGGTTAGAGAGACGGTCAGGGTTAGGATTGGACCTAGGGTTAGGTTTATGCTGAGGGCTAGGGTTAGAGAGACGGTTAGGGTTAGGATTGGACCTAGGGTTAGGGTTTTGTTGAGGGCTAGGGTTAGAGAGACGGTTAGGGTTAGGATTGGACCTAGGGTTATGGTTTTGTTGAGGGCTAGGGTTAGAGATACGGTTAGGGTTAGGATTGGATCTAGGGTTAGGGTTATGCTGAGGGCTAGGGTTAGAGACACGGTTAGGGTTAGGATTGGACCTAGGGTTAGGGTTATGCTGAGGGCTAGATTTAGAGAGACGGTTAGGGTTAGGATTTAACCTAGGGTTAGGGTTTTGTTGAGGGCTAGGGTTAGAGAGACGGTTAGGGTTAGGATTGTATCTAGGGTTAGGGTTATGTTGAGGGCTATGGTTAGAGAGGCGGTTGGGGTTAGGATTTTCCCTAGGGTTAGGGTTATGTTGAGGGCTAGGGTTAGAGAGACGGTTAGTTTAGGATTAGACCTAGGGTTAGGGTTATGTTGAGGGCTAAAGTCAGAGAGACGGTTAGGTTTAGGATAGGACCTAGGGTTAGGGTTATATTGAGGGCTAGGGTTAGAGAGACGGTTAGGGTGAGGATTGGACCTAGGGTTAGGGTTTGTTGAGGGCTAGGGTTAGAGAGACTGTCAGGGTTAGGATTGGACCTAGGGTTAGGGTTATGTTGAGGGCTCGGGTTAGAGAGACGGTTAGGGTTAGGATTGGACCTAGGGTTAGGGGTATGTTGAGGGCTAGGGTTAGAGAGATGGTTAGGGTTAGGATTGGACCTAGGGTTACGGTTATGTTGAGGGCTATGTTTAGAGAGACGGTTACGGTTAGGATTGGACCTAGTGTTAGGATTATGTTGAGGGCTCGGGTTAGAGAGACGTTTATGGTTAGGATTGGACCTAGGGTTAGGGTTATGTTGACGGCTAGGGTTAGAGAGACGGTTAGGGTTAGAATTGGACCTAGGGTTAGGGGTATGTTGAGGGCTAGGGTTAGAGAGACGGTTAGGGTTAGGATTGCACCTAGGGTTAGGGTTATGTTGAGGGCTAGGGTTAGAGAGACATTTGGGTTAGGATTGGACCTAGGGTTAGGGTTATGTTGAGGGCTAGGGTTAGAGAGAGGGTTACGGTTAGGATTGGACCTAGGGTTAGCGTTATGTTGAAGGCTAGGGTTAGAGAGACGGTTAGGGTTAGGATTGGACCTAGGGTTAGGGTTATGTTGAGGACTAGGGTTAGAGGGACGGTGAAGGATAGGATTGGACCTAGGGTTAGGGTTATGTTGAGGGCTAAAGTTAGAGAGACGGTGAGGTTTAGCATTGGACCTAGGGTTAGGGTTATGTTGAGGGCTAGGTTTAGAGAGACGGTTAGGGTGAGGATTGGACCTAGGGTTAGGGTTATGGTGAGGGCTAGGGTTAGAGACACGGTTAGGGTTAGGATTGGACGTAGGGTTAGGGTTATGTTGAGGGCTAGGGTTAGAGGGACGGTGAGGGTTAGGATTGGACCTAGGGTTAGGGTCATGTTGAGGGCTAGTGTTAGAGAGACGGTAGGGTTAGGATTGGATCTAGGGTTAGGGTTATGTTGAGGGCTACGGTTAGAGAGGCGGTTAGGGTTAGGATTGTCCCTAGGGTTAGGGTTATGTTGAGGGCTAGGGTTAGAGAGACGGTTAGGGTTAGGATTGTACCTAGGGTTAGGGTTATGTTGAGGGCTAGGGTTAGAGAGATGGTTAGGGTTAGGATTGGACCTAGGGTTAGGGTTATGTTGAGGGCTTTGTTTAGAGAGACGGTTACTGTTAGGATTGGACCTAAGGTTAGGGTTATGTTGAGGGCTCGAGTTAGAGAGACGTTTATGGTTAGGATTGGACCTAGGGTTAGGGTTATGTTGAGGGCTAGGGTTAGAGAAACGGTTAGGGTTAGAATTGGACCTAGGGTTAGGGGTATGTTGAGGGCTAGGGTTAGAGAGACGGTTAGGGTTAGGATTGCACCTAGGGTTAGGGTTATGTTGAGGGCTAGGGTTAGAGAGACGGTTAGGGTTAGGATTGGACCTAGGGTTAGGGTTATGTTGAGGGCTAGGGTTAGAGAGACGGTTACGGTTAGGATTGGACCTAGGGTTAGGGTTATGTTGAGGGCTATCGTTAGAGACACGGTTAGGGTTAGGATTGGACCTAGGGATAGGGTTATGTTGAGGGCTAGGGTTAGAGGGACGGTGAGGGTTAGGATTGGACCTAGGGTTAGGGTCATGTTTAGGGCTAGTGTTAGAGAGACGGTAGGGTTAGGATTGGACCTTGGGTTAGGGTTATGTTGAGGGCTAGGGTTAGAGAGACGGTCAGAGTTAGGATTGGACCTAGGGTTAGGGTTATGTTGAGGGCTAGGGTTAGAGAGACGTTTATGATTAAGATTGGACCTAGGGTTAGGGTTATGTTGAGGGCTAGGGTTAGAGAGACGGTTACGGTGAGGATTGGACCTAGGGTTAGGGTTATGTTGAGGGCTAGGGTTAGAGACACGGTTAGGGTTAGGATTGGACCTAGGGTTAGGGTTATGCTGAGGGCTAGGGTTAGAGAGACGGTTAGGGTTAGGATTGGACCTAGGGTTAGGGTTTTGTTGAGGGCTAGGGTTAGAGAGACGGTTAGGGTTAGGATTGGACCTAGGTTTAGGGTTATGTTGAGGCCTAGTGTTAGAGAGACGGTTAGGGTTAGGATTGGACCTAGGGTTAGGGTTATGCTGAGGGCTATGGTTAGAGAGACGGTTAGGGTTAGGATTTAACCTAGGGTTAGGGTTTTGTTGAGGGCTAGGGTTAGAGAGACGGTTAGGGTTAGGATTGGATCTAGGGTTAGGGTTATGTTGAGGGCTACGGTTAGGGAGGCGGTTAGGGTTAGGATTGTCCCTAGGGTTAGGGTTATGTTGAGGGCTAGGGTTAGAGGGACAGTGAGGGTTAGGGTTGGACCTAGGGTTAGGGTTATGTTGAGGGCTAGGGTTAGAGAGATGGTTAGGGTTAGGATTGGACCTATGTTTAGGGTTATGTTGAGGGCTAGGGTTAGAGAGACGGTTAGGGTTATGATTGGACCTCGGTTTAGGGTTATGTTGAGGGCTGGGGTTAGAGAGACGGTTACGGTTAGGATTCTACCTAGGGTTAGGGTTATGTTAAGGGCTAGGGTTAGAGAGACGGTTAGGGTTAGGATTGGACCTAGGGTTAGGGTTATGTTGAGGGCAAGGGTTAGAGGGACGGTGAGGGTTAGGATTGGACCTAGGGTTAGGGTTATGTTGAGGGCTAAAGTTAGAGAGACGGTTAGGTTTAGCATTGGACCTAGGGTTAGGGTTATGTTGAGGGCTAGGGTTAGAGAGACGGTTAGGGTTAGAATTGGAGCTAGGGTTAATGGTATGTTGAGGGCTAGGGTTAGAGAGACGGTTAGGGTTAGGATTGCACCTAGGGTTAGGGTTATGTTGAGGGCTAGGGTTAGACAGACGGTTAGGGTTAGGATTGGACCTAGGGTTAGGTTTATGTTGAGGGCTAGGGTTAGAGAGACGGTTAGGGTTAGGATTGAACCTAGGGTTAGGGTTATGTTGAGGGCTAGGGTTAGAGAGACGGTTACGGTTAGGATTGGACCTAGGGTTAGGGTTATGTTGAAGACTAGGGTTAGAGAGACGGTTAGGGTTAGGATTGGACCTAGGGTTAGGGTTATGTTGAGGACTAGGGTTAGAGGGACGGTGAGGGATAGGATTGGACCTAGGGTTAGGGTTATGTTGAGGGCTAAAGTTAGAGAGACGGTTAGGTTTAGCCTTGGACCTAGGGTTAAGGTTATGTTGAGGGCTAGGGTTAGAGAGACGGTTAGGGTGAGGATTGTACCTAGGGTTAGGGTTATGTTGAGGGCTAGGGTTAGAGACACGGTTAGGGTTAGGATTGGACCTAGGGTTAGGGTTATGTTGAGGGCTAGGGTTAGAGGGACGGTGAGGGTTAGGATTGGACCTTGAGTTAGGGTCATGTTGAGGGCTAGGGTTAGAGAGACGGTAGGGTTAGGATTGGACCTTGGGTTAGGGTTATGTTGAGCGCTAGGGTTAGAGAGACGGTCAGGGTTAGGATTGGACCTAGGGTTAGGGTTATGTTGAGGCCTCGGGTTAGAGAGACGTTTATGATTAAGATTGGACCTAGGGTTAGGGTTATGTTGAGGGCTAGGGTTAGAGAGACGGTTACGGTTAGGATTGGACCTAGGGTTAGGGTTATGTTGAGGGCTAGGGTTAGAGACACGGTTAGGGTTAGGATTGGACCTAGGGTTAGGGTTATGCTGAGGGCTAGGGTTAGAGAGACGGTTAAGGTTAGGATTGGACCTAGGGTTAGGGTTTTGTTGAGGGCTAGGTTTAGAGAGCCGGTTAGGGTTAGGATTGGACCTAGGGTTAGGGTTTTGTTGAGGGCTAGGGTTAGAGATACGGTTATGGTTAGGATTGGATCTAGGGTTAGGGTTATGCTGAGGGCTAGATTTAGAGAGACTGTTAGGGTTAGGATTTAAACTAGGGTTAGGGTTTTGTTTAGGGCTAGGGTTAGAGAGACGGTTAGGGTTAGGATTGTATCTAGGGTTAGGGTTATGTTGAGGACTATGGTTAGAGAGGCGGTTGGGGTTAGGATTTTCCCTAGGGTTAGGGTTATGTTGAGGGCTAGGGTTAGAGAGACGGTTAGGGTTAGGATTGGACCTAGGGTTAGGGTTATGTTGAGGGCTAAAGTTAGAGAGACGGTTAGGTTTAGGATTGGACCTAGGGTTAGGGTTATGTTGAGGGCTAGGGTTAGAGAGACGGTTAGGGTGAGGATTGGACCTAGGGTTAGGGTTATGTTGAGGGCTAGGGTTAGAGAGACGGTTAGGGTTAGGATTGGACCTAGGGTTAGGGTTATGTTGAGGGCTAGGGTTAGAGGGACGGTGAGGGTTAGGATTGGACCTAGGTTTAGGGTTATGTTGAGGCCTAGTGTTAGAGAGACGGTTAGGGTTAGGATTGGACCTAGGGTTAGGGTTCTGTTGAGGACTAGGGTTAGAGAGACTGTCAGGGTTAGGATTGGACCTAGGGTTAGGGTTATGTTGAGGGCTTAGGTTAGAGAGACTGTTAGGGTTAGGATTGGACATAGGGTTAGGGTTATGTTGAGGGCTAGGGTTAGAGAGATGGTTAGGGTTAGGATTGGACCTAGGGTTAGGGTTATGTTGAGGGCTATGTTTAGAGAGACGGTTACGGTTAGGATTGGACCTAGGGTTAGGGTTATGTTGAGGACTCGGGTTAGAGAGACGTTTATGGTTAGGATTGGACCTAGGGTTAGGGTTACGTTGAGGGCTAGGTTTAGAGAGACGGTTAGGGTTAGAATTGGACCTAGGGTTAGGGGTATGTTGAGGGCTAGGGTTAGAGGGACGGTTAGGGTTAGGATTGCACCTAGGGTTAGGTTTATGTTGAGGGCTAGGGTTAGAGAGACGGTTAGGGTTAGGATTGGACCTAGGGTTAGGGTTATGTTGAGGGCTAGGGTTAGAGAGACGGTTAGGGTTAGGATTGGAACTAGGGTTAGGGTTATGTTGAGGGGTAGGGTTAGAGAGACGGTTACGGTTAGGATTGGACCTAGGGTTAGGGTTATGTTGAAGGCTAGTGTTAGAGAGACGGTTAGGGTTAGGATTGGACCTAGGGTTAGGGTTATGTTGAGGACTAGGGTTAGAGGGACGGTGAGGGTTAGGATTGGACCTAGGGTTAGGGTTATGTTGAGGGCTAGGGCTAGAGAGACGGTTACGGTTAGGATTGGACCTAGGGTTAGGGTTATGTTGAGGGCTAGGGTTAGAGAGACGGTAAGGGTTAGGATTGGACCTAGGGTTAGGGTTCTGTTGACGGCTAGGGTTAGAGGGACGGTTAGGGTTAGGATTGGACCTAGGGTTAGGGTTATGTGAGGGCTAGTTTTAGAGAGACGGTCAGGGTTACGATTGGACATAGGATTAGCGTTATGCTGAGGGCTAGGGTTAGAGAGACGGTTAGGGTTAGGATTGGACCTAGGGTTAGGGCTATGTTGAGGGCTAGGGTTAGAGAGACGATTAGGGTTAGGATTGCACCTAGGGTTAGGGTTAGGTTGAGGGCTAGGGTTAGAGAGAAGGTTAGGTTTAGGATTGAACGTAGAGTTAGGGTTATGTTGAGGGCTAGGGTTAGAGAGACGGTTAGGGTGAGGATTGGACCTAGGGTAGGGTTATGTTGAGGGCTAGGGTTAGAGAGACGGTTAGGGTTAGGATTGGACCTAGGGTTATGGTTCTGTTGAGGGCTAGGGTTAGAGAGACGGTTAGGGTTAGGATTGGACCTAGGGTTAGGGTTAGGTTGAGGGCTAGGGTTAGAGAGACGGTTAGGTTTAGGATTGGACCTAGGGTTAGGGTTATGTTCAGGGCTAGGGTTAGAGAGATGGTTAGGGTTAGGATTGGACCTAGGGTTAGGATTAGGTTGAGGGCCAGGTTTAGAGAGAGGGTTAGGTTTAGGATTGGACCTAGGGTTAGGGTTATGTTGAGGGCTAGGTTTAGAGAGACGGTTAGGGTTAGGATTGGACCTAGGGTTAGGGTTATGTTGAAGGCTAGGGTTAGAGAGACGGTTAGGGTTAGGATTGGACCTAGGGTTAGGGTTATGTTGAGGGCTAGGGTTAGAGAGACGGTTACGGTTAGGATTGGACCTAGGGTTAGGGTTATGTTGAGGGCTAGGGTTAGAGACACGGTTAGGGTTTGGATTGGACCTAGGGTTAGGGTTATACTGAGGGCTAGGGTTAGAGAGAGGTTATGGTTAGGATTGGACCTAGGGTTAGGGTTTTGTTGACGGCTAGGGTTAGAGAGACGGTTAGGCTTAGCATTGGATTTAGGGTTAGGGTTATGTTGCGGGCTAAGGTTAGAGATGCCGTTAGGGTTAGGATTGGACCTAGGGTTAGGGTTATGTTGAGGGCTAGGGTTAGAAAGACGGTTAGGGTTAGGATTGGACCTAGGGTTAGGGTTAGGTTGAGGGCTAAAGTTAGAGAAACTGTTAGGTTTAGGATTGGACCTAGGGTTAGTGTTATGTTGAGGACTAGGGTTAGAGAGACGGTTAGGGTGAGGATTGGACCTAGGGTTAGGGTTATGTTGAGGGCTAGGGTTAGAGAGACGGTTAGGGTTAGGATTGGACCAAGGGTTAGGGTTATGTTGAGGGCTAGGGTTAGAGGGTCGGTGAGGGTTAGGATTGGACCTAGGGTTAGGGTTATGTTCAGGGCTACTGTTAGAAAGACGGTTAGGGTTAGGATTAGCCCTAGGGTTAGGGTTATGTTGAGGGCTAGGGTAGAGAGACGGTCAGAGTTAGGATTGGACCTAGGGTTAGGGTTATGTTGAGGGCTCGGTTAGAGAGACGTTTATGGTTAGGATTGGACCTAGGGTTCGGGTTATGTTGAGGGCTAGGGATAGAGAGACGGTTAGGGTTAGAATTGGACCTAGGGTTAGGGTTATATTGAGGGCTAGGGTTATAGAGACGGTTAGGGTTAGGATTGCACCTAGGGTTAGGGTTATGTTGAGGGCTACGGTTAGAGAGATGGTTAGGGTTAGGATTCGACCTAGGGTTAGGGTTATGTTGAGGGCTAGGGTTAGAGAGACGGTTAGGGTTAGGATTGGAACTAGGGTTAGGGTTATGTTGAGGGCTCGGGTTAGAGAGACGTTTATGATTAAGATTGGACCTAGGGTTAGGGTTATGTTGAGGGCTAAGGTTAGAAAGACGGTTAGGATTAGGATTGGACCTAGGGTTAGGGTTATGTTGATTGCTAGGTTTAGAGAGGCGGTTGGGGTTAGGATTGGATCTAGGGTTAGAGTTATGTTGAGGGCTATGGTTAGAGAGACGGTTAGGGTTAGGATTGGACATAGGGTTAGGGTTATGTTGAGGGCTAAAGTTAGAGAGACGGTTAGGTTTAGCATTGGACCTAGGGTTAAGGTTATGTTGAGGGCTAGGGTTAGAGAGACGGTTAGGGTGAGGATTGGACCTAGGGTTAGGGTTATGTTGAGTGCTAGGGTTAGAGACACGGTTAGGGTTAGGATTGGACCTAGGGTTAGGGTTATGTTGAGGGCAGGGTTAGAGGGACGGTGAGGGTTAGGATTGGACCTAGGGTTAGGGTCATGTTGAGGGCTAGTGTTAGAGAGACGGTTAGGGTTAGAATTGGACCTTGGGTTAGGGTTATGTTGAGGGCTAGGGTTAGAGAGACGGTCAGGTTTAGGATTGGGCCTAGGGTTAGTGTTATGTTGAGGGCTAGGGTTAGAGAGATGGTTAGGTTTAGGATTGGACCTAGGGTTAGGGTTACGTTGAGGTCTAGGGTTAGAGAGACGGTTAGGTTTAGGATTGGACCTAGGGTTAGGGTTATGTTGAGGGCTAAGGTTAGATAGACGGTTAGGGTTAGGATTGGACCTAGGTTTAGGGTTAGGTTGAGGGGTAGGGTTAGAGAGATGGTTAGGTTTAGGATTGGACCTAGGGTTAGGGTTATGTTGAGGGCTAGGTTTAGAGAGATGGTTAGGGTTAGGATTGGACCTAGGGTTAGGGTTAGGTTGAGGGCTAGGGTTACAGAGACGTTTATGGTTAGGATTGGACCTAGGGTTCGGGTTATGTTGAGGGCTAGGGATAGAGAGACGGTTAGGGTTAGAATTGGACCGAGGGTTAGGGTTATGTTGAGGGCTAGTGTTAGAGAGACGGTTAGGGTTAGGATTGGACCTAGGGTTAGGGTTATGTTGAGGGCTAGTGTTAGAGAGACGGTTAGGGTTAGGATTGGACCTAGGGTTAGGGTTATGTTGAGGGCTAGGGTTAGAGAGACGGTTAGGGTTAGGATTGGACCTAGGGTTATAGTTATGTTGAGGGATAGGGTTAGAGAGACGGTTAGGGTTAGAATTGGACCGAGGGTTAAGGTTATGTTGAGCCTAGGGTTAGAGAGACGGTTAGGGTTAGGATTGCACCTAGGGTTAGGGTTATGTTGAGGGCTAGGTTTAGAGAGACGGTCAGGGTTAGGATTGGGGCTAGGGTTAGGGTTATGTTGAGGGCTTGGGTTAGAGAGACGTTTATGGTTAGGATTGGACCTAGGGTTAGGGTTATGTTGAGGGCTAGGGTTAGAGAGACGGTTAGGGTTAGAATTGGACCTAGGGTTAGGGGTATGTTGAGGGCTAGGGTTAGAGAGACGGTTAGGGTTAGTATTCCACCTAGGGTTAGGGTTATGTTGAGGGCTAGGGTTAGAGAGACGGTTAGGGTTAGGATTGGACCTTGGGTTAGGGTTATGTTGAGGGCTAGGGTTAGAGAGACGGTTAGGGTTAGGATTGGACCTAGGGTTAGTGTTATGTTGAGGGCTAGGGTTAGAGAGATGGTTAGCGTTAGGATTGGACCTAGGGTTAGGGTTATGTTGAGGGCTAGGGTTAGAGAGACCGTTAGGGTTAGGATTGGACCTAGGGTTAGGGTTCTGTTGAGGGCTAGGGTTAGAGAGACGGTCAGGGTTAGGATTGGACCTAGGGTTAGGTTTATGTTGAGGGCTCGGTTTAGAGAGACGTTTATGGTTAGGATTGTACCTAGGGTTAGGTTTATGTTGAGGGCTAGGGTTAGAGGGACGGTGAGGGTTAGGATTGGACCTAGGGTTAGGGTTATGTTGAGGGCTAGTGTTAGAGAGACGGTTAGGGTTAGGATTGGACCTAGGGTTAGGGTTATGTTGAGGTCTAGGGTGAGAGACGGTTAGGGTTAGGATTGGACCTACGGTTAGAGTTATGTTGAGGGATAGGGTTAGAGAGACGGTTAGGGTTAGAATTGGACCGACGGTTAAGGTTATGTTGAGGGCTAGGGTTAGAGAGACGGTTAGGGTTAGGATTGCACCTAGGGTTAGGGTTATGTTGAGGGCTAGGGTTAGAGAGACGGTTAGGGTTAGGATTGGACCTAGGCTTAGGGTTATGTTGAGTGCTAGGTTTAGAGAGGCGGTTAGGGTTAGGATTGGACCTAGGGTTAGAGTTATGTTGAGGGCTATGGTTAGAGAGACGGTTAGGGTTAGGATTGGACCTAGGGTTAGGGTTATGTTGAGGGCTAAAGTTAGAGAGACGCATAGGTTTAGCATTGGACCTAGGGTTAGGGTTATGTTGGGGGCTAGGGTTAGAGAGACGGTTAGGGTGAGGATTGGACCTAGGGTTAGGGTTATGTTGAGGGCTAGGGTTAGAGAGACGGTTAGGGTGAGGATTGGACCTAGGGTTAGGGTTATGTTGAGGGCTAGGGTTAGAGGGACGGTGAGGGTTAGGATTGGACCTAGGATTAGGGTCATGTTGAGGGCTAGTGTTAGAGAGACGGTTAGGGTTAGGATTGGACCTTGGGTTAGGGTTATGTTTAGGGCTAGGGTTAGAGAGCCGGTCAGGGTTAGAATTGGACCTAGGGTTAGGGTTATGTTGAGGGCTAGGGTTAGAGAGACGGTTAGGATTAGGATTGGACCTAGGGTTAGGGTTATGTTGAGGGCTAGGGTTAGAGAGACGGTTAGGGGTAGGATTGGACCTAGGGTTAGGGTTATGTTGAGGGCTAGGGTTAGAGAGATGGTTACGCTTAGTTTTGGACCTAGGGTTAGAGTTATGTTGAGGGCTAGGGTTAGAGAGACGGTTAGGGTTAGGATTGGACCTAGGGTTAGGGGTAAGTTGAGGGCTAGGTTTAGAGAGATAGTTAGGGTTAGGATTTGACCTAGGGTTAGGGTTATGGTGAGGGCTAGGGTTAGAGGGACGGTGAGGGTTAGGATTGGACCTAGGGTTAGGGTTAGGTTGAGGGCTAGGGTTAGAGAGACGGTTAGGGTTAGGATTGGACCTATGGTTAGCGTTATGCTGAGGGCTAGGGTTAGAGAGACGGTTAGGTTTAGGATTGGACCTAGGGTTAGGGTTATGTTGAGGGCTAGGGTTAGAGAGACGGTTAGGGTTAGGATTGGACCTAGGGTTAGGGTTAGGTTGAGGGCTAGGGTTAGAGAGACGGTTAGGTTTAGGATTGGACCTAGGGTTAGGGTTATGTTGAGGGGTAGGGTTAGAGAAACGGTTACGCTGAGGATTGGACCTAGGGTTAGGGTTATGTTGAGGGCTAGGGTTAGAGAGACGGTTATGGTTAGGATTGGATCTAGGGTTAGGGTTATGTTGAGGGCTAGGGTTAGAGACAGGGTTAAGGTAAGGATTGGACCTAGGGTTAGGGTTATGCTGAGGGCTAGGGTTAAAGAGATGGTTAGGGTTAGGATTGGACCTAGGGTTAGGGTTATGTTGAGGGCTAGGGTTAGAGAGACGGTTAGGGTGAGGATTGGACCTAGGGTTAGGGTTATGTTGAGGGCTAGGGTTAGAGGGACGGTGAGGGTTAGGATTGGACCTAGGATTAGGGTCATGTTGAGGGCTAGTGTTAGAGAGACGGTTAGGGTTAGGATTGGACCTTGGGTTAGGGTTATGTTTAGGGCTAGGGTTAGAGAGCCGGTCAGGGTTAGAATTGGACCTAGGGTTAGGGTTATGTTGAGGGCTAGGGTTAGAGAGACGGTTAGGGTTAGGATTGGACCTAGGGTTAGGGTTATGTTGAGGGCTAGGGTTAGAGAGACGGTTAGGGGTAGGATTGGACCTAGGGTTAGGGTTATGTTGAGGGCTATGGTTAGAGAGATGGTTACGCTTAGTTTTGGACCTAGGGTTAGAGTTATGTTGAGGGCTAGGGTTAGAGAGACGGTTAGGGTTAGGATTGGACCTAGGGTTAGGGTTAAGTTGAGGGCTAGGTTTAGAGAGATAGTTAGGGTTAGGATTTGACCTAGGGTTAGGGTTATGGTGAGGGCTAGGGTTAGAGGGACGGTGAGGGTTAGGATTGGACCTAGGGTTAGGGTTAGGTTGAGGGCTAGGGTTAGAGAGACGGTTAGGGTTAGGATTGGACCTATGGTTAGCGTTATGCTGAGGGCTAGGGTTAGAGAGACTGTTAGGTTTAGGATTGGACCTAGGGTTAGGGTTATGTTGAGGGCTAGGGTTAGAGAGACGGTTAGGGTTAGGATTGGACCTAGGGTTAGGGTTAGGTTGAGGGCTAGGGTTAGAGAGACGGTTAGGTTTAGGATTGGACCTAGGGTTAGGGTTATGTTGAGGGGTAGGGTTAGAGAAACGGTTACGCTGAGGATTGGACCTAGGGTTAGGGTTATGTTGAGGGCTAGGGTTAGAGAGACGGTTATGGTTAGGATTGGATCTAGGGTTAGGGTTATGTTGAGGGCTAGGGTTAGAGACAGGGTTAAGGTAAGGATTGGACCTAGGGTTAGGGTTATGCTGAGGGCTAGGGTTAAAGAGATGGTTAGGGTTAGGATTGGACCTAGGGTTAGGGTTATGTTGAGGGCTAGGGTTAGAGAGACGGTTAGGTTTAGGATTGGACCTAGGGTTAGGGTTATGTTGAGGGTTAGGTTTAGAGAGACGGTTAGGGTGAGGATTGGACCTAGGGTTAGGGTTATGTTGAGGGCTAGGGTTAGAGGGACGGTGAGGGTTAGGATTGGACCTAGGGTTAGGGCTAGGTTGAGGGCTAGGGTTGGAGAGACGGTTAGGTTTAGGATTGGACCTAGGGTTAGGGTTATGTTGAGGGCTAGGGTTAGAGAGATGGTTAGGGTTAGGATTGGACCTAGGGTTAGGGTTAGGTTGAGGTCTAGGTTTAGAGACACGCTTAGGTTTAGGATTGGACCTAGGGTTAGGGTTATGTTGAGGGCTAGGGTTAGAGAGACGATTAGGGTTAGGAATGGACCTAGGGTTAGGGTTATGTTGAAGGCTAGGGTTAGAGAGACGGTTAGGGTTAGGATTGGACCTAGGGTTAGGGTTATGTTGAGGGCTAGGGTTAGAGAGACGGTTACGGTTAGGATTGGACCTAGGGTTAGGGTTATGTTGAGGGCTAGGGTTAGAGACACGGTTAGGGTTAGGATTGGACCTAGGGTTAGGGTTATACTGAGGGCTAGGGTTAGAGAGAGGTTATGGTTAGGATTGGACCTAGGGTTAGGGTTTTGTTGAGGGCTAGGGTTAGAGAGACGGTTAGGGTTAGGATTGGATTTAGGGTTAGGGTTATGTTGAGGGCTAAGGTTAGAGAGGCCGTTAGGGTTAGGATTGGACCTAGGGTTAGGGTTATGTTGAGGGCTAGGGTTAGAAAGACGGTTAGGGTTAGGATTGGACCTAGGGTTAGGGTTAGGTTGAGGGCTAAAGTTAGAGAAACTGTTAGGTTTAGGATTGGACCTAGGGTTAGGGTTATGTTGAGGGCTAGGGTTAGAGGGTCGGTGAGAGTTAGGATTGGACCTAGGGTTAGGGTTATGTTGAGGGCTAGTGTTAGAGAGACGGTTAGGGTTAGGATTGCACCTAGGGATAGGGTTATGTTGAGGGCTAGATTAGAGAGACGGTTAGGGTTAGGATTGCACCTAGGGTTAGGGTTATGTTGAGGGCTAGGGTTAGAGAGACGGTTAGGGTTAGGATTGCACCTAGGGTTAGGGTTATGTTGAGGGCTAGTGTTAGAGAGACGGTAGGGTTAGGATTGGACCTAGGGTTAGGGTTATGTGAGGGCTAGTTTTAGAGAGACGGTCAGGGTTACGATTGGACATAGGATTAGCGTTATGCTGAGGGCTAGGGTTAGAGAGACGGTTAGGGTTAGGATTGGACCTAGGGTTAGGGCTATGTTGAGGGCTAGGGTTAGAGAGACGATTAGGGTTAGGATTGCACCTAGGGTTAGGGTTAGGTTGAGGGCTAGGGTTAGAGAGAAGGTTAGGTTTAGGATTGAACGTAGAGTTAGGGTTATGTTGAGGGCTAGGGTTAGAGAGACGGTTAGGGTGAGGATTGGACCTAGGGTAGGGTTATGTTGAGGGCTAGGGTTAGATAGACGGTTAGGGTTAGGATTGGACCTAGGGTTATGGTTCTGTTGAGGGCTAGGGTTAGAGAGACGGTTAGGGTTAGGATTGGACCTAGGGTTAGGGTTAGGTTGAGGGCTAGGGTTAGAGAGACGGTTAGGTTTAGGATTGGACCTAGGGTTAGGGTTATGTTCAGGGCTAGGGTTAGAGAGATGGTTAGGGTTAGGATTGGACCTAGGGTTAGGATTAGGTTGAGGGCCAGGTTTAGAGAGAGGGTTAGGTTTAGGATTGGACCTAGGGTTAGGGTTATGTTGAGGGCTAGGTTTAGAGAGACGGTTAGGGTTAGGATTGGACCTAGGGTTAGGGTTATGTTGAAGGCTAGGGTTAGAGAGACGGTTAGGGTTAGGATTGGACCTAGGGTTAGGGTTATGTTGAGGGCTAGGGTTAGAGAGACGGTTACGGTTAGGATTGGACCTAGGGTTAGGGTTATGTTGAGGGCTAGGTTTAGAGACACGGTTAGGGTTAGGATTGGACCTAGGGTTAGGGTTATACTGAGGGCTAGGGTTAGAGAGAGGTTATGGTTAGGATTGGACCTAGGGTTAGGGTTTTGTTGACGGCTAGGTTTAGAGAGACGGTTAGGCTTAGCATTGGATTTAGGGTTAGGGTTATGTTGCGGGCTAAGGTTAGAGATGCCGTTAGGGTTAGGATTGGACCTAGGGTTAGGGTTATGTTGAGGGCTAGGGTTAGAAAGACGGTTAGGGTTAGGATTGGACCTAGGGTTAGGGTTAGGTTGAGGGCTAAAGTTAGAGAAACTGTTAGGTTTAGGATTGGACCTAGGGTTAGTGTTATGTTGAGGACTAGGGTTAGAGAGACGGTTAGGGTGAGGATTGGACCTAGGGTTAGGGTTATGTTGAGGGCTAGGGTTAGAGAGACGGTTAGGGTTAGGATTGGACCAAGGATTAGGGTTATGTTGAGGGCTAGGGTTAGAGGGTCGGTGAGGGTTAGGATTGGACCTAGGGTTAGGGTTATGTTCAGGGCTACTGTTAGAAAGACGGTTAGGGTTAGGATTAGCCCTAGGGTTAGGGTTATGTTGAGGGCTAGGGTAGAGAGACGGTCAGAGTTAGGATTGGACCTAGGGTTAGGGTTATGTTGGGGGCTCGGTTAGAGAGACGTTTATGGTTAGGATTGGACCTAGGGTTCGGGTTATGTTGAGGGCTAGGGATAGAGAGACGGTTAGGGTTAGAATTGGACCTAGGGTTAGGGTTATATTGAGGGCTAGGGTTATAGAGACGGTTAGGGTTAGGATTGCACCTAGGGTTAGGGTTATGTTGAGGGCTACGGTTAGAGAGATGGTTAGGGTTAGGATTCGACCTAGGGTTAGGGTTATGTTGAGGGCTAGGGTTAGAGAGACGGTTAGGGTTAGGATTGGAACTAGGGTTAGAGAGACGGTTACGGTTAGGATTGGACCTAGGGTTAGGGTTATGTTGAGGGCTAAGGTTAGAAAGACGGTTAGGATTAGGATTGGACCTAGGGTTAGGGTTATGTTGATTGCTAGGTTTAGAGAGGCGGTTGGGGTTAGGATTGGATCTAGGGTTAGAGTTATGTTGAGGGCTATGGTTAGAGAGACGGTTAGGGTTAGGATTGGACATAGGGTTAGGGTTATGTTGAGGGCTAAAGTTAGAGAGACGGTTAGGTTTAGCATTGGACCTAGGGTTAAGGTTATGTTGAGGGCTAGGGTTAGAGAGACGGTTAGGGTGAGGATTGGACCTAGGGTTAGGGTTATGTTGAGGGCTAGGGTTAGAGACACGGTTAGGGTTAGGATTGGACCTAGGGTTAGGGTTATGTTGAGGGCAGGGTTAGAGGGACGGTGAGGGTTAGGATTGGACCTAGGGTTAGGGTCATGTTGAGGGCTAGTGTTAGAGAGACGGTTAGGGTTAGAATTGGACCTTGGGTTAGGGTTATGTTGAGGGCTAGGGTTAGAGAGACGGTCAGGTTTAGGATTGGGCCTAGGGTTAGTGTTATGTTGAGGGCTAGGGTTAGAGAGATGGTTAGGTTTAGGATTGGACCTAGGGTTAGGGTTACGTTGAGGTCTAGGGTTAGAGAGACGGTTAGGTTTAGGATTGGACCTAGGGTTAGGGTTATGTTGAGGGCTAAGGTTAGATAGACGGTTAGGGTTAGGATTGGACCTAGGTTTAGGGTTAGGTTGAGGGCTAGGGTTAGAGAGATGGTTAGGTTTAGGATTGGACCTAGGGTTAGGGTTATGTTGAGGGCTAGGGTTAGAGAGATGGTTAGGGTTAGGATTGGACCTAGGGTTAGGGTTAGGTTGAGGGCTAGGGTTACAGAGACGTTTATGGTTAGGATTGGACCTAGGGTTCGGGTTATGTTGAGGGCTAGGGATAGAGAGACGGTTAGGGTTAGAATTGGACCGAGGGTTAGGGTTATGTTGAGGGCTAGTGTTAGAGAGACGGTTAGGGTTAGGATTGGACCTAGGGTTAGGGTTATGTTGAGGGCTAGTGTTAGAGAGACGGTTAGGGTTAGGATTGGACCTAGGGTTAGGGTTATGTTGAGGGCTAGGGTTAGAGAGACGGTTAGGGTTAGGATTGGACCTAGGGTTAGAGTTATGTTGAGGGATAGGGTTAGAGAGACGGTTAGGGTTAGAATTGGACCGAGGGTTAAGGTTATGTTGAGCCTAGGGTTAGAGAGACGGTTAGGGTTAGGATTGCACCTAGGGTTAGGGTTATGTTGAGGGCTAGGTTTAGAGAGACGGTCAGGGTTAGGATTGGGGCTAGGGTTAGGGTTATGTTGAGGGCTTGGGTTAGAGAGACGTTTCTGGTTAGGATTGGACCTAGGGTTAGGGTTATGTTGAGGGCTAGGGTTAGAGGGACGGTGAGGGTTAGGATTGGACCTAGGGTTAGGGCTAGGTTGAGGGCTAGGGTTGGAGAGACGGTTAGGTTTAGGATTGGACCTAGGGTTAGGGTTATGTTGAGGGCTAGGGTTAGAGAGATGGTTAGGGTTAGGATTGGACCTAGGGTTAGGGTTAGGTTGAGGGCTAGGTTTAGAGAGACGCTTAGGTTTAGGATTGGACCTAGGGTTAGTGTTATGTTGAGGGCTAGGGTTAGAGAGACGATTAGGGTTAGGAATGGACCTAGGGTTAGGGTTATGTTGAAGGCTAGGGTTAGAGAGACGGTTAGGGTTAGGATTGGACCTAGGGTTAGGGTTATGTTGAGGGCTAGGGTTAGAGAGACGGTTACAGTTAGGATTGGACCTAGGGTTAGGGTTATGTTGAGGGCTAGGGTTAGAGACACGGTTAGGGTTAGGATTGGACCTAGGGTTAGGGTTATACTGAGGGCTAGGGTTAGAGAGAGGTTATGGTTAGGATTGGACCTAGGGTTAGGGTTTTGTTGAGGGCTAGGGTTAGAGAGACGGTTAGGGTTAGGATTGGATTTAGGGTTAGGGTTATGTTGAGGGCTAAGGTTAGAGAGGCCGTTAGGGTTAGGATTGGACCTAGGGTTAGGGTTATGTTGAGGGCTAGGGTTAGAAAGACGGTTAGGGTTAGGATTGGACCTAGGGTTAGGGTTAGGTTGAGGGCTAAAGTTAGAGAAACTGTTAGGTTTAGGATTGGACCTAGGGTTAGGGTTATGTTGAGGGCTAGGGTTAGAGGGTCGGTGAGGGTTAGGATTGGACCTAGGGTTAGGGTTATGTTGAGGGCTAGTGTTAGAGAGACGGTTAGGGTTAGGATTGCACCTAGGGATAGGGTTATGTTGAGGGCTAGATTAGAGAGACGGTTAGGGTTAGGATTGCACCTAGGGTTAGGGTTATGTTGAGGGCTAGGGTTAGAGAGACGGTTAGGGTTAGGATTGCACCTAGGGTTAGGGTTATGTTGAGGGCTAGTGTTAGAGAGACGGTAGGGTTAGGATTGGACCTTGGGTTAGGGTTATGTTGAGGGCTAGGGTTAGAGAGACGGTTAGGGTTAGGATTGGACCTAGGGTTAGGGTTATGTTGAAGGCTAGCGTTAGAGAGACGGTTAGGGTTAGGATTGGACCTAGGGTTAGGGTTATATATGTTGAGGGCTAGGGTTAGAGAGACGCTTACGGTTAGGATTGGACCTAGGTTTAGGGTTATGTTGAGGGCTAGGGTTAGAGACACGGTTAGGGTTAGGATTGGACCTAGGGTTAGGGTTATACTGAGGGCTAGGATTAGAGAGAGGTTATGGTTAGGATTGGACCTAGGGTTAGGGTTTTGTTGAGGGATAGGGTTAGAGAGACGGTTAGGGTTAGGATTGGATTTAGGGTTAGGGTTATGTTGAGGGCTAAGGTTAGAGAGGCCGTTAGAGTTAGGATTGGACCTAGGGTTAGGGTTATGTTGAGGGCTAGGGTTAGAAAGACGGTTAGGGTTAGGATTGGACCTAGGGTTAGGGTTAGGTTGAGGGCTAGGGTTAGAGAGACGGTTAGGTTTAGGATTGGACCTAGGGTTAGGGTTATGTTGAGGGGTAGTGTTAGAGAAACGGTTACGCTGAGGATTGGACCTAGGGTTAGGGTTATGTTGAGGGCTAGGGTTAGAGAGACGGTTATGGTTAGGATTGGATCTAGGGTTAGGGTTATGTTGAGGGCTAGGGTTAGAGACAGGGTTAAGGTAAGGATTGGACCTAGGGTTAGGGTTATGCTGAGGGCTAGGGTTAAAGAGATGGTTAGGGTTAGGATTGGACCTAGGGTTAGGGTTATGTTGAGGGCTAGGTTTAGAGAGACGGTTAGGTTTAGGATTGGACCTAGGGTTAGGGTTATGTTGAGGGTTAGGTTTAGAGAGACGGTTAGGGTGAGGATTGGACCTAGGGTTAGGGTTATGTTGAGGGCTAGGGTTAGAGGGACGGTGAGGGTTAGGATTGGACCTAGGGTTAGGGCTAGGTTGAGGGCTAGGGTTGGAGAGACGGTTAGGTTTAGGATTGGACCTAGGGTTAGGGTTATGTTGAGGGCTAGGGTTAGAGAGATGGTTAGGGTTAGGATTGGACCTAGGGTTAGGGTTAGGTTGAGGGCTAGGTTTAGAGAGACGCTTAGGTTTAGGATTGGACCTAGGGTTAGTGTTATGTTGAGGGCTAGGGTTAGAGAGACGATTAGGGTTAGGAATGGACCTAGGGTTAGGGTTATGTTGAAGGCTAGGGTTAGAGAGACGGTTAGGGTTAGGATTGGACCTAGGGTTAGGGTTATGTTGAGGGCTAGGGTTAGAGAGACGGTTACGGTTAGGATTGGACCTAGGGTTAGGGTTATGTTGAGGGCTAGGGTTAGAGACACGGTTAGGGTTAGGATTGGACCTAGGGTTAGGGTTATACTGAGGGCTAGGGTTAGAGAGAGGTTATGGTTAGGATTGGACCTAGGGTTAGGGTTTTGTTGAGGGCTAGGGTTAGAGAGACGGTTAGGGTTAGGATTGGATTTAGGGTTAGGGTTATGTTGAGGGCTAAGGTTAGAGAGGCCGTTAGGGTTAGGATTGGACCTAGGGTTAGGGTTATGTTGAGGGCTAGGGTTAGAAAGACGGTTAGGGTTAGGATTGGACCTAGGGTTAGGGTTAGGTTGAGGGCTAAAGTTAGAGAAACTGTTAGGTTTAGGATTGGACCTAGGGTTAGGGTTATGTTGAGGGCTAGGGTTAGAGGGTCGGTGAGGGTTAGGATTGGACCTAGGGTTAGGGTTATGTTGAGGGCTAGTGTTAGAGAGACGGTTAGGGTTAGGATTGCACCTAGGGATAGGGTTATGTTGAGGGCTAGATTAGAGAGACGGTTAGGGTTAGGATTGCACCTAGGGTTAGGGTTATGTTGAGGGCTAGTGTTAGAGAGACGGTAGGGTTAGGATTGGACCTTGGGTTAGGGTTATGTTGAGGGCTAGGGTTAGAGAGACGGTTAGGGTTAGGATTGGACCTAGGGTTAGGGTTATGTTGAAGGCTAGCGTTAGAGAGACGGTTAGGGTTAGGATTGGACCTAGGGTTAGGGTTATATATGTTGAGGGCTAGGGTTAGAGAGACGCTTACGGTTAGGATTGGACCTAGGTTTAGGGTTATGTTGAGGGCTAGGGTTAGAGACACGGTTAGGGTTAGGATTGGACCTAGGGTTAGGGTTATACTGAGGGCTAGGATTAGAGAGAGGTTATGGTTAGGATTGGACCTAGGGTTAGGGTTTTGTTGAGGGATAGGGTTAGAGAGACGGTTAGGGTTAGGATTGGATTTAGGGTTAGGGTTATGTTGAGGGCTAAGGTTAGAGAGGCCGTTAGAGTTAGGATTGGACCTAGGGTTAGGGTTATGTTGAGGGCTAGGGTTAGAAAGACGGTTAGGGTTAGGATTGGACCTAGGGTTAGGGTTAGGTTGAGGGCTAAAGTTAGAGAAACTGTTAGGTTTAGGATTGGATCTAGGGTTAGGGTTAGGTTGAGGGCTAAAGTTAGAGAGACGGTTAGGTTTAGCATTGGACCTAGGGTTAGGCTTATGTTGAGGGCTAGGGTTAGAGAGACGGTTAGGGTGAGGATTGGACCTAGGGTTAGGGTTATGGTGAGGGCTACTGTTAGAGAGACGGTTAGGGTTAGGATTGGACCTAGGGATAGAGTTATTTTGAGGGCTATTGTTAGAGAGACGGTAAGGGTGAGGATTGGACCTAGGGTTAGAGTTAGGTTGAGGGCTAGGGTTAGAGAGACGGTTAGGGTTAGGATTGGACCTAGGGTTAGAGTTATGTTAAGGGCTAGGGTGAGAGAGACGGTTAGGGTTAGGATTGGACCTAGGGTTAGGGTTATGTTGAGGGCTACGGTTAGAGAGACAGTTAGCGTTAGGATTTGACCTAGGGTTAGGGTTATGTTGAGGGCTAAAGTTAGAGAGACGGTTAGGTTTAGCATTGGACGTAGGGTTAGGGTTATGTTGAGGGCTAGGGTTAGAGAGACGGTTAGGGTGAGGATTGGACCTAGGGTTAGGGTTATGTTGAGGGCTAGGGTTAGAGACACGGTTAGGGTTAGGATTGGACCTAGGGTTAGGGTTATGTTGAGGGCTAGGTTTAGAGGGACGGTGAGGGTTAGGATTGGACCTAGGGTTAGGGTCATGTTGAGGGCTAGTGTTAGAGAGACGGTTAGGTTTAGCATTGGACCTAGGGTTAGGGTTATGTTGAGGGCTAGGGTTAGAGAGACGGTTAGGGTTAGGATTGGACCTAGGGTTAGGGTTAGGTTGAGGGCTAGGGTTAGAGACGGTTAAGTTTAGGATTGGACCTAGAGTTAGGGTTATGTTGAGGGCTATGGTTAGAGAGACGGTTAGGGTGAGGAATGGACCTAGGGTTAGGGTTATGTTGAGGGCTAAGGTTAGAGAGACGGTTAGGGTTAGGATTGGACCTAGGGTTAGGGTTATGCTGAGGGCTCGGGTTAGAGAGACGTTTATGGTTAGAATTGGACCTAAGGTTAGGGTTATGCTGTGGGCTAGGGTTAGAGACACGGTTAGGGTTAGGATTGGACCTAGGGTTAGGGTTATGCTGAGGGCTAGGGTTAGAGAGACGGTTAGGGTTAGGATTTACCTAGGGTTAGGGTTTTGTTGAGGGCTAGGGTTAGAGAGACGGTTAGGGTTAGGATTGGATCTAGGGTTAGCGTTATGTTGAGGGATACGGTTAGAGAGGCGGTTAGGGTTAGGATTGTCCCTAGGGTTAGGGTTATGTTGAGGGCTAGGGTTAGAGAGACGGTTAGGGTTAGGATTGGACCTAGGGTTAGGGTTATGTTGAGGGCTAAAGTTAGAGAGACGGTTAGGTTTAGGATTGGACCTAGGGTTAGCGTTATGTTGAGGGCTAGGGTTAGAGAGACGGTTAGGGTGAGGATTGGACCTAGGGTTAGGGGTATTTTGAGGGCTAGGGTTAGAGAGACGGTTAGGGTTAGGATTGGACCTAGGGTTAGGTTTATGTTGAGGGCTAGGGTTAGAGGGACGGTGAGGGTTAGGATTGGATCTAGGTTTAGGGTTATGTTGAGGCCTAGTGTTAGAGAGACGGTTAGGGTTAAGATTGGACCTAGGGTTAGGGTTCTGTTGAGGGCTATGGTTAGAGAGACGGTTAGGGTGAGGATTGGACCTAGGGATAGGCTTATGTTGAGGGCTAGGGTTAGAGTGACGGTTACGGTTAGGATTGGACCTAGGGTTATGGTTTTGTTGAGGGCTAGGGTTAGAGAGACGGTTATGGTTAGGATTGGATCTAGGGTTAGGGTTATGTTGAGGGCTAGGGTTAGAGACAGGGTTAGGTTTAGGATTGGACCTAGGGTTAGGGTTATGCTGAGGGCTAGGGTTAGAGAGACGGTTAGGGTTAGGATTGGACCTAGGGTTAGGGTTATGTTGAGGGCTAGGGTTAGAGTGACGGTTAGGGTGAGGATTGGACCTATGGTTAGGGTTATGTTGAGGGCTAGGTTTCGAGGGACGGTGAGGGTTAGGATTGGACCTAGGGTTAGGGTTATGTTGAAGGCTAGTGTTAGAGAGACGGTTAGGGTTAGGATTGGACCTAGGGTTAGGGTTCTGTTGAGGGCTAGGGTTAGAGAGACGGTCAGAGTTAGGATTGGACCTAGGGTTAGGGTTATGTTGAGGGCTAGGGTTAGAAAGACGGTTAGGGTTAGGATTGGACCTAGGGTTAGGGTTATGTTGAGGGCTAGGGTTAGAGAGACGGTTAGGGTTAGGATTGGACCTAGGGTTAGGGTTATGTTGAGGGCTAGGGTTAGAGAGACGGTTAGGGTTAGGATTGGACCTAGGGTTAGCGTTATGTTGAGGGCTAGGGTTAGAGAGATGTTTAGGGTTAGGATTGGACTTAGGGTTAGGGTTCTGTTGAGGGCTAGGGTTAGAGAGTCTGTCAGGCTTATGATTGGACCTAGGGTTAGGGTTATGTTGAGGGCTAGGGTTAGAGAGATGGTTATGGTTATGATTGGACCTAGGGTTAGGGTTATGTTGAGGGCTATGTTTAGAGAGACGGTTACGGTTAGGATTGGACCTAGGATTAGGGTCATGTTGAGGGCTAGTGTTAGAGAGACGGTTAGGGTTAGGATTGGACCTTGGGTTAGGGTTATGTTTAGGGCTAGGGTTAGAGAGCCGGTCAGGGTTAGAATTGGACCTAGGGTTAGGGTTATGTTGAGGGCTAGGGTTAGAGAGACGGTTAGGGTTAGGATTGGACCTAGGGTTAGGGTTATGTTGAGGGCTAGGGTTAGAGAGACGGTTAGGGGTAGGATTGGACCTAGGGTTAGGGTTATGTTGAGGGCTAGGGTTAGAGAGATGGTTACGCTTAGTTTTGGACCTAGGGTTAGAGTTATGTTGAGGGCTAGGGTTAGAGAGATGGTTAGGGTTAGGATTGGACCTAGGGTTAGGGTTAAGTTGAGGGCTAGGTTTAGAGAGATAGTTAGGGTTAGGATTTGACCTAGGGTTAGGGTTATGGTGAGGGCTAGGGTTAGAGGGACGGTGAGGGTTAGGATTGGACCTAGGGTTAGGGTTAGGTTGAGGGCTAGGGTTAGAGAGACGGTTAGGGTTAGGATTGGACCTATGGTTAGCGTTATGCTGAGGGCTAGGGTTAGAGAGACGGTTAGGTTTAGGATTGGACCTAGGGTTAGGGTTATGTTGAGGGCTAGGGTTAGAGAGACGGTTAGGGTTAGGATTGGACCTAGGGTTAGGGTTAGGTTGAGGGCTAGGGTTAGAGAGACGGTTAGGTTTAGGATTGGACCTAGGGTTAGGGTTATGTTGAGGGGTAGGGTTAGAGAAACGGTTACGCTGAGGATTGGACCTAGGGTTAGGGTTATGTTGAGGGCTAGGGTTAGAGAGACGTTTATGGTTAGGATTGGATCTAGGGTTAGGGTTATGTTGAGGGCTAGGGTTAGAGACAGGGTTAAGGTAAGGATTGGACCTAGGGTTAGGGTTATGCTGAGGGCTAGGGTTAAAGAGATGGTTAGGGTTAGGATTGGACCTAGGGTTAGGGTTATGTTGAGGGCTAGGGTTAGAGAGACGGTTAGGTTTAGGATTGGACCTAGGGTTAGGGTTATGTTGAGGGTTAGGTTTAGAGAGACGGTTAGGGTGAGGATTGGACCTAGGGTTAGGGTTATGTTGAGGGCTAGGGTTAGAGGGACGGTGAGGGTTAGGATTGGACCTAGGGATAGGGCTAGGTTGAGGGCTAGGGTTGGAGAGACGGTTAGGTTTAGGATTGGACCTAGGGTTAGGGTTATGTTGAGGGCTAGGGTTAGAGAGATGGTTAGGGTTAGGATTGGACCTAGGGTTAGGGTTAGGTTGAGGGCTAGGTTTAGAGAGACGCTTAGGTTTAGGATTGGACCTAGGGTTAGGGTTATGTTGAGGGCTAGGGTTAGAGAGACGATTAGGGTTAGGAATGGACCGAGGGTTAGGGTTATGTTGAAGGCTAGGGTTAGAGAGACGGTTAGGGTTAGGATTGGACCTAGGGTTAGGGTTATGTTGAGGGCTAGGGTTAGAGAGACGGTTACGGTTAGGATTGGACCTAGGGTTAGGGTTATGTTGAGGGCTAGGGTTAGAGACACGGTTAGGGTTAGGAATGGACCTAGGGTTAGGGTTATACTGAGGGCTAGGGTTAGAGAGAGGTTATGGTTAGGATTGGACCTAGGGTTAGGGTTTTGTTGAGGGCTAGGGTTAGAGAGACGGTTAGGGTTAGGATTGGATTTAGGGTTAGGGTTATGTTGAGGGCTAAGGTTAGAGAGGCCGTTAGTGTTAGGATTGGACCTAGGGTTAGGGTTATGTTGAGGGCTAGGGTTAGAAAGACGGTTAGGGTTAGGATTGGACCTAGGGTTAGGGTTAGGTTGAGGGCTAAAGTTAGAGAAACTGTTAGGTTTAGGATTGGACCTAGGGTTAGGGTTATGTTGAGGGCTAGGGTTAGAGGGTCGGTGAGGGTTAGGATTGGACCTAGGGTTAGGGTTATGTTGAGGGTTAGTGTTAGAGAGACGGTTAGGGTTAGGATTGCACCTAGGGATAGGTTTATGTTGAGGGCTAGATTAGAGAGACGGTTAGGGTTAGGATTGCACCTAGGGTTAGGGTTATGTTGAGGGCTAGGGTTAGAGAGACGGTTAGGGTTAGGATTGCACCTAGGGTTAGGGTTATGTTGAGGGCTAGTGTTAGAGAGACGGTAGGGTTAGGATTGGACCTTGGGTTAGGGTTATGTTGAGGGCTAGGGTTAGAGAGACGGTTAGGGTTAGGATTGGACCTAGGGTTAGGGTTATGTTGAAGGCTAGCGTTAGAGAGACGGTTAGGGTTAGGATTGGACCTAGGGTTAGGGTTATGTATGTTGAGGGCTAGGGTTAGAGAGACGCTTACGGTTAGGATTGGACCTAGGTTTAGGGTTATGTTGAGGGCTAGGGTTAGAGACACGGTTAGGGTTAGGATTGGACCTAGGGTTAGGGTTATACTGAGGGCTAGGATTAGAGAGAGGTTATGGTTAGGATTAGACCTAGGGTTAGGGTTTTGTTGAGGGATAGGGTTAGAGAGACGGTTAGGGTTAGGATTGGATTTAGGGTTAGGGTTATGTTGAGGGCTAAGGTTAGAGAGGCCGTTAGAGTTAGGATTGGACCTAGGGTTAGGGTTATGTTGAGGGCTAGGGTTAGAAAGACGGTTAGGGTTAGGATTGGACCTAGGGTTAGGGTTAGGTTGAGGGCTAAAGTTAGAGAAACTGTTAGGTTTAGGATTGGATCTAGGGTTAGGGTTATGTTGAGGGCTAGGGTTAGAGAGACGGTTAGGGTGAGGATTAGACCTAGGGTTAGGGTTATGTTGAGGGCTCGGGTTAGAGAGACGGTTAGGGTTAGGATTGGACCTAGGGTTAGGGTTATGTTGAGGGCTAGGGTTAGAGAGATGGTTAGGGTTAGGATTGGACCTAGGGTTAGGGTTATGTTGAGGGCTAGGATTAGAGAGACGGTTACCGTTAGGATTGGACCTAGGGTTAGGGTTATGTTGAGGACTAGGGTTATAGGGACGGTGAGGGTTAGGATTGGACCTAGGGTTAGGGTTATGTTGAGGGCTAGGGTTAGAGACAGGGTTAGGGTTAGGATTGGACCTAGGGTTAGGGTTATGCTGAGGGCTAGGGTTAGAGAGACGGTTAGGGTTAGGATTGGACCTAGGGTTAGGGTTTTGTTGAGTGTAAGGTTAGAGAGACGGTTAGGGTTAGGATTGGATCTAGGGTTAGGGTTATGCTGAGGGCTACGTTTAGAGACACGGTTAGGGTTAGGATTGGACCTAGGGTTAGGGTTATGCTGAGGGCTAGGGTTAGAGAGACGGTTAGGGTTAGGATTGGACCTAGGGTTAGGGTTTTGTTGAGGGCTAGGGTTAGAGAGACGGTTAGGGTTAGGATTGGATCTAGGGTTAGGGTTATGCTGTGGGCTAGGGTTAGAGACACGGTTAGGGTTAGGATTGGACCTAGGGTTAGGGTTATGCTGAGGGCTAGGGTTAGAGAGACGGTTAGGGTTAGGATTTACCTAGGGTTAGGGTTTTGTTGAGGGCTAGGGTTAGAGAGACGGTTAGGGTTAGGATTGGATCTAGGGTTAGCGTTATGTTGAGGGATACGGTTAGAGAGGCGCTTAGGGTTAGGATTGTCCCTAGGGTTAGGGTTATGTTAGGGCTAGGGTTAGAGAGACGGTTAGGGTTAGGATTGGACCTAGGGTTAGGGTTATGTTGAGGGCTAAAGTTAGAGAGACGGTTAGGTTTAGGATTGGACCTAGGGTTAGCGTTATGTTGAGGGCTAGGGTTAGAGAGACGGTTAGGGTGAGGATTGGACCTAGGGTTAGGGTTATTTTGAGGGCTAGGGTTAGAGAGACGGTTAGGGTTAGGATTGGACCTAGGGTTAGGTTTATGTTGAGGGCTAGGGTTAGAGGGACGGTGAGGGTTAGGATTGGATCTAGGTTTAGGGTTATGTTGAGGCCTAGTGTTAGAGAGACGGTTAGGGTTAAGATTGGACCTAGGGTTAGGGTTCTGTTGAGGGCTAGGGTTAGAGAGTCTGTCAGGCTTATGATTGGACCTAGGGTTAGGTTTATGTTGAGGGCTAGGGTTAGAGAGATGGTTAGGGTTATGATTGGACCTAGGGTTAGGGTTATGTTGAGGGCTATGTTTAGAGAGACGGTTACGGTTAGGATTGGACCTAGGGTTAGGGTTATGTTGAGGGCTCGGGTTAGAGAGACGTTTATGGTTAGAATTGGACCTAGGGTTAGGGTTATGTTGAGGGCTAGGGTAAGAGAGACGGTTAGGGTTAGAATTGGACCTAGGGTTAGGGGTATGTTGAGGGCTAGGGTTAGAGAGACGGTTAGGGTTAGGATTGGACATAGGGTTAGGGTTATGTTGAGGGCTAGGGTTAGAGAGACGGTTACGGTTAGGATTGGACCTACGGTTAGGGTTATGTTGAAGGCTAGGGTTAGAGAGACGGTTAGGTTTAGGATTGGACCTAGGGTTAGGGTTATGTTGAGGACTAGGGTTAGAGGGACGGTGAGGGTTAGGATTGGACCTAGGGTTAGGGTTATGTTGAGGGCTAAAATTAGAGAGACGGTTAGGTTTAGCATTGGACCTAGGGTTAGGCTTATGTTGAGGGCTAGGGTTAGAGAGACGGTTAGGGTGAGGATTGGACCTAGGGTTAGGGTTATGTTGAGGGCTAGGTTTAGAGAGACGGTTAGGGTTAGGATTGGACCTAGGGTTAGAGTTATGTTGAGGGCTAGGGTTAGAGAGACGGTTAGGGTGAGGATTGGACCTAGGGTTAGGGTTATGGTGAGGGCTACTGTTAGAGAGACGGTTAGGGTTAGGATTGGACCTAGGGTTAGAGTTATTTTGAGGGCTATTGTTAGAGAGACGGTAAGGGTGAGGATTGGACCTAGGGTTAGAGTTATGTTGAGGGCTAGGGTTAGAGAGACGGTTAGGGTTAGGATTGGACGTAGGGTTAGAGTTATGTTAAGGGCTAGGGTGAGAGAGACGGTTAGGGTTAGGATTGGACCTAGGGTTAGGGTTATGTTGAGGGCTACGGTTAGAGAGACAGTTAGCGTTAGGATTTGACCTAGGGTTAGGGTTATGTTGAGGGCTAAAGTTAGAGAGACGGTTAGGTTTAGCATTGGACCTAGGGTTAGGGTTATGTTGAGGGCTAGGGTTAGGGAGACGGTTAGGGTGAGGATTGGACCTAGGGTTAGGGTTATGTTGAGGGCTAGGGTTAGAGACACGGTTAGGGTTAGGATTGGACCTAGGGTTAGGGTTATGTTGAGGGCTAGGTTTAGAGGGACGGTGAGGGTTAGGATTGGACCTAGGGTTAGGGTCATGTTGAGGGCTAGTGTTAGAGAGACGGTTAGGTTTAGCATTGGACCTAGGGTTAGGGTTATGTTGAGGGCTAGGGTTAGAGAGACGGTTAGGGTTAGGATTGGACCTAGGGTTAGGGTTAGGTTGAGGGCTAGGGTTAGAGAGACGGTTAAGTTTAGGATTGGACCTAGAGTTAGGGTTATGTTGAGGGCTATGGTTAGAGAGACGGTTAGGGTGAGGAATGGACCTAGGGTTAGGGTTATGTTGAGGGCTAAGGTTAGAGAGACGGTTAGGGTTAGGATTGGACCTAGGGTTAGGGTTATGCTGAGGGCTCGGGTTAGAGAGACGTTTATGGTTAGAATTGGACCTAAGGTTAGGGTTATGTTGAGGGCTAGGGTAAGAGAGACGGTTAGGGTTAGAATTGGACCTAGGGTTAGGGGTATGTTGAGGGCTAGGGTTAGAGAGACGGTTAGGGTTACAATTGCACCTAGGGGTAGGGTTATGTTGAGGGCTAGGGTTAGAGAGACGGTTAGGGATAGGATTGGACATAGGGTTAGGGTTATGTTGAGGGCTAGGGTTAGAGAGACGGTTACGGTTAGGATTGGACCTAGGGTTAGGGCTATGTTGAAGGCTAGGGTTAGAGAGACGGTTAGGGTTAGGATTGGACCTAGGGTTAGGGTTATGTTGAGGACTAGGGTTAGAGGGTCGGTGAGAGTTAGGATTGGACCTAGGGTTAGGGTTATGTTGAGGGCTAAAGTTAGAGAGACGGTTAGGTTTAGCATTGGACCTAGGGTTAGGGTTATGTTGAGGGCTAGGTTTAGAGAGACGGTTAGGGTTAGGATTGGACCTAGGGTTAGAGTTATGTTGAGGGCTAGGGTTAGAGAGACGGTTAGGGTGAGGATTGGACCTAGGGTTAGGGTTAGGTTGAGGGCTAGGGTTAGAGAGACGGTTAAGTTTAGGATTGGACCTAGAGTTAGGGTTATGTTGAGGGCTATGGTTAGAGAGACGGTTAGGGTGAGGATTGGACCTAGGGTTAGGGTTATGTTGAGGGCTAAGGTTAGAGAGACGGTTAGGGTTAGGATTGGACCTAGGGATAGGCTTATGTTGAGGGCTAGGGTTAGAGTGACGGTTACGGTTAGGATTGGACCTAGGGTTATGGTTTTGTTGAGGGCTAGGGTTAGAGAGACGGTTATGGTTAGGATTGGATCTAGGGTTAGGGTTATGTTGAGGGCTAGGGTTAGAGACAGGGTTAGGGTTAGGATTGGACCTAGGGTTAGGGTTATGCTGAGGGCTAGGGTTAGAGAGACGGTTAGGGTTAGGATTGGACCTAGGGTTAGGGTTATGTTGAGGGCTAGGGTTAGAGTGACGGTTAGGGTGAGGATTGGACCTATGGTTAGGGTTATGTTGAGGGCTAGGTTTCGAGGGACGGTGAGGGTTAGGATTGGACCTAGGGTTAGGGTTATGTTGAGGGCTAGTGTTAGAGAGACGGTTAGGGTTAGGATTGGACCTAGGGTTAGGGTTCTGTTGAGGGCTAGGGTTAGAGAGACGGTCAGAGTTAGGATTGGACCTAGGGTTAGGGTTATGTTGAGGGCTAGGGTTAGAGAGACGGTTAGGGTTAGGATTGGACCTAGGGTTAGGGTTATGTTGAGGGCTAGGGTTAGAGAGACGGTTAGGGTTAGGATTGGACCTAGGGTTAGGGTTATGTTGAGGGCTAGGGTTAGAGAGACGGTTAGGGTTAGGATTGGACCTAGGGTTAGCGTTATGTTGAGGGCTAGGGTTAGAGAGATGTTTAGGGTTAGGATTGGACTTAGGGTTAGGGTTCTGTTGAGGGCTAGGGTTAGAGAGTCTGTCAGGCTTATGATTGGACCTAGGGTTAGGGTTATGTTGAGGGCTAGGGTTAGAGAGATGGTTATGGTTATGATTGGACCTAGGGTTAGGGTTATGTTGAGGGCTATGTTTAGAGAGACGGTTACGGTTAGGATTGGACCTAGGGTTAGGGTTATGTTGAGGGCTCGGGTTAGAGAGACGTTTATGATTAGAATTGGACCTAGGGTTAGGGTTATGTTGAGGGCTAGGGTAAGAGAGACGGTTAGGGTTAGAATTGGACCTAGGGTTAGGGGTATGTTGAGGGCTAGGGTTAGAGAGACGGTTAGGGTTAGGATTGGACATAGGGTTAGGGTTATGTTGAGGGCTAGGGTTAGAGAGACGGTTACGGTTAGGATTGGACCTACGGTTAGGGTTATGTTGAAGGCTAGGGTTAGAGAGACGGTTAGGTTTAGGATTGGACCTAGGGTTAGGGTTATGTTGAGGACTAGGGTTAGAGGGACGGTGAGGGTTAGGATTGGACCTAGGGTTAGGGTTATGTTGAGGGCTAAAGTTAGAGAGACGGTTAGGTTTAGCATTGGACCTAGGGTTAGGCTTATGTTGAGGGCTAGGGTTAGAGAGACGGTTAGGGTGAGGATTGGACCTAGGGTTAGGGTTATGTTGAGGGCTAGGTTTAGAGAGACGGTTAGGGTTAGGATTGGACCTAGGGTTAGAGTTATGTTGAGGGCTAGGGTTAGAGAGACGGTTAGGGTGAGGATTGGACCTAGGGTTAGGGTTATGGTGAGGGCTACTGTTAGAGAGACGGTTAGGGTTAGGATTGGACCTAGGGTTAGAGTTATTTTGAGGGCTATTGTTAGAGAGACGGTAAGGGTGAGGATTGGACCTAGGGTTAGAGTTATGTTGAGGGCTAGGGTTAGAGAGACGGTTAGGGTTAGGATTGGACCTAGGGTTAGAGTTATGTTAAGGGCTAGGGTGAGAGGGACGGTTAGGGTTAGGATTGGACCTAGGGTTAGGGTTATGTTGAGGGCTACGGTTAGAGAGACAGTTAGCGTTAGGATTTGACCTAGGGTTAGGGTTATGTTGAGGGCTAAAGTTAGAGAGACGGTTAGGTTTAGCATTGGACCTAGGGTTAGGGTTATGTTGAGGGCTAGGGTTAGAGAGACGGTTAGGGTGAGGATTGGACCTAGGGTTAGGGTTATGTTGAGGGCTAGGGTTAGAGACACGGTTAGGGTTAGGATTGGACCTAGGGTTAGGGTTATGTTGAGGGCTAGGTTTAGAGGGACGGTGAGGGTTAGGATTGGACCTAGGGTTAGGGTCATGTTGAGGGCTAGTGTTAGAGAGACGGTTAGGTTTAGCATTGGACCTAGGGGTAGGGTTATGTTGAGGGCTAGGGTTAGAGAGACGGTTAGGGTTAGGATTGGACCTAGGGTTAGGGTTAGGTTGAGGGCTAGGGTTAGAGAGACGGTTAAGTTTAGGATTGGACCTAGAGTTAGGGTTATGTTGAGGGCTACGGTTAGAGAGACGGTTAGGGTGAGGAATGGACCTAGGGTTAGGGTTATGTTGAGGGCTAAGGTTAGAGAGACGGTTAGGGTTAGGATTGGACCTAGGGTTAGGGTTATGCTGAGGGCTCGGGTTAGAGAGACGTTTATGGTTAGAATTGGACCTAAGGTTAGGGTTATGTTGAGGGCTAGGGTAAGAGAGACGGTTAGGGTTAGAATTGGACCTAGGGTTAGGGGTATGTTGAGGGCTAGGGTTAGAGAGACGGTTAGGGTTACAATTGCACCTAGGGGTAGGGTTATGTTGAGGGCTAGGGTTAGAGAGACGGTTAGGGATAGGATTGGACATAGGGTTAGGGTTATGTTGAGGGCTAGGGTTAGAGAGACGGTTACGGTTAGGATTGGACCTAGGGTTAGGGCTATGTTGAAGGCTAGGGTTAGAGAGACGGTTAGGGTTAGGATTGGACCTAGGGTTAGGGTTATGTTGAGGACTAGGGTTAGAGGGTCGGTGAGAGTTAGGATTGGAACTAGGGTTAGGGTTATGTTGAGGGCTAAAGTTAGAGAGACGGTTAGGTTTAGCATTGGACCTAGGGTTAGGGTTATGTTGAGGGCTAGGTTTAGAGAGACGGTTAGGGTTAGGATTGGACCTAGGGTTAGAGTTATGTTGAGGGCTAGGGTTAGAGAGACGGTTAGGGTGAGGATTGGACCTAGGGTTAGGGTTAGGTTGAGGGCTAGGGTTAGCGAGACGGTTAAGTTTAGGATTGGACCTAGAGTTAGGGTTATGTTGAGGGCTATGGTTAGAGAGACGGTTAGGGTGAGGATTGGACCTAGGGTTAGGGTTATGTTGAGGGCTAAGGTTAGAGAGACGGTTAGGGTTAGGATTGGACCTAGGGTTAGGCTTATGTTGAGGGCTAGGGTTAGAGTGACGGTTACGGTTAGGATTGGACCTAGGGTTATGGTTTTGTTGAGGGCTAGGGTTAGAGAGACGGTTATGGTTAGGATTGGATCTAGGGTTAGGGTTATGTTGAGGGCTAGGGTTAGAGACAGGGTTAGGGTTAGGATTGGACCTAGGGTTAGGGTTATGCTGAGGGCTAGGGTTAGAGAGACGGTTAGGGTTAGGATTGGACCTAGGGTTAGGGTTATGTTGAGGGCTAGGGTTAGAGTGACGTTTAGGGTGAGGATTGGACCTATGGTTAGGGTTATGTTGAGGGCTAGGTTTCGAGGGACGGTGAGGGTTAGGATTGGACCTAGGGTTAGGGTTATGTTGAGGGCTAGTGTTAGAGAGACGGTTAGGGTTAGGATTGGACCTAGGGTTAGGGTTCTGTTGAGGGCTAGGGTTAGAGAGACGGTCAGAGTTAGGATTGGACCTAGGGTTAGGGTTATGTTGAGGGCTAGGGTTAGAGAGACGGTTAGGGTTAGGATTGGACCTAGGGTTAGGGTTATGTTGAGGGCTAGGGTTAGAGAGACGGTTAGGGTTAGGATTGGACCTAGGGTTAGGGTTATGTTGAGGGCTAGGGTTAGAGAGACGGTTAGGGTTAGGATTGGACCTAGGGTTAGCGTTATGTTGAGGGCTAGGGTTAGAGAGATGTTTAGGGTTAGGATTGGACTTAGGGTTAGGGTAAGGTTGAGGGTTAGGTTTAGAGAGACGGTTAGGTTTAGGATTTGACCTAGGGTTAGGGTTATGTTGAGGGCTAGGGTTAGAGACACGGTTAGGGTTAGGATTGGACCTAGGGTTAGGGTTATGTTGAGGGCTAGGGTTAGATAGACGGTTAGGGTTAGGATTGGACCTAGGGTTAGGGTTATGTTGAGGGCTAGGGTAAGGGAGACGGTTACGGTTAGGATTGGACCTAGGGTTAGGGTTATGTTGAGGGCTAGGGTTAGAGACACGGTTAGGGTTAGGATTGGACCTAGGGTTAGGGTTAAACTGAGGGCTAGGGTTAGAGAGAGGTTATGGTTAGGATTGGACCTAGGGTTAGGGTTTTGTTGAGGCTAGGGTTAGAGAGACGGTTAGGGTTAGGATTGGACCTAGGGTTAGGGTTATGTTGAGGGCTAAGTTTAGAGAGGCCGTTAGGGTTAGGATTGGACCTAGGGTTAGGGTTATGTTGAGGGCTAGGGTTAGAGAGACGGTTAGGGTTAGGATTGGACCTAGGGTTAGGGTTATGTTGAGGGCTAAAGTTAGAGAGACGGTTACGTTTAGGATTGGACCTAAGGTTAGGGTTTTGTTGAGGGCTAGGGTTAGAGAGACGGTTAGGGTTAGGATTGGAACTAGGGTTAGGGTTATGTTGAGGGCTAGGGTTAGAGAGACGGTTACGGTTAGGATTGGACCTAGGGTTAGGGTTATGTTGAAAGCTAGGGTTAGAGAGACGGTTAGGATTAGGAATGGACCTAGGCTTAGGGTTATGTTGAGGGCTAGGCTTAGAGAGGCGGTTAGGGTTAGGATTGGACCTAGGGTTAGGGTTATGTTGAGGGCTAAAATTAGAGAGACGGTTAGGTTTAGCATTGGACCTAGGGTTAGGTTTATGTTGAGGGCTAGGGTTAGAGAGACGGTTAGGGTGAGGATTGGACCTAGGGTTAGGGTTATGTTGAGGGCTAGGGTTAGAGGGACGGTGAGGGTTAGGATTGGACCTAGGGTTAGGGTGATGTTGAGGGCTAGGGTTAGAGAGACGGTTAGGGTTAGAATTGGACCTTGCGATAGGGTTATGTCGAGGACTAGGGTTAGAAAGACGGTCAGGGTTAGGATTGGGCCTAGGGTTAGGGTTATGTTGAGGGCTAAGGTTAGAGAGATGGTTAGGGTTAGGATTGCACCTAGGGTTAGGGTTAGGTTGAGGTTTAGGGTTAGAGAGACGGTTAGGTTTAGGATTGGACCTAGGGTTAGGGTTATGTTGAGGGCTAGGGTTAGAGAGACGGTTAGGGTTAGGATTGGACCTAGGGTTAGTGCTATGTTGAGGGCTAGGGTTAGAGAGACGGTTAGGGTTAGGATTGGACCTAGGGTTATGGTTATGTTGAGGGCTAGGGTTAGAGAGACGGTTAGGGTGAGGATTGGACCTAGCGTTAGGGTTATGTTGAGTCTAGGGTAAGAGAGACGGTTAGGGTTAGGATTGGACCTAGGGTTAGGGTTATGTTGAGGGCTAGGGTTAGAGGGACGTTTATGGTTAGGTTTGGACCTAGGTTTAGGGTTATGTTGAGGGCTAGGGTTAGAGAGACGGTTAGGGTTAGAATTGGACCTTGCGATAGGGTTATGTTGAGGGCTAGGGTTAGAGAGACGGTCAGGGTTAGGATTGGGCCTAGGGTTAGGGTTAGGTTTAGGGTTAGGGTTAGAGAGACGGTTAGGTTTCGGATTGGACCTAGGGTTAGGGTTATGTTGAGGGCTAGGGTTAGAGAGAAGGTTAGGGTTAGGATTGGACCTAGGGTTAGGGCTATGTTGAGGGCTAGGGTTAGAGAGACGGTTAGGGTTAGGATTGGACCTAGGGTTAGGGTTATGTTGAGGGCTAGGGTTAGAGAGACGGTTAGGGTTAGAATTGGACCTTGCGATAGGGTTATGGTGAGGGCTAGGGTTAGAGAGACGGTTAGGGTTAGGATTGGACCTAGGGTTAGGGTTATGTTGAGGGCTAGGGTTAGAGAGACGTTTAGGGTTAGGTTTGGACCTAGGTTTAGGGTTATGTTGAGGGCTAGGGTTAGAGAGACGGTTAGGGTTAGAATTGGACCTAGGGTTAGGGGTACGTTGAGGGCTAGGCTTAGAGAGACGGTTAGGGTTAGGATTGCACCTAGGGTTAGGGTTATGTTGAGGGCTAGGGTTAGAGAGACGGTTAGGGTTAGGATTGGACCTAGCGTTAGGGTTATGTTGAGGGCTAGGGTTAGAGAGACGGTTAGGGTTAGGATTGGACCTAGGGTTAGGGTTATGTTGAGGGCTAGGTTTAGAGAGACGGTTACGGGTAGGATTGGACCTAGGGTTAGGGTTATGTTGAGGGCTCGGGTTAGAGAGACGGTTAGGGTTAGAATTGGACCTGGGGTAAGGGGTATGTTGAGGGCTAGGGTTAGAGAGATGGTTAGGGTTAGGATTGCACCTAGGGTTAGGGTTATGTTGAGGGCTAGGGTTAGAGAGACGGTTAGGGTGAGGATTGGACCTAGGGTTAGGGTTATGTTGAGGGCTAGGGTTAGAGAGACGGTTAGGGTGAGGATTGGACCTAGGGTTAGGGTTATGTTGAGGGCTAGGGTTAGAGAGGCGGTTAGGGTTAGGATTGGACCTATGGTTAGGGTTATGTTGAGGGCTAAAGTTAGAGAGACGGTTAGGTTTAGGATTGGACCTAGGGTTAGGGTTATGTTGAGGGCTAGGGTTAGAGTGACGGTTAGGGTGAAGATTGGACCTATGGTTAGGGTTATGTTGAGGGCTAGGGTAAGAGAGACGGTTACGGTTAGGATTGGACCTAGGGTTCGGGTTATGTTGAGGGCTAGGGTTAGAGACACGGTTAGGGTTAGGATTGGACCTAGGGTTAGGGTTAAACTGAGGGCTAGGGTTAGAGAGAGGTTATGGTTAGGTTTGGACCTAGGGTTAGGGTTTTGTTGAGGCTAGGGTTAGAGAGACGGTTAGGGTTAGGATTGGACCTAGAGTTATGGTTATGTTGAGGGCTAAGTTTAGAGAGGCCGTTAGGGTTAGGATTGGACCTAGGGTTAGGGTTATGTTGAGGGCTAGGGTTAGAGAGACGGTTAGGGTTAGGATTGGACCTAGGGTTAGGGTTATGTTGAGGGCTAAAGTTAGAGAGACGGTTAGGTTTAGGATTGGGCTTAAGGTTAGGGTTATGTTGAGGGCTAGGGTTAGAGAGACGGTTAGGGTGTGGATTGGACCTAGGGTTAGTGTTATGTTGAGGGCTAGGGTTAGAGAGACGGTTAGGGTTAGGATTGGACCAAGGGTTAGTGTTATGTTGAGGGCTAGGTTTAGAGGGTCGGTGAGGATTAGGATTGGACCTAGGGTTAGGGTTATGTTGAGTGCTAGTGTTAGAAAGACGGTTAGGGTTAGGATTAGCCCTAGGGTTAGGGTTATGTTGATGGCTAGGGTTAGAGAGACGTTTATGGTTAGGATTGGACCTAGGGTTCTGGTTATGTTGAGGGCTAGGGATAGAGAGACGGTTAGGGGTAGAACTGGACCTAGGGTTAGGGTTATGTTGAGGCCTGGGTTAGAGAGACGGTTAAGGTTAGGATTGCACCTAGGGTTAGGGTTATGTTGAGGGCTAGAGTTAGAGAGATGGTTAGGGTTAGGATTCGACCTAGGGTTATGGTTATGTTGAGGGCTAGGGTTAGAGAGACGGTTAGGGTTAGGATTGGAACTAGGGTTAGGGTTATGCTGAGGGCTAGGGTTAGAGAGACGGTTACGGTTAGGATTGGACCTAGGGTTAGGGTTATGTTGAGAGCTAGGGTTAGAGAGACGGTTAGGATTAGGATTGGACCTAGGCTTAGGGTTATGTTGAGGGCTAGGCTTAGAGAGGCGGTTAGGGTTAGGATTGGACCTAGGGTTAGGGTTATGTTGAGGGCTAAAGTTAGAGAAACGGTTAGGTTTAGCATTGGACCTAGGGTTAGGTTTATGTTGAGGGCTAGGGTTAGAGAGACGGTTAGGGTGAGGATTGGACCTAGGGTTAGGGTTATGTTGAGGGCTAGGATTAGAGACACGGTTAGGGTTAGGATTGGACCTAGGGTTAGGGTTATGTTGAGGGCTAGGGTTAGAGGGACGGTGAGGGTTAGGATTGGACCTAGGGTTAGGGTCATGTTGAGGGCTAGGGTTAGAGAGACGGTTAGGGTTAGAATTGGACCTTGCGATAGGGTTATGTTGAGGGCTAGGGTTAGAGAGACGGTCAGGGTTAGGATTGGGCCTAGGGTTAGGGTTATGTTGAGGGCTAAGGTTAGAGAGATGGTTAGGGTTAGGAATGGACCTAGGGTTAGGGTTAGGTTGAGGTTTAGGGTTAGAGAGACGGTTAGGTTTAGGATTGGACCTAGGGTTAGGGTTATGTTGAGGGCTAGGGTTAGAGAGACGGTTAGGGTTAGGATTGGACCTAGGGTTAGGGTTATGTTGAGGGCTAGGGTTAGAGAGACGGTTAGGGTGAGGATTGGACCTAGCGTTAGGGTTATGTTGAGGGCTAGGGTTAGAGAGATGGTTAGGGTGAGGATTGGACCTAGGGTTAGGGTTATGTTGAGGGCTAGGGTTAGAGAGACGGTTAGGGTTAGAATTGGACCTTGCGATAGGGTTATGTTGAGGGCTAGGGTTAGAGAGACGGTCAGGGTTAGGATTGGGCCTAGGGTTAGGGTTAGATTGAGGGTTAGGGTTAGAGAGACGGTTAGGTTTAGGTTTGGACCTAGGGTTAGGGTTATGTTGAGGGCTAGGATTAGAGAGACGGTTAGGGTTAGGATTGGACCTAGGGTTAGGGCTATGTTGCGGGCTAGGGTTAGAGAGACGGTTAGGGTTAGGATTGGTCCTAGGGTTAGGGTTATGTTGAGGGCTAGGGTTAGAGAGACGGTTAGGGTTAGAATTGGACCTTGCGATAGGGTTATGTTGAGGGCTAGGGTTAGACAGACGGTTAGGGTTAGGATTGGACCTAGGGTTAGGGTTATGTTGAGGGCTAGGGTTAGAGAGACGTTTAGGGTTAGGTTTGGACCTAGGTTTAGGGTTATGTTGAGGGCTAGGGTTAGAGAGACGGTTAGGGTTAGAATTGGACGTAGGGTTAGGGGTATGTTGAGGGCTAGGCTTAGAGAGACGGTTAGGGTTAGGATTGCACCTAGGGTTAGGGTTACGTTGAGGGCTAGGGTTAGAGAGACGGTTAGGGTTAGGATTGGACCTAGCGTTAGGGTTATGTTGAGGGCTAGGGTTAGAGAGACGGTTAGGGTTAGGATTGGACCTAGGGTTAGGGTTATGTTGAGGGCTAGGGTTAGAGAGACGGTTACGGGTAGGATAGGACCTAGGTTTAGGGTTATGTTGCGGGCTAGGGTTAGAGAGACGGTTAGGGTTAGGATTGGACCTAGGGTTAGGGTTATGTTGAGGGCTAGGGTTAGAGGGACGGTGAGGGTTAGGATTGGACCTAGGGTTAGGGTTATGTTGAGGGCTCGGGTTAGAGGGACGGTTAGGGTTAGAATTGGACCTTGGGTAAGGGGTAAGTTGAGGGCTAGGGTTAGAGAGATGGTTAGGGTTAGGATTGCACCTAGGGTTAGGGTTATGTTGAGGGCTAGGGTTAGAGAGATGGTTAGGGTGAGGATTGGACCTAGGGTTAGGGTTATGTTGAGGGCTAGGGTTAGAGAGACGGTTAGGGTGTGGATTGGACCTAGGGTTAGGGTTATGTTGAGGGCTAGGGTTAGAGAGGCGGTTAGGGTTAGGATTGGACCTAGGGTTAGGGTTATGTTGAGGGCTAGGGTTAGAGGGACGGTGAGGGTTAGGATTGGACCTAGGGTTAGGGTTATGTTGAGGGCTAGGTTTAGAGGGACGGTGAGGGTTAGGATTGGACCTAGGGTTAGGGTTATGTTGAGGGCTAGTGTTAGAGAGACGGTAAGGGTTAGGATTGGACCTAGGGTTAGGGTTCTGTTGAGGGCTAGGGTTAGAGAGACGGTTAGGGTTAGGATTGGACCTAGGGTTAGTGCTATGTTGAGGGCTAGGGTTAGAGAGACGGTTAGGGTTAGGATTGGACCTAGGGTTATGGTTATGTTGAGGGCTAGGGTTAGAGAGACGGTTAGGGTGAGGATTGGACCTAGCGTTAGGGTTATGTTGAGTCTAGGGTTAGAGAGACGGTTAGGGTTAGGATTGGACCTAGGGTTAGGGTTATGTTGAGGGCTAGGGTTAGAGGGACGTTTATGGTTAGGTTTGGACCTAGGTTTAGGGTTATGTTGAGGGCTAGGGTTAGAGAGACGGTTAGGGTTAGAATTGGACCTTGCGATAGGGTTATGTTGAGGGCTAGGGTTAGAGAGACGGTCAGGGTTAGGATTGGGCCTAGGGTTAGGGTTAGGTTTAGGGTTAGGGTTAGAGAGACGGTTAGGTTTCGGATTGGACCTAGGGTTAGGGTTATGTTGAGGGCTAGGGTTAGAGAGAAGGTTAGGGTTAGGATTGGACCTAGGGTTAGGGCTATGTTGAGGGCTAGGGTTAGAGAGACGGTTAGGGTTAGGATTGGACCTAGGGTTAGGGTTATGTTGAGGGCTAGGCTTAGAGAGATGGTTAGGGTTAGGATTGCACCTAGGGTTAGGGTTATGTTGAGGGCTAGGGTTAGAGAGACGGTTAGGGTTAGGATTGGACCTAGCGTTAGGGTTATGTTGAGGGCTAGGGTTAGAGAGACGGTTAGGCTTAGGATTGGACCTAGGGTTAGGGTTATGTTGAGGGCTAGGTTTAGAGAGACGGTTACGGGTAGGATTGGACCTAGGGTTAGGGTTATGTTGAGGGCTCGGGTTAGAGAGACGGTTAGGGTTAGAATTGGACCTGGGGTAAGGGGTATGTTGAGGGCTAGGGTTAGAGAGATGGTTAGGGTTAGGATTGCACCTAGGGTTAGGGTTATGTTGAGGGCTAGGGTTAGAGAGACGGTTAGGGTGAGGATTGGACCTAGGGTTAGGGTTATGTTGAGGGCTAGGGTTAGAGAGACGGTTAGGGTGAGGATTGGACCTAGGGTTAGGGTTATGTTGAGGGCTAGGGTTAGAGAGGCGGTTAGGGTTAGGATTGGACCTAGGGTTAGGGTTATGTTGAGGGCTAAAGTTAGAGAGACGGTTAGGTTTAGGATTGGACCTAGGGTTAGGGTTATGTTGAGGGCTAGGGTTAGAGTGACGGTTAGGGTGAAGATTGGACCTATGGTTAGGGTTATGTTGAGGGCTAGGGTAAGAGAGACGGTTACGGTTAGGATTGGACCTAGGGTTAGGGTTATGTTGAGGGCTAGGGTTAGAGACACGGTTAGGGTTAGGATTGGACCTAGGGTTAGGGTTAAACTGAGGGCTAGGGTTAGAGAGAGGTTATGGTTAGGATTGGACCTAGGGTTAGGGTTTTGTTGAGGCTAGGGTTAGAGAGACGGTTAGGGTTAGGATTGGACCTAGAGTTATGGTTATGTTGAGGGCTAAGTTTAGAGAGGCCGTTAGGGTTAGGATTGGACCTAGGGTTAGGGTTATGTTGAGGGCTAGGGTTAGAGAGACGGTTAGGGTTTGGATTGGACCTAGGGTTAGGGTTATGTTGAGGGCTAAAGTTAGAGAGACGGTTAGGTTTAGGATTGGGCTTAAGGTTAGGGTTATGTTGAGGGCTAGGGTTAGAGAGACGGTTAGGGTGTGGATTGGACCTAGGGTTAGTGTTATGTTGAGGGCTAGGGTTAGAGAGACGGTTAGGGTTAGGATTGGACCAAGGGTTAGTGTTATGTTGAGGGCTAGGTTTAGAGGGTCGGTGAGGATTAGGATTGGACCTAGGGTTAGGGTTATGTTGAGTGCTAGTGTTAGAAAGACGGTTAGGGTTAGGATTAGCCCTAGGGTTAGGGTTATGTTGATGGCTAGGGTTAGAGAGACGTTTATGGTTAGGATTGGACCTAGGGTTCTGGTTATGTTGAGGGGTAGGGATAGAGAGACGGTTAGGGGTAGAACTGGACCTAGGGTTAGGGTTATGTTGAGGCCTGGGTTAGAGAGACGGTTAAGGTTAGGATTGCACCTAGGGTTAGGGTTATGTTGAGGGCTAGAGTTAGAGAGATGGTTAGGGTTAGGATTCGACCTAGGGTTATGGTTATGTTGAGGGCTAGGGTTAGAGAGACGGTTAGGGTTAGGATTGGAACTAGGGTTAGGGTTATGCTGAGGGCTAGGGTTAGAGAGACGGTTACGGTTAGGATTGGACCTAGGGTTAGGGTTATGTTGAGAGCTAGGGTTAGAGAGACGGTTAGGATTAGGATTGGACCTAGGCTTAGGGTTATGTTGAGGGCTAGGCTTAGAGAGGCGGTTAGGGTTAGGATTGGACCTAGGGTTAGGGTTATGTTGAGGGCTAAAGTTAGAGAAACGGTTAGGTTTAGCATTGGACCTAGGGTTAGGTTTATGTTGAGGGCTAGGGTTAGAGAGACGGTTAGGGTGAGGATTGGACCTAGGGTTAGGGTTATGTTGAGGGCTAGGATTAGAGACACGGTTAGGGTTAGGATTGGACCTAGGGTTAGGGTTATGTTGAGGGCTAGGATTAGAGGGACGGTGAGGGTTAGGATTGGACCTAGGGTTAGGGTCATGTTGAGGGCTAGGGTTAGAGAGACGGTTAGGGTTAGAATTGGACCTTGCGATAGGGTTATGTTGAGGGCTAGGGTTAGAAAGACGGTCAGGGTTAGGATTGGGCCTAGGGTTAGGGTTATGTTGAGGGCTAAGGTTAGAGAGATGGTTAGGGTTAGGATTGGACCTAGGGTTAGGGTTAGGTTGAGGTTTAGGGTTAGAGAGACGGTTAGGTTTAGGATTGGACCTAGGGTTAGGGTTATGTTGAGGGCTAGGGTTAGAGAGACGGTTAGGGTTAGGATTGGACCTAGGGTTAGGGCTATGTTGAGGGCTAGATTTAGAGAGACGATTAGGGTTAGGATTGGACCTAGGGTTAGGGTTATGTTGAGGGCTAGGGTTAGAGAGACGGTTAGGGTGAGGATTGGACCTAGCGTTAGGGTTATGTTGAGGGCTAGGGTTAGAGAGATGGTTAGGGTGAGGATTGGACCTAGCGTTAGGGTTATGTTGAGGGCTAGGGTTAGAGAGATGGTTAGGGTGAGGATTGGACCTAGGGTTAGGGTCATGTTGAGGGCTAGGGTTAGAGAGACGGTTAGGGTTAGAATTGGACCTTGCGATAGGGTTATGTTGAGGGCTAGGGTTAGAGAGACGGTCAGGGTTAGGATTGGGCCTAGGGTTAGGGTTATGTTGAGGGCTAAGGTTAGAGAGATGGTTAGGGTTAGGATTGGACCTAGGGTTAGGGTTAGGTTGAGGTTTAGGGTTAGAGAGACGGTTAGGTTTAGGATTGGACCTAGGGTTAGGTTTATGTTGAGGGCTAGGGTTAGAGAGACGGTTAGGGTTACGATTGGACCTAGGGTTAGGGCTATGTTGAGGGCTAGGTTTAGAGAGACTTTTAGGGTTAGGATTGGACCTAGGGTTAGGGTTATGTTGAGGGCTAGGGTTAGAGAGACGGTTAGGGTGAGGATTGGACCTAGCGTTAGGGTTATGTTGAGGGCTAGGGTTAGAGAGATGGTTAGGGTGAGGATTGGACCTAGGGTTAGGGTTATGTTGAGGGCTAGGGTTAGAGAGACGGTCAGGGTTAGGATTGGACCTAGGGTTAGGGTTATGTTGAGGGCTCGGGTTAGAGAGACGTTTATGATTAAGATTGGACCTAGGGTTAGGGTTATGTTGAGGGCTAGGGTTAGAGAGACGGTTACGGTTAGGATTGGACCTAGGGTTAGGGTTATGTTGAGGGCTAGGTTTAGAGACACGGTTAGGGTTAGGATTGGACCTAGGGTTAGGGTTATGCTGAGGGCTAGGGTTAGAGAGACGGTTAGGGTTAGGATTGGACCTAGGGTTAGGGTTTTGTTGAGGGCTAGGTTTAGAGAGCCGGTTAGGGTTAGGATTGGACCTAGGGTTAGGGTTTTGTTGAGGGCTAGGGTTAGAGATACGGTTAGGGTTAGGATTGGATCTAGGGTTAGGGTTATGCTGAGGGCTAGATTTAGAGAGACTGTTAGGGTTAGGATTTAAACTAGGGTTAGGGTTTTGTTTAGGGCTAGGGTTAGAGAGACGGTTAGGGTTAGGATTGTATCTAGGGTTAGGGTTATGTTGAGGGCTATGGTTAGAGAGGCGGTTGGGGTTAGGATTTTCCCTAGGGTTAGGGTTATGTTGAGGGCTAGGGTTAGAGAGACGGTTAGGGTTAGGATTGGACCTAGGGTTAGGGTTATGTTGAGGGCTAAAGTTAGAGAGACGGTTAGGTTTAGGATTTGACCTAGGGTTAGGGTTATGTTGAGGGCTAGGGTTAGAGAGACGGTTAGGGTGAGGATTGGACCTAGGGTTAGGGTTATGTTGAGGGCTAGGGTTAGAGAGACGGTTAGGGTTAGGATTGGACCTAGGGTTAGGGTTATGTTGAGGGCTAGGGTTAGAGGGACGGTGAGGGTTAGGATTGGACCTAGGTTTAGGGTTATGTTGAGGCCTAGTGTTAGAGAGACGGTTAGGGTTAGGATTGGACCTAGGGTTAGGGTTCTGTTGAGGACTAGGGTTAGAGAGACTGTCAGGGTTAGGATTGGACCTAGGGTTAGGGTTATGTTGAGGGCTTAGGTTAGAGAGACTGTTAGGGTTAGGATTGGACATAGGGTTAGGGTTATGTTGAGGGCTAGGGTTAGAGAGATGGTTAGGGTTAGGATTGGACCTAAGGTTAGGGTTATGTTGAGGGCTATGTTTAGAGAGACGGTTACGGTTAGGATTGGACCTAGGGTAGGGTTATGTTGAGGACTCGGGTTAGAGAGACGTTTATGGTTAGGATTGGACCTAGGGTTAGGGTTACGTTGAGGGCTAGGTTTAGAGAGACGGTTAGGGTTAGAATTGGACCTAGGGTTAGGGGTATGTTGAGGGCTAGGGTTAGAGGGACGGTTAGGGTTAGGATTGCACCTAGGGTTAGGTTTATGTTGAGGGCTAGGGTTAGAGAGACGGTTAGGGTTACGATTGGACCTAGGGTTAGGGTTATGTTGAGGGCTAGGGTTAGAGAGACGGTTAGGGTTAGGATTGGAACTAGGGTTAGGGTTATGTTGAGGGGTAGGGTTAGAGAGACGGTTACGGTTAGGATTGGACCTAGGGTTAGGGTTATGTTGAAGGCTAGTGTTAGAGAGACGGTTAGGGTTAGGATTGGACCTAGGGTTAGGGTTATGTTGAGGACTAGGGTTAGAGGGACGGTGAGGGTTAGGATTGGACCTAGGGTTAGGGTTATGTTGAGGGCTAGGGCTAGAGAGACGGTTACGGTTAGGATTGGACCTAGGGTTAGGGTTATGTTGAGGGCTAGGGTTAGAGAGACGGTAAGGGTTAGGATTGGACCTAGGGTTAGGGTTCTGTTGACGGCTAGGGTTAGAGGGACGGTTAGGGTTAGGATTGGACCTAGGGTTAGGGTTATGTGAGGGCTAGTTTTAGAGAGACGGTCAGGGTTACGATTGGACATAGGATTAGCGTTATGCTGAGGGCTAGGGTTAGAGAGACGGTTAGGGTTAGGATTGGACCTAGGGTTAGGGCTATGTTGAGGGCTAGGGTTAGAGAGACGGTTAGGGTTAGGATTGCACCTAGGGTTAGGGTTAGGTTGAGGGCTAGGGTTAGAGAGAAGGTTAGGTTTAGGATTGAACGTAGAGTTAGGGTTATGTTGAGGGCTAGGGTTAGAGAGACGGTTAGGGTGAGGATTGGACCTAGGGTAGGGTTATGTTGAGGGCTAGGGTTAGAGAGACGGTTAGGGTTAGGATTGGACCTAGGGTTATGGTTCTGTTGAGGGCTAGGGTTAGAGAGACGGTTAGGGTTAGGATTGGACCTAGGGTTAGGGTTAGGTTGAGGGCTAGGGTTAGAGAGACGGTTAGGTTTAGGATTGGACCTAGGGTTAGGGTTATGTTCAGGGCTAGGGTTAGAGAGATGGTTAGGGTTAGGATTGGACCTAGGGTTAGGATTAGGTTGAGGGCCAGGTTTAGAGAGAGGGTTAGGTTTAGGATTGGACCTAGGGTTAGGGTTATGTTGAGGGCTAGGTTTAGAGAGACGGTTAGGGTTAGGATTGGACCTAGGGTTAGGGTTATGTTGAAAGCTAGGGTTAGAGAGACGGTTAGGGTTAGGATTGGACCTAGGGTTAGGGTTATGTTGAGGGCTAGGGTTAGAGAGACGGTTACGGTTAGGATTGGACCTAGGGTTAGGGTTATGTTGAGGGCTAGGGTTAGAGACACGGTTAGGGTTAGGATTGGACCTGGGTTAGGGTTATACTGAGAGCTAGGGTTAGAGAGAGGTTATGGTTAGGATTGGACCTAGGGTTAGGGTTTTGTTGACGGCTAGGGTTAGAGAGACGGTTAGGGTTAGCATTGGATTTAGGGTTAGGGTTATGTTGCGGGCTATGGTTAGAGATGCCGTTAGGGTTAGGATTGGACCTAGGGTTAGGGTTATGTTGAGGGCTAGGGTTAGAAAGACGGTTAGGGTTAGGATTGGACCTAGGGTTAGGGTTAGGTTGAGGGCTAAAGTTAGAGAAACTCTTAGGTTTAGGATTGGACCTAGGGTTAGTGTTATGTTGAGGACTAGGGTTAGAGAGACGGTTAGGGTGAGGATTGGACCTAGGGTTAGGGTTATGTTGAGGGCTAGGGTTAGAGAGACGGTTAGGGTTAGGATTGGACCAAGGGTTAGGGTTATGTTGAGGGCTAGGGTTAGAGGGTCGGTGAGGGTTAGGATTGGACCTAGGGTTAGGGTTATGTTCAGAGCTACTGTTAGAAAGACGGTTAGGGTTAGGATTAGCCCTAGGGTTAGGGTTATGTTGAGGGCTAGGGTAGAGAGACGGTCAGAGTTAGGATTGGACCTAGGGTTAGGGTTATGTTGAGGGCTCGGTTAGAGAGACGTTTATGGTTAGGATTGGACCTAGGGTTCGGGTTATGTTGAGGGCTAGGGATAGAGAGACGGTTAGGGTTAGAATTGGACCTAGGGTTAGGGTTATATTGAGGGCTAGGGTTATAGAGACGGTTAGGGTTAGGATTGCACCTAGGGTTAGGGTTATGTTGAGGGCTACGGTTAGAGAGATGGTTAGGGTTAGGATTCGACCTAGGGTTAGGGTTATGTTGAGGGCTAGGGTTAGAGAGACGGTTAGGGTTAGGATTGGAACTAGGGTTAGAGAGACGGTTACGGTTAGGATTGGACCTAGGGTTAGGGTTATGTTGAGGGCTAAGGTTAGGAAGACGGTTAGGATTAGGATTGGACCTAGGGTTAGGGTTATGTTGATTGCTAGGTTTAGAGAGGCGGTTGGGGTTAGGATTGGATCTATGGTTAGAGTTATGTTGAGGGCTATGGTTAGAGAGACGGTTAGGGTTAGGATTGGACATAGGGTTAGGGTTATGTTGAGGGCTAAAGTTAGAGAGACGGTTAGGTTTAGCATTGGACCTAGGGTTAAGGTTATGTTGAGGGCTAGGGTTAGAGAGACGGTTAGGGTGAGGATTGGACCTAGGGTTAGGGTTATGTTGAGGGCTAGGGTTAGAGACACGGTTAGGGTTAGGATTGGACCTAGGGTTAGGGTTATGTTGAGGGCAGGGTTAGAGGGACGGTGAGGGTTAGGATTGGACCTAGGGTTAGGGTCATGTTGAGGGCTAGTGTTAGAGAGACGGTTAGGGTTAGAATTGGACCTTGGGTTAGGGTTATGTTGAGGGCTAGGGTTAGAGAGACGGTCAGGGTTAGTATTGGGCCTAGGGTTAGTGTTATGTTGAGGGCTAGGGTTAGAGAGATGGTTAGGTTTAGGATTGGACCTAGGGTTAGGGTTACGTTGAGGTCTAGGGTTAGAGAGACGGTTAGGTTTAGGATTGGACCTAGGGTTAGGGTTATGTTGAGGGCTAAGGTTAGATAGACGGTTAGGGTTAGGATTGGACCTAGGTTTAGGGTTAGGTTGAGGGCTAGGGTTAGAGAGATGGTTAGGTTTAGGATTGGACCTAGGGTTAGGGTTATGTTGAGGGCTAGGGTTAGAGAGATGGTTAGGGTTAGGATTGGACCTAGGGTTAGGGTTAGGTTGAGGGCTAGGGTTACAGAGACGTTTATGGTTAGGATTGGACCTAGGGTTCGGGTTATGTTGAGGGCTAGGGATAGAGAGACGGTTAGGGTTAGAATTGGACCGAGGGTTAGGGTTATGTTGAGGGCTAGTGTTAGAGAGACGGTTAGGGTTAGGATTGGACCTAGGGTTAGGGTTATGTTGAGGGCTAGTGTTAGAGAGACGGTTAGGGTTAGGATTGGACCTAGGGTTAGGGTTATGTTGAGGGCTAGGGTTAGAGAGACGGTTAGGGTTAGGATTGGACCTAGGTTTAGAGTTATGTTGAGGGATAGGGTTAGAGAGACGGTTAGGGTTAGAATTGGACCGAGGGTTAAGGTTATGTTGAGCCTAGGGTTAGAGAGACGGTTAGGGTTAGGATTGCACCTAGGGTTAGGGTTATGTTGAGGGCTAGGTTTAGAGAGACGGTCAGGGTTAGGATTGGGGCTAGGGTTAGGGTTATGTTGAGGGCTTGGGTTAGAGAGACGTTTATGGTTAGGATTGGACCTAGGGTTAGGGTTATGTTGAGGGCTAGGGTTAGAGAGACGGTTAGGGTTAGAATTGGACCTAGGGTTAGGGGTATGTTGAGGGCTAGGGTTACAGAGACGGTTAGGGTTAGGATTCCACCTAGGGTTAGGGTTATGTTGAGGGCTAGGGTTAGAGAGACGGTTAGGGTTAGGATTGGACCTTGGGTTAGGGTTATGTTGAGGGCTAGGGTTAGAGAGACGGTTAGGGTTAGGATTGGACCTAGGGTTAGTGTTATGTTGAGGGCTAGGGTTAGAGAGATGGTTAGCGTTAGGATTGGACCTAGGGTTAGGGTTATGTTGAGGGCTAGGGTTAGAGAGACCGTTAGGGTTAGGATTGGACCTAGGGTTAGGGTTCTGTTGAGGGCTAGGGTTAGAGAGACGGTCAGGGTTAGGATTGGACCTAGGGTTAGGTTTATGTTGAGGGCTCGGTTTAGAGAGACGTTTATGGTTAGGATTGTACCTAGGGTTAGGTTTATGTTGAGGGCTAGGGTTAGAGGGACGGTGAGGGTTAGGATTGGACCTAGGGTTAGGGTTATGTTGAGGGCTAGTGTTAGAGAGACGGTTAGGGTTAGGATTGGACCTAGGGTTAGGGTTATGTTGAGGGCTAGGGTGAGAGACGGTTAGGGTTAGGATTGGACCTAGGGTTAGAGTTATGTTGAGGGATAGGGTTAGAGAGACGGTTAGGGTTAGAATTGGACCGACGGTTAAGGTTATGTTGAGGGCTAGGGTTAGAGAGACGGTTAGGGTTAGGATTGCACCTAGGGTTAGGGTTATGTTGAGGGGTAGATTAGAGAGACGGTTAGGGTTAGGATTGCACCTAGGGTTAGGGTTATGTTGAGGGCTAGGGTTAGAGAGACGGTTAGGGTTAGGATTGGACCTAGGCTTAGGGTTATGTTGAGGGCTAGGTTTAGAGAGGCGGTTAGGGTTAGGATTGGACCTAGGGTTAGAGTTATGTTGAGGGCTATGGTTAGAGAGACGGTTAGGGTTAGGATTGGACCTAGGGTTAGGGTTATGTTGAGGGCTAAAGTTAGAGAGACGCATAGGTTTAGCATTGGACCTAGGGTTAGGGTTATGTTGAGGGCTAGGGTTAGAGAGACGGTTAGGGTGAGGATTGGACCTAGGGTTAGGGTTATGTTGAGGGCTAGGGTTAGAGAGACGGTTAGGGTGAGGATTGGACCTAGGGTTAGGGTTATGTTGAGGGCTAGGGTTAGAGGGACGGTGAGGGTTAGGATTGGACCTTGGGTTAGGGTTATGTTTAGGGCTAGGGTTAGAGAGCCGGTCAGGGTTAGAATTGGACCTAGGGTTAGGGTTATGTTGAGGGCTAGGGTTAGAGAGACGGTTAGGGTTAGGATTGGACCTAGGGTTAGGGTTATGTTGAGGGCTAGGGTTAGAGAGACGGTTAGGGGTAGGATTGGACCTAGGGTTAGGGTTATGTTGTGGGCTAGGGTTAGAGAGATGGTTACGCTTAGTTTTGGACCTAGGGTTAGAGTTATGTTGAGGGCTAGGGTTAGAGAGACGGTTAGGGTTAGGATTGGACCTAGGGTTAGGGTTAAGTTGAGGGATAGGTTTAGAGAGATAGTTAGGGTTAGGATTTGACCTAGGGTTAGGGTTATGGTGAGGGCTAGGGTTAGAGGGACGGTGAGGGTTAGGATTGGACCTAGGGTTAGGGTTAGGTTGAGGGCTAGGGTTAGAGAGACGGTTAGGGTTAGGATTGGACCTATGGTTAGCGTTATGCTGAGGGCTAGGGTTAGAGAGACGGTTAGGTTTAGGATTGGACCTAGGGTTAGGGTTATGTTGAGGGCTAGGGTTAGAGAGACGGTTAGGGTTAGGATTGGACCTAGGGTTAGGGTTAGGTTGAGGGCTAGGGTTAGAGAGACGGTTAGGTTTAGGATTGGACCTAGGGTTAGGGTTATGTTGAGGGGTAGGGTTAGAGAAACGGTTACGCTGAGGATTGGACCTAGGGTTAGGGTTATGTTGAGGGCTAGGGTTAGAGAGACGGTTATGGTTAGGATTGGATCTAGGGTTAGGGTTATGTTGAGGGCTAGGGTTAGAGACAGGGTTAAGGTAAGGATTGGACCTAGGGTTAGGGTTATGCTGAGGGCTAGGGTTAAAGAGATGGTTAGGGTTAGGATTGGACCTAGGGTTAGGGTTATGTTGAGGGCTAGGGTTAGAGAGACGGTTAGGGTGAGGATTGGACCTAGGGTTAGGGTTATGTTGAGGGCTAGGGTTAGAGGGACGGTGAGGGTTAGGATTGGACCTAGGATTAGGGTCATGTTGAGGGCTAGTGTTAGAGAGACGGTTAGGGTTAGGATTGGACCTTGGGTTAGGGTTATGTTTAGGGCTAGGGTTAGAGAGCCGGTCAGGGTTAGAATTGGACCTAGGGTTAGGGTTATGTTGAGGGCTAGGGTTAGAGAGACGGTTAGGGTTAGGATTGGACCTAGGGTTAGGGTTATGTTGAGGGCTAGGGTTAGAGAGACGGTTAGGGGTAGGATTGGACCTAGGGTTAGGGTTATGTTGAGGGCTAGGGTTAGAGAGATGGTTACGCTTAGTTTTGGACCTAGGGTTAGAGTTATGTTGAGGGCTAGGGTTAGAGAGACGGTTAGGGTTAGGATTGGACCTAGGGTTAGGGTTAAGTTGAGGGCTAGGTTTAGAGAGATAGTTAGGGTTAGGATTTGACCTAGGGTTAGGGTTATGGTGAGGGCTAGGGTTAGAGGGACGGTGAGGGTTAGGATTGGACCTAGGGTTAGGGTTAGGTTGAGGGCTAGGGTTAGAGACGGTTAGGGTGTGGATTGGACCTAGGGTTAGTGTTATGTTGAGGGCTAGGGTTAGAGAGACGGTTAGGGTTAGGATTGGACCAAGGGTTAGTGTTATGTTGAGGGCTAGGTATAGAGGGTCGGTGAGGATTAGGATTGGACCTAGGGTTAGGGTTATGTTGAGTGCTAGTGTTAGAAAGACGGTTAGGGTTAGGATTAGCCCTAGGGTTAGGGTTATGTTGATGGCTAGGGTTAGAGAGACGTTTATGGTTAGGATTGGACCTAGGGTTCTGGTTATGTTGAGGGCTAGGGATAGAGAGACGGTTAGGGGTAGAACTGGACCTAGGGTTAGGGTTATGTTGAGGCCTGGGTTAGAGAGACGGTTAAGGTTAGGATTGCACCTAGGGTTAGGGTTATGTTGAGGGCTAGAGTTAGAGAGATGGTTAGGGTTAGGATTCGACCTAGGGTTATGGTTATGTTGAGGGCTAGGGTTAGAGAGACGGTTAGGGTTAGGATTGGAACTAGGGTTAGGGTTATGCTGAGGGCTAGGTTTAGAGAGACGGTTACGGTTAGGATTGGACCTAGGGTTAGGGTTATGTTGAGAGCTAGGGTTAGAGAGACGGTTAGGATTAGGATTGGACCTAGGCTTAGGGTTATGTTGAGGGCTAGGCTTAGAGAGGCGGTTAGGGTTAGGATTGGACCTAGGGTTAGGGTTATGTTGAGGGCTAAAGTTAGAGAAACGGTTAGGTTTAGCATTGGACCTAGGGTTACGTTTATGTTGAGGGCTAGGGTTAGAGAGACGGTTAGGGTGAGGATTGGACCTAGGGTTAGGGTTATGTTGAGGGCTAGGATTAGAGACACGGTTAGGGTTAGGATTGGACCTAGGGTTAGGGTTATGTTGAGGGCTAGGGTTAGAGGGACGGTGAGGGTTAGGATTGGACCTAGGGTTAGGGTCATGTTGAGGGCTAGGGTTAGAGAGACGGTTAGGGTTAGAATTGGACCTTGCGATAGGGTTATGTTGAGGGCTAGGGTTAGAGAGACGGTCAGGGTTAGGATTGGGCCTAGTGTTAGGGTTATGTTGAGGGCTAAGGTTAGAGAGATGGTTAGGGTTAGGATTGGACCTAGGGTTAGGGTTAGGTTGAGGTTTAGGGTTAGAGAGACGGTTAGGTTTAGGATTGGACCTAGGGTTAGGGTTATGTTGAGGGCTAGGGTTAGAGAGACGGTTAGGGTTAGGATTGGACCTAGGGTTAGGGTTATGTTGAGGGCTAGGGTTAGAGAGACGGTTAGGGTGAGGATTGGACCTAGCGTTAGGGTTATGTTGAGGGCTAGGGTTAGAGAGATGGTTAGGGTGAGGATTGGACCTAGGGTTAGGGTTATGTTGAGGGCTAGGGTTAGAGAGACGTTTATGGTTAGGTTTGGACCTAGGTTTAGGGTTATGTTGAGGGCTAGGGTTAGAGAGACGGTTAGGGTTAGAATTGGACCTTGCGATAGGGTTATGTTGAGGGCTAGGGTTAGAGAGACGGTCAGGGTTAGGATTGGGCCTAGGGTTAGGGTTAGATTGAGGGTTAGGGTTAGAGAGACGGTTAGGTTTAGGTTTGGACCTAGGGTTAGGGTTATGTTGAGGGCTAGGATTAGAGAGACGGTTAGGGTTAGGATTGGACCTAGGGTTAGGGCTATGTTGCGGGCTAGGGTTAGAGAGACGGTTAGGGTTAGGATTGGTCCTAGGGTTAGGGTTATGTTGAGGGCTAGGGTTAGAGAGACGGTTAGGGTTAGAATTGGACGTAGGGTTAGGGGTATGTTGAGGGCTAGGCTTAGAGAGACGGTTAGGGTTAGGATTGCACCTAGGGTTAGGGTTACGTTGAGGGCTAGGGTTAGAGAGACGGTTAGGGTTAGGATTGGACCTAGCGTTAGGGTTATGTTGAGGGCTAGGGTTAGAGAGACGGTTAGGGTTAGGATTGGACCTAGGGTTAGGGTTATGTTGAGGGCTAGGGTTAGAGAGACGGTTACGGGTAGGATAGGACCTAGGTTTAGGGTTATGTTGCGGGCTAGGGTTAGAGAGACGGTTAGGGTTAGGATTGGACCTAGGGTTAGGGTTATGTTGAGGGCTAGGGTTAGAGGGACGGTGAGGGTTAGGATTGGACCTAGGGTTAGGGTTATGTTGAGGGCTCGGGTTAGAGGGACGGTTAGGGTTAGAATTGGACCTTGGGTAAGGGGTAAGTTGAGGGCTAGGGTTAGAGAGATGGTTAGGGTTAGGATTGCACCTAGGGTTAGGGTTATGTTGAGGGCTAGGGTTAGAGAGATGGTTAGGGTGAGGATTGGACCTAGGGTTAGGGTTATGTTGAGGGCTAGGGTTAGAGAGGCGGTTAGGGTTAGGATTTGACCTAGGGTTAGGGTTATGTTGAGGGCTAGGGTTAGAGAGGCGGTTAGGGTGAGGATTGGACCTAGGGTTAGGGTTATGTTGAGGGCTAGGGTTAGAGAGGCGGTTAGGGTTAGGATTTGACCTAGGGTTAGGGTTATGTTGAGGGCTAGGGTTAGAGAGACGGTTAGGGTGAGGATTGGACCTAGGGTTAGGGTTATGTTGAGGGCTAGGGTTAGAGAGGCGGTTAGGGTTAGGATTTGACCTAGGGTTAGGGTTATGTTGAGGGCTAGGGTTAGAGGGACGGTGAGGGTTACGATTGGACCTAGGGTTAGGGTTATGTTGAGGGCTAGGGTTAGAGGGACGGTGAGGGTTAGGATTGGACCTAGGGTTAGGGTTATGTTGAGGGCTAGTGTTAGAGAGACGGTAAGGGTTAGGATTGGACCTAGGGTTAGGGTTCTGTTGAGGGCTAGGTTTAGAGAGACGGTTAGGGTTAGGATTGGACCTAGGGTTAGTGCTATGTTGAGGGCTAGGGTTAGAGAGACGGTTAGGGTTAGGATTGGACCTAGGGTTATGGTTATGTTGAGGGCTAGGGTTAGAGAGACGGTTAGGGTGAGGATTGGACCTAGCGTTAGGGTTATGTTGAGTCTAGGGTTAGAGAGACGGTTAGGGTTAGGATTGGACCTAGGGTTAGGGTTATGTTGAGGGCTAGGGTTAGAGGGACGTTTATGGTTAGGTTTGGACCTAGGTTTAGGGTTATGTTGAGGGCTAGGGTTAGAGAGACGGTTAGGGTTAGAATTGGACCTTGCGATAGGGTTATGTTGAGGGCTAGGGTTAGAGAGACGGTCAGGGTTAGGATTGGGCCTAGGGTTAGGGTTAGGTTTAGGGTTAGGGTTAGAGAGACGGTTAGGTTTCGGATTGGACCTAGGGTTAGGGTTATGTTGAGGGCTAGGGTTAGAGAGAAGGTTAGGGTTAGGATTGGACCTAGGGTTAGGGCTATGTTGAGGGCTAGGGTTAGAGAGAAGGTTAGGGTTAGGATTGGACCTAGGGTTAGGATTATGTTGAGGGCTAGGGTTAGAGAGACGGTTAGGGTTAGAATTGGACCTTGCGATAGGGTTATGGTGAGGGCTAGGGTTAGAGAGACGGTTAGGGTTAGGATTGGACCTAGGGTTAGGGTTATGTTGAGGGCTAGGGTTAGAGAGACGTTTAGGGTTAGGTTTGGACCTAGGTTTAGGGTTATGTTGAGGGCTAGGGTTAGAGAGACGGTTAGGGTTAGAATTGGACCTAGGGTTAGGGGTACGTTGAGGGCTAGGCTTAGAGAGATGGTTAGGGTTAGGATTGCACCTAGGGTTAGGGTTATGTTGAGGGCTAGGGTTAGAGAGACGGTTAGGGTTAGGATTGGACCTAGCGTTAGGGTTATGTTGAGGGCTAGGGTTAGAGAGACGGTTAGGGTTAGGATTGGACCTAGGGTTAGGGTTATGTTGAGGGCTAGGTTTAGAGAGACGGTTACGGGTAGGATTGGACCTAGGGTTAGGGTTATGTTGAGGGCTCGGGTTAGAGAGACGGTTAGGGTTAGAATTGGACCTGGGGTAAGGGGTATGTTGAGGGCTAGGGTTACAGAGATGGTTAGGGTTAGGATTGCACCTAGGGTTAGGGTTATGTTGAGGGCTAGGGTTAGAGAGACGGTTAGGGTGAGGATTGGACCTAGGGTTAGGGTTATGTTGAGGGCTAGGGTTAGAGAGACGGTTAGGGTGAGGATTGGACCTAGGGTTAGGGTTATGTTGAGGGCTAGGGTTAGAGAGGCGGTTAGGGTTAGGATTGGACCTAGGGTTAGGGTTATGTTGAGGGCTAAAGTTAGAGAGACGGTTAGGTTTAGGATTGGACCTAGGGTTAGGGTTATGTTGAGGGCTAGGGTTAGAGTGACGGTTAGGGTGAAGATTGGACCTATGGTTAGGGTTATGTTGAGGGCTAGGGTAAGAGAGACGGTTACGGTTAGGATTGGACCTAGGGTTAGGGTTATGTTGAGGGCTAGGGTTAGAGACACGGTTAGGGTTAGGATTGGACCTAGGGTTAGGGTTAAACTGAGGGCTAGGGTTAGAGAGAGGTTATGGTTAGGATTGGACCTAGGGTTAGGGTTTTGTTGAGGCTAGGGTTAGAGAGACGGTTAGGGTGAGGATTGGACCTAGGGTTAGGGTTATGTTGAGGGCTAGGGTTAGAGAGACGGTTAGGGTGAGGATTGGACCTAGGGTTAGGGTTATGTTGAGGGCTAGGGTTAGAGAGGCGGTTAGGGTTAGGATTGGACCTAGGGTTAGGGTTATGTTGAGGGCTAAAGTTAGAGAGACGGTTAGGTTTAGGATTGGACCTAGGGTTAGGGTTATGTTGAGGGCTAGGGTTAGAGTGACGGTTAGGGTGAAGATTGGACCTATGGTTAGGGTTATGTTGAGGGCTAGGGTAAGAGAGACGGTTACGGTTAGGATTGGACCTAGGGTTAGGGTTATGTTGAGGGCTAGGGTTAGAGACACGGTTAGGGTTAGGATTGGACCTAGGGTTAGGGTTAAACTGAGGGCTAGGGTTAGAGAGAGGTTATGGTTAGGATTGGACCTAGGGTTAGGGTTTTGTTGAGGCTAGGGTTAGAGAGACGGTTAGGGTTAGGATTGGACCTAGGGTTAGGGTTATGTTGAGGGCTAGGGTTAGAGAGACGGTTACGGGTAGGATAGGACCTAGGTTTAGGGTTATGTTGCGGGCTAGGGTTAGAGAGACGGTTAGGGTTAGAATTGGACCTAGGGTTAGGGTTATGTTGAGGGCTAGGGTTAGAGGGACGGTGAGGGTTAGGATTGGACCTAGGGTTAGGGTTATGTTGAGGGCTCGGGTTAGAGGGACGGTTAGGGTTAGAATTGGACCTTGGGTAAGGGGTAAGTTGAGGGCTAGGGTTAGAGAGATGGTTAGGGTTAGGATTGCACCTAGGGTTAGGGTTATGTTGAGGGCTAGGGTTAGAGAGATGGTTAGGGTGAGGATTGGACCTAGGGTTAGGGTTATGTTGAGGGCTAGGGTTAGAGAGACGGTTAGGGTGAGGATTGGACCTAGGGTTAGGGTTATGTTGAGGGCTAGGGTTAGAGAGGCGGTTAGGGTTAGGATTTGACCTAGGGTTAGGGTTATGTTGAGGGCTAGTTTAGAGGGACGGTGAGGGTTACGATTGGACCTAGGGTTAGGGTTATGTTGAGGGCTAGGGTTAGAGGGACGGTGAGGGTTAGGATTGGACCTAGGGTTAGGGTTATGTTGAGGGCTAGTGTTAGAGAGACGGTAAGGGTTAGGATTGGACCTAGGGTTAGGGTTCTGTTGAGGGCTAGGGTTAGAGAGACGGTTAGAGTTAGGATTGGACCTAGGGTTAGTGCTATGTTGAGGGCTAGGGTTAGAGAGACGGTTAGGGTTAGGATTGGACCTAGGGTTATGGTTATGTTGAGGGCTAGGGTTAGAGAGACGGTTAGGGTGAGGATTGGACCTAGCGTTAGGGTTATGTTGAGTCTAGGGTTAGAGAGACGGTTAGGGTTAGGATTGGACCTAGGGTTAGGGTTATGTTGAGGGCTAGGGTTAGAGGGACGTTTATGGTTAGGTTTGGACCTAGGTTTAGGGTTATGTTGAGGGCTAGGGTTAGAGAGACGGTTAGGGTTAGAATTGGACCTTGCGATAGGGTTATGTTGAGGGCTAGGGTTAGAGAGACGGTCAGGGTTAGGATTGGGCCTAGGGTTAGGGTTAGGTTTAGGGTTAGGGTTAGAGAGACGGTTAGGTTTCGGATTGGACCTAGGGTTAGGGTTATGTTGAGGGCTAGGGTTAGAGAGAAGGTTAGGGTTAGGATTGGACCTAGGGTTAGGGCTATGTTGAGGGCTAGGGTTAGAGAGAAGGTTAGGGTTAGGATTGGACCTAGGGTTAGGATTATGTTGAGGACTAGGGTTAGAGAGACGGTTAGGGTTAGAATTGGACCTTGCGATAGGGTTATGGTGAGGGCTAGGGTTAGAGAGACGGTTAGGGTTAGGATTGGACCTAGGGTTAGGGTTATGTTGAGGGCTAGGGTTAGAGAGACGTTTAGGGTTAGGTTTGGACCTAGGTTTAGGGTTATGTTGAGGGCTAGGGTTAGAGAGACGGTTAGGGTTAGAATTGGACCTAGGGTTAGGGGTACGTTGAGGGCTAGGCTTAGAGAGATGGTTAGGGTTAGGATTGCACCTAGGGTTAGGGTTATGTTGAGGGCTAGGGTTAGAGAGACGGTTAGGGTTAGGATTGGACCTAGCGTTAGGGTTATGTTGAGGGCTAGGGTTAGAGAGACGGTTAGGGTTAGGATTGGACCTAGGGTTAGGGTTATGTTGAGGGCTAGGTTTAGAGAGACGGTTACGGGTAGGATTGGACCTAGGGTTAGGGTTATGTTGAGGGCTCGGGTTAGAGAGACGGTTAGGGTTAGAATTGGACCTGGGGTAAGGGGTATGTTGAGGGCTAGGGTTACAGAGATGGTTAGGGTTAGGATTGCACCTAGGGTTAGGGTTATGTTGAGGGCTAGGGTTAGAGAGATGGTTAGGGTGAGGATTGGACCTAGGGTTAGGGTTATGTTGAGGGCTAGGGTTAGAGAGACGGTTAGGGTGAGGATTGGACCTAGGGTTAGGGTTATGTTGAGGGCTAGGGTTAGAGAGGCGGTTAGGGTTAGGATTGGACCTAGGGTTAGGGTTATGTTGAGGGCTAAAGTTAGAGAGACGGTTAGGTTTAGGATTGGACCTATGGTTAGGGTTATGTTGAGGGCTAGGGTTAGAGTGACGGTTAGGGTGAAGATTGGACCTATGGTTAGGGTTATGTTGAGGGCTAGGGTAAGAGAGACGGTTACGGTTAGGATTGGACCTAGGGTTAGGGTTATGTTGAGGGCTAGGGTTAGAGACACGGTTAGGGTTAGGATTGGACCTAGGGTTAGGGTTAAACTGAGGGCTAGGGTTAGAGAGAGGTTATGGTTAGGATTGGACCTAGGGTTAGGGTTTTGTTGAGGCTAGGGTTAGAGAGACGGTTAGGGTTAGGATTGGACCTAGAGTTATGGTTATGTTGAGGGCTAAGTTTAGAGAGGCCGTTAGGGTTAGGATTGGACCTAGGGTTAGGGTTATGTTGAGGGCTAGGGATAGAGAGACGGTTAGGGTTAGGATTGGACCTAGGGTTAGGGTTATGTTGAGGGCTAAAGTTAGAGAGACGGTTAGGTTTAGGATTGGGCTTAAGGTTAGGGTTATGTTGAGGGCTAGGGTTAGAGAGACGGTTAGGGTGTGGATTGGACCTAGGGTTAGTGTTATGTTGAGGGCTAGGGTTAGAGAGACGGTTAGGGTTAGGATTGGACCAAGGGTTAGTGTTATGTTGAGGGCTAGGTTTAGAGGGTCGGTGAGGATTAGGATTGGACCTAGGGTTAGGGTTATGTTGAGTGCTAGTGTTAGAAAGACGGTTAGGGTTAGGATTAGCCCTAGGGTTAGGGTTATGTTGATGGCTAGGGTTAGAGAGACGTTTATGGTTAGGATTGGACCTAGGGTTCTGGTTATGTTGAGGGCTAGGGATAGAGAGACGGTTAGGGGTAGAACTGGACCTAGGGTTAGGGTTATGTTGAGGCCTGGGTTAGAGAGACGGTTAAGGATAGGATTGCACCTAGGGTTAGGGTTATGTTGAGGGCTAGAGTTAGAGAGATGGTTAGGGTTAGGATTCGACCTAGGGTTATGGTTATGTTGAGGGCTAGGGATAGAGAGACGGTTAGGGTTAGGATTGGAACTAGGGTTAGGGTTATGCTGAGGGCTAGGGTTAGAGAGACGGTTACGGTTAGGATTGGACCTAGGGTTAGGGTTATGTTGAGAGCTAGGGTTAGAGAGACGGTTAGGATTAGGATTGGACCTAGGCTAAGGGTTATGTTGAGGGCTAGGCTTAGAGAGGCGGTTAGGGTTAGGATTGGACCTAGGGTTAGGGTTATGTTGAGGGCTAAAGTTAGAGAAACGGTTAGGTTTAGCATTGGACCTAGGGTTAGGTTTATGTTGAGGGCTAGGGTTAGAGAGACGGTTAGGGTGAGGATTGGACCTAGGGTTAGGGTTATGTTGAGGGCTAGGATTAGAGACATGGTTAGGGTTAGGATTGGACCTAGGGTTAGGGTTATGTTGAGGGCTAGGGTTAGAGGGACGGTGAGGGTTAGGATTGGACCTAGGGTTAGGGTCATGTTGAGGGCTAGGGTTAGAGAGACGGTTAGGGTTAGAATTGGACCTTGCGATAGGGTTATGTTGAGGGCTAGGGTTAGAGAGACGGTCAGGGTTAGGATTGGGCCTAGGGTTAGGGTTATGTTGAGGGCTAAGGTTAGAGAGATGGTTAGGGTTAGGATTGGACCTAGGGTTAGGGTTAGGTTGAGGTTTAGGGTTAGAGAGACGGTTAGGTTTAGGATTGGACCTAGGGTTAGGGTTATGTTGAGGGCTAGGGTTAGAGAGACGGTTAGGGTTAGGATTGGACCTAGGGTTAGGGCTATGTTGAGGGCTAGGTTTAGAGAGACGGTTAGGGTTAGGATTGGACCTAGGGTTAGGGTTATGTTGAGGGCTAGGGTTAGAGAGACGGTTAGGGTGAGGATTGGACCTAGCGTTAGGGTTATGTTGAGGGCTAGGGTTAGAGAGATGGTTAGGGTGAGGATTGGACCTAGCGTTAGGGTTATGTTGAGGGCTAGGGTTAGAGAGATGGTTAGGGTGAGGATTGGACCTAGGGTTAGGGTCATGTTGAGGGCTAGGGTTAGAGAGACGGTTAGGGTTAGAATTGGACCTTGCGATAGGGTTATGTTGAGGGCTAGGGTTAGAGAGACGGTCAGGGTTAGGATTGGGCCTAGGGTTAGGGTTATGTTGAGGGCTAAGGTTAGAGAGATGGTTAGGGTTAGGATTGGACCTAGGGTTAGGGTTAGGTTGAGGGCTAGGGTTAGAGAGACGGTTAGGGTTAGGATTGGACCTAGGGTTAGGGCTATGTTGAGGGCTAGGTTTAGAGAGACGGTTAGGGTTAGGATTGGACCTAGGGTTAGGGTTATGTTGAGGGCTAGGGTTAGAGAGACGGTTAGGGTGAGGATTGGACCTAGCGTTAGGGTTATGTTGAGGGCTAGGGTTAGAGAGATGGTTAGGGTGAGGATTGGACCTAGGGTTAGGGTTATGTTGAGGGCTAGGGTTAGAGAGACGGTCAGGGTTAGGATTGGACCTAGGGTTAGGGTTATGTTGAGGGCTCGGGTTAGAGAGACGTTTATGATTAAGATTGGACCTAGGGTTAGGGTTATGTTGAGGGCTAGGGTTAGAGAGACGGTTACGGTTAGGATTGGACCTAGGGTTAGGGTTATGTTGAGGGCTAGGGTTAGAGACACGGTTAGGGTTAGGATTGGACCTAGGGTTAGGGTTATGCTGAGGGCTAGGGTTAGAGAGACGGTTAGGGTTACGATTGGACCTAGGGTTAGGGTTTTGTTGAGGGCTAGGTTTAGAGAGCCGGTTAGGGTTAGGATTGGACCTAGGGTTAGGGTTTTGTTGAGGGCTAGGGTTAGAGATACGGTTAGGGTTAGGATTGGATCTAGGGTTAGGGTTATGCTGAGGGCTAGATTTAGAGAGACTGTTAGGGTTAGGATTTAAACTAGGGTTAGGGTTTTGTTTACGGCCAGGGTTAGAGAGACGGTTAAGGTTAGGATTGTATCTAGGGTTAGGGTTATGTTGAGGGCTATGGTTAGAGAGGCGGTTGGGGTTAGGATTTTCCCTAGGGTTAGGGTTATGTTGAGGGCTAGGGTTAGAGAGACGGTTAGGGTTAGGATTGGACCTAGGGTTAGGGTTATGTTGAGGGCTAAAGTTAGAGAGACGGTTAGGTTTAGGATTGGACCTAGGGTTAGGGTTATGTTGAGGGCTAGGGTTATAGAGACGGTTAGGGTGAGGATTGGACCTAGGGTTAGGGTTATGTTGAGGGCTAGGGTTAGAGAGACGGTTAGGGTTAGGATTGGACCTAGGGTTAGGGTTATGTTTAGGGCTAGGGTTAGAGGGACGGTGAGGGTTAGGATTGGACCTAGGTTTAGGGTTATGTTGAGGCCTAGTGTTAGAGAGACGGTTAGGGTTAGGATTGGACCTAGGGTTAGGGTTCTGTTGAGGACTAGGGTTAGAGAGACTGTCAGGGTTAGGATTGGACCTAGGGTTAGGGTTATGTTGAGGGCTTAGGTTAGAGAGACTGTTAGGGTTAGGATTGGACATAGGGTTAGGGTTATGTTGAGGGCTAGGGTTAGAGAGATGGTTAGGGTTAGGATTGGACCTAGGGTTAGGGTTATGTTGAGGGCTATGTTTAGAGAGACGGTTACGGTTAGGATTGGACCTAGGGTTAGGGTTATGTTGAGGACTCGGGTTAGAGAGACGTTTATGGTTAGGATTGGACCTAGGGTTAGGGTTACGTTTAGGGCTAGGTTTAGAGAGACGGTTAGGGTTAGAATTGGACCTAGGGTTAGGGGTATGTTGAGGGCTAGGGTTAGAGGGACGGTGAGGGTTAGGATTGGACCTAGGGTTAGGGTTATGTTGAGGGCTAGGGCTAGAGAGACGGTTACGGTTAGGATTGGACCTAGGATTAGGGTTATGTTGAGGGCTAGGGTTAGAGAGACGGTAAGGGTTAGGATTGGACCTAGGGTTAGGGTTCTGTTGACGGCTAGGGTTAGAGGGACGGTTAGGGTTAGGATTGGACCTAGGGTTAGGGTTATGTGAGGGCTAGTTTTAGAGAGACGGTCAGGGTTACGATTGGACATAGGATTAGCGTTATGCTGAGGGCTAGGGTTAGAGAGACGGTTAGGGTTAGGATTGGACCTAGGGTTAGGGCTATGTTGAGGGCTAGGGTTAGAGAGACGGTTAGGGTTAGGATTGCACCTAGGGTTAGGGTTAGGTTGAGGGCTAGGGTTAGAGAGACGGTTAGGTTTAGGATTGGACCTAGGGTTAGGGTTATGTTCAGGGCTAGGGTTAGAGAGATGGTTAGGGTTAGGATTGGACCTAGGGTTAGGATTAGGTTGAGGGCCAGGTTTAGAGAGAGGGTTAGGTTTAGGATTGGACCTAGGGTTAGGGTTATGTTGAGGGCTAGGTTTAGAGAGACGGTTAGGGTTAGGATTGGACCTAGGGTTAGGGTTATGTTGAAGGCTAGGGTTAGAGAGACGGTTAGGGTTAGGATTGGACCTAGGGTTAGGGTTATGTTGAGGGCTAGGGTTAGAGAGACGGTTACGGTTAGGATTGGACCTAGGGTTAGGGTTATGTTGAGGGCTAGGGTTAGAGACACGGTTAGGGTTAGGATTGGACCTAGGGTTAGGGTTATACTGAGGGCTAGGGTTAGAGAGAGGTTATGGTTAGGATTGGACCTAGGGTTAGGGTTTTGTTGACGGCTAGGGTTAGAGAGACGGTTAGGGTTAGCATTGGATTTAGGGTTAGGGTTATGTTGCGGGCTAAGGTTAGAGATGCCGTTAGGGTTAGGATTGGACCTAGGGTTAGGGTTATGTTGAGGGCTAGGGTTAGAAAGACGGTTAGGGTTAGGATTGGACCTAGGGTTAGGGTTAGGTTGAGGGCTAAATTTAGAGAAACTGTTAGGTTTAGGATTGGACCTAGGGTTAGTGTTATGTTGAGGACTAGGGTTAGAGAGACGGTTAGGGTGAGGATTGGATCTAGGGTTAGGGTTATGTTGAGGGCTAGGGTTAGAGAGACGGTTAGGGTTAGGATTGGACCAAGGGTTAGGGTTATGTTGAGGGCTAGGGTTAGAGGGTCGGTGAGGGTTAGGATTGGACCTAGGGTTAGGGTTATGTTCAGGGCTACTGTTAGAAAGACGGTTAGGGTTAGGATTAGCCCTAGGGTTAGGGTTATGTTGAGGGCTAGGGTAGAGAGACGGTCAGAGTTAGGATTGGACCTAGGGTTAGGGTTATGTTGAGGGCTCGGTTAGAGAGACGTTTATGGTTAGGATTGGACCTAGGGTTCGGGTTATGTTGAGGGCTAGGGATAGAGAGACGGTTAGGGTTAGAATTGGACCTAGGGTTAGGGTTATATTGAGGGCTAGGGTTATAGAGACGGTTAGGGTTAGGATTGCACCTAGGGTTAGGGTTATGTTGAGGGCTACGGTTAGAGAGATGGTTAGGGTTAGGATTCGACCTAGGGTTAGGGTTATGTTGAGGGCTAGGGTTAGAGAGACGTTTAGGGTTAGGATTGGAACTAGGGTTAGAGAGACGGTTACGGTTAGGATTGGACCTAGGGTTAGGGTTATGTTGAGGGCTAAGGTTAGAAAGACGGTTAGGATTAGGATTGGACCTAGGGTTAGGGTTATGTTGATTGCTAGGTTTAGAGAGGCGGTTGGGGTTAGGATTGGATCTAGGGTTAGAGTTATGTTGAGGGCTATGGTTAGAGAGACGGTTAGGGTTAGGATTGGACATAGGGTTAGGGTTATGTTGAGGGCTAAAGTTAGAGAGACGGTTAGGTTTAGCATTGGACCTAGGGTTAAGGTTATGTTGAGGGCTAGGGTTAGAGAGACGGTTAGGGTGAGGATTGGACCTAGGGTTAGGGTTATGTTGAGGGCTAGGGTTAGAGACACGGTTAGGGTTAGGATTGGACCTAGGGTTAGGGTTATGTTGAGGGCAGGGTTAGAGGGACGGTGAGGGTTAGGATTGGACCTAGGGTTAGGGTCATGTTGAGGGCTAGTGTTAGAGAGACGGTTAGGGTTAGAATTGGACCTTGGGTTAGGGTTATGTTGAGGGCTAGGGTTAGAGAGACGGTCAGGGTTAGGATTGGGCCTAGGGTTAGTGTTATGTTGAGGGCTAGGGTTAGAGAGATGGTTAGGTTTAGGATTGGACCTAGGGTTAGGGTTACGTTGAGGTCTAGGGTTAGAGAGACGGTTAGGTTTAGGATTGGACCTAGGGTTAGGGTTATGTTGAGGGCTAAGGTTAGATAGACGGTTAGGGTTAGGATTGGACCTAGGTTTAGGGTTAGGTTGAGGGCTAGGGTTAGAGAGATGGTTAGGTTTAGGATTGGACCTAGGGTTAGGGTTATGTTGAGGGCTAGGGTTAGAGAGATGGTTAGGGTTAGGATTGGACCTAGGGTTAGGGTTAGGTTGAGGGCTAGGGTTACAGAGACGTTTATGGTTAGGATTGGACCTAGGGTTCGGGTTATGTTGAGGGCTAGGGATAGAGAGACGGTTAGGGTTAGAATTGGACCGAGGGTTAGGGTTATGTTGAGGGCTAGTGTTAGAGAGACGGTTAGGGTTAGGATTGGACCTAGGGTTAGGGTTATGTTGAGGGCTAGTGTTAGAGAGACGGTTAGGGTTAGGATTGGACCTAGGGTTAGGGTTATGTTGAGGGCTAGGGTTAGAGAGACGGTTAGGGTTAGGATTGGACCTAGGGTTAGAGTTATGTTGAGGGATAGGGTTAGAGAGACGGTTAGGGTTAGAATTGGACCGAGGGTTAAGGTTATGTTGAGCCTAGGGCTAGAGAGACGGTTAGGGTTAGGATTGCACCTAGGGTTAGGGTTATGTTGAGGGCTAGGTTTAGAGAGACGGTCAGGGTTAGGATTGGGGCTAGGGTTAGGGTTATGTTGAGGGCTTGGGTTAGAGAGACGTTTATGGTTAGGATTGGACCTAGGGTTAGGGTTATGTTGAGGGCTAGGGTTAGAGAGACGGTTAGGGTTAGAATTGGACCTAGGGTTAGGGGTATGTTGAGGGCTAGGGTTAGAGAGACGGTTAGGGTTAGGATTCCACCTAGGGTTAGGGTTATGTTGAGGGCTAGGGTTAGAGAGACGGTTAGGGTTAGGATTGGACCTTGGGTTAGGGTTATGTTGAGGGCTAGGGTTAGAGAGACGGTTAGGGTTAGGATTGGACCTAGGGTTAGTGTTATGTTGAGGGCTAGGGTTAGAGAGATGGTTAGCGTTAGGATTGGACCTAGGGTTAGGGTTATGTTGAGGGCTAGGGTTAGAGAGACCGTTAGGGTTAGGATTGGACCTAGGGTTAGGGTTCTGTTGAGGGCTAGGGTTAGAGAGACGGTCAGGGTTAGGATTGGACCTAGGGTTAGGTTTATGTTGAGGGCTCGGTTTAGAGAGACGTTTATGGTTAGGATTGTACCTAGGGTTAGGTTTATGTTGAGGGCTAGGGTTAGAGGGACGGTGAGGGTTAGGATTGGACCTAGGGTTAGGGTTATGTTGAGGGCTAGTGTTAGAGAGACGGTTAGGGTTAGGATTGGACCTAGGGTTAGGGTTATGTTGAGGGCTAGGGTGAGAGACGGTTAGGGTTAGGATTGGACCTAGGGTTAGAGTTATGTTGAGGGATAGGGTTAGAGAGACGGTTAGGGTTAGAATTGGACCGACGGTTAAGGTTATGTTGAGGGCTAGGGTTAGAGAGACGGTTAGGGTTAGGATTGCACCTAGGGTTAGGGTTATGTTGAGGGGTAGATTAGAGAGACGGTTAGGGTTAGGATTGCACCTAGGGTTAGGGTTATGTTGAGGGCTAGGGTTAGAGAGACGGTTAGGGTTAGGATTGGACCTAGGCTTAGGGTTATGTTGAGGGCTAGGTTTAGAGAGGCGGTTAGGGTTAGGATTGGACCTAGGGTTAGAGTTATGTTGAGGGCTATGGTTAGAGAGACGGTTAGGGTTAGGATTGGACCTAGGGTTAGGGTTATGTTGAGGGCTAAAGTTAGAGAGACGCATAGGTTTAGCATTGGACCTAGGGTTAGGGTTATGTTGAGGGCTAGGGTTAGAGAGACGGTTAGGGTGAGGATTGGACCTAGGGTTAGGGTTATGTTGAGGGCTAGGGTTAGAGAGACGGTTAGGGTGAGGATTGGACCTAGGGTTAGGGTTATGTTGAGGGCTAGGGTTAGAGGGACGGTGAGGGTTAGGATTGGACCTAGGATTAGGGTCATGTTGAGGGCTAGTGTTAGAGAGACGGTTAGGGTTAGGATTGGACCTTGGGTTAGGGTTATGTTTAGGGCTAGGGTTAGAGAGCCGGTCAGGGTTAGAATTGGACCTAGGGTTAGGGTTATGTTGAGGGCTAGGGTTAGAGAGACGGTTAGGGTTAGGATTGGACCTAGGGTTAGGGTTATGTTGAGGGCTAGGGTTAGAGAGACGGTTAGGGGTAGGATTGGACCTAGGGTTAGGGTTATGTTGAGGGCTAGGGTTAGAGAGATGGTTACGCTTAGTTTTGGACCTAGGGTTAGAGTTATGTTGAGGGCTAGGGTTAGAGAGACGGTTAGGGTTAGGATTGGACCTAGGGTTAGGGTTAAGTTGAGGGCTAGGTTTAGAGAGATAGTTAGGGTTAGGATTTGACCTAGGGTTAGGGTTATGGTGAGGGCTAGGGTTAGAGGGACGGTGAGGGTTAGGATTGGACCTAGGGTTAGGGTTAGGTTGAGGGCTAGGGTTAGAGGGACGGTGAGGGTTAGGATTGGACCTAGGGTTAGGGTTATGTTGAGGGCTAGGGTTAGAGAGACGGTTAGGGTTAGGATTGGACCTAGGGTTAGGGTTAGGTTGAGGTTTAGGGTTAGAGAGACGGTTAGGTTTAGGATTGGACCTAGGGTTAGGGTTATGTTGAGGGCTAGGTTTAGAGAGACGGTTAGGGTTAGGATTGGACCTAGGGTTAGGGCTATGTTGAGGGCTAGGTTTAGAGAGACGGTTAGGGTTAGGATTGGACCTAGGGTTAGGGTTATGTTGAGGGCTAGGGTTAGAGAGACGGTTAGGGTGAGGATTGGACCTAGCGTTAGGGTTATGTTGAGGGCTAGGGTTAGAGAGATGGTTAGGGTGAGGATTGGACCTAGCGTTAGGGTTATGTTGAGGGCTAGGGTTAGAGAGATGGTTAGGGTGAGGATTGGACCTAGGGTTAGGGTCATGTTGAGGGCTAGGGTTAGAGAGACGGTTAGGGTTAGAATTGGACCTTGCGATAGGGTTATGTTGAGGGCTAGGGTAAGAGAGACGGTCAGGGTTAGGATTGGGCCTAGGGTTAGGGTTATGTTGAGGGCTAAGGTTAGAGAGATGGTTAGGGTTAGGATTGGACCTAGGGTTAGGGTTAGGTTGAGGTTTAGGGTTAGAGAGACGGTTAGGTTTAGGATTGGACCTAGGGTTAGGGTTATGTTGAGGGCTAGGGTTAGAGAGACGGTTAGGGTTAGGATTGGACCTAGGGTTAGGGCTATGTTGAGGGCTAGGTTTAGAGAGACGGTTAGGGTTAGGATTGGACCTAGGGTTAGGGTTATGTTGAGGGCTAGGGTTAGAGAGACGGTTAGGGTGAGGATTGGACCTAGCGTTAGGGTTATGTTGAGGGCTAGGGTTAGAGAGATGGTTAGGGTGAGGATTGGACCTAGGGTTAGGGTTATGTTGAGGGCTAGGGTTAGAGAGACGGTCAGGGTTAGGATTGGACATAGGGTTAGGGTTATGTTGAGGGCTCGGGTTAGAGAGACGTTTATGATTAAGATTGGACCTAGGGTTAGGGTTATGTTGAGGGCTAGGGTTAGAGAGACGGTTACGGTTAGGATTGGACCTAGGGTTAGTGTTATGTTGAGGGCTAGGGTTAGAGACACGGTTAGGGTTAGGATTGGACCTAGGGTTAGGGTTATGCTGAGGGCTAGGGTTAGAGAGACGGTTAGGGTTAGGATTGGACCTAGGGTTAGGGTTTTGTTGAGGGCTAGGTTTAGAGAGCCGGTTAGGGTTAGGATTGGACCTAGGGTTAGGGTTTTGTTGAGGGCTAGGGTTAGAGATACGGTTAGGGTTAGGATTGGATCTAGGGTTAGGGTTATACTGAGGGCTAGATTTAGAGAGACTGTTAGGGTTAGGATTTAAACTAGGGTTAGGGTTTTGTTTAGGGCCAGGGTTAGAGAGACGGTTAGGGTTAGGATTGTATCTAGGGTTAGGGTTATGTTGAGGGCTATGGTTAGAGAGGCGGTTGGGGTTAGGATTTTCCTTAGGGTTAGGGTTATGTTGAGGGCTAGGGTTAGAGAGACGGTTAGGGTTAGGATTGGACCTAGGGTTAGGGTTATGTTGAGGGCTAAAGTTAGAGAGACGGTTAGGTTTAGGATTGGACCTAGGGTTAGGGTTATGTTGAGGGCTAGGGTTAGAGAGACGGTTAGGGTGAGGATTGGACCTAGGGTTAGGGTTATGTTGAGGGCTAGGGTTAGAGAGACGGTTAGGGTTAGGATTGGACCTAGGGTTAGGGTTATGTTGAGGGCTAGGGTTAGAGGGACGGTGAGGGTTAGGATTGGACCTAGGTTTAGGGTTATGTTGAGGCCTAGTGTTAGAGAGACGGTTAGGGTTAGGATTGGACCTAGGGTTAGGGTTCTGTTGAGGACTAGGGTTAGAGAGACTGTCAGGGTTAGGATTGGACCTAGGGTTAGGGTTATGTTGAGGGCTTAGGTTAGAGAGACTGTTAGGGTTAGGATTGGACATAGGGTTAGGGTTATGTTGAGGGCTAGGGTTAGAGAGATGGTTAGGGTTAGGATTGGACCTAGGGTTAGGGTTATGTTGAGGGCTATGTTTAGAGAGACGGTTACGGTTAGGATTGGACCTAGGGTTAGGGTTATGTTGAGGACTCGGGTTAGAGAGACGTTTATGGTTAGGATTGGACCTAGGGTTAGGGTTACGTTGAGGGCTAGGTTTAGAGAGACGGTTAGGGTTAGAATTGGACCTAGGGTTAGGGGTATGTTGAGGGCTAGGGTTAGAGGGACGGTTAGGGTTAGGATTGCACCTAGGGTTAGGTTTATGTTGAGGGCTAGGGTTAGAGAGACGGTTAGGGTTAGGATTGGACCTAGGGTTAGGGTTATGTTGAGGGCTAGGGTTAGAGAGACGGTTAGGGTTAGGATTGGAACTAGGGTTAGGGTTATGTTGAGGGGTAGGGTTAGAGAGACGGTTACGGTTAGGATTGGACCTAGGGTTAGGGTTATGTTGAAGGCTAGTGTTAGAGAGACGGTTAGGGTTAGGATTGGACCTAGGGTTAGGGTTATGTTGAGGACTAGGGTTAGAGGGACGGTGAGGGTTAGGATTGGACCTAGGGTTAGGGTTATGTTGAGGGCTAGGGTTAGAGAGACGGTTAGGGGTAGGATTGGACCTAGGGTTAGGGTTATGTTGAGGGCTAAAGTTAGAGAGATGGTAACGCTTAGTTTTTGACCTAGGGTTAGAGTTATGTTGAGGGCTAGGGTTATAGAGACGGTTAGGGTTAGGATTGGACCTAGGGTTAGGGTTAAGTTGAGGGCTAGGTTTAGAGAGATAGTTAGGGTTAGGATTTGACCTAGTGTTAGGGTTATGGTGAGGGCTAGGGTTAGAGGGACGGTGAGGGTTAGGATTGGACCTAGGGTTAGGGTTAGGTTGAGGGCTAGGGTTAGAGAGACGGTTAGGGTTAGGATTGGACCTATGGTTAGCGTTATGCTGAGGGCTAGGGTTAGAGAGACGGTTAGGTTTAGGATTGGACCTAGGGTTAGGGTTATGTTGAGGGCTAGGGTTAGAGAGACGGTTAGGGTTAGGATTGGACCTAGGGTTAGGGTTAGGTTGAGGGCTAGGGTTAGAGAGACGGTTAGGTTTAGGATTGGACCTAGGGTTAGGGTTATGTTGAGGGGTAGGGTTAGAGAAACGGTTACGCTGAGGATTGGACCTAGGGTTAGGGTTATGTTGAGGGCTAGGGTTAGAGAGACGGTTATGGTTAGGATTGGATCTAGGGTTAGGGTTATGTTGAGGGCTAGGGTTAGAGACAGGGTTAAGGTAAGGATTGGACCTAGGGTTAGGGTTATGCTGAGGGCTAGGGTTAAAGAGATGGTTAGGGTTAGGATTGGACCTAGGGTTAGGGTTATGTTGAGGGCTAGGGTTAGAGAGACGGTTAGGTTTAGGATTGGACCTAGGGTTAGGGTTATGTTGAGGGTTAGGTTTAGAGAGACGGTTAGGGTGAGGATTGGACCTAGGGTTAGGGTTATGTTGAGGGCTAGGGTTAGAGGGACGGTGAGGGTTAGGATTGGACCTAGGGTTAGGGCTAGGTTGAGGGCTAGGGTTGGAGAGACGGTTAGGTTTAGGATTGGACCTAGGGTTAGGGTTATGTTGAGGGCTAGGGTTAGAGAGATGGTTAGGGTTAGGATTGGACCTAGGGTTAGGGTTAGGTTGAGGGCTAGGTTTAGAGAGACGCTTAGGTTTAGGATTGGACCTAGGGTTAGGGTTATGTTGAGGGCTAGGGTTAGAGAGACGATTAGGGATAGGAATGGACCTAGGGTTAGGGTTATGTTGAAGGCTAGGGTTAGAGAGACGGTTAGGGTTAGGATTGGACCTAGGGTTAGGGTTATGTTGAGGGCTAGGGTTAGAGAGACGGTTACGGTTAGGATTGGACCTAGGGTTAGGGTTATGTTGAGGGCTAGGGTTAGAGACACGGTTAGGGTTAGGATTGGACCTAGGGTTAGGGTTATACTGAGGGCTAGGGTTAGAGAGAGGTTATGGTTAGGATTGGACCTAGGGTTAGGGTTTTGTTGAGGGCTAGGGTTAGAGAGACGGTTAGGTTTAGGATTGGACCTAGGGTTAGGGTTATGTTGAGGGGTAGGGTTAGAGAAACGGTTACGCTGAGGATTGGACCTAGGGTTAGGGTTATGTTGAGGGCTAGGGTTAGAGAGACGGTTATGGTTAGGATTGGATCTAGGGTTAGGGTTATGTTGAGGGCTAGGGTTAGAGACAGGGTTAAGGTAAGGATTGGACCTAGGGTTAGGGTTATGCTGAGGGCTAGGGTTAAAGAGATGGTTAGGGTTAGGATTGGACCTAGGGTTAGGGTTATGTTGAGGGCTAGGGTTAGAGAGACGGTTAGGTTTAGGATTGGACCTAGGGTTAGGGTTATGTTGAGGGTTAGGTTTAGAGAGACGGTTAGGGTGAGGATTGGACCTAGGGTTAGGGTTATGTTGAGGGCTAGGGTTAGAGGGACGGTGAGGGTTAGGATTGGACCTAGGGTTAGGGCTAGGTTGAGGGCTAGGGTTGGAGAGACGGTTAGGTTTATGATTGGACCTAGGGTTAGGGTTATGTTGAGGGCTAGGGTTAGAGAGATGGTTAGGGTTAGGATTGGACCTAGGGTTAGGGTTAGGTTGAGGGCTAGGTTTAGAGAGACGCTTAGGTTTAGGATTGGACCTAGGGTTAGGGTTATGTTGAGGGCTAGGGTTAGAGAGACGATTAGGGTTAGGAATGGACCTAGGGTTAGGGTTATGTTGAAGGCTAGGGTTAGAGAGACGGTTAGGGTTAGGATTGGACCTAGGGTTAGGGTTATGTTGAGGGCTAGGGTTAGAGAGACGGTTACGGTTAGGATTGGACCTAGGGTTAGGGTTATGTTGAGGGCTAGGGTTAGAGACACGGTTAGGGTTAGGATTGGACCTAGGGTTAGGGTTATACTGAGGGCTAGGGTTAGAGAGAGGTTATGGTTAGGATTGGACCTAGGGTTAGGGTTTTGTTGAGGGCTAGGGTTAGAGAGACGGTTAGGGTTAGGAATGGATTTAGGGTTAGGGTTATGTTGAGGGCTAAGGTTAGAGAGGCCGTTAGGGTTAGGATTGGACCTAGGGTTAGGGTTATGTTGAGGGCTAGGGTTAGAAAGACGGTTAGGGTTAGGATTGGACCTAGGGTTAGGGTTAGGTTGAGGGCTAAAGTTAGAGAAACTGTTAGGTTTAGGATTGGACCTAGGGTTAGGGTTATGTTGAGGGCTAGGGTTAGAGGGTCGGTGAGGGTTAGGATTGGACCTAGGGTTAGGGTTATGTTGAGGGCTAGTGTTAGAGAGACGGTTAGGGTTAGGATTGCACCTAGGGATAGGGTTATGTTGAGGGCTAGATTAGAGAGACGGTTAGGGTTAGGATTGCACCTAGGGTTAGGGTTATGTTGAGGGCTAGGGTTAGAGAGACGGTTAGGGTTAGGATTGCACCTAGGGTTAGGGTTATGTTGAGGGCTAGTGTTAGAGAGACGGTAGGGTTAGGATTGGACCTTGGGTTAGGGTTATGTTGAGGGCTAGGGTTAGAGAGACGGTTAGGGTTAGGATTGGACCTAGGGTTAGGGTTATGTTGAAGGCTAGCGTTAGAGAGACGGTTAGGGTTAGGATTGGACCTAGGGTTAGGGTTATGTATGTTGAGGGCTAGGGTTAGAGAGACGCTTACGGTTAGGATTGGACCTAGGTTTACGGTTATGTTGAGGGCTAAGGTTAGAGAGGCCGTTAGAGTTAGGATTGGACCTAGTTTTAGGGTTATGTTGAGGGCTAGGGTTAGAAAGACGGTTAGGGTTAGGATTGGACCTAGGGTTAGGGTTAGGTTGAGGGCTAAAGTTAGAGAAACTGTTAGGTTTAGGATTGGATCTAGGGTTAGGGTTATGTTGAGGGCTAGGGTTAGAGAGACGGTTAGGGTGAGGATTAGACCTAGGGTTAGGGTTATGTTGAGGGCTCGGGTTAGAGAGACGGTTAGGGTTAGGATTGGACCTAGGGTTAGGGTTATGTTGAGGGCTAGGGTTAGAGAGATGGTTAGGGTTAGGATTGGACCTAGGGTTAGGGTTATGTTGAGGGCTAGGATTAGAGAGACGGTTACCGTTAGGATTGGACCTAGGGTTAGGGTTATGTTGAGGACTAGGGTTATAGGGACGGTGAGGGTTAGGATTGGACCTAGGGTTAGGGTTATGTTGAGGGCTAGGGTTAGAGACAGGGTTAGGGTTAGGATTGGACCTAGGGTTAGGGTTATGCTGAGGGCTAGGATTAGAGAGACGGTTAGGGTTAGGATTGGACCTAGGGTTAGGGTTTTGTTGAGGGTAAGGTTAGAGAGACGGTTAGGGTTAGGATTGGATCTAGGGTTAGGGTTATGCTGAGGGCTACGTTTAGAGACACGGTTAGGGTTAGGATTGGACCTAGGGTTAGGGTTATGCTGAGGGCTAGGGTTAGAGAGACGGTTAGGGTTAGGATTGGACCTAGGGTTAGGGTTTTGTTGAGGGCTAGGGTTAGAGAGACGGTTAGGGTTAGGATTGGATCTAGGGTTAGGGTTATGCTGAGGGCTAGGGTTAGAGACACGGTTAGGGTTAGGATTGGACCTAGGGTTAGGGTTATGCTGAGGGCTAGGGTTAGAGAGACGGTTAGGGTTAGGATTTACCTAGGGTTAGGGTTTTGTTGAGGGCTAGGGTTAGAGAGACGGTTAGGGTTAGGATTGGATCTAGGGTTAGCGTTATGTTGAGGGATACGGTTAGAGAGGCGGTTAGGGTTAGGATTGTCCCTAGGGTTAGGGTTATGTTGAGGGCTAGGGTTAGAGAGACGGTTAGGGTTAGGATTGGACCTAGGGTTAGGGTTATGTTGAGGGCTAAAGTTAGAGAGACGGTTAGGTTTAGGATTGGACCTAGGGTTAGCGTTATGTTGAGGGCTAGGGTTAGAGAGACGGTTAGGGTGAGGATTGGACCTAGGGTTAGGGTTATTTTGAGGGCTAGGGTTAGAGAGACGGTTAGGGTTAGGATTGGACCTAGGGTTAGGTTTATGTTGAGGGCTAGGGTTAGAGGGACGGTGAGGGTTAGGATTGGATCTAGGTTTAGGGTTATGTTGAGGCCTAGTGTTAGAGAGACGGTTAGGGTTAAGATTGGACCTAGGGTTAGGGTTCTGTTGAGGGCTAGGGTTAGAGAGTCTGTCAGGCTTATGATTGGACCTAGGGTTAGGGTTATGTTGAGGGCTAGGGTTAGAGAGATGGTTAGGGTTATGATTGGACCTAGGGTTAGGGTTATGTTGAGGGCTATGTTTAGAGAGACGGTTACGGTTAGGATTGGACCTAGGGTTAGGGTTATGTTGAGGGCTCGGGTTAGAGAGACGTTTATGGTTAGAATTGGACCTAGGGTTAGGGTTATGTTGAGGGCTAGGGTAAGAGAGACGGTTAGGGTTAGAATTGGACCTAGGGTTAGGGGTATGTTGAGGGCTAGGGTTAGAGAGACGGTTAGGGTTAGGATTGGACATAGGGTTAGGGTTATGTTGAGGGCTAGGGTTAGAGAGACGGTTACGGTTAGGATTGGACCTACGGTTAGGGTTATGTTGAAGGCTAGGGTTAGAGAGACGGTTAGGTTTAGGATTGGACCTAGGGTTAGGGTTATGTTGAGGACTAGGGTTAGAGGGACGGTGAGGGTTAGGATTGGACCTAGGGTTAGGGTTATGTTGAGGGCTAAAGTTAGAGAGACGGTTAGGTTTAGCATTGGACCTAGGGTTAGGCTTATGTTGAGGGCTAGGGTTAGAGAGACGGTTAGGGTGAGGATTGGACCTAGGGTTAGGGTTATGTTGAGGGCTAGGTTTAGAGAGACGGTAAGGGTTAGGATTGGACCTAGGGTTAGAGTTATGTTGAGGGCTAGGGTTAGAGAGACGGTTAGGGTGAGGATTGGACCTAGGGTTAGGGTTATGGTGAGGGCTACTGTTAGAGAGACGGTTAGGGTTAGGATTGGAACTAGGGTTAGAGTTATATTGAGGGCTATTGTTAGAGAGACGGTAAGGGTGAGGATTGGACCTAGGGTTAGAGTTATGTTGAGGGCTAGGGTTAGAGAGACGGTTAGGGTTAGGATTGGACCTAGGGTTAGGGTTATGTTGAGGGCTACGGTTAGAGAGACAGTTAGCGTTAGGATTTGACCTAGGGTTAGGGTTATGTTGAGGGCTAAAGTTAGAGAGACGGTTAGGTTTAGCATTGGACCTAGGGTTAGGGTTATGTTGAGGGCTAGGGTTAGAGAGACAGTTAGCGTTAGGATTTGACCTAGGGTTAGGGTTATGTTGAGGGCTAAAGTTAGAGAGACGGTTAGGTTTAGCATTGGACCTAGGGTTAGGGTTATGTTGAGGGCTAGGGTTAGAGAGACGGTTAGGGTGAGGATTGGACCTAGGGTTAGGGTTATGTTGAGGGCTAGGGTTAGAGACACGGTTAGGGTTAGGATTGGACCTAGGGTTAGGGTTATGTTGAGGGCTAGGTTTAGAGGGACGGTGATGGTTAGGATTGGACCTATGGTTAGGGTCATGTTGAGGGCTAGTGTTAGAGAGACGGTTAGGTTTAGCATTGGACCTAGGGTTAGGGTTATGTTGAGGGCTAGGGTTAGAGAGACGGTTAGGGTTAGGATTGGACCTAGGGTTAGGATTAGGTTGAGGGCTAGGGTTAGAGAGACGGTTAAGTTTAGGATTGGACCTAGAGTTAGGGTTATGTTGAGGGCTATGGTTAGAGAGACGGTTAGGGTGAGGAATGGACCTAGGGTTAGGGTTATGTTGAGGGCTAAGGTTAGAGAGACGGTTAGGGTTAGGATTGGACCTAGGGTTAGGGTTATGCTGAGGGCTCGGGTTAGAGAGACGTTTATGGTTAGAATTGGACCTAAGGTTAGGGTTATGTTGAGGGCTAGGGTAAGAGAGACGGTTAGGGTTAGAATTGGACCTAGGGTTAGGGGTATGTTGAGGGCTAGGGTTAGAGAGACGGTTAGGGTTACAATTGCACCTAGGGGTAGGGTTATATTGAGGGCTAGGGTTAGAGAGACGGTTAGGGATAGGATTGGACATAGGGTTAGGGTTATGTTGAGGGCTAGGGTTAGAGAGACGGTTACGGTTAGGATTGGACCTAGGGTTAGGGCTATGTTGAAGGCTAGGGTTAGAGAGACGGTTAGGGTTAGGATTGGACCTAGGGTTAGGGTTATGTTGAGGACTAGGGTTAGAGGGTCGGTGAGAGTTAGGATTGGACCTAGGGTTAGGGTTATGTTGAGGGCTAAAGTTAGAGAGACGGTTAGGTTTAGCATTGGACCTAGGGTTAGGGTTATGTTGAGGGCTAGGTTTAGAGAGACGGTTAGGGTTAGGATTGGACCTAGGGTTAGAGTTATGTTGAGGGCTAGGGTTAGAGAGACGGTTAGGGTGAGGATTGGACCTAGGGTTAGGGTTACGTTGAGGGCTAGGGTTAGAGAGACGGTTAAGTTTAGGATTGGACCTAGAGTTAGGGTTATGTTGAGGGCTATGGTTAGAGAGACGGTTAGGGTGAGGATTGGACCTAGGGTTAGGGTTATGTTGAGGGCTAAGGTTAGAGAGACGGTTAGGGTTAGGATTGGACCTAGGGTTAGGCTTATGTTGAGGGCTAGGGTTAGAGTGACGGTTACGGTTAGGATTGGACCTAGGGTTATGGTTTTGTTGAGGGCTAGGGTTAGAGAGACGGTTATGGTTAGGATTGGATCTAGGGTTAGGGTTATGTTGAGGGCTAGGGTTAGAGACAGGGTTAGGGTTAGGATTGGACCTAGGGTTAGGGTTATGCTGAGGGCTAGGGTTAGAGAGACGGTTAGGGTTAGGATTGGACCTAGGGTTAGGGTTATGTTGAGGGCTAGGGTTAGAGTGACGGTTAGGGTGAGGATTGGACCTATGGTTAGGGTTATGTTGAGGGCTAGGTTTAGAGGGACGGTGAGGGTTAGGATTGGACCTAGGGTTAGGGTTATGTTGAGGGCTAGTGTTAGAGAGACGGTTAGGGTTAGGATTGGACCTAGGGTTAGGGTTCTGTTGAGGGCTAGGGTTAGAGAGACGGTCAGAGTTAGGATTGGACCTAGGGTTAGGGTTATGTTGAGGGCTAGGGTTAGAGAGACGGTTAGGGTTAGGATTGGACCTAGGGTTAGGGTTATGTTGAGGGCTAGGGTTAGAGACACGGTTAGGGTTAGGATTGGACCTAGGGTTAGGGTTATGTTGAGGGCTAGGGTTAGATAGACGGTTAGGGTTAGGATTGGACCTAGGGTTAGGGTTATGTTGAGGGCTAGGGTAAGGGAGACGGTTACGGTTAGGATTGGACCTAGGGTTAGGGTTATGTTGAGGGCTAGGGTTAGAGACACGGTTAGGGTTAGGATTGGACCTAGGGTTAGGGTTAAACTGAGGGCTAGGGTTAGAGAGAGGTTATGGTTAGGATTGGACCTAGGGTTAGGGTTTTGTTGAGGCTAGGGTTAGAGAGACGGTTAGGGTTAGGATTGGACCTAGGGTTAGGGTTATGTTGAGGGCTAAGTTTAGAGAGGCCGTTAGGGTTAGGATTGGACCTAGGGTTAGGGTTATGTTGAGGGCTAGGGTTAGAGAGACGGTTAGGGTTAGGATTGGACCTAGGGTTAGGGTTATGTTGAGGGCTAAAGTTAGAGAGACGGTTACGTTTAGGATTGGACCTAAGGTTAGGGTTTTGTTGAGGGCTAGGGTTAGAGAGACGGTTAGGGTTAGGATTGGAACTAGGGTTAGGGTTATGTTGAGGGCTAGGGTTAGAGAGACGGTTACGGTTAGGATTGGACCTAGGGTTAGGGTTATGTTGAAAGCTAGGGTTAGAGAGACGGTTAGGATTAGGAATGGACCTAGGCTTAGGGTTATGTTGAGGGCTAGGCTTAGAGAGGCGGTTAGGGTTAGGATTGGACCTAGGGTTAGGGTTATGTTGAGGGCTAAAGTTAGAGAGACGGTTAGGTTTAGCATTGGACCTAGGGTTAGGTTTATGTTGAGGGCTAGGGTTAGAGAGACGGTTAGGGTGAGGATTGGACCTAGGGTTAGGGTTATGTTGAGGGCTAGGGTTAGAGGGACGGTGAGGGTTAGGATTGGACCTAGGGTTAGGGTCATGTTGAGGGCTAGGGTTAGAGAGGCGGTTAGGGTTAGAATTGGACCTTGCGATAGGGTTATGTCGAGGACTAGGGTTAGAGAGACGGTCAGGGTTAGGATTGGGCCTAGGGTTAGGGTTATGTTGAGGGCTAAGGTTAGAGAGATGGTTAGGGTTAGGATTGCACCTAGGGTTAGGGTTAGGTTGAGGTTTAGGGTTAGAGAGACGGTTAGGTTTAGGATTGGACCTAGGGTTAGGGTTATGTTGAGGGCTAGGGTTAGAGAGACGGTTAGGGTTAGGATTGGACCTAGGGTTAGTGCTATGTTGAGGGCTAGGGTTAGAGAGACTGTTAGGGTTAGGATTGGACCTAGGGTTATGGTTATGTTGAGGGCTAGGGTTAGAGAGACGGTTAGGGTGAGGATTGGACCTAGCGTTAGGGTTATGTTGAGTCTAGGGTTAGAGAGACGGTTAGGGTTAGGATTGGACCTAGGCTTAGGGTTATGTTGAGGGCTATGGTTAGAGGGACGTTTATGGTTAGGTTTGGACCTACGTTTAGGGTTATGTTGAGGGCTAGGGTTAGAGAGACGGTTAGGGTTAGAATTGGACCTTGCGATAGGGTTATGTTGAGGGCTAGGGTTAGAGAGACGGTCAGGGTTAGGATTGGGCCTAGGGTTAGGGTTAGGTTTAGGGTTAGGGTTAGAGAGACGGTTAGGTTTCGGATTGGACCTAGGGTTAGGGTTATGTTGAGGGCTAGGGTTAGAGAGAAGGTTAGGGTTAGGATTGGACCTAGGGTTAGGGCTATGTTGAGGGCTAGGGTTAGAGAGACGGTTAGGGTTAGGATTGGACCTAGGATTAGGGTTATGTTGAGGGCTAGGGTTAGAGAGACGGTTAGGGTTAGAATTGGACCTTGCGATAGGGTTATGGTGAGGGCTAGGGTTAGAGAGACGGTTAGGGTTAGGATTGGACCTAGGGTTAGGGTTATGTTGAGGGCTAGGGTTAGAGAGACGTTTAGGGTTAGGTTTGGACCTAGGTTTAGGGTTATGTTGAGGGCTAGGGTTAGAGAGACGGTTAGGGTTAGAATTGGACCTAGGGTTAGGGGTACGTTGAGGGCTAGGCTTAGAGAGACGGTTAAGGTTAGGATTGCACCTAGGGTTAGGGTTATGTTGAGGGCTAGGGTTAGAGAGACGGTTAGGGTTAGGATTGGACCTAGCGTTAGGGTTATGTTGAGGGCTAGGGTTAGAGAGACGGTTAGGGTTAGGATTGGACCTAGGGTTAGGGTTATGTTGAGGGCTAGGTTTAGAGAAACGGTTACGGGTAGGATTGGACCTAGGGTTAGGGTTATGTTGAGGGCTCGGGTTAGAGAGACGGTTAGGGTTAGAATTGGACCTGGGGTAAGGGGTATGTTGAGGGCTAGGGTTAGAGAGATGGTTAGGGTTAGGATTGCACCTAGGGTTAGGGTTATGTTGAGGGCTAGGGTTAGAGAGACGGATAGGGTGAGGATTGGACCTAGGGTTAGGGTTATGTTTTGGGCTAGGGTTAGAGAGACGGTTAGGGTGAGGATTGGACCTAGGGTTAGGGTTATGTTGAGGGCTAGGGTTAGAGAGGCGGTTAGGGTTAGGATTGGACCTAGGGTTAGGGTTATGTTGAGGGCTAAAGTTAGAGAGACGGTTAGGTTTACGATTGGACCTAGGGTTAGGGTTATGTTGAGGGCTAGGGTTAGAGTGACGGTTAGGGTGAAGATTGGACCTATGGTTAGGGTTATGTTGAGGGCTAGGGTAAGAGAGACGGTTACGGTTAGGATTGGACCTAGGGTTAGGGTTATGTTGAGGGCTAGGGTTAGAGACACGGTTAGGGTTAGGATTGGACCTAGGGTTAGGGTTAAACTGAGGGCTAGGGTTAGAGAGAGGTTATGGTTAGGATTGGACCTAGGGTTAGGGTTTTGTTGAGGCTAGGGTTAGAGAGACGGTTAGGGTTAGGATTGGACCTAGAGTTATGGTTCTGTTGAGGGCTAAGTTTAGAGAGGCCGTTAGGGTTAGGATTGGACCTAGGGTTAGGGTTATGTTGAGGGCTAGGGTTAGAGAGACGGTTAGGGTTAGGATTGGACCTAGGGTTAGGGTTATGTTGAGGGCTAAAGTTAGAGAGACGGTTAGGTTTAGGATTGGGCTTAAGGTTAGGGTTATGTTGAGGGCTAGGGTTAGAGAGACGGTTAGGGTGTGGATTGGACCTAGGGTTAGTGTTATGTTGAGGGCTAGGGTTAGAGAGACGGTTAGGGTTAGGATTGGACCAAGGGTTAGTGTTATGTTGAGGGCTAGGTTTAGAGGGTCGGTGAGGATTAGGATTGGACCTAGGGTTAGGGTTATGTTGAGTGCTAGTGTTAGAAAGACGGTTAGGGTTAGGATTAGCCCTAGGGTTAGGGTTATGTTGATGGCTAGGGTTAGAGAGACGTTTATGGTTAGGATTGGACCTAGGGTTCTGGTTATGTTGAGGGCTAGGGATAGAGAGACGGTTAGGGGTAGAACTGGACCTAGGGTTAGGGTTATGTTGAGGCCTGGGTTAGAGAGACGGTTAAGGTTAGGATTGCACCTAGGGTTAGGGTTATGTTGAGGGCTAGAGTTAGAGAGATGGTTAGGGTTAGGATTCGACCTAGGGTTATGGTTATGTTGAGGGCTAGGGTTAGAGAGACGGTTAGGGTTAGGATTGGAACTAGGGTTAGGGTTATGCTGAGGGCTAGGGTTAGAGAGACGGTTACGGTTAGGATTGGACCTAGGGTTAGGGTTATGTTGAGAGCTAGGGTTAGAGAGACGGTTAGGATTAGGATTGGACCTTGGCTTAGGGTTATGTTGAGGGCTAGGCTTAGAGAGGCGGTTAGGGTTAGGATTGGACCTAGGGTTAGGGTTATGTTGAGGGCTAAAGTTAGAGAAACGGTTAGGTTTAGCATTGGACCTAGGGTTAGGTTTATGTTGAGGGCTAGGGTTAGAGAGACGGTTAGGGTGAGGATTGGACCTAGGGTTAGGGTTATGTTGAGGGCTAGGATTAGAGACACGGTTAGGGTTAGGATTGGACCTAGGGTTAGGGTTATGTTGAGGGCTAGGGTTAGAGGGACGGTGAGGGTTAGGATTGGACCTAGGGTTAGGGTCATGTTGAGGGCTAGGGTTAGAGAGACGGTTAGGGTTAGAATTGGACCTTGCGATAGGGTTATGTTGAGGGCTAGGGTTAGAGAGACGGTCAGGGTTAGGATTGGGCCTAGGGTTAGGGTTAGATTGAGGGTTAGGGTTAGAGAGACGGTTAGGTTTAGGTTTGGACCTAGGGTTAGGGTTATGTTGAGGGCTAGGATTAGAGAGACGGTTAGGGTTAGGATTGGACCTAGGGTTAGGGCTATGTTGCGGGCTAGGGTTAGAGAGACGGTTAGGGTTAGGATTGGTCCTAGGGTTAGGGTTATGTTGAGGGCTAGGGTTAGAGAGACGGTTAGGGTTAGAATTGGACCTTGCGATAGGGTTATGTTGAGGGCTAGGGTTAGACAGACGGTTAGGGTTAGGATTGGACCTAGGGTTAGGGTTATGTTGAGGGCTATGGTTAGAGAGACGTTTAGGGTTAGGTTTGGACCTAGGTTTAGGGTTATGTTGAGGGCTAGGGTTAGAGAGACGGTTAGGGTTAGAATTGGACGTAGGGTTAGGGGTATGTTGAGGGCTAGGCTTAGAGAGACGGTTAGGGTTAGGATTGCACCTAGGGTTAGGGTTACGTTGAGGGCTAGGGTTAGAGAGACGGTTAGGGTTAGGATTGGACCTAGCGTTAGGGTTATGTTGAGGGCTAGGGTTAGAGAGACGGTTAGGGTTAGGATTGGACCTAGGGTTAGGGTTATGTTGAGGGCTAGGGTTAGAGAGACGGTTACGGGTAGGATAGGACCTAGGTTTAGGGTTATGTTGCGGGCTAGGGTTAGAGAGACGGTTAGGGTTAGGATTGGACCTAGGGTTAGGGTTATGTTGAGGGCTAGGGTTAGAGGGACGGTGAGGGTTAGGATTGGACCTAGGGTTAGGGTTATGTTGAGGGCTCGGGTTAGAGGGACGGTTAGGGTTAGAATTGGACCTTGGGTAAGGGGTAAGTTGAGGGCTAGGGTTAGAGAGACGGTCAGAGTTAGGATTGGACCTAGGGTTAGGGTTATGTTGCGGGCTAGGGTTAGAGAGACGGTTAGGGTTAGGATTGGACCTAGGGTTAGGGTTATGTTGAGGGCTAGGGTTAGAGAGACGGTTAGGGTTAGGATTGGACCTAGGGTTAGGGTTATGTTGAGGGCTAGGGTTAGAGAGACGGTTAGGGTTAGGATTGGACCTAGGGTTAGCGTTATGTTGAGGGCTAGGGTTAGAGAGATGTTTAGGGTTAGGATTGGACTTAGGGTTAGGGTAAGGTTGAGGGTTAGGTTTAGAGAGACGGTTAGGTTTAGGATTTGACCTAGGGTTAGGGTTATGTTGAGGGCTAGGTTTAGAGACACGGTTAGGGTTAGGATTGGACCTAGGGTTAGGGTTATGTTGAGGGCTAGGGTTAGAGGGACGGTGAGGGTTAGGATTGGATCTAGGTTTAGGGTTATGTTGAGGCCTAGTGTTAGAGAGACGGTTAGGGTTAAGATTGGACCTAGGGTTAGGGTTCTGTTGAGGGCTAGGGTTAGAGAGTCTGTCAGGCTTATGATTGGACCTAGGGTTAGGGTTATGTTGAGGGCTAGGGTTAGAGAGATGGTTAGGGTTATGATTGGACCTAGGGTTAGGGTTATGTTGAGGGCTATGTTTAGAGAGACGGTTACGGTTAGGATTGGACCTAGGGTTAGGGTTATGTTGAGGGCTCGGGTTAGAGAGACGTTTATGGTTAGAATTGGACCTAGGGTTAGGGTTATGTTGAGGGCTAGGGTAAGAGAGACGGTTAGGGTTAGAATTGGACCTAGGGTTAGGGGTATGTTGAGGGCTAGGGTTAGAGAGACGGTTAGGGTTAGGATTGGACATAGGGTTAGGATTATGTTGAGGGCTAGGGTTAGAGAGACGGTTACGGTTAGGATTGGACCTACGGTTAGGGTTATGTTGAAGGCTAGGGTTAGAGAGACGGTTAGGTTTAGGATTGGACCTAGGGTTAGGGTTATGTTGAGGACTAGGGTTAGAGGGACGGTGAGGGTTAGGATTGGACCTAGGGTTAGGGTTATGTTGAGGGCTAAAGTTAGAGAGACGGTTAGGTTTAGCATTGGACCTAGGGTTAGGCTTATGTTGAGGGCTAGGGTTAGAGAGACGGTTAGGGTGAGGATTGGACCTAGGGTTAGGGTTATGTTGAGGGCTAGGTTTAGAGAGACGGTTAGGGTTAGGATTGGACCTAGGGTTAGAGTTATGTTGAGGGCTAGGGTTAGAGAGACGGTTAGGGTGAGGATTGGACCTAGGGTTAGGGTTATGGTGAGGGCTACTGTTAGAGAGACGGTTAGGGTTAGGATTGGACCTAGGGTTAGAGTTATTTTGAGGGCTATTGTTAGAGAGACGGTAAGGGTGAGGATTGGACCTAGGGTTAGAGTTATGTTGAGGGCTAGGGTTAGAGAGACGGTTAGGGTTAGGATTGGACCTAGGGTTAGAGTTATGTTAAGGGCTAGGGTGAGAGAGACGGTTAGGGTTAGGATTGGACCTAGGGTTAGGGTTATGTTGAGGGCTACGGTTAGAGAGACAGTTAGCGTTAGGATTTGACCTAGGGTTAGGGTTATGTTGAGGGCTAAAGTTAGAGAGACGGTTAGGTTTAGCATTGGACCTAGGGTTAGGGTTATGTTGAGGGCTAGGGTTAGAGACACGGTTAGGGTTAGGATTGGACCTAGGGTTAGGGTTATGTTGAGGGCTAGGGTTAGAGACACGGTTAGGGTTAGGATTTGACCTAGGGTTAGGGTCATGTTGAGGGCTAGTGTTAGAGAGACGGTTAGGTTTAGCATTGGACCTAGGGTTAGGGTTAGGTTGAGGGCTAGGGTTAGAGAGACGGTTAAGTTTAGGATTGGACCTAGAGTTAGGGTTATGTTGAGGGCTATGGTTAGAGAGACGGTTAGGGTGAGGAATGGACCTAGGGTTAGGGTTATGTTGCGGGCTAAGGTTAGAGAGACGGTTAGGGTTAGGATTGGACCTAGGGTTAGGGTTATGCTGAGTGCTCGGGTTAGAGAGACGTTTATGGTTAGAATTGGACCTAAGGTTAGGGTTATGTTGAGGGCTAGGGTAAGAGAGACGGTTAGGGTTAGAATTGGACCTAGGGTTAGGGGTATGGTGAGGGCTAGGGTTAGAGAGACGGTTAGGGTTACAATTGCACCTAGGGGTAGGGTTATGTTGAGGGCTAGGGTTAGAGAGACGGTTAGGGATAGGATTGGACATAGGGTTAGGGTTATGTTGAGGGCTAGGGTTAGAGAGACGGTTACGGTTAGGATTGGACCTAGGGTTAGGGCTATGTTGAAGGCTAGGGTTAGAGAGACGGTTAGGGTTAGGATTGGACCTAGGGTTAGGGTTATGTTGAGGACTAGGGTTAGAGGTTCGGTGAGAGTTAGGATTGGACCTAGGGTTAGGGTTATGTTGAGGGCTAAAGTTAGAGAGACGGTTAGGTTTAGCATTGGACCTAGGGTTAGGGTTATGTTGAGGGCTAGGTTTAGAGAGACGGTTAGGGTTAGGATTGGACCTAGGGTTAGAGTTATGTTGAGGGCTAGGGTTAGAGAGACGGTTAGGGTGAGGATTGGACCTAGGGTTAGGGTTACGTTGAGGGCTAGGGTTAGAGAGACGGTTAAGTTTAGGATTGGACCTAGAGTTAGGGTTATGTTAAGGGCTATGATTAGAGAGACGGTTAGGGTGAGGATTGGACCTAGGGTTAGGGTTATGTTGAGGGCTAAGGTTAGAGAGACGGTTAGGGTTAGGATTGGACCTAGGGTTAGGCTTATGTTGAGGGCTAGGGTTAGAGTGACGGTTACGGTTAGGATTGGACCTAGGGTTATGGTTTTGTTGAGGGCTAGGGTTAGAGAGACGGTTATGGTTAGGATTGGATCTAGGGTTAGGGTTATGTTGAGGGCTAGGGTTAGAGACAGGGTTAGGGTTAGGATTGGACCTAGGGTTAGGGTTATGCTGAGGGCTAGGGTTAGAGAGACGGTTAGGGTTAGGATTGGACCTAGGGTTAGGGTTATGTTGAGGGCTAGGGTTAGAGTGACGGTTAGGGTGAGGATTGGACCTATGGTTAGGGTTATGTTGAGGGCTAGGTTTAGAGGGACGGTGAGGGTTAGGATTGGACCTAGGGTTAGGGTTATGTTGAGGGCTAGTGTTAGAGAGACGGTTAGGGTTAGGATTGGACCTAGGGTTAGGGTTCTGTTGAGGGCTAGGGTTAGAGAGACGGTCAGAGTTAGGATTGGACCTAGGGTTAGGGTTATGTTGAGGGCTAGGGTTAGAGAGACGGTTAGGGTTAGGATTGGACCTAGGGTTAGGGTTATGTTGAGGGCTAGGGTTAGAGAGACGGTTAGGGTTAGGATTGGACCTAGGGTTAGGGTTATGTTGAGGGCTAGGGTTAGAGAGACGGTTAGGGTTAGGATTGGACCTAGGGTTAGCGTTATGTTGAGGGCTAGGGTTAGAGAGATGTTTAGGGTTAGGATTGGACTTAGGGTTAGGGTAAGGTTGAGGGTTAGGTTTAGAGAGACGGTTAGGTTTAGGATTTGACCTAGGGTTAGGGTTATGTTGAGGGCTAGGGTTAGAGACACGGTTAGGGTTAGGATTGGACCTAGGGTTAGGGTTATGTTGAGGGCTAGGGTTAGATAGACGGTTAGGGTTAGGATTGGACCTAGGGTTAGGGTTATGTTGAGGGCTAGGGTAAGGGAGACGGTTACGGTTAGGATTGGACCTAGGGTTAGGGTTATGTTGAGGGCTAGGGTTAGAGACACGGTTAGGGTTAGGATTGGACCTAGGGTTAGGGTTAAACTGAGGGCTAGGGTTAGAGAGAGGTTGTGGTTAGGATTGGACCTAGGGTTAGGGTTTTGTTGAGGCTAGGGTTAGAGAGACGGTTAGGGTTAGGATTGGACCTAGGGTTAGGGTTATGTTGAGGGCTAAGTTTAGAGAGGCCGTTAGGGTTAGGATTGGACCTAGGGTTAGGGTTATGTTGAGGGTTAGGGTTAGAGAGACGGTTAGGGTTAGGATTGGACCTAGGGTTAGGGTTATGTTGAGGGCTAAAGTTAGAGAGACGGTTACGTTTAAGATTGGACCTAAGGTTAGGGTTTTGTTGAGGGCTAGGGTTAGAGAGACGGTTAGGGTTAGGATTGGAACTAGGGTTAGGGTTATGTTGAGGGCTAGGGTTAGAGAGACGGTTACGGTTAGGATTGGACCTAGGGTTAGGGTTATGTTGAAAGCTAGGGTTAGAGAGACGGTTAGGATTAGGAATGGACCTAGGCTTAGGGTTATGTTGAGGGCTAGGCTTAGAGAGGCGGTTAGGGTTAGGATTGGACCTAGGGTTAGGGTTATGTTGAGGGCTAAAGTTAGAGAGACGGTTAGGTTTAGCATTGGACCTAGGGTTAGGTTTATGTTGAGGGCTAGGGTTAGAGAGACGGTTAGGGTGAGGATTGGACCTAGGGTTAGGGTTATGTTGAGGGCTAGGGTTAGAGGGACGGTGAGGGTTAGGATTGGACCTAGGGTTAGGGTCATGTTGAGGGCTAGGGTTAGAGAGACGGTTAGGGTTAGAATTGGACCTTGCGATAGCGTTATGTCGAGGACTAGGGTTAGAGAGACGGTCAGGGTTAGGATTGGGCCTAGGGTTAGGGTTATGTTGAGGGCTAAGGTTAGAGAGATGGTTAGGGTTAGGATTGCACCTAGGGTTAGGGTTAGGTTGAGGTTTAGGGTTAGAGAGACGGTTAGGTTTAGGATTGGACCTAGGGTTAGGGTTATGTTGAGGGCTAGGGTTAGAGAGACGGTTAGGGTTAGGATTGGACCTAGGGTTAGTGCTATGTTGAGGGCTAGGGTTAGAGAGACGGTTAGGGTTAGGATTGGACCTAGGGTTAGGGCTATGTTGAGGGCTAGGGTTAGAGAGACGGTTAGGGTTAGGATTGGACCTAGGGTTAGGGTTATGTTGAGGGCTAGGGTTAGAGAGACGGTTAGGGTTAGAATTGGACCTTGCGATAGGGTTATGGTGAGGGCTAGGGTTAGAGAGACGGTTAGGGTTAGGATTGGACCTAGGGTTAGGGTTATGTTGAGGGCTAGGGTTAGAGAGACGTTTAGGGTTAGGTTTGGACCTAGGTTTAGGGTTATGTTGAGGGCTAGGGTTAGAGAGACGGTTAGGGTTAGAATTGGACCTAGGGTTAGGGGTACGTTGAGGGCTAGGCTTAGAGAGACGGTTAAGGTTAGGATTGCACCTAGGGTTAGGGTTATGTTGAGGGCTAGGGTTAGAGAGACGGTTAGGGTTAGGATTGGACCTAGCGTTAGGGTTATGTTGAGGGCTAGGGTTAGAGAGACGGTTAGGGTTAGGATTGGACCTAGGGTTAGGGTTATGTTGAGGGCTAGGTTTAGAGAGACGGTTACGGGTAGGATTGGACCTAGGGTTAGGGTTATGTTGAGGGCTCGGGTTAGAGAGACGGTTAGGGTTAGAATTGGACCTGGGGTAAGGGGTATGTTGAGGGCTAGGGTTAGAGAGATGGTTAGGGTTAGGATTGCACCTAGGGTTAGGGTTATGTTGAGGGCTAGGGTTAGAGAGACGGTTAGGGTGAGGATTGGACCTAGGGTTAGGGTTATGTTGAGGGCTAGGGTTAGAGAGACGGTTAGGGTGAGGATTGGACCTAGGGTTAGGGTTATGTTGAGGGCTAGGGTTAGAGAGGCGGTTAGGGTTAGGATTGGACCTAGGGTTAGGGTTATGTTGAGGGCTAAAGTTAGAGAGACGGTTAGGTTTACGATTGGACCTAGGGTTAGGGTTATGTTGAGGGCTAGGGTTAGAGTGACGGTTAGGGTGAAGATTGGACCTATGGTTAGGGTTATGTTGAGGGCTAGGGTAAGAGAGACGGTTACGGTTAGGATTGGACCTAGGGTTAGGGTTATGTTGAGGGCTAGGGTTAGAGAGAGGTTATGGTTAGGATTGGACCTAGGGTTAGGGTTTTGTTGAGGCTAGGGTTAGAGAGACGGTTAGGGTTAGGATTGGACCTAGAGTTATGGTTCTGTTGAGGGCTAAGTTTAGAGAGGCCGTTAGGGTTAGGATTGGACCTAGGGTTAGGGTTATGTTGAGGGCTAGGGTTAGAGAGACGGTTAGGGTTAGGATTGGACCTAGGGTTAGGGTTATGTTGAGGGCTAAAGTTAGAGAGACGGTTAGGTTTAGGATTGGGCTTAAGGTTAGGGTTATGTTGAGGGCTAGGGTTAGAGAGACGGTTAGGGTGTGGATTGGACCTAGGGTTAGTGTTATGTTGAGGGCTAGGGTTAGAGAGACGGTTAGGGTTAGGATTGGACCAAGGGTTAGTGTTATGTTGAGGGCTAGGTTTAGAGGGTCGGTGAGGATTAGGATTGGACCTAGGGTTAGGGTTATGTTGAGTGCTAGTGTTAGAAAGACGGTTAGGGTTAGGATTAGCCCTAGGGTTAGGGTTATGTTGATGGCTAGGGTTAGAGAGACGTTTATGGTTAGGATTGGACCTAGGGTTCTGGTTATGTTGAGGGCTAGGGATAGAGAGACGGTTAGGGGTAGAACTGGACCTAGGGTTAGGGTTATGTTGAGGCCTGGGTTAGAGAGACGGTTAAGGTTAGGATTGCACCTAGGGTTAGGGTTATGTTGAGGGCTAGAGTTAGAGAGATGGTTAGGGTTAGGATTCGACCTAGGGTTATGGTTATGTTGAGGGCTAGGGTTAGAGAGACGGTTAGGGTTAGGATTGGAACTAGGGTTAGGGTTATGCTGAGGGCTAGGGTTAGAGAGACGGTTACGGTTAGGATTGGACCTAGGGTTAGGGTTATGTTGAGAGCTAGGGTTAGAGAGACGGTTAGGATTAGGATTGGACCTAGGCTTAGGGTTATGTTGAGGGCTAGGCTTAGAGAGGCGGTTAGGGTTAGGATTGGACCTAGGGTTAGGGTTATGTTGAGGGCTAAAGTTAGAGAAACGGTTAGGTTTAGCATTGGACCTAGGGTTAAGTTTATGTTGAGGGCTAGGGTTAGAGAGACGGTTAGGGTGAGGATTGGACCTAGGGTTAGGGTTATGTTGAGGGCTAGGATTAGAGACACGGTTAGGGTTAGGATTGGACCTAGGGTTAGGGTTATGTTGAGGGCTAGGGTTAGAGGGACGGTGAGGGTTAGGATTGGACCTAGGGTTAGGGTCATGTTGAGGGCTAGGGTTAGAGAGACGGTTAGGGTTAGAATTGGACCTTGCGATAGGGTTATGTTGAGGGCTAGGGTTAGAGAGACGGTCAGGGTTAGGATTGGGCCTAGGGTTAGGGTTATGTTGAGGGCTAAGGTTAGAGAGATGGTTAGGGTTAGGATTGGACCTAGGGTTAGGGTTAGGTTGAGGTTTAGGGTTAGAGAGACGGTTAGGTTTAGGATTGGACCTAGGGTTAGGGTTATGTTGAGGGCTAGGGTTAGAGAGACGGTTAGGGTTAGGATTGGACCTAGGGTTAGGGTTATGTTGAGGGCTAGGGTTAGAGAGACGGTTAGGGTGAGGATTGGACCTAGCGTTAGGGTTATGTTGAGGGCTAGGGTTAGAGAGATGGTTAGGGTGAGGATTGGACCTAGGGTTAGGGTTATGTTGAGGGCTAGGGTTAGAGAGACGTTTATGGTTAGGTTTGGACCTAGGTTTAGGGTTATGTTGAGGGCTAGGGTTAGAGAGACGGTTAGGGTTAGAATTGGACCTTGCGATAGGGTTATGTTGAGGGCTAGGGTTAGAGAGACGGTCAGGGTTAGGATTGGGCCTAGGGTTAGGGTTAGATTGAGGGTTAGGGTTAGAGAGACGGTTAGGTTTAGGTTTGGACCTAGGGTTAGGGTTATGTTGAGGGCTAGGATTAGAGAGACGGTTAGGGTTAGGATTGGACCTAGGGTTAGGGCTATGTTGCGGGCTAGGGTTAGAGAGACGGTTAGGGTTAGGATTGGTCCTAGGGTTAGGGTTATGTTGAGGGCTAGGGTTAGAGAGACGGTTAGGGTTAGAATTGGACCTTGCGATAGGGTTATGTTGAGGGCTAGGGTTAGACAGACGGTTAGGGTTAGGATTGGACCTAGGGTTAGGGTTATGTTGAGGGCTATGGTTAGAGAGACGTTTAGGGTTAGGTTTGGACCTAGGTTTAGGGTGATGTTGAGGGCTAGGGTTAGAGAGACGGTTAGGGTTAGAATTGGACGTAGGGTTAGGGGTATGTTGAGGGCTAGGCTTAGAGAGACGGTTAGGGTTAGGATTGCACCTAGGGTTAGGGTTACGTTGAGGGCTAGGGTTAGAGAGACGGTTAGGGTTAGGATTGGACCTAGCGTTAGGGTTATGTTGAGGGCTAGGGTTAGAGAGACGGTTAGGGTTAGGATTGGACCTAGGGTTAGGGTTATGTTGAGGGCTAGGGTTAGAGAGACGGTTACGGGTAGGATAGGACCTAGGTTTAGGGTTATGTTGCGGGCTAGGGTTAGAGAGACGGTTAGGGTTAGGATTGGACCTAGGGTTAGGGTTATGTTGAGGGCTAGGGTTAGAGGGACGGTGAGGGTTAGGATTGGACCTAGGGTTAGGGTTATGTTGAGGGCTCGGGTTAGAGGGACGGTTAGGGTTAGAATTGGACCTTGGGTAAGGGGTAAGTTGAGGGCTAGGGTTAGAGAGATGGTTAGGGTTAGGATTGCACCTAGGGTTAGGGTTATGTTGAGGGCTAGGGTTAGAGAGATGGTTAGGGTGAGGATTGGACCTAGGGTTAGGGTTATGTTGAGGGCTAGGGTTAGAGAGACGGTTAGGGTGAGGATTGGACCTAGGGTTAGGGTTATGTTGAGGGCTAGGGTTAGAGAGGCGGTTAGGGTTAGGATTGGACCTAGGGTTAGGGTTATGTTGAGGGCTAGGGTTAGAGGGACGGTGAGGGTTAGGATTGGACCTAGGGTTAGGGTTATGTTGAGGGCTAGGGTTAGAGGGACGGTGAGGGTTAGGATTGGACCTACGGTTAGGGTTATGTTGAGGGCTAGTGTTAGAGAGACGGTTAGGGTTAGGATTGGACCTAGGGTTAGGGTTCTGTTGAGGGCTAGGGTTAGAGAGACGGTTAGGGTTAGGATTGGACCTAGGGTTAGTGCTATGTTGAGGGCTAGGGTTAGAGAGACGGTTAGGGTTAGGATTGGACCTAGGGTTATGGTTATGTTGAGGGCTAGGGTTAGAGAGACGGTTAGGGTGAGGATTGGACCTAGCGTTAGGGTTATGTTGAGTCTAGGGTTAGAGAGACGGTTAGGGTTAGGATTGGACCTAGGGTTAGGGTTATGTTGAGGGCTAGGGTTAGAGGGACGTTTATGGTTAGGTTTGGACCTAGGTTTAGGGTTATGTTGAGGGCTAGGGTTAGAGAGACGGTTAGGGTTAGAATGGACCTTGCGATAGGGTTATGTTGAGGGCTAGGGTTAGAGAGACGGTCAGGGTTAGTATTGGGCCTAGGGTTAGGGTTAGGTTTAGGGTTAGGGTTAGAGAGACGGTTAGGTTTCGGATTGGACCTAGGGTTAGGGTTATGTTGAGGGCTAGGGTTAGAGAGAAGGTTAGGGTTAGGATTGGACCTAGGGTTAGGGCTATGTTGAGGGCTAGGGTTAGAGAGACGGTTAGGGTTAGGATTGGACCTAGGGTTAGGGTTATGTTGAGGGCTAGGGTTAGAGAGACGGTTAGGGTTAGAATTGGACCTTGCGATAGGGTTATGGTGAGGGCTAGGGTTAGAGAGACGGTTAGGGTTATGATTGGACCTAGGGTTAGGGTTATGTTGAGGGCTAGGGTTAGAGAGACGTTTAGGGTTAGGTTTGGACCTAGGTTTAGGGTTATGTTGAGGGCTAGGGTTAGAGAGACGGTTAGGGTTAGAATTGGACCTAGGGTTAGGGGTACGTTGAGGGCTAGGCTTAGAGAGATGGTTAGGGTTAGGATTGCACCTAGGGTTAGGGTTATGTTGAGGGCTAGGGTTAGAGAGACGGTTAGGGTTAGGATTGGACCCAGCGTTAGGGTTATGTTGAGGGCTAGGGTTAGAGAGACGGTTAGGGTTAGGATTGGACCTAGGGTTAGGGTTATGTTGAGGGCTAGGTTTAGAGAGACAGTTACGGGTAGGATTGGACCTAGGGTTAGGGTTATGTTGAGGGCTCGGGTTAGAGAGACGGTTAGGGTTAGAATTGGACCTGGGGTAAGGGGTATGTTGAGGGCTAGGGTTAGAGAGATGGTTAGGGTTAGGATTGCACCTAGGGTTAGGGTTATGTTGAGGGCTAGGGTTAGAGAGACGGTTAGGGTGAGGATTGGACCTAGGGTTAGGGTTATGTTGAGGGCTAGGGTTAGAGAGACGGTTAGGGTGAGGATTGGACCTAGGGTTAGGGTTATGTTGAGGGCTAGGGTTAGAGAGGCGGTTAGGGTTAGGATTGGACCTAGGGTTAGGGTTATGTTGAGGGCTAAAGTTAGAGAGACGGTTAGGTTTAGGATTGGACCTAGGGTTAGGGTTATGTTGAGGGCTAGGGTTAGAGTGACGGTTAGGGTGAAGATTGGACCTATGTTTAGGGTTATGTTGAGGGCTAGGGTAAGAGAGACGGTTACGGTTAGGATTGGACCTAGGGTTAGGGTTATGTTGAGGGCTAGGGTTAGAGACACGGTTAGGGATAGGATTGGACCTAGGGTTAGGGTTAAACTGAGGGCTAGGGTTAGAGAGAGGTTATGGTTAGGATTGGACCTAGGGTTAGGGTTTTGTTGAGGCTAGGGTTAGAGAGACGGTTAGGGTTAGGATTGGACCTAGAGTTATGGTTATGTTGAGGGCTAAGTTTAGAGAGGCCGTTAGGGTTAGGATTGGACCTAGGGTTAGGGTTATGTTGAGGGCTAGGGTTAGAGAGACGGTTAGGGTTAGGATTGGACCTAGGGTTAGGGTTATGTTGAGGGCTAAAGTTAGAGAGACGGTTAGGTTTAGGATTGGGCTTAAGGTTAGGGTTATGTTGAGGGCTAGGGTTAGAGAGACGGTTAGGGTGTGGATTGGACCTAGGGTTAGTGTTATGTTGAGGGCTAGGGTTAGAGAGACGGTTAGGGTTAGGATTGGACCAAGGGTTAATGTTATGTTGAGGGCTAGGTTTAGAGGGTCGGTGAGGATTAGGATTGGACCTAGGGTTAGGGTTATGTTGAGTGCTAGTGTTAGAAAGACGGTTAGGGTTAGGATTAGCCCTAGGGTTAGGGTTATGTTGATGGCTAGGGTTAGAGAGACGTTTATGGTTAGGATTGGACCTAGGGTTCTGGTTATGTTGAGGGCTAGGGATAGAGAGACGGTTAGGGGTAGAACTGGACCTAGGGTTAGGGTTATGTTGAGGCCTGGGTTAGAGAGACGGTTAAGGTTAGGATTGCACCTAGGGTTAGGGTTATGTTGAGGGCTAGAGTTAGAGAGATGGTTAGGGTTAGGATTCGACCTAGGGTTATGGTTATGTGGAGGGCTAGGGTTAGAGAGACGGTTAGGGTTAGGATTGGAACTATGGTTAGGGTTATGCTGAGGGCTAGGGTTAGAGAGACGGTTACGGTTAGGATTGGACCTAGGGTTAGGGTTATGTTGAGAGCTAGGGTTAGAGAGACGGTTAGGATTAGGATTGGACCTAGGCTTAGGGTTATGTTGAGGGCTAGGCTTAGAGAGGCGGTTAGGGTTAGGATTGGACCTAGGGTTAGGGTTATGTTGAGGGCTAAAGTTAGAGAAACGGTTAGGTTTAGCATTGGACCTAGGGTTAGGTTTATGTTGAGGGCTAGGTTTAGAGAGACGGTTAGGGTGAGGATTGGACCTAGGGTTAGGGTTATGTTGAGGGCTAGGATTAGAGACACGGTTAGGGTTAGGATTGGACCTAGGGTTAGGGTTATGTTGAGGGCTAGGGTTAGAGGGACGGTGAGGGTTAGGATTGGACCTAGGGTTAGGGTCATGTTGAGGGCTAGGGTTAGAGAGACGGTTAGGGTTAGAATTGGACCTTGCGATAGGGTTATGTTGAGGGCTAGGGTTAGAGAGACGGTCAGGGTTAGGATTGGGCCTAGGGTTAGGGTTATGTTGAGGGCTAAGGTTAGAGAGATGGTTAGGGTTAGGATTGGACCTAGGGTTAGGGTTAGGTTGAGGTTTAGGGTTAGAGAGACGGTTAGGTTTAGGATTGGACTTAGGGTTAGGGTTATGTTGAGGGCTAGGGTTAGAGAGACGGTTAGGGTTAGGATTGGACCTAGGGTTAGGGCTATGTTGAGGGCTAGGTTTAGAGAGACGGTTAGGGTTAGGATTGGACCTAGGGTTAGGGTTATGTTGAGGGCTAGGGTTAGAGAGACGGTTAGGGTGAGGATTGGACCTAGCGTTAGGGTTATGTTGAGGGCTAGGGTTAGAGAGATGGTTAGGGTTAGGATTGGACCTAGGGTTAGGGTTATGTTGAGGGCTAGGGTTAGAGAGACGTTTATGGTTAGGTTTGTACCTAGGTTTAGGGTTATGTTGAGGGCTAGGGTTAGAGAGACGGTTAGGGTTAGAATTGGACGTTGCGATAGGGTTATGTTGAGGGCTAGGGTTAGAGAGACGGTCAGGGTTAGGATTGGGCCTAGGGTTAGGGTTAGATTGAGGGTTAGGGTTAGAGAGACGGTTAGGTTTAGGTTTGGACCTAGGGTTAGGGTTATGTTGAGGGCTAGGATTAGAGAGACGGTTAAGGTTAGGATTGCACCTAGGGTTAGGGTTATGTTGAGGGCTAGAGTTAGAGAGATGGTTAGGGTTAGGATTCGACCTAGGGTTATGGTTATGTTGAGGGCTAGGGTTAGAGAGACGGTTAGAGTTAGGATTGGAACTAGGGTTAGGGTTATGTTGAGGTCTAGGGTTAGAGAGACGGTTACGGTTAGGATTGGACCTAGGGTTAGGGTTATGTTGAGGGCTAGAGTTAGAGAGACGGTTAGGGTGAGGATTGGACCTAGGGTTAGGGTTATGTTGAGGGCTAGGGTTAGAGACACGGTTAGGGTTAGGATTGGACCTAGGGTTAGGGTTATGTTGAGGGATAGGGTTAGAGAGACGGTTAGGGGTTCGATTGGACCTAGGGTTACGGTTATGTTGAGGGATAGGGTTAGAGAGACGGTTAGGGTGAGGATTTGACCTAGCGTTAGGGTTATGTTGAGGGCTAGTGTTAGAGAGACGGTTAGGGTGAGGATTGGACCTGGGGGTAGTGTTATGTTGAGGGCTAGGGTTAGAGAGACGGTTAGGGTTAGGATTGGACCTAGGGTTAGGGTTATGTTGAGGGCTAGGGTTAGAGAGACGGTTAGGGTGAGGATTGGACCAAGGGTTAGGGTTATGTTGAGGGCTAGTTTTAGAAAGACGGTTAGGGTTAGGATTGGACCTAGGGTTAGGGTTATGTTGAAGGCTAGGGTTAGAGAGACGGTTATGGTTAGGTTTGGACCTAGGGTTAGGGTTATGTTGAGGGCTAGGGTTAGAGAGACGGTTAGGGTGAGGATTGGACCTAGGGTTAGGCTTATGTTGAGGGCTAGGGTTAGAGAGACGGTTAGGGTGAGGATTGGACCTAGGGTTAGGCTTATGTTGAGGGCTAGGTTTAGAGAGACGGTTATGGCTAGGATTGGACCTAGGGTTAGGGTTAGGTTGAGGGCTATGGTTAGAGAGAAGATTAGGGTGAAGATTGGACCTAGGGTTATGGTTAGGTTGAGGGCTAGGGTTAGAGAGACGGTTAGGGTTAGGATTGGACCTAGGCTTAGGATTATGTTGAGGGCTAGGTTTAGAGAGACGGTTAGGGTTAAGATTGGAGCTACGGTAATGGTTACGGTGAGGGCTAGGGTTAGAGAGACTGTTAGGGTTACCATTGCACCTAGGCTTAGGATTATGTTGAGGGCTAGGTTTAGAGAGACGGTTAGGGTTAAGATTGGACCTAGGGTTATGGGTAGGTTGAGGGCTAGGGTTAGAGAGACGGTTAGTGCTAGGATTGGACCTAGGGTTAGGGTTAGGTTGAGGGCTAAGGTTAGAGAGACGGTTAGGGTGAAGATTGGACCTAGGGTTATGGTTAGGTTGAGGGCTGGGGTTAGAGAGACGGTTAGGGTTAGGATTGGACCTAGGGTTAGGGTTATGTTGAGGGCTAGGGTTAGAGAGAAGGTTAGGGTTGGATTGGAACTAGGGTTAGGGTTATGTTGAGGGCTAGGGTTAGAGAGACGGTTAGGGTTAAGATTGGACCTAGGGTTATTGTTACGTTGAGGGCTATGGTTAGAGAGACGGTTAGGGTTAGGATTGGACCTAGGGTTAGGGTTATGTTGAGGGCTAGGTTTAGAGAGACGGTTAGGGTTAGGATTGGACCTAGGCTTAGGTTTATATTGAGGGCTAGGGTTACAGAGACGGTTAGGGTTAGGATTGGACCTAGGGTTAGTGTTATGTTGAGGGCTAGGGTTAGAGAGACGGTTAGGGTTAAGATTGGAGCTACGGTTATGGTTACGTTGAGGGCTAGGGTTAGAGAGACGGTTAGGGTTACCATTGGAACTAGGCTTAGGATTATGTTGAGGGCTAGGGTTAGAAAGACGGTTAGGGTTAGGATTGGACCTAGGGTTAGGGTTGTCTTGAGGGCTAGGGTTAGAGAGACGGTTAGTGCTAGGATTGGACCTAGGGTTAGGGTTAGGTTGAGGGCTAGGGTTAGAGAGACAGTTAGGGTGAGGATTGGACCTAGGGTTAGGGTTATGTTGAGGGCTATGGTTAGAGAGACGGTTAGTGCTAGGATTGGAGCTAGGGTTAGGGTTATGTTGAGAGCTAGGGTTAGAGAGACGGTTAGGGTTAGGATTAGACCTAGGGTTAGGGTTATGATGAGGGCTAGGGTTAGAGAGACGGTTAGGGTTAGGATTGGACCTAGGGTTAGGGTTATGTTGAGGGCTAGGTTTAGAGAGACGGTTAGGGTTAGGATTGGACCTTGGGTTAGGGTTATGTTGAGGGCTAGGGTTAGAGAGACGGTTAGGGTGAGGATTGGACCTAGGGTTAGGCTTATGTTGAGGGCTAGGGTTAGAGAGACGGTTAGGGTGAGGATTGGACCTAGGGTTAGGCTTATGTTGAGGGCTAGGTTTAGAGAGACGGTTATGGCTAGGATTGGACCTAGGGTTAGGGTTAGGTTGAGGGCTATGGTTAGAGAGAAGATTAGGGTGAAGATTGGACCTAGGGTTATGGTTAGGTTGAGGGCTAGGGTTAGAGAGACGGTTAGGGTTAGGATTGGACCTAGGCTTAGGATTATGTTGAGGGCTAGGTTTAGAGAGACGGTTAGGGTTAAGATTGGAGCTACGGTAATGGTTACGGTGAGGGCTAGGGTTAGAGAGACTGTTAGGGTTACCATTGCACCTAGGCTTAGGATTATGTTGAGGGCTAGGTTTAGAGAGACGGTTAGGGTTAAGATTGGACCTAGGGTTATGGGTAGGTTGAGGGCTAGGGTTAGAGAGACGGTTAGTGCTAGGATTGGACCTAGGGTTAGGGTTAGGTTGAGGGCTAAGGTTAGAGAGACGGTTAGGGTGAAGATTGGACCTAGGGTTATGGTTAGGTTGAGGGCTGGGGTTAGAGAGACGGTTAGGGTTAGGATTGGACCTAGGGTTAGGGTTATGTTGAGGGCTAGGGTTAGAGAGAAGGTTAGGGTTGGATTGGAACTAGGGTTAGGGTTATGTTGAGGGCTAGGGTTAGAGAGACGGTTAGGGTTAAGATTGGACCTAGGGTTATTGTTACGTTGAGGGCTATGGTTAGAGAGACGGTTAGGGTTAGGATTGGACCTAGGGTTAGGGTTATGTTGAGGGCTAGGTTTAGAGAGACGGTTAGGGTTAGGATTGGACCTAGGCTTAGGTTTATATTGAGGGCTAGGGTTACAGAGACGGTTAGGGTTAGGATTGGACCTAGGGTTAGTGTTATGTTGAGGGCTAGGGTTAGAGAGACGGTTAGGGTTAAGATTGGAGCTACGGTTATGGTTACGTTGAGGGCTAGGGTTAGAGAGACGGTTAGGGTTACCATTGGAACTAGGCTTAGGATTATGTTGAGGGCTAGGGTTAGAAAGACGGTTAGGGTTAGGATTGGACCTAGGGTTAGGGTTGTCTTGAGGGCTAGGGTTAGAGAGACGGTTAGTGCTAGGATTGGACCTAGGGTTAGGGTTAGGTTGAGGGCTAGGGTTAGAGAGACAGTTAGGGTGAGGATTGGACCTAGGGTTAGGGTTATGTTGAGGGCTATGGTTAGAGAGACGGTTAGTGCTAGGATTGGAGCTAGGGTTAGGGTTATGTTGAGAGCTAGGGTTAGAGAGACGGTTAGGGTTAGGATTAGACCTAGGGTTAGGGTTATGATGAGGGCTAGGGTTAGAGAGACGGTTAGGGTTAGGATTGGACCTAGGGTTAGGGTTATGTTGAGGGCTAGGTTTAGAGAGACGGTTAGGGTTAGGATTGGACCTTGGGTTAGGGTTATGTTGAGGGCTAGGGTTAGAGAGACGGTTAGGGTGAGGATTGGACCTAGGGTTAGGGTTATGTTGAGGGCTAGTGTTAGAGAGACGGTTAGGGTGAGGATTGGACCTGGGGTTAGGGTTATGTTGAGGGCTAGGGTTAGAGAGACGGTTAGGGTGAGGATTGGACCTAGGGGTAGGGTTATGTTGAGGGCTAGATTTAGAGAGACGGTTAGGGTTAGGATTGGACCTAGGGTTAGGGTTATGTTTAGGGCTAGGGTTAGAGAGAGGGTTAGGGTTAGGATTGGACCTAGGGTTAGGGTTATGTTGAGGGCTAGTTTTAGAGAGACGGTTAGGTTAGGATTGGACCTTGGGTTAGGGTTATGTTGAGGGCTAGTTTTAGAGAGACGGTTAGGTTTAGGATTGGACCTAGGGTTAGCGTTATGTTGAAGGCTATGGTTAGAGAGACGGTTAGGGTTAGGATTGGACCTAGGGTTAGGGTTATGTTGAGGGATAGGGTTAGAGAGACGGTTAGGGTTACGATTGGACCTAGGGTTACGGTTATGTTGAGGGCTAGGGTTAGAGAGACGGTTAGGGTGAGGATTTGACCTAGCGTTAGGGTTATGTTGAGGGCTAGTGTTAGAGAGACGGTTAGGGTGAGGATTGGACCTGGGGGTAGTGTTATGTTGAGGGCTAGGGTTAGAGAGACGGTTAGGGTTAGGATTGGACCTAGGGTTAGGGTTATGTTGAGGGCTAGGGTTAGAGAGACGGTTAGGGTGAGGATTGGACCAAGGTTTAGGGTTATGTTGAGGGCTAGTTTTAGAAAGACGGTTAGGGTTAAGATTGGACCTAGGGTTAGGGTTATGTTGAAGGCTAGGGTTAGAGAGACGGTTATGGTTAGGTTTGGACCTAGGGTTAGGGTTATGTTGAGGGCTAGGGTTAGAGAGACGGTTAGGGTGAGGATTGGACCTAGGGTTAGGCTTATGTTGAGGGCTAGGGTTAGAGAGACGGTTAGGGTGAGGATTGGACCTAGGGTTAGGCTTATGTTGAGGGCTAGGGTTAGAGAGACGGTTATGGCTAGGATTGGACCTAGGGTTAGGGTTAGGTTGAGGGCTATGGTTAGAGAGAAGATTAGGGTGAAGATTGGACCTAGGGTTATGGTTAGGTTGAGGGCTAGGGTTAGAGAGACGGTTAGGGTTAGGATTGGACCTAGGCTTAGGATTATGTTGAGGGCTAGGTTTAGAGAGACGGTTAGGGTTAAGATTGGAGCGATGGTTATGGTTACGTTGAGGGCTAGGGTTAGAGAGACTGTTAGGGTTACCATTGGACCTAGGCTTAGGATTATGTTGAGGGCTAGGTTTAGAGAGACGGTTAGGGTTAAGATTGGACCTAGGGTTATGGGTAGGTTGAGGGCTAGGGTTAGAGAGACGGTTAGTGCTAGGATTGGACCTAGGGTTAGGGTTAGGTTGAGGGCTAAGGTTAGAGAGACGGTTAGGGTGAAGATTGGACCTAGGGTTATGGTTAGGTTGAGGGCTGGGGTTAGAGAGACGGTTAGGGTTAGGATTGGACCTAGGGTTAGGGTTATGTTGAGGGCTAGGGTTAGAGAGAAGGTTAGGGTTGGATTGGAACTAGGGTTAGGGTTATGTTGAGGGCTAGGGTTAGAGAGACGGTTAGGGTTAAGATTGGACCTAGGGTTAGTGTTATGTTGAGGGCTAGGGTTAGAGAGACGGTTAGGGTTAAGATTGGACCTAGGGTTATTGTTACGTTGAGGGCTAGGGTTAGAGAGACGGTTAGGGTTAGGATTGGACCTAGGGTTAGGGTTATGTTGAGGGCTAGGTTTAGAGAGACGGTTAGGGTTAGGATTGGACCTAGGCTTAGGTTTATATTGAGGGCTAGGGTTAGAGAGACGGTTAGGGTTAGGATTGGACCTAGGGAGAGGGTTATGTTGAGGGCTAGGTTTAGAGAGACGGTTAGGGTTAGGATTGGACCTAGGGTTAGGGTTATGTTGAGGGCTAGGGTTAGAGAGACAGTTAGGGTGAGGATTGGACCTAGGGTTAGGGTTATGTTGAATGCTGGTGTTAGAGAATCGGTTAGGGTGAGGATTGGACCTGGGGTTAGGGTTATGTTGAGGGCTAGGGTTAGAGAGACGGTTAGGGTGAGGATTGGACCTAGGGGTAGGGTTATCTTGAGGGCTAGAGTTAGAGAGACGGTTAGGGTTAGGATTGGACCTAGGGTTAGGGTTATGTTTAGGGCTAGGGTTAGAGAGACGGTTAGGGTTAGGATTGGACCTACGGTTAGGGTTATGTTGAGGGCTAGTTTTAGAGAGACGGTTAAGTTTAGGATTGGACCTAGGGTTAGGGTTATGTTGAAGGCTATGGTTAGAGAGACGGTTAGGGTTAGGATTGGACCTAGGGTTAGGGTTATGCTGAGGGCTAGGGTTAGAGAGACGGTTAAGGTGAGGATTGGACCTGGGGGTAGTGTTATGTTGAGGGCTAGGGTTAGAGAGACGGTTAGGGTTAGGATTGGACCTAGGGTTAGGGTTATGTTGAGGACCAGGGTTAGAGAGACGTTTAGGATTAGGATTGGACCTAGGGTTAGGGTTATGTTGAGGGCTAGGGTTAGAGAGACAGTTAGGGCTAGGATTGGACCTAGGTTTAGGTTTAGGTTGAGGGCTATGGTTAGAGAGAGGGTTAGGGTGAAGATTGGACCTAGTGTTATGGTTAGGTGAGGGCTAGGGTTAGAGAGAAGGTTAGGGTTGGATTGGAACTAGGGTCAGGGTTATGTTGAGGGTAGGGTTAGAGAGACGGTTAGGGTTAAGATTGGACCTAGGGTTATAGTTACGTTGAGGGCTAGGGTTAGAGAGACGGTTAGGGTTAGGATTGGACCTAGGGTTAGGGTTATGTTGAGGGCTAGGTTTAGAGAGACGGTTAGGGTTAGGATTGGACCTAGGTTTAGCGATATGTTGAGGGCTAGGGTTAGAGAGCCGGTTAGGGTTAGGATTGGACCTAGGGTTAGGGTTATGTTGAGGGCTAGGGTTAGAGAGACGGTTAGGGTTAGGATTGGACCTAGGGTTAGGGTTATGTTGAGGGCTAGGGTTAGAGAGACGGTTAGGGTTAGGATTGGACCTTGGGTTAGGGTTATGTTGAGGGCTAGGATTAGAGAGACGGTTAGGTTGAGGATTGGACCTAGGGTTAGGGTTATGTTGAGGGCTAGTGTTAGAGAGACGGTTAGGGTGAGGATTGGACCTGGGGTTATGGTTATGTTGAGGGCTAGGGTTAGAGAGACGGTTAGGATGAGGATTGGACCTAGGGGTAGGGTTATGTTGAGGGCTAGAGTTAGAGAGACAGTTAGGGTTAGGATTGGACCTAGGGTTAGAGTTATGTTTAGGGCTAGGGTTAGAGAGACGGTTAGGGTTAGGATTGGACCTAGGGTTAGGGTTATGTTGAGGGCTAGTTTTAGAGAGACGGTTAGGTTTAGGATTGGACCTAGGGTTAGGGTTATGTTGAAGGCTATGCTTAGAGAGACGGTTAGGGTTAGGATTGGACCTAGGGTTAGGGTTATGTTGAGGGCTAGGGTTATAGAGACGGTTAGGGTTAGGATTGGACCTAGGGTTACGGTTATGTTGAGGGCTAGGGTTAGAGAGACGGTTAGGGTGAGGATTTGACCTAGGGTTAGGGTTATGTTGAGGGCTAGTGTTAGAGAGACGGTTAGGGTGAGGATTGGACCTGGGGGTAGTGTTATGTTGAGGGCTAGGGTTAGAGAGACGGTTACGGTTAGGATTGGACCTAGGGTGAGGGTTATGTTGAGGGCTAGGTTTAGAGAGACGGTTAGGGTGAGGATTGGACCAAGGGTTAGGGTTATGTTGAGGGCTAGTTTTATAAAGACGGTTAGGGTTAGGATTGGACCTAGGGTTAGGGTTATGTTGAAGGCTAGGGTTAGAGAGACGGTTATGGTTAGGTTTGGACCTAGGGTTAGGGTTATGTTGAGGGCTAGGGTTAGAGAGACGGTAACGGTGAGGATTGGACCTAGGGTTAGGCTTATGTTGAGGGCTAGGGTTAGAGAGACGGTTAGGGTGAGGTTTGGACCTAGGGTTAGGGTTATATTGAGGGCTAGGGTTAGAGAGACGGTTAGGGTGAAGATTGGACCTAGGGTTAGGGTTATGTTGAGGGCTAGGGTTAGAGATACGGTTAGGGTTAGGATTGGACCTAGGGTTAAGGTTATGTTGAGGGCTAGGTTTAGAGAGAAGGTTAGGATTGGATTGGACCTAGGGTTAGGGTTATGTTGAGGGCTAGGGTTAGAGAGACGGTTAGAGTGATTATTGGACCTAGGGTTAGGGTTATATTCAGGGCTAGGGTTAGAGAGACGGTTAGGGTTAGGATTGGAACTAGGGTTAGGGTTATGTTGAGGGCTAGGGTCAGAGAGACGGTTAGGGTTAGAATAGGACCTAGGGTTAGGGTTATGTTGAGGGCTAGGGTTAGAGAGACGGTTAGGGTTAGGATTGGACCTACGGTTAGGGTTACGTTGAGGGCTAGGGTTATAGAGACGGTTAGGGTTACCATTGGACCTAGGCTTAGGATTATGTTGAGAACTAGGTTTAGAGAGACGGTTAGGGTTAAGATTGGACCTAGGGTTAGGGATACATTGAGGGCTAGGGTTAGAAAGACGGTTAGGGTTAGGATTTGACCTAGGGTTAGGGTTATGTTGAGGGCTAGGGTCAGAGAGACGATTAGAGTTAGGATTGGACCTAGGGTTAGGGTTATGTTGAGGACCAGGGTTAGAGAGACGGTTAGGATTAGGATTGGACCTAGGGTTAGGGTTAGGTTGAGGGCTATGGTTAGAGAGACGGTTAGGGTGAATATTGGACCTAGTGTTATGGTTAGGTTGAGGGCTAGGGTTAGAGAGACGGTTAGGGTTAGGATTGGACCTAGGGTTAGGGTTATGTTGAGGGCTAGGTTTAGAGAGAAGGTTAGGGTAGGATTGGACCTAGCGTTAGGGTTATGTTGAGGGCTAGGGTTAGAGAGATGGTTACGGTGAGGATTGGACCTAGGGTTAGGGTTATATTGAGGGCTAGGTTTAGAGAGACGGTTAGGGTTAGGATTGGACCTACAGTTAGGGTTATGTTGAGGGCTAGGGTTAGAGAGAAGGTTAGGGTTGGATTGGAACTAGGGTTAGGGTTATGTTGAGGGCTAGGGTTAGAGAGACGGTTAGGGTTAAGATTGGACCTAGGGTTATTGTTACGTTGAGGGCTAGGGTTAGAGAGACGGTTAGGGTTAGGCTTCGACCTAGGGTTAGGGTTATGTTGAGGGCTATGGTTAGAGAGCCGGTTAGGGTTAGGATTGGACCTAGGGTTAGGGTTAGGTTGAGGGCTATGGTTAGAGAGAAGATTAGGGTGAAGATTGGACCTAGGGTTATGGTTAGGTTGAGGGCTAGGGTTAGAGAGACGGTTAGGGTTAGGATTGGACCTAGCGTTAGGGTTATGTTGAGGACTAGGGTTAGAGAGACGGTTAGGGTTAGGATTGGAGCTACGGTTATGGTTACGTTGAGGGCTAGGGTTAGAGAGACGGTTAGGGTTACCATTGGACCTAGGCTTAGGATTATGTTGAGGGCTAGGTTTAGAGAGACGGTTAGGGTTAAGATTGGACCTAGGGTTATGGTTAGGTTGAGGGCTAGGGTTAGAGAGACGGTTAGTGCTAGGATTGGACCTAGGGTTAGGGTTAGGTTGAGGTCTAAGGTTAGAGAGACGGTTAGGGTGAAGATTGGTCCTAGGGTTATGGTTAGGTTGAGGGCTGGGGTTAGAGAGACGGTTAGGGTTAGGATTGGACCTAGGGTTAGGGTTATGTTGAGGGCTAGGGTTAGAGAGAAGGTTAGGGTTGGATTGGAACTAGGGTTATTGTTACGTTGAGGGCTATGGTTAGAGAGACGGTTAGGGTTAGGATTGGACCTAGGGTTAGGGTTATGTTGAGGGCTAGGTTTAGAGAGACGGTTAGGGTTAGGATTGGACCTAGGCTTAGGTTTATATTGAGGGCTAGGGTTACAGAGACGGTTAGGGTTAGGATTGGACCTAGGGTTAGGGTTATGTTGAGGGCTAGGGTTAGAGAGACGGTTAGGGTTAAGATTGGACCTAGGGTTATTGTTACGTTGAGGGCCAGGGTTAGAGAGACGGTTAGGGTTAGGATTGGACCTAGGGTTAGGGTTATGTTGAGGGCTAGGCTTAGAGAGACGGTTAGGGTTAGGATTGGACCTAGGCTTAGGTTTGTATTGAGGGCTAGGGTTAGAGAGACGGTTAGGGTTAGGATTGGACCTAGGGTTAGGGTTATGTTGAGGGCTAGGGTTAGAGAGAAGGTTAGGGTAGGATTGGACCTAGCGTTAGGGTTATGTTGAGGGCTAGGGTTAGAGAGATGGTTACGGTGAGGATTGGACCTAGGGTTAGGGTTATATTGAGGGCTAGGGATAGAGAGACGGTTAGGGTTAGGATTGGACCTAGGGTTAGGGTTATGTTGACGGCTAGGGTTAGAGAGAAGGTTAGGGTTGGATTGGAACTAGGGTTAGGGTTATGTTGAGGGTAGGGTTAGAGAGACGGTTAGGGTTAAGATTGGACCTAGGGTAATGGTTACGTTGAGGGCTAGGGTTAGAGAGACGGTTAGGGTTAGGATTGGACCTAGGGTTAGGGTTATGTTGAGGGCTAGGTTTAGAGAGACGGTTAGGGTTAGGATTGGACCTAGGTTTAGCGTTATGTTGAGGGCTAGGGTGAGAGAGCCGGTTAGGGTTAGGATTGGACCTAGGGTTAGGGTTATGTTGAGGGCTAGGGTTAGAGAGACGGTTAGGGTTAGGATTGGACCTAGGGTTAGGGTTATGTTGAGGGCTAGGGTTAGAGAGACGGTTAGGGTTAGCATTAGACCTAGGGTTAGGGTTATGATGAGGGCTAGGGTTAGAGAGACGGTTAGGGTTCGGATTGGACCTAGGGTTAGGGTTATGTTGAGGGCTAGGTTTAGAGAGACGGTTAGGGTTAGGATTGGACCTTGGGTTAGGGTTATGTTGAGGGCTAGGATTAGAGAGACGGTTAGGTTTAGGATTGGACCTAGGGTTAGGGTTATGTTGAAGGCTATGGTTAGAGAGACGGTTAGGGTTAGGATTGGACCTAGGGTTAGGGTTATGTTGAGGGCTAGGGTTATAGAGATGGTTAGGGTTAGGATTGGACCTAGGGTTACGGTTATGTTGAGGGCTAGTGTTAGAGAGACGGTTAGGGTGAGGATTGGACCTGGGGGTAGTGTTATGTTGAGGGCTAGGGTTAGAGAGACGGTTAGGGTTAGGATTGGACCTAGGGTTAGGGTTATGTTGAGGGCTAGGTTTAGAGAGACGGTCAGGGTGAGGATTGGACCAAGGGTTAGGGTTATGTTGAGGGCTAGTTTTAGAAAGACGGTTAGGGTTAGGATTGGACCTAGGGTTAGGGTTATGTTGAAGGCTAGGGTTAGAGAGACGGTTATGGTTAGGTTTGGACCTAGGGTTAGGTTTATGTTGAGGGGTAGGGTTAGAGAGACGTTTACGGTGAGGATTGGACCTAGGGTTAGGCTTATGTTGAGGGCTAGGGTTAGAGAGACGGTTAGGGTGAGGTTGGACCTAGGCTTAGGGTTATATTGAGGGCTAGGGTTAGAGAGACGGTTAGGGTGAAGATTGGACCTAGGGTTAGGGTTATGTTGAGGGCTAGGGTTAGAGATACGGTTAGGGTTAGGATTGGACCTAGGGTTAGGGTTATGTTGAGGGCTAGGTTTAGAGAGAAGGTTAGGGTTGGATTGGACCTAGGGTTAGGGTTATGTTGAGGGCTAGGGTTAGAGAGACGGTTAGGGTGATGATTGGACCTAGGGTTAGGGTTATATTGAGGGCTAGGTTTAGAGAGAGGGTTAGGGTAAGGATTGGAACTAGTGTTAGGGTTATGTTGAGGGCTAGCGTCAGAGAGACGGTTAGGGTTAGGATAGGACCTAGAGTTAGGGTTATGTTGAGGGCTAGGGTTAGAGAGACGGTTAGGGTTAGGATTGGACGTAGGGTTAGGGTTATGTTGAGTGCTAGGGTTAGAGAGACCGTTAGGGTTACGATTGGACCTAGGGTTAGGTTTATGTTGAGGGCTAGGTTTAGAGAGATGGTTAGGGTTAAGATTGGACCTAGGGTTAATGTTACGTTGAGGGCTAGGGTTAGAGAGACGGTTAGGGTTAGGATTGGACCTACGGTTAGGGTTACGTTGAGGGCTAGGGTTATAGAGACGGTTAGGGTTACCATTGGACCTAGGCTTAGGATTATGTTGAGAACTAGGTTTAGAGAGACGGTTAGGGTTAAGATTGGACCTAGGGTTAGGGATACATTGAGGGCTAGGGTTAGAAAGACGGTTAGGGTTAGGATTTGACCTAGGGTTAGGGTTATGTTGAGGGCTAGGGTCAGAGAGACGATTAGAGTTAGGATTGGACCTAGGGTTAGGGTTATGTTGAGGGCTAGGGTTAGAGAGACGGTTAGGGTTAAGATTGGACCTAGGGTTATTGTTACGTTGAGGGCTAGGGTTAGAGAGACGGTTAGGGTTAGGCTTGGACCTAGGGTTAGGGTTATGTTGAGGGCTAGGGTTAGAGAGCCGGTTAGGGTTAGGATTGGACCTAGGGTTAGGGTTATGTTGAGGGCTAGGGTTAGAGAGACGGTTAGGGTTAGGATTAGACCTAGGGTTAGGGTTATGATGAGGGCTAGGGTTAGAGAGACGGTTAGGGTTAGGATTGGACCTAGGGTTAGGGTTATATTGAGGGCTAGGTTTACAGAGACGGTTAGTGTTAGGATTGGACCTAGGGGTAGGGTTATGTTGAGGGCTAGGGTTAGAGAGACGGTTAGGGTTAGGATTGGAGCTACGGTTATGGTTACGTTGAGGGCTAGGGTTAGAGAGACGGTTAGGGTTACCATTGGAACTAGGCTTAGGATTATGTTGAGGGCTAGGTTTAGAGAGACGGTTAGGGTTAAGATTGGACCTAGGGTTAGGGTTACATTGAGGGCTAGGGTTAAAAAGACGGTTAGGGTTAGGATTGGACCTAGGGTTAGGGTTATGTTGAGGGCTAGGGTTAGAGAGACGGTTAGTGCTAGGATTGGACCTAGGGTTAGGGTTAGGTTGAGGGCTAGGGTTAGAGAGACAGTTAGGGTGAGGATTGGACCTAGGGTTAGGGTTATGTTGAGGGCTAGGGTTAGAGAGACGGTTAGTGCTAGGATTGGACCTAGGGTTAGGGTTATGTTGAGAGCTAGGGTTAGAGAGACGGTTAGGGTTAGGATTAGACCTAGGGTTAGGGTTATAATGAGGGCTAGGGTTAGAGAGACGGTTAGGGTTAGGATTAGACCTAGGGTTAGGGTTATGTTGAGGGCTAGGTTTAGAGAGACGGTTAGGGTTAGGATTGGACCTAGGGTTAGGGTTATGTTGAGGGCTAGGGTTAGAGAGACAGATAGGGTGAGGATTGGACCTAGGGTTAGGGTTATGTTGAGGGCTGGTGTTAGAGAATCGGTTAGGGTGAGGATTGGACCTGGGGTTAAGGTTATGTTGATGGCTAGGGTTAGAGAGACGGTTAGGGTGAGGATTGGACCTAGGGGTAGGGTTATGTTGAGGGCTAGAGTTAGAGAGACGGTTAGGGTTAGGATTGGACCTAGGGTTAGGGTTATGTTTAGGGCTAGGGTTAGAGAGACGGTTAGGGTTAGGATTGGACCTAGGGTTAGGGTTATGTTGAAGGCTATGGTTCGAGAGACGGTTAGGTTTAGGATTGGACCTAGGGTTAGGGTTATGTTGAGGACTAGGGTTAGAGAGACGGTTAGGGTGAGGATTGGACCTAGGGGTAGTGTTATGTTGAGGGCTAGGGTTAGAGAGACGGTTAGGGTTAGGATTGGACCTAGGGTTAGGGTTATGTTGAGGGCTAGGGTTAGAGAGAAGGTTAGGGTTGGATTGGACCTAGGGTTAGGGTTAGGTTGAGGGCTAGGGTTAGAGAGACGGTTAGGGTTAGGATTGGACCTAGGGTTAGGGTTATGTTGAGGGCTAGGGTTAGAGAGAAGGTTAGGGTTGGATTGGACCTAGGGTTAGGGTTATGTTGAGGGCTAGGGTTAGAGAGATGGTTACGGTGAGGATTGGACCTAGGTTTAGGGTTATATTGAGGGCTAGGGTTAGAGAGACGGTTAGGGTTAGGATTGGACCTAGGGATAGGGTTATTTTGAGGGCTAGGATTAGAGAGACGGTTAGGGTTAGGATTGGACCTAGGGTTAGGGTTAGGTTGAGGGCTAGGGTTAGAGAGACAGTTAGGGTGAGGATTGGACCTAGGGTTAGGGTTATGTTGAGGGCTAGGGTTAGAGAGACGGTTAGGGTTAGGATTGCACCTAGGGTTATGGTTATGTTGAGGGCTAGGGTTAGAGAGACGGTTAGGGTTAGGATTGGACCTAGAATTAGTGTTATGTTGAGGGCTAGGGTTAGAGAGACGGTTAGTGCTAAGACTGGACCTAGGGTTAGGGTTAGGTTGAGGGCTAAGGTTAGAGAGACGGTTAGGATGAGGATTGGACCTAGGGTTATGGTTAGATTGAGGGCTAGTGTTAGAGAGACGGTTAGGGTTGGATTGGACCTAGGGTTAGGGTTATATTGAGGGCTAGGGTTAAACAGACGGTTGGGGTTAGGATTGGACCTAGGGTTAGGGTTATGTTGAGGGCTAGGGTTAGAGAGCCGGTTAGGGTTAGGATTGGGCCTAGGGTTAGGGTTATGTTGAGGGCTAGGGTTAGAGAGACGGTGAGGGTTAGGATTGGACCTAGGGTTAGGGTTATGTTGAGGGCCAGGGTTAGAGAGACAGTTAGGGTGAGGATTGGACCTAGGGTTAGGGTTATGTTGAGGGCTGGTGTTAGAGAATCGGTTAGGGTGATTATTGGACCTGGGGTTAAGGTTATGTTGAGGGCTAGGGTTTAAGAGACGGTTAGGGTGAGGATTGGACCTAGGGGTAGGGTAATGTTGAGGGCTAGAGTTAGAGAGACGGTTAGGGTTAGGATTGGACCTAGGGTTAGGGTTATTTTGAGGGCTAAGGTTAGAGAGACGGTTAGGGTTAGCATTGGACCTAGGGTTAGGGTTATGTTGAGGGCTAGTTTTAGAGAGACGGTTAGGGTTAGGATTGGACCTAGGGTTACGGTTATGTTGAGGGCTAGGGTTAGAGAGACGGTTAGGGTGAGGATTGGACCTAGGGTTAGGGTTATGTTGAGGGCAAGTGTTAGAGAGACGGTTAGGGTGAGGATTGGACCTGGGGGTAGGGTTATGTTGAGGGCTAGGGATAGAGAGACGGTTAGGGTGAGGATTGGACCTGGGGGTAGGGTTATGTTGAGGGCTAGAGTTAGAGAGACGGTTAGGGTTAGGATTGGAACCAGGGTTAGGGTTATGTTCAGGGCTAGTTTTAGAGAGACGGTTAGGGTTAGGATTGGACCTAGGGTTAGGGTTATGTAGAAGGCTAGGGTTAGAGAGACGGTTAGGGTTAGGTTTGGACCTAAGGTTAGGGTTATGTTGAGGGCTAGGGTTAGAGAGACGGTTATGGTGAGGTTTGGACCTAGGGTTAGGTTTATGTTGAGGGCTAGTGTTAGAGAGACGGTTAGGGTGAGGATTGAACCTGGGGATAGGGTTATGTTGAGGGCTAGGGTTAGAGAGACGGTTAGGGTTAGGATTGGACCTAGGGTTAGGGTTATGTTGAGGGCTAGGTTTAGAGAGACGGTTAGGGTGAGGATTGAACCTAGGGTTAGGGTTACGTTGAAGGCTAGGTTTAGAGAGACGGTTAGGGTTAGGTTTGGACCTAGGGTTAGGGTTATGTTGAGGGCTAGGGTTAGAGAGACGGTTAGGGTGAGGATTGGACCTAGGGTTAGGCTTATGTTGAGGGCTAGGGTTAGAGAGACGGTTAGGGTGAGGTTTGGACCTAGGGTTAGGGTTATATTTAGGGCTAGGGTTAGAGAGACGGTTAGGGTTAGGATTGGACCTAGGGCAAGGGTTAGGTTGAGGTCTAGGATTAGAGAGACCGTTAGGGTTAGGTTTGGACCTAGGGTTAGGGTTATGTTGAGGGCTAGGGTCAGAGAGACAGTTAGGGTTAGGATTGGACCTAGGGTTAGGGTTCTGTTGAGGGCTAGGGTCAGAGAGACGGTTACGGTTAGGATTGGAACTAGGGTTAGGGTTCTGTTGAGGGCTAGGGTTAGAGAGACGGTTAGGGCTAGGATTGGACCTAGGGTTAGGGTTAGGTTGAGGGCTATGGTTAGAGAGAAGGTTAGGGTGAAGATTGGACCTAGGGTTATGGTTAGGTTGAGGGCTAGGGTTAGAGAGACGGTTAGGGTTAGGATTGGACCTAGGGTTAGGGTGACATTGAGGGCTAGGGTTAGAAAGACGGTTTAGGGTTAGGATTGGACCTAGGGTTAGGGTTATGTTGAGGGCTAGGGTTAGAGAGACGGTTAGTGCTAGGATTGGACCTAGGGTTAGGGTTAGGTTGAGGGCTAAGTTTAGAGAGACGGTTAGGGTAAAGATTGGACCTAGGGTTATGGTTAGGTTGAGGACTAGGGTTAGAGAGACGGTTAGGGTTAGGATTGGACCTAGGGTTAGGGTTATGTTGAGGGCTAGGGTTAGAGAGAAGATTAGGGTTGGATTGGACCTAGGGTTAGGGTTATGTTGAGGGCTAGGGTTAGAGAGATGGTTACGGTGAGGATTGGACCTGGGGTTAGGGATATATTGAGGGCTAGGGTTAGAGAGACGGTTAGGGTTAGGATTGGACCTAGGGTTAGGGTTATGTTGAGGGCTAGGATTGGAGAGACGGTTAGGGTTATGATTGGACCTAGGGTTAGGGTTATGTTGAGGGCTAGGGTTAGAGAGACGGTTAGGGTGAGGCCTGGACCTAGGGCTTGGGTTATGTTTAGTGCTAGGGTTAGAGAGACCGTTAGGGTTACGAATGGACCTAGGGTTAGGGTTATGTTGAGGGCTAGGGTTAGAGAGACGGTTAGGGTTACCATTGGACCTAGGCTTAGGATTATGTTGAGGGCTAGGTTTAGAGAGACGGTTAGGGTTAAGATTGGACCTAGGGTTAGGGTTACATTGAGGTTTAGGGTTAGAAAGACGGTTAGGGTTAGGATTGGACCTAGGGTTAGGGTTATGTTGAGGGCTAAGGTTAGAGAGACTGTTAGTGCTAGGATTGGACCTAGAGTTAGGGTTAGGTTGAGGGCTAAGGTTAGAGAGACAGTTAGGGTGAGGATTGGACCTAGGGTTAGGGTTATGTTGAGGGCTAGGGTTAGAGAGACGGTTAGGGTTAGGATTGCACCTAGGGTTATGGTTATGTTGAGGGCTAGGGTTAGAGAGACGGTTAGGGTTAGGATTGGACCTAGCGTTAGTGTTATGTTGAGGGCTAGGGTTAGAGAGACGGTTAGTGCTAGGATTGGACCTAGGGTTAGGGTTAGGTTGAGGGCTAAGGTTAGAGAGACGGTTAGGATGAGGATTGGACCTAGGGTTATGGTTAGGTTGAGGGCTAGTGTTAGAGAGACGGTTAGGGTTGGATTGAACCTAGGGTTAGGGTTATGTTGAGGGCTAGGTTTAGAGAGATGGTTACGGTTAGGATTGGACCTAGGGTTAGGGTTATAATGAGGGCTAGGGTTAGACAGACGGTTAGGGTTAGGATTGGACCTAGGGTTAGGGTTATGTTGAGGGCTAGGGTTAGAGAGACAGTTAGGGTGAGGATTGGACCTAGGGTTAGGGTTATGTTGAGGCCTGGTGTTAGAGAATCGGTTAGGGTGAGGATAGGACCTGGGGTTAGGGTTATGTTGAGGGCTAGGGTTAGAGAGACGGTTAGGGTGAGGATTGGACCAAGGGTTAGGGTTCTGTTGAGGGCTAGGTTCAGAGAGACGATTAGGGTTAGGATTGGAACTAGGGTTAGGGTTCTGTTGAGGGCTAGGGTCAGAGAGACGATTAGAGTTAGGACTGGACTTGGGTTAGGGTTATGTTGAGGACCAGGGTTAGAGAGACGGTTAGGATTAGGATTGGACATAGGGTTAGCGTTATGTTGAGGGCTAGGGTTAGAGAGACGGTTAGGGTGAAGATTGGACCTAGGGTTATGGTTAGGTTGAGGGCTAGGGTTAGAGAGACGGTTAGGGTTAGGATTGGACCTAGGGATAGGGTTATTTTGAGGGCTAGGATTAGAGAGACGGTTAGGGTTAGGATTGGACCTAGGGATAGGGTCATTTTGAGGGCTAGGATTAGAGAGACGGTTAGGGTTAGGATTGGACCTAGGATTAGGGTTATGTTGAGGGCGAGGGTCAGAGAGACAGTTAGGGTTAGGATTGGACCTTGGGTTATGGTTCTGTTGAGGGCTAGGGTCAGAGAGACGGTTAGGGTTAGGATTGGACCTAGGTTTAGGGTTCTGTTGAGGGCTAGGGTCAGAGAGACGATTAGAGTTAGGATTGGACCTAGGGTTTGGGTTATGTTGAGGGCTAGGGTTAGAGAGACGGTTAGGATTAGGATTGGACCTAGGGTTAGGGTTATGTTGAGGTCTAGGGTTAGAGAGACGGTTAGGGCTAGGATTGGACCTAGGGTTAGGATTATGTTGAGGGCTAGGGTTAGAGAGACGGTTAGGGTGAGGATTGGACCTAGGGTTAGGGTTATATTGAGGGCTAGGGTTAGAGAGAGGGTTAGGGTTAGAATTGGAACTAGGGTTAGGGTTATGTTGAGGGCTAGCGTCAGAGAGACGGTTAGGGTTAGGATAGGACCTAGGGTTAGGGTTATGTTGAGGGCTAGGGTTAGAGAGACTGTTAGGGTTAGGATTGGACATAGGGTTAGGGTTATGTTGAGTGCTAGGGTTAGAGAGACCGTTAGGGTTACGATTGGACCTAGGGTTAGGTTTATGTTGAGGGCTAGGTTTAGAGAAATGGTTAGGGTTAAGATTGGACCTAGGGTTAATGTTACGTTGAGGGCCAGGGTTAGAGAGACGGTTAGGGTTAGGATTGGACCTAGGGTTAGGGTTATGTTGAGGGCTAGGGTTAGAGAGACGGTTAGGGTTAGGATTGGACCTACGGTTAGGGTTACGTTGAGGGCTAGGGTTAGAGAGACGGTTAGGGTTACCATTGGACCTAGGCTTAGGATTATGTTGAGAACTAGGTTTAGAGAGACTGTTAGGGTTAAGATTGGACCTAGGGTTAGGGTTACATTGAGGGCTAGGGATAGAAAGACGGTTAGGGTTAGGATTGGACCTAGGGTTAGGGTTATGTTGAGGACCAGGGTTAGAGAGACGGTTAGGATTAGGATTGGTCCTAGGGTTAGGGTTATGTTGAGGGCTAGGGTTAGAGAAACGGTTAGGGTGAAGATTGGACCTAGGGTTATGGTTAGGTTGAGGGCTAGGGTTAGAGAGACGGTTAGGGTTATTATTGGACCTAGGGTTAGGGTTATGTTGAGGGCTAGGGTTAGAGAGATGGTTAGGGTAGGATGGGACCTAGCGTTAGGTTTATGTTGAGGGCTAGGGTTAGAGAGATGGTTAGGGATAGGATTGGACCTAGGCTTAGGTTTATATTGAGGGCTAGAGTTAGAGAGACGGTTAGGGTTAGGATTGGACCTAGGGTTAGGGTTATGTTGAGGGCTAGGGTTAGACAGACGGTTAGGGTTAGGATTGGACCTACGGTTAGGGTTACGTTGAGGGCTAGGGTTAGAGAGACGGTTAGGGTTACCATTGGACCTAGGCTTAGGATTATGTTGAGAACTAGGTGTAGAGAGACGGTTAGGGTTAAGATTGGACCTAGGGTTAGGGTTACATTGAGGGCTAGGGTTATTAAGACGGTTAGGGTTACGATTGGACCTAGGGTTAGGGTTACGTTGAGGGCTAGGGTTAGAGAGACGGTTAGTGCTGGGATTGGACCTAGGGTTAGGGTTAGGATGAGGGCTAGGGTTAGAGAGACGGTTAGGGTTAGGATTGCACCTAGGGTTATGGTTATGTTGAGGGCTAGGGTTAGCGAGATGGTTAGGGTTAGGATTCGACCTAGGGTTAGGGTTATGTTGAGGGCTAGGGTTAGAGAGACGGTTAGTGCTAGGATTGGACCTAGGGTTAGGGTTAGGTTGAGGGCTAAGGTTAGAGAGACGGTTAGGATGAGGATTGGACCTAGGGTTAGGGTTATCTTGAGGGCTAGGGTTAGAGAGACGGTTAGGGTGAGGATTGGACCTAGGGTTAGGGTTATGTTGAGGGCTAGGGTTAGAGAGACGATTAGGGTTAGGATTGGACCTAGGGTTAGGGCTATGTTGAGGTCTAGGGTTAGAGAGACAGTTAGGGTGAGGATTGGACCAAGGGTTAGGGTTATGTTGTGGGCTAGGGTTAGAGAGACGGTTAGGGTTACGATTGGACCTAGGGTTAGGGTTATGTTGAGGGCTAGGGTTAGAGGGACGGTTAGGGTTACGATTGGACCTAGGGTTAGGGTTATGTTGAGGGCTAGGGTTAGAGAGACGGTCAGGGTTATGATTGGACCTAGGGTTAGGGTTATGTTGAGGGCTATGGTTAGAGAGACAGTCAGGGTTACGATTGGACCTAGGGTTAAGTTTATGTTGAGGGCTAGGGTTAGAGAGACGGTTCGGGTTAGGATTGTTCCTAGGGTTAGGGTTTGGTTGAGGGCTAGGGTTAGAGAGACGGTTCGGGATAGGATTGGACCTAGGGTTAGGGTTATGTTGAGCGCTAGGGTTTGAGAGACGATGAGGGTTAGGATTGGACTAGGGTTAGGGTTATGTTGAGGGCTAGGGTTAGGTAGACAATTAGGGTTATGTTTGGACCTAGTGTTAGGGATATGATGAGGGCTACGGTTAGAGAGTCGATTAAGGTTAGGTTTGGACCTAGGGTTAGGGTTATGTTGAGGGCTAGGGTTAGGTAGACAATTGGGGTTAGTATTGGACCTAGGGTTAAGGTTATGTTAAGGGCTAGGGTATGAATGACGATTCGGGTTAGGATTGACCCTAGGGTTAGGGTTATGTTGAGGGCTAGGTTTAGAGAGAATGTTCGGGTTAGGATTGGATCTAGGGTTAGGGTTATATTGAGGGCTAGGTTTAGAGAGACGGATCGATTTAGGATTGGACCTAGGGTTAGGGTTATATAGAAGGCTAGGGTTAGGTGGACGATTAGGTTTAGGATTGGACTTAGGGTTATGGTTATGTTGAGGTCTAGGGTTTGGTGGACGATTAGGTTTAGGATTTGAGCTAGGGTTAAGGTTATGTTGAGGGCTAGGGTTAGGTAGATCATTAGGGTTAGTATTGGATGTAGGGTTAAGTTTATGTTGAGGGCCAGCGTTAGACAGTCGGTTCAGGTTAGGATTGGAGCTAGGGTTAGGGTTACGTTGAGTGCTAGGGTTAGAGAGACGGTTCGGTTTAGGATTGGACCTAGGGTTAGGCTTATGTTTAGGGCTAGGGATAGATAGACGATTAGCGTTAGGATTGTACCTAGGGTTAGGGTTATGTTGAGTGCTAGGTTTAGAGAGACGATTTGGGTTAGGATTGGACCTCTGGTTAGGGTTATGATGAAAGCTAGGGTCAGGTAGACGATTTGGGTTAGGATTGGACCTATGGTTAGGGTTGTGTTGAGGGCTAGGGTTAGAGAGACGGTTCGGGCTAGGATTGGACCTAGGGTTAGGGTTAGGTTGAGGGCTAGGGTTAGAGAGATGGTTTGGGTTAGGATTGGACCTAGGGTTAGGTTTAGGTTGAGGGCTAGGTTTAGAGAGACGGTTCGGGTTAGGATTGTACCTAGGGTTAAGGTTATGTTGAGGGCTAGGTTTACAGAGACGATTAGGGTTAGGATTGGACCTAGGGTTAGGGTTATGTTGAAGGCTAGGTTTGGGTAGATGATTAGTGTTAGGATTGGACCTAGGGTTAGGGTTGTGTTGAGGGCTAGGATTAGAGAGACTTTTAGGGTTAGGATTGGAGCTAGGGTTAGGGATATGGTGAGGGCTAGGGTTAGATAGACGATTAGGGTTAGGATTAGACCTAGGGTTTGTGTTATGTTGAGGGCTAGGGTTAGAGAGACGATTAGGGTTAGGATTGGACCTAGGGTTAGGGTTATGTTGAGGGCTAGGGTTAGAGCGACGATTAGGTTTGGGATTGTACCTGGGTTAGGTGTATGTTGAGGGCTAGGGTTAGAGAGACGATTAGGGTTAGGATTGGAGCTAGCGATAGGGTTATGTTGAGGGCTAGGGTTAGGAAGACGATTAGGGTTAGGATTGGACTTAGGGTTAGGGTTATGTTGAGGGCTAGGGTTAGAGAGACAATTAGGTTTAGGATTGTACCTGAGTTACGGTTATATTGAGGGCTAGGGTTAGAGAGACGGTTCGGGTTAGGATTAGACCTAGGGTTATGGTTATGTTGAGGGCTAGGGTTAGATAGACGTATAGGGTTAGGATTGCACCTAGGGTTAGGTTTATGTTGAGGGCTAGGTTTAGAGAGACAGTTCGGGTTAGGATTGGACCTAAGGTTAGGGTTAGGTTGAGGGTAGGGCTAGAGAGACGGTTCGGGTTAGGATTGGACCTAGGCTTAGGGTTATGTTGAGCGCTAGGGTTTGAGAGACGATGAGGGTTAGGATTGGACTAGGGTTAGGGTTATGTTGAGGGCTAGGGTTAGGTAGACGATTAGGGTTAGGATTGGACCTAGGGTTAGGGTTATGATGAGGGCTATGGTTAAAGAGTCTATGAAGGTTAGGTTTGGACCTAGGGTTAGGGTTACGTTGAGGACTAGGGTTAGGTAGACAATTAGGGTTAGTATTGGATATTGGGTTAGGGTTATGTTAAGGGCTAGGGTTAGAGAGACGATTCGGGTTAGGATTGAACCTAGGGTTAGGGTTATGTTGAGGGCTAGGTTTAGAGAGAGGGTTCGGGTTAGGATTGGTTATAGGGTTTGGGTTATATTGAGGGCTAGGTTTAGAGAAACGGATCGATTTAGGATTGGACCTAGGGTTAGGGTTATATTGAGGGCTAGGGTTAGGTGGATGATTAGGATTAGGATTGGACTTAGGGTTATGGTTATGTTGAGGGCTATTGTTAGAGAGAAGTTTCGGGTTAGGACTGGACCTAGGTTTAGGGTTGTGTTGAGGGCTAGTGTTAGAAAGACTATTAGGGTTTGGATTGGACCTAGGGTTAGGGTTATGTTGAGGGGTAGGGTTAGGTAGACTCTTTGAGATAGGATTGGACCTAGGGTTAGGGTTATTTTGAGGGATAGGGTTAGAGAGACGATACGGTTATTATTGGACCTAGGGTTAGGGTTATGTTTAGGGCTAGGGTTAGATACACTATTAGGGTTAGGACTGGACCTAGGGTTAGGGTTATGTTGAGGGCTAGGGTTAGGTAGATGATTAGGCTTGATATTGGACCTAGGGTTAGGGTTATGTTGAGGGCTATGGTTACGTAGACGATTAGGGTTAATATTGGACCTAGGGTTAGGGTTATGTTGAGGGCTAGGGTTAGGTAGACGATTAGGATTAATATTGGAACTAGGGTTAGGGTTATGATGCGGGTTAGGTTTAGAGAGACGGCTCGGGGTAGGATTTGACCTAGGGTTAGGGTTATCTTTAGGGCTAGGGTTAAATAGACGATTAGGGTTAGGATTGGACCTAGGGTTAGGGTAATGTTGATGGCTAGAGTTACAGAGACGATTAGGGTTAGGATTGGAGTTAGGTTTAGGGTTATGTTGAAGGCTAGGTGTAGGTAGACAATTAGGGTTAGGATTGGAGCTAGGGTTAGTGTTATGTTGAGGGGTAGGGTTAGTTAGACGATTAGGGTTAGGAATGGACGTAGGGTTAAGTTTATGTTGAGGGCTAGGGTTACACAGATGGTTCAGGTTAGGATTGGAGCTAGGGTTAGGGTTATGTTGAGGGCTAGGGTTAGAGAGACAGTTCGGGTTAGGATTGGAGCTAGGGTTAGGGTTATGTTTAGGGCTAGGGTTAGATAGACGATTAGTGTTAGGATTGTACCTAGGGTTAGTTTTATGTTGAGGTATAGGGTTAGAGAGATGATTCGGGTTAGTATTGGACCTAGGGTTAGGGTTATGTTGAGTGCTAGGGTTAGAGAGACAGTTTTGTTTAGGATGGGACCTAGGGTTAGGGTTATGTTGAGGGCTAGGGTTAGAGAGACGGTTCGGGTTAGGATTGGACCTAGGGTTAAGGATATGTTCAGGGCTAGGATTAGAGACGATTATGGTTAGGATTTGAGCTAGGGTTAGGGTTATGTTGAGGGCTAGGTTTAGGTGGAAGATTAGGGTTAGGATTGGTCCTAGGGTTAGGGTTATGGTGAGGGATAGGGTTAGATAGACGATTAGGGTTAGGATTGGAGCTATGGTTGGGGTTATGTTGAGGGCTTCGTTTAGAGAGACGATTAGGGTTAGGATTGGACCTAGGGTTAGGGTTATGTTGAGGGCTAGGGTTAGAGAGACGGTTCGGTTTTAGATTTGACCTAGGGTTAGGGTTTTGTTTAGGGCTAGGGTGAAATAGACGATTAGCGTTAGGATTGGACCTAGGGTTAGTGTTATGATGAGGGCTAGGTTTAGAGAGACGGCTCGGGTTAGCATTTGACCTAGGGTTAGGGTTTTGTTTAGGGCTAGGTTTAAATAGAAGATTAGGGTTAGGATTGGACCTAGGGTTAGGGTAATGTTGATGGCTAGGTTTACAGAGACGATTAGGGTTAGGATTGGAGCTTGGTTTCGGGTTATGTTGAGGGCTAGGTGTAGGGAGACGATTAGGGTTAGGATTGGAGCTAGGGTTAGTTTTATGTTGAGGGCTAGGGTTAGGTAGAAGATTAGGGTTAGGATTGGATGTAGGGTTAAGTTTATGTTGAGGGTTAGGTTTCGACAGATGGTTCAGGTTAGGATTGGAGCTAGGGTTAGGGTTATGTTGAGGACTAGGTTTAGAGAGACAGTTCGGGTTAAGATTGGAGCTAGGGTTAGGGTTATGTTGAGGGCTAGGGTTAGAGAGACGGTTAGGGTTAGGATTGGATCTAGGGTTAGGGTTATGTTGAGGGCTAGGGTTAGAGAGACGGTTAGGGTTAGGATTGGACCTAGGGTTAGGGTTATGTTGAGGGCTAAAGTTAGAGAGACGGTTAGGGTTAGGATTGGACCTAGGGTTAGGGTTTTGTTGAGGGCTAGTGTTAGAGAGACGGTTAGGGTTAGGATTGGATCTAGGGTTAGGGTTATGCTGAGGGCTAGGGTTAGAGACACGGTTAGGGTTAGGATTTGACCTAGGGTTAGGTTTATGCTGAGGGCTAGGTTTATAGAGACGGTTAGGGTTAGGATTGGACCTAGGGTTAGGGTTTGGTTGAGGGCTAGGGTTAGAGAGACGGTTAGGGTTATGCTGAGAGCTAGGGTTAGAGACAGGGTTAGGGTTAGGATTGGATCTAGGGTTAGGGTTATGCTGAGGGCTAGGGTTAGAGACAGGGTTAGGGTTAGGATTGGACCTAGGGTTAGGGTTATGTTGAGGGCTAGGGTTAGAGAGATGGTTAGGGTTAGGATTGGACCTAGGGTTAGGGTTAGGTTGAGGGCTAGGTTTAGAGAGATGGTTAGCTTTAGGATTGGACCTAGGGTTAGGGTTATGTTGAGGGCCAGGATTAGAGAGACGGTTAGGGTTAGGATTGGACCTAGGGTTAGGGTTATGTTGAGGGCTAGGTTTAGAGAGACGGTTAGGGTTAGGATTGGACGTAGGGTTGGGGTTATATTGAGGGCTAGGTTTAGAGAGACGGTTATGGTTAGGATTGGACCTAGGGTTAGGGTTATGTTGAGGGCTAGGGTTAGAGACACGGTTTGGGTTAGGATTGGACCTAGGGTTAGGGTTATACTGAGGGCTAGGGTTAGAGAGAGGTTATGGTTAGGATTGCACCTAGGGTTAGGGTTTTGTTGAGGGCTAGGGTTAGAGAGACGGTTAGGGTGAGGATTGGACCTAGGGTTAGGGTTTTGTTGAGGGCTAAGGTTAGAGAGGCCGTTAGGGTTAGGATTGGACCTAGGGTTAGGGTTATGTTGAGGGCTAGGGTTAGAAAGACAGTTATGGTTAGGATTGGACCTAGGGTTAGGGTTATGTAAGGGCTAAAGTTAGAGGGACGGTTAGGTTTAGGATTGGACCTAGGGTTAGGGTTATGTTGAGGGCTAGGGTTAGAGAGACGGTTAGGGTGAGGATTGGACCTAGGGTTAGGGTTATGTTGAGGGCTAGGGTTAGAGAGACGGTTAGGGTTAGGATTGGACCAAGGGTTAGTGTTATGTTGAGGGCTAGGGTTAGAGGGTCGGTGAGGGTTAGGATTGGACCTAGGGTTAGGGTTATGTTCAGGGCTAGTGTTAGAAAGACGGTTAGGGTTAGGATTAGCCCTACGGTTAGGGTTATGTTGAGGGCTAGGGTTAGAGAGACGGTCAGAGTTAGGATTGGACCTAGGGTTAGGGTTATGTTGAGGGCTCGGGTTAGAGAGACATTTATGGTTAGGATTGTACCTAGGGTTCGGGTTATGTTGAGGGCTAGGGATAGAGAGACGGTTAGGGTTAGAATTGGACCTAGGGTTAGGGTTATGTTGAGGGCTAGGGTTAGAGAGATGGTTAGGGTTAGGATTCGACCTAGGGTTAGGGTTATGTTGAGGGCTAGGGTTAGAGAGACGGTTAGGGTTAGGATTGGAACTAGGGTTAGGGTTATGTTGAGGGCTAGGGTTAGAGAGGCGGTTACGGTTAGGATTGAACCTAGGGTTAGGGTTATGTTGAGGGCTAGGGTTAGAGAGACGGTTAGGATTAGGATTGGACCTAGGGTTAGGGTTATGTTGAGGGCTAGGGTTAGAGAGGCGGTTAGGGTTAGGATTGGATCTAGGGTTAGAGTTATGTTGAGGGCTATGGTTAGAGAGACGGTTAGGGTTAGGATTGGATCTAGGGTTAGGGTTATGTTGAGGGCTAAAGTTAGAGAGACGGTTAGGTTTAGCATTGGACCTAGGGTTAAGGTTATGGTGAGGGCTAGGGTTAGAGAGACGGTTAGGGTGAGGATTGGACCTAGGGTTATTGTTATGTTGAGGGCTAGGGTTAGAGACACGGTTAGGGTTAGGATTGGACCTAGGGTTAGGGTTATGTTGAGGGCTAGTGTTAGAGGGACGGTGAGGGTTAGGATTGGACCTAGGGTTAGGGTCATGTTGAGGGCTAGTGTTAGAGAGACGGTTAGGGTTAGAATTGGACCTTGGGTTAGGGTTATGTTGAGGGCTAGGGTTAGAGAGACGGTCAGGGTTAGGATTGGACCTAGGGTTAGGGTTATGTTTAGGGATAGTGTTAGAGAGATGGTTAGGGTTAGGATTGGACCTATGGTTATGGTTAGGTTGAGGGCTAGGATTAAAGAGACGGTTAGTTTTAGGATTGGACCTAGGGTTAGGGATATGTTGAGGGCAAGGTTAGAGAGACGGTTAGGGTTAGGATTGGACCTAGGGTTAGGGTTAGGTTGAGGGCTAGGGTTAGAGAGACGGTTAGGTTTAGGATTGGACCTAGGGTTAGGGTTATGTTGAGGGCTAGGGTTAGAGAGATGGTTAGGGTTAGAATTGGACCTAGGGTTAGGGTTAGGTTGAGGGCTAGGGTTAGAGAGACGTTTATGGTTAGGATTGGACCTAGGGTTCGGGTTATGTTGAGGGCTAGGGATAGAGAGACGGTTAGGGTTAGAATTGGACCGAGGGTTAGGGTTATGTTGAGGGCTAGGGTTAGAGAGACGGTTAGGGTTAGGATTGCACGTAGGGTTAGGGTTATGTTGAGGGCTAGGTTTAGAGAGATGGTTAGGGTTAGGATTCGACCTAGGGTTAGGGTTATGTTGAGGGCTAGGGATAGAGAAACGGTTAGGGATAGGATTGGAACTAGGGTTAGGGTTATGTTGAGGGCTAGGATTAGAGGGACGGTGAGGGTTAGGATTGTACCTAGGGTTAGGGTCATGTTGCGGGCTAGTGTTAGAGAGACGGTTAGGGTTAGAATTGGACCTTGGGTTAGGGTTATGTTGAGGGCTAGGGATAGAGAGACGGTCAGGGTTAGGATTGGGCCTAGGGTTAGGGTTATGTTGAGGGCTTGGGTTAAAGAGACGTTTATGGTTAGGATTGGACCTAGGGTTAGGGTTATGTTGAGGGTAGGTTTAGAGAGACGGTTAGGGTTAGAATTGGACCTAGGGTTAGGGTTATGTTGAGGGCTAGGGTTAGAGAGACGGTTAGGGTTAGGATTGCACCTAGGGTTAGGGTTATGTTGAGGGCTAGGGTTAGAGAGACGGTTAGGCTTAGGATTGGACCTAGGGTTAGGGTTATGTTGAGGGCTAGGGTTAGAGAGACGGTTAGGGTTAGGATTGCACCTAGGGTTAGGGTTATGTTGAGGGCTAGGGTTAGAGAGACGGTTAGGCTTAGGATTGGACCTAGGGTTAGGGTTCTGTTGAGGGCTAGGTTTAGAGAGACGGTCAGGGTTAGGATTGGACCTAGGGTTAGGGTTATGTTGAGGGCTCGGGTTAGAGAGAGGTTTATGGTTAGGATATGACCTAGGGTTAGGTTTATGTTGAGGGCTAGGTTTAGAGAGACGGTTAGGGTTAGGATTGGACCTAGGGTTAGGGTTAGGTTGAGGGCTAGGGTTAGAGAGACGTTTATGGTTAGGATTGGGCCTAGGGTTCGGGTTATGTTGAGGGCTAGGGATAGAGAGACGGTTAGGGTTAGAATTGGACCGAGGGTTAGGGTTATGTTGAGGGCTAGGGTTAGAGAGACGGTTAGGGTTAGGATTGCACGTAGGGTTAGGGTTATGTTGAGGGCTAGGTTTAGAGAGATGGTTAGGGTTAGGATTCGACCTAGGGTTAGGGTTATGTTGAGGGCTAGGGATAGAGAGACCGTTAGGGTTAGGATTGGAACTAGGGTTAGGGTTATGTTGAGGGCTAGGATTAGAGGGACGGTGAGGGTTAGGATTGTACCTAGGGTTAGGGTCATGTTGCGGGCTAGTGTTAGAGAGACGGTTAGGGTTAGAATTGGACCTTGGGTTAGGGTTATGTTGAGGGCTAGGGATAGAGAGACGGTCAGGGTTAGGATTGGGCCTAGGGTTAGGGTTATGTTGAGGGCTTGGGTTAAAGAGACGTTTATGGTTAGGATTGGACCTAGGATTAGGGTTATGTTGAGGGCTAGGTTTAGAGAGACGTTTAGGGTTAGAATTGGACCTAGGGTTAGGGTTATGTTGAGGGCTAGGGTTAGAGAGACGGTTAGGGTTAGGATTGCACCTAGGGTTAGGGTTATGTTGAGGGCTAGGGTTAGAGAGACGGTTAGGCTTAGGATTGGACCTAGGGTTAGGGTTCTGTTGAGGGCTAGGTTTAGAGAGACGGTCAGGGTTAGGATTGGACCTAGGGTTAGGGTTATGTTGAGGGCTCGGGTTAGAGAGAGGTTTATGGTTAGGATAGGACCTAGGGTTAGGTTTATGTTGAGGGCTAGGTTTAGAGAGACGGTTAGGGTTAGGATTGGACCTAGGGTTAGGGTTAGGTTGAGGGCTAGGATTAGAGAGACGGTTAGGTTTAGGATTGGACCTAGGGTTAGGGTTATGTTGAGGGCTAGGGTTAGAGAGATGGTTAGGGTTAGGATTGGACCTAGGGTTAGGGTTAGGTTGAGGGCTAGGGTTAGAGAGACGTTTATGGTTTGGATTGGACCTAGGGTTCGGGTTATGTTGAGGGCTAGGGATAGAGAGACGGTTAGGGTTAGAATTGGACCGAGGGTTAGGGTTATGTTGAGGGCTAGGGTTAGAGAGACGGTTAGGGTTAGGATTGCACCTAGGGTTAGGGTTATGTTGAGGGCTAGGGTTAGAGAGACGGTTAGGGTTAGGATTGCACCTAGGGTTAGGGTTATGTTGAGGGCAAGGTTAGAGAGACGGTTAGGGTTAGGATTGGACCTAGGGTTAGGGTTAGGTTGAGGGCTAGGGTTAGAGAGACGGTTAGGTTTAGGATTGGACCTAGGGTTAGGGTTATGTTGAGGGCTAGGGTTAGAGAGATGGTTAGGGTTAGAATTGGACCTAGGGTTAGGGTTAGGTTGAGGGCTAGGGTTAGAGAGACGTTTATGGTTAGGATTGGACCTAGGGTTCGGGTTATGTTGAGGGCTAGGGATAGAGAGACGGTTAGGGTTAGAATTGGACCGAGGGTTAGGGTTATGTTGAGGGCTAGGGTTAGAGAGACGGTTAGGGTTAGGATTGCACGTAGGGTTAGGGTTATGTTGAGGGCTAGGTTTAGAGAGATGGTTAGGGTTAGGATTCGACCTAGGGTTAGGGTTATGTTGAGGGCTAGGGATAGAGAGACGGTTAGGGATAGGATTGGAACTAGGGTTAGGGTTATGTTGAGGGCTAGGATTAGAGGGACGGTGAGGGTTAGGATTGTACCTAGGGTTAGGGTCATGTTGCGGGCTAGTGTTAGAGAGACGGTTAGGGTTAGAATTGGACCTTGGGTTAGGGTTATGTTGAGGGCTAGGGATAGAGAGACGGTCAGGGTTAGGATTGGGCCTAGGGTTAGGGTTATGTTGAGGGCTTGGGTTAAAGAGACGTTTATGGTTAGGATTGGACCTAGGGTTAGGGTTATGTTGAGGGCTAGGTTTAGAGAGACGGTTAGGGTTAGAATTGGACCTAGGGTTAGGGTTATGTTGAGGGCTAGGGTTAGAGAGACGGTTAGGGTTAGGATTGCACCTAGGGTTAGGGTTATGTTGAGGGCTAGGGTTAGAGAGACGGTTAGGCTTAGGATTGGACCTAGGGTTAGGGTTCTGTTGAGGGCTAGGTTTAGAGAGACGGTCAGGGTTAGGATTGGACCTAGGGTTAGGGTTATGTTGAGGGCTCGGGTTAGAGAGAGGTTTATGGTTAGGATAGGACCTAGGGTTAGGTTTATGTTGAGGGCTAGGTTTAGAGAGACGGTTAGGGTTAGGATTGGACCTAGGGTTAGGGTTAGGTTGAGGGCTAGGGTTAGAGAGACGTTTATGGTTAGGATTGGACCTAGGGTTCGGGTTATGTTGAGGGCTAGGGATAGAGAGACGGTTAGGGTTAGAATTGGACCGAGGGTTAGGGTTATGTTGAGGGCTAGGGTTAGAGAGACGGTTAGGGTTAGGATTGCACGTAGGGTTAGGGTTATGTTGAGGGCTAGGTTTAGAGAGATGGTTAGGGTTAGGATTCGACCTAGGGTTAGGGTTATGTTGAGGGCTAGGGATAGAGAGACCGTTAGGGTTAGGATTGGAACTAGGGTTAGGGTTATGTTGAGGGCTAGGATTAGAGGGACGGTGAGGGTTAGGATTGTACCTAGGGTTAGGGTCATGTTGCGGGCTAGTGTTAGAGAGACGGTTAGGGTTAGAATTGGACCTTGGGTTAGGGTTATGTTGAGGGCTAGGGATAGAGAGACGGTCAGGGTTAGGATTGGGCCTAGGGTTAGGGTTATGTTGAGGGCTTGGGTTAAAGAGACGTTTATGGTTAGGATTGGACCTAGGGTTAGGGTTATGTTGAGGGCTAGGTTTAGAGAGACGGTTAGGGTTAGAATTGGACCTAGGGTTAGGGTTATGTTGAGGGCTAGGGTTAGAGAGACGGTTAGGGTTAGGATTGCACCTAGGGTTAGGGTTATGTTGAGGGCTAGGGTTAGAGAGACGGTTAGGCTTAGGATTGGACCTAGGGTTAGGGTTCTGTTGAGGGCTAGGTTTAGAGAGACGGTCAGGGTTAGGATTGGTCCTAGGGTTAGGGTTATGTTGAGGGCTCGGGTTAGAGAGAGGTTTATGGTTAGGATAGGACCTAGGGTTAGGTTTATGTTGAGGGCTAGGTTTAGAGAGACGGTTAGGGTTAGGATTGGACCTAGGGTTAGGGTTAGGTTGAGGGCTAGGATTAGAGAGACGGTTAGGTTTAGGATTGGACCTAGGGTTAGGGTTATGTTGAGGGCTAGGGTTAGAGAGATGGTTAGGGTTAGGAATGGACCTAGGGTTAGGGTTAGGTTGAGGGCTAGGGTTAGAGAGACGTTTATGGTTTGGATTGGACCTAGGGTTCGGGTTATGTTGAGGGCTAGGGATAGAGAGACGGTTAGGGTTAGAATTGGACCGAGGGTTAGGGTTATGTTGAGGGCTAGGGTTAGAGAGACGGTTAGGGTTAGGATTGCACCTAGGGTTAGGGTTATGTTGAGGGCTAGGGTTAGAGAGACGGTTAGGGTTAGGATTGCACCTAGGGTTAGGGTTATGTTGAGGGCTAGGGTTAGAGAGACGGTTAGGGTTAGGATTGGACCTAGGGTTAGGGTTATGTTGAGGGCTAGGGTTAGAGAGACGGTTAGGGTTAGGATTGGACCTAGGGTTAGGGTTATGTTGAGGGCTAGAGTTAGAGAGACGGTTACGGTTAGGATTGGACCTAGGGTTAGGGTTCTGTTGAGGGCTAGGTTTAGAGAGACGGTCAGGGTTAGGATTGGACCTAGGGTTAGGGTTATGTTGAGGGCTCGGGTTAGAGAGAGGTTTATGGTTAGGATAGGACCTAGGGTTAGGTTTATGTTGAGGGCTAGGTTTAGAGAGACGGTTAGGGTTAGGATTGGACCTAGGGTTAGGGTTAGGTTGAGGGCTAGGGTTAGAGAGACGGTTAGGTTTAGGATTGGACCTAGGGTTAGGGTTATGTTGAGGGCTAGGGTTAGAGAGATGGTTAGGGTTAGGATTGGACCTAGGGTTAGGGTTAGGTTGAGGGCTAGGGTTAGAGAGACGTTTATGGTTTGGATTGGACCTAGGGTTCGGGTTATGTTGAGGGCTATGGATAGAGAGACGGTTAGGGTTAGAATTGGACCGAGGGTTAGGGTTATGTTGAGGGCTAGGGTTAGAGAGACGGTTAGGGTTAGGATTGCACCTAGGGTTAGGGTTATGTTGAGGGCTAGGGTTAGAGAGACGGTTAGGGTTAGGATTGGACCTAGGGTTAGGGTTATGTTGAGGGCTAGGGTTAGAGAAACGGTTAGGGTTAGGATTGGACCTAGGGTTAGGGTTATGTTGAGGGCTAGATTTAGAGAGACGGTTACGGTTAGGATTGGACCTAGGGTTAGGGTTCTGTTGAGGCTAGGTTTAGAGAGACGGTCAGGGTTAGGATTGGACCTAGGGTTAGGGTTATGTTGAGGGCTCGGGTTAGAGAGACGTTTATGGTTAGGATTGGACCTAGGGTTAGGGTTATGTTGAGGGCTAGGTTTAGAGAGACGGTTAGGGTTAGAATTGGACCTAGGGTTAGGGTTATGTTGAGGGCTAGGGTTAGAGAGACGGTTAGGGTTAGGATTGCACCTAGGGTTAGGGTTATGTTGAGGGCTAGGGTTAGAGAGACGGTTAGGCTTAGGATTGGACCTAGGGTTAGGGTTCTGTTGAGGGCTAGGTTTAGAGAGACGGTCAGGGTTAGGATTGGACCTAGGGTTAGGGTTATGTTGAGGGCTAGGGTTAGAGAGAGGTTTAAGGTTAGGATAGGACCTAGGGTTAGGTTTATGTTGAGGGCAAGGTTTAGAGAGACGGTTAGGGTTAGGATTGGACCTAGGGTTAGGGTTATGTTGAGGGCTAGGTTTAGAGAGATGGTTAGGGTTAGGATTCGACCTAGGGTTAGGGTTATGTTGAGGGCTAGGGATAGAGAGACGGTTAGGGTTAGGATTGGAACTAGGGTTAGGGTTATGTTGAGGGCTAGGATTAGAGGGACGGTGAGGGTTAGGATTGTACCTAGGGTTAGGGTCATGTTGCGGGCTAGTGTTAGAGAGACGGTTAGGGTTAGAATTGGACCTTGGGTTAGGGTTATGTTGAGGGCTAGGGATAGAGAGACGGTCAGGGTTAGGATTGGGCCTAGGGTTAGGGTTATGTTGCGGGCTTGGGTTAAAGAGACGTTTATGGTTAGGATTGGACCTAGGGTTAGGGTTATGTTGAGGGCTAGGTTTAGAGAGATGGTTAGGGTTAGAATTGGACCTAGGGTTAGGGTTATGTTGAGGGCTAGGGTTAGAGAGACGGTTAGGGTTAGGATTGCACCTAGGGTTAGGGTTATGTTGAGGGCTAGGGTTAGAGAGACGGTTAGGCTTAGGATTGGACCTAGGGTTAGGGTTCTGTTGAGGGCTAGGTTTAGAGAGACGGTCAGGGTTAGGATTGGACCTAGGGTTAGGGTTATGTTGAGGGCTCGGGTTAGAGAGAGGTTTATGGTTAGGATAGGACCTAGGGTTATGTTTATGTTGAGGGCTAGGTTTAGAGAGACGGTTAGGGTTAGGATTGGACCTAGGGTTAGGGTTAGGTTGAGGGCTAGGGTTAGAGAGACGGTTAGGTTTAGGATTGGACCTAGGGTTAGGGTTATGTTGAGGGCTAGGGTTAGAGAGATGGTTAGGGTTAGGATTGGACCTAGGGTTAGGGTTAGGTTGAGGGCTAGGGTTAGAGAGACGTTTATGGTTTGGATTGGACCTAGGGTTCGGGTATTGTTGAGGGCTATGGATAGAGAGACGGTTAGGGTTAGAATTGGACCGAGGGTTAGGGTTATGTTGAGGGCTAGGGTTAGAGAGACGGTTAGGGTTAGGATTGCACCTAGGGTTAGGGTTATGTTGAGGGCTAGGGTTAGAGAGACGGTTAGGGTTAGGATTGGACCTAGGGTTAGGGTTAGTTTGAGGGCTAGGGTTAGAGAAACGGTTAGGGTTAGGATTGGACCTAGGGTAGGGTTATGTTGAGGGCTAGATTTAGAGAGACGGTTACGGTTAGGATTGGACCTAGGGTTAGGGTTCTGTTGAGGGCTAGGTTTAGAGAGACGGTCAGGGTTAGGATTGGACCTAGGGTTAGTTCCTGTTGAGGGCTAGGTTTAGAGAGACGGTCAGGGTTAGAATTGGACCTAGGGTTACGGGTATGTTGAGGGCTAGGGTTAGAGAGACGGTTAGGGTTAGGATTGCACCTAGGGTTAGGGTTATGTTGAGGGCTAGGGTTAGAGAGACGGTTAGGATTAGGATTGGACCTAGGGTTAGGGTTATGTTGAGGGCTAGGGTTAGAGAGACGGTTAGGGTTAGGATTGGACCTAGGGTTAGGGTTATGTTGAGGGCTAGGGTTAGAGAGACGGTTAGGGTTAGGATTGGACCTAGGGTTAGGTTTATGCTGAGGGCTAGGGTTAGAGACACGGTTAGGGTTAGAATTGGACCTAGGGTTAGGGGTATGTTGAGGGCTAGGGTTAGAGAGACGGTTAGGGTTAGGGTTGCACCTAGGGTTAGGGTTATGTTGAGGGCTAGGATTAGAGAGACGGTTAGGGTTAGGATTGGACCTAGGGTTAGGGTTATGTTGAGGGCTAGGTTTAGAGAGACGGTTAGGGTTAGGATTGGACCTAGGGTTAGGGTTATGGTGAGGGCTAGGGTTAGGGAGACGGTTAGGGTTAGAATTGGACCTAGGGTTAGGGTTAGTTTGAGGGCTAGGGTTAGAGAGACGGTTAGGGTTAGGATTGGACCTATGGTTAGCGTTATGCTGAGGGCTAGGTTTAGAGAGACGGTTAGGTTTAGGATTGGACCTACGGTTAGGGTTATGTTGAGGGCTAGGGTTAGAGAGACGGTTAGGGTTAGGATTGCACCTTGGGTTAGGGTTATGTTGAGGGCTAGGGTTAGAGAGACGGTTAGGGTTAGGATTCGACCTAGGGTTAGGGTTATGTTTAGGGCTTGGGTTAGAGAGACGGTCAGGGTTAGAATTGGACCTAGGGTTAGGGTTATGTTGAAGGTTAGGGTTAGAGAGACGGTTACGGTCAGGATTGGACCTAGGGTTAGAGTTATGTTGAGGGCTAGGTTTAGAGAAACGGTTAGGGTTAGGATTGGATCTAGGGTTAGGGTTATGTTGAGGGCTAGGTTTAGAGAGATAGTTAGGGTTAGGATTTGACCTAGGGTTAGAGTTATGGTGAGGGCTAGGGTTAGAGAGACGGTCAGGGTTAGGATTGGACCTAGGGTTAGGGTTATGTTGAGGGCTAGGGTTAGAGAGACGGTTAGGATTAGGATTGGACCTAGGGTTAGGGTTATGTTGAGGGCTAGGGTTAGAGAGGCGGTTAGGGTTAGGATTGGATCTAGGGTTAGGGTTATGTTGAGGGCTAAAGTTAGAGAGACGGTTAGGTTTAGCATTGGACCTAGGGTTAAGGTTATGGTGAGGGCTAGGGTTAGAGAGACGGTTAGGGTGAGGATTGGACCTAGGGTTATTGTTATGTTGAGGGCTAGGGTTAGAGACACGGTTAGGGTTAGGATTGGACCTAGGGTTAGGGTTATGTTGAGGGCTAGTGTTAGAGGGACGGTGAGGGTTAGGATTGGACCTAGGGTTAGGGTCATGTTGAGGGCTAGTGTTAGAGAGACGGTTAGGGTTAGAATTGGACCTTGGGTTAGGGTTATGTTGAGGGCTAGGGTTAGAGAGACGGTCAGGGTTAGGATTGGACCTAGGGTTAGGGTTATGTTGAGGGATAGGGTTAGAGAGATGGTTAGGGTTAGGATTGGACCTAGGGTTATGGTTAGGTTGAGGGCTAGGATTAAAGAGACGGTTAGTTTTAGGATTGGACCTAGGGTTAGGGTTATGTTGAGGGCTAGGGTTAGAGAGACGGTTAGGGTTAGGATTGGACCTAGGGTTAGGGTTAGGTTGAGGGCTAGGGTTAGAGAGACGGTTAGGTTTAGGATTGGACCTAGGGTTAGGGTTATGTTGAGCGCTAGGGTTAGAGAGATGGTTAGGGTTAGGATTGGACCTAGGGTTAGGGTTAGGTTGAGGGCTAGGGTTAGAGAGACGTTTATGGTTAGGATTGGACCTAGGGTTCGGGTTATGTGGAGGGCTAGGGATAGAGAGACGGTTAGGGTTAGAATTGGACCGAGGGTTAGGGTTATGTTGAGGGCTAGGGTTAGAGAGACGGTTAGGGTTAGGATTGCACGTAGGGTTAGGGTTATGTTGAGGGCTAGGTTTAGAGAGATGGTTAGGGTTAGGATTCGACCTAGGGTTAGGGTTATGTTGAGGGCTAGGGATAGAGAGACGGTGAGGGTTAGGATTGGAACTAGGGTTAGGGTTATGTTGAGGGCTAGGATTAGAGGGACGGTGAGGGTTAGGATTGTACCTAGGGTTAGGGTCATGTTGCGGGCTAGTGTTAGAGAGACGGTTAGGGTTAGAATTGGAACTTGGGTTAGGGTTATGTTGAGGGCTAGGGATAGAGAGACGGTCAGGGTTAGGATTGGGCCTAGGGTTAGGGTTATGTTGAGGGCTTGGGTTAAAGAGACGTTTATGGTTAGGATTGGACCTAGGGTTAGGGTTATGTTGAGGGCTAGGTTTAGAGAGACGGTTAGGGTTAGAATTGGACCTAGGGTTAGGGTTATGTTGAGGGCTAGGGTTAGAGAGACGGTTAGGGTTAGGATTGCACCTAGGGTTAGGGTTATGTTGAGGGCTAGGGTTAGAGAGACGGTTAGGCTTAGGATTGGACCTAGGGTTAGGGTTATGTTGAGGGCTAGAGTTAGAGAGACGGTTACGGTTAGGATTGGACCTAGGGTTAGGGTTCTGTTGAGGGCTAGGTTTAGAGAGACGGTCAGGGTTAGGATTGGACCTAGGGTTAGGGTTATGTTGAGGGCTCGGGTTAGAGAGAGGTTTATGGTTCGGATAGGACCTAGGGTTAGGTTTATGTTGAGGGCTAGGTTTAGAGAGACGGTTAGGGTTAGGATTGGACCTAGGGTTAGGGTTAGGTTGAGGGCTAGGATTAGAGAGACGGTTAGGTTTAGGATTGGACCTAGGGTTAGGGTTATGTTGAGGGCTAGGGTTAGAGAGATGGTTAGGGTTAGGATTGGACCTAGGGTTAGGGTTAGGTTGAGGGCTAGGGTTAGAGAGACGTTTATGGTTTGGATTGGACCTAGGGTTCGGGTTATGTTGAGGGCTAGGGATAGAGAGACGGTTAGGGTTAGAATTGGACCGAGGGTTAGGGTTATGTTGAGGGCTAGGGTTAGAGAGACGGTTAGGGTTAGGATTGCACCTAGGGTTAGGGTTATGTTGAGGGCTAGGGTTAGAGAGACGGTTAGGGTTAGGATTGCACCTAGGGTTAGGGTTATGTTGAGGGCTAGGGTTAGAGAGACGGTTAGGGTTAGGATTGGACCTAGGGTTAGGGTTATGTTGAGGGCTAGGGTTAGAGAAACGGTTAGGGTTAGGATTGGACCTAGGGTTAGGGTTATGTTGAGGGCTAGATTTAGAGAGACGGTTACGGTTAGGATTGGACCTAGGGTTAGGGTTCTGTTGAGGGCTAGGTTTAGAGAGACGGTCAGGGTTAGGATTGGACCTAGGGTTAGGGTTATGTTGAGGGCTCGGGTTAGAGAGACGTTTATGGTTAGGATAGGACCTAGGGTTAGGTTTATGTTGAGGGCTAGGTTTAGAGAGACGGTTAGGGTTAGGATTGGACCTAGGGTTAGGGTTAGGTTGAGGGCTAGGGTTAGAGAGACGGTTAGGTTTAGGATTGGACCTAGGGTTAGGGTTATGTTGAGGGCTAGGGTTAGAGAGATGGTTAGGGTTAGGATTGGACCTAGGGTTAGGGTTAGGTTGAGGGCTAGGGTTAGAGAGACGTTTATGGTTTGGATTGGACCTAGGGTTCGGGTTATGTTGAGGGCTAGGGATAGAGAGACGGTTAGGGTTAGAATTGGACCAAGGGTTAGGGTTATGTTGAGGGCTAGGGTTAGAGAGACGGTTAGGGTTAGGATTGGACCTAGGGTTAGGCTTATGTTGAGGGCTAGAGTTAGAGAGATGGTTACGGTTAGGATTGGACCTAGGGTTAGGGTCCTGTTGAGGGCTAGGTTTAGAGAGACGGTCAGGGTTAGAATTGGACCTAGGGTTAGGGTTATGTTGAGGGCTAGGGTTAGAGAGACAGTTAGGGTTAGGATTGCACCTAGGGTTAGGGTTATGTTGAGGGCTAGGGTTAGAGAGACGGTTAGGGTTAGGATTGCACCTAGGGTTAGGGTTATGTTGAGGGCTAGGGTTAGAGAGACGGTTAGGGTTAGGATTGGACCTAGGGTTAGGGTTATGTTGAGGGCTAGGGTTAGAGAGACGGTTAGGGTTAGGATTGGACCTAGGGTTAGGGTTATGTTGAGGGCTAGAGTTAGAGAGACGGTTACGGTTAGGATTGGACCTAGGGTTAGGGTTCTGTTGAGGGCTAGGTTTAGAGAGACGGTCAGGGTTAGGATTGGACCTAGGGTTAGGGTTATGTTGAGGGCTCGGGTTAGAGAGAGGTTTATGGTTAGGATAGGACCTAGGGTTAGGGTTATGTTGAGGGCTAGGGTTAGAGAGACGTTTATGGTTTGGATTGGACCTAGGGTTCGGGTTATGTTGAGGGCTATGGATAGAGAGACGGTTAGGGTTAGAATTGGACCGAGGGTTAGGGTTATGTTGAGGGCTAGGGTTAGAGAGACGGTTAGGGTTAGGATTGCACCTAGGGTTAGGGTTATGTTGAGGGCTAGGGTTAGAGAGACGGTTAGGGTTAGGATTGGACCTAGGGTTAGGGTTATGTTGAGGGCTAGGGTTAGAGAAACGGTTAGGGTTAGGATTGGACCTAGGGTTAGGGTTCTGTTGAGGGCTAGGTTTAGAGAGACGGTCAGGGTTAGGATTGGACCTAGGGTTAGGGTTATGTTGAGGGCTCGGGTTAGAGAGACGTTTATGGTTAGGATAGGACCTAGGGTTAGGTTTATGTTGAGGGCTAGGTTTAGAGAGACGGTTAGGGTTAGGATTGGAACTAGGGTTAGGGTTAGGTTGAGGGCTAGGGTTAGAGAGACGGTTAGGTTTAGGATTGGACCTAGGGTTAGGGTTATGTTGAGGGCTAGGGTTAGAGAGATGGTTAGGGTTAGGATTGGACCTAGGGTTAGGGTTAGGTTGAGGGCTAGGGTTAGAGAGACGTTTATGGTTTGGATTGGACCTAGGGTTCGGGTTATGTTGAGGGCTAGGGATAGAGAGACGGTTAGGGTTAGAATTGGACCAAGGGTTAGGGTTATGTTGAGGGCTAGGGTTAGAGAGACGGTTAGGGTTAGGATTGGACCTAGGGTTAGGCTCATGTTGAGGGCTAGAGTTAGAGAGATGGTTACGGTTAGGATTGGACCTAGGGTTAGGGTCCTGTTGAGGGCTAGGTTTAGAGAGACGGTCAGGGTTAGAATTGGACCTAGGGTTAGGGTTATGTTGAGGGCTAGGGTTAGAGAGACAGTTAGGGTTAGGATTGCACCTAGGGTTAGGGTTATGTTGAGGGCTAGGGTTAGAGAGACGGTTAGGGTTAGGATTGCACCTAGGGTTAGGGTTATGTTGAGGGCTAGGGTTAGAGAGACGGTTAGGGTTAGGATTGGACCTAGGGTTAGGGTTATGTTGAGGGCTAGGGTTAGAGAGACGGTTAGGGTTAGGATTGGACCTAGGGTTAGGGTTATGTTGAGGGCTAGAGTTAGAGAGACGGTTACGGTTAGGATTGGACCTAGGGTTAGGGTTCTGTTGAGGGCTAGGTTTAGAGAGACGGTCAGGGTTAGGATTGGACCTAGGGTTAGGGTTATGTTGAGGGCTCGGGTTAGAGAGAGGTTTATGGTTAGGATAGGACCTAGGGTTAGGTTTATGTTGAGGGCTAGGTTTAGAGAGACGGTTAGGGTTAGGATTGGACCTAGGGTTAGGGTTAGTTTGAGGGCTAGGGTTAGAGAGACGGTTAGGTTTAGGATTGGACCTAGGGTTAGGGTTATGTTGAGGGCTAGGGTTAGAGAGATGGTTAGGGTTAGGATTGGACCTAGGGTTAGGGTTAGGTTGAGGGCTAGGGTTAGAGAGACGTTTACGGTTTGGATTGGACCTAGGGTTCGGGTTATGTTGAGGGCTATGGATAGAGAGACGGTTAGGGTTAGAATTGGACCGAGGGTTAGGGTTATGTTGAGGGCTAGGGTTAGAGAGACGGTTAGGGTTAGGATTGCACCTAGGGTTAGGGTTATGTTGAGGGCTAGGGTTAGAGAGACGGTTAGGGTTAGGATTGGACCTAGGGTTAGGGTTATGTTGAGGGCTAGGGTTAGAGAAACGGTTAGGGTTAGGATTGGACCTAGGGTTAGGGTTATGTTGAGGGCTAGATTTAGAGAGACGGTTACGGTTAGGATTGGACCTAGGGTTAGGGTTCTGTTGAGGGCTAGGTTTAGAGAGACGGTCAGGGTTAGGATTGGACCTAGGGTTAGGGTTATGTTGAGGGCTCGGGTTAGAGAGACGTTTATGGTTAGGATAGGACCTAGGGTTAGGTTTATGTTGAGGGCTAGGTTTAGAGAGACGGTTAGGGTTAGGATTGGACCTAGGGTTAGGGTTAGGTTGAGGGCTAGGGTTAGAGAGACGGTTAGGTTTAGGATTGGACCTAGGGTTAGGGTTATGTTGAGGGCTAGGGTTAGAGAGATGGTTAGGGTTAGGATTGGACCTAGGGTTAGGGTTAGGTTGAGGGCTAGGGTTAGAGAGACGTTTATGGTTTGGATTGGACCTAGGGTTCGGGTTATGTTGAGGGCTAGGGATAGAGAGACGGTTAGGGTTAGAATTGGACCAAGGGTTAGGGTTATGTTGAGGGCTAGGGTTAGAGAGACGGTTAGGGTTAGGATTGGACCTAGGGTTAGGCTTATGTTGAGGGCTAGAGTTAGAGAGATGGTTACGGTTAGGATTGGACCTAGGGTTAGGGTCCTGTTGAGGGCTAGGTTTAGAGAGACGGTCAGGGTTAGAATTGGACCTAGGGTTAGGGTTATGTTGAGGGCTAGGGTTAGAGAGACAGTTAGGGTTAGGATTGCACCTAGGGTTAGGGTTATGTTGAGGGCTAGGGTTAGAGAGACGGTTAGGGTTAGGATTGGACCTTGGGTTAGGGTTATGTTGAGGTCTAGGGTTAGAGAGACAGTAGGGTTAGGACTGGGCCTAGGGTTAGGGTTATGTTGAGGGCTTTGGTTAGAGAGACGTTTATGGTTAGGATTGGACCTAGGGTTAGGGTTATGTTGAGGGCTAGGGTTAGAGAGACGGTTAGGGTGAGGATTGGACCTAGGGTTAGGGTTATATTGAGGGCTAGGTTTAGAGAGACGGTTAGGGTTAGGATTGGACCTAGGGCTAGGGATATGTTGAGGGCTAGGATTAGAGAGACCGTTAAGGTTAGGTTTGGACCTAGGGTTAGGGTTATGTTGAGGGCTAGGGTCAGAGAGACAGTTAGGGTTAGGATTGGACCTAGGGTTAGGGTTCTGTTGAGGGCTAGGGTCAGAGAGACGGTTAGGGTTAGGATTGGAACTAGGGTTAGGGTTCTGTTGAGGGCTAGGGTCAGAGAGACGATTAGAGTTATAATTGGACTTGGGTTAGGGTTATGTTGAGGACCAGGGTTAGAGAGACGGTTAGGATTAGGATTGGACCTAGGGTTAGGGTTATGTTGAGGGCTAGGGTTAGAGAGACGGTTAGGGCTAGGATCGGAACTAGGTTTAGGGTTAGGTTGAGGGCTAAGGTTAGAGAGACGGTTAGGGTGAAGATTGGAACTAGGGTTATGGTTAGGTTGAGGGCTAGGGTTAGAGAGACGGTTAGGGTTAGGATTGGACCTAGGGTTAGGGTTATATTGAGGGCTAGGGTTAGAGAGAAGGTTAGGGTAGGATTGGACCTAGGGTTAGGGTTATGTTGAGGGCTAGGGTTAGAGAGACGGTTAGTGCTAGGATTGGACCTAGGGTTAGGGTTAGGTTGAGGGCTAGGGTTAGAGAGACAGTTAGGGTTAGGATTCGACCTGGGGTTAGTGTTATGTTGAGGGCTAGGGTTAGAGAGACGGTTAGTGCTAGGATTGGACCTAGGGTTAGGGTTAGGTTGAGGGCTAAGGTTAGAGAGACGGTAAGGGTGAAGATTGGACCTAGGGTTATGGTTAGGTTGAGGGCTAGGGTTAGAGAGACGGTTAGGGTTAGGATTGGACCTAGGGTTAGGGTTATGTTGAGGGCTAGGGTTAGAGAGAGGTTAGGGTTGGATTGGACCTAGGGTTAGGGTTATGTGGAGGGCTAGGGTTAGAGAGATGGTTACGGTGAGGATTGGACCTAGGGTTAGGGTTATATTGAGGGCTAGGGTTAGAGAGACGGTTAGGGTTAGGATTGGACCTAGGGTTAGGGTTATGTTGAGGGCTAGGATTAGAGAGACGGTTAGGGTTAGGATTGGACCTAGGGTTAGGGTTACGTTGAGGGCTAGGGTTAGAGAGACGGTTAGGGTGAGGATTGGACCTACGGTTAGGGTTATGTTGAGTGCTAGGGTTACAGAGACCGTTAGGGTTACGATTGGACCTAGGGTTAGGGTTATGTTGAGGGCTAGGGTTAGAGAGACGGTTAGGGTTAAGATGGACCTAGGGTTATTGTTACGTTGAGGGCTAGGGTTAGAGAGACGGTTAGGGTTAGGATTGGACCTAGGGTTAGGGTTATGTTGAGGGCTAGGTTTAGAGAGACGGTTAGGGTTAGGATTGGACCTAGGCTTAGGTTTATATTGGGGGCTAGGGTTAGAGAGACGGTTAGGGTTAGGATTGGACCTAGGGTTAGGGTTATGTTGAGGGCTAGGGTTAGAGAGACGGTTAGGGTTAGGATTGGACCTACGGTTATGGTTACGTTGAGGGCTAGGGTTAGAGAGACGGTTAGGGTTACCATTGGACCTAGGCTTAGTATTATGTTGAGGGCTAGGTTTAGAGAGACGGTTAGGGTTAAGATTGGAACTAGGGTTAGGGTTACATAGAGGGCTAGGGTTAGAAAGACGGTTAGGGTTAGGATTGGATCTAGGGTTAGGGTTATGTTGAGGGCTAGGGTTAGAGAGACGGTTAGTGCTAGGATTGGACCTAGGGTTAGGGTTATGTTGAGTGCTAGGGTTACAGAGACCGTTAGGGTTACGATTGGACCTAGGGTTAGGGTTATGTTGAGGGCTAGGGTTAGAGAGACGGTTAGGGTTAAGATGGACCTAGGGTTATTGTTACGTTGAGGGCTAGGGTTAGAGAGACGGTTAGGGTTAGGATTGGACCTAGGGTTAGGGTTATGTTGAGGGCTAGGTTTAGAGAGACGGTTAGGGTTAGGATTGGACCTAGGCTTAGGTTTATATTGAGGGCTAGGGTTAGAGATACGGTTAGGGTTAGGATTGGACCTAGGGTTAGGGTTATGTTGAGGGCTAGGGTTAGAGAGACGGTTAGGGTTAGGATTGGACCTACGGTTATGGTTACGTTGAGGGCTAGGGTTAGAGAGACGGTTAGGGTTACCATTGGACCTAGGCTTAGTATTATGTTGAGGGCTAGGTTTATAGAGACGGTTAGGGTTAAGATTGGAACTAGGGTTAGGGTTACATAGAGGGCTAGGGTTAGAAATACGGTTAGGGTTAGGATTGGATCTAGGGTTAGGATTATGTTGAGGGCTAGGGTTAGAGAGACGGTTAGTGCTAGGATTGGACCTAGGGTTAGGGTTAGGTTGAGGGCTAGGGTTAGAGAGACAGTCAGGGTGAGGATTGGACCTAGGGTTAGGGTTATGTTGAGGGCTAGGGTTAGAGAGACGGTTAGGGTTAGGATTGCACCTAGGGTTATGGTTATGTTGAGGGCTAGGGTTAGAGAGACGGTTAGGGTTAGGATTGGACCTAGGGTTAGTGTTATGTTGAGGGCTAGGGTTAGAGAGACGGTGAGGGTTAGGATTGGACCTAGGGTTAGGGTTATGTTGAGGGCTACGGTTAGAGAGACAGTTAGGGTGAGGATTGGACCTAGGGTTAGGGTTATGTGGAGGGCTGGTGTTAGAGAATCGGTTAGGGTGAGGATTGGACCTGGGGTTAGGGTTATGTTGAGGGCTAGGGTTAGAGAGACGGTTAGGGTTAGGATTGGACCTAGGGTTAGGGTTATGTTGAGGGCTGGTGTTAGAGAATCGGTTAGGGTGAGGATCGGACCTGGGGTTAGGGTTATCTTGAGGGCTAGGGTTAGAGAGACTGTTAGGGTTAGGATTGGACCTAGGGTTAGGGTTATGTTGAGGGCTGGTGTTAGAGAATCGGTTAGGGTGAGGATCGGACCTGGGGTTAGGGTTATCTTGAGGCCTAGGGTTAGAGAGACTGTTAGGGTTAGGATTGGACCTAGGATTAGGGTTATGTTGAAGGCTAGGGTTAGAGAGACGGTTAGGGTTAGGATTGGACCTAAGGTTAGGGTTCTGTTGAGGGCTAGGTTTAGAGAGACGGTTAGGGTTAGGATTGGACCTAGGGTTACGGTTATGTTGAGGGCTAGGGTTAGAGAGACGGTTAGGGTGAGGATTGGACCTAGGGTTAGGGTTATGTTGAGGGCTAGTGTTAGAGAGACGGTTAGGGTGAGGATTGGACCTGGGGGTAGGGTTATGTTGAGGGCTAGGGATAGAGAGACGGTTAGGGTGAGGATTGGACCTGGGGGTAGGGTTATGTTGAGGGCTAGAGTTAGAGAGACGGTTAGGGTTAGGATTGGACCTAGGGTTAGTGTTATGTTGAGGGCTAGGGTTAGAGAGACGGTAAGGGTTAGGATTGGAACTAGGGTTAGGATTATGTTGAGGGCTAGTTTTCGAGAGACGGTTAGGGTTAGGATTGGACCTAGGGTTAGGGTTATGTTGAGTGCTAGGGTTAGAGAGACCGTTAGGGTTACGATTGGACCTAGGGTTAGGGTTATGTTGAGGGCTAGGGTTAGAGAGACGGTTAGGGTTAAGATTGGACCTAGGGTTATTGTTACGTTGAGGGATAGGGTTAGAGAGACGGTAAGGGTTAGGATTGGAACTAGGGTTAGGGTTATGTTGAGGGCTAGTTTTAGAGAGACGGTTAGGGTTAGGATTGGACCTAGGGTTAGGGTTATGTTGAAAGCTAGGGTTAGAGAGACGGTTAGGGTTAGGTTTGGACCTAGGGTTAGGGTTATGTTTAGGGCTAGGGTTAGAGAGACGGTTATGGTGAGGATTGGACCTAGGGTTAGGGTTATGTTGAGGGCTAGGGTTAGAGAGACGGTTAGGGTGAGGATTGGACCTAGGGTTAGGGTTATATTGAGGGCTAGGTTTAGAGAGACGGTTAGGGTTAGGATTGGACCTAGGCCTAGGGATATGTTGAGGGCTAGGATTAGAGAGACCGTTAAGGTTAGGTTTGGACCTAGGGTTAGGGTTATGTTGAGGGCTAGGGTCAGAGAGACAGTTAGGGTTAGGATTGGACCTAGGGTTAGGGTTCTGTTGAGGGCTAGGGTCAGAGAGACGTTTAGGGTTAGGATTGGAACTAGGGTTAGGGTTCTGTTGAGGGCTAGGGTCAGAGAGACGATTAAAGTTAGGATTGGACTTGGGTTAGGGTTATGTTGAGGACCAGGGTTAGAGAGACGGTTAGGATTAGGATTGGACCTAGGGTTAGGGTTATGTTGAGGGCTAGGGTTAGTGAGACGGTTAGGGCTAGGATCGGAACTAGGTTTAGGGTTAGGTTGAGGGCTATGGTTAGAGAGACGGTTAGGGTGAAGATTGGACCTAGGGTTATGGTTAGGTTGAGGGCTAGGGTTAGAGAGACGGTTAGGGTTAGGATTGGACCTAGGGTTAGGGTTATATTGAGGGCTAGGGTTAGAGAGAAGGTTAGGGTAGGATTGGACCTAGGGTTAGGGTTATGTTGAGGGCTAGGGTTAGAGAGACGGTTAGTGCTAGGATTGGACCTAGGGTTAGGGTTAGGTTGAGGGCTAGGGTTAGAGAGACAGTTAGGGTTAGGATTCGACCTGGGGTTAGTGTTATGTTGAGGGCTAGGGTTAGAGAGACGGTTAGTGCTAGGATTGGACCTAGGGTTAGGGTTAGGTTGAGGGCTAAGGTTAGAGAGACGGTAAGGGTGAAGATTGGACCTAGGGTTATGGTTAGGTTGAGGGCTAGGGTTAGAGAGACGGTTAGGGTTAGGATTGGACCTAGGGTTAGGGTTATGTTGAGGGCTAGGGTTAGAGAGAGGTTAGGGTTGTATTGGACCTAGGGTTAGGGTTATGTGGATGGCTAGGGTTAGAGAGATGGTTACGGTGAGGATTGGACCTAGGGTTAGGGTTATATTGAGGGCTAGGGTTAGAGAGACGGTTAGGGTTAGGATTGGACCTAGGGTTAGGGTTATGTTGAGGGCTAGGATTAGAGAGACGGTTAGGGTTAGGATTGGACCTAGGGTTAGGGTTACGTTGAGGGCTAGGGTTAGAGAGACGGTTAGGGTGAGGATTGGACCTACGGTTAGGGTTATGTTGAGTGCTAGGGTTATACAGACCGTTAGGGTTACGATTGGACCTAGGGTTAGGGTTATGTTGAGGGCTAGGGTTAGAGAGACGGTTAGGGTTAAGATTGGACCTAGGGTTATTGTTACGTTGAGGCTAGGGTTAGAGAGACGGTTAGGGTTAGGATTGGACCTAGGGTTAGGGTTATGTTGAGGGCTGGTGTTAGAGAATCGGTTAGGGTGAGGATCGGACCTGGGGTTAGGGTTATCTTGAGGGCTAGGGTTAGAGAGACTGTTAGGGTTAGGATAGGACCTAGGATTAGGGTTATGTTGAAGGCTAGGGTTAGAGAGACGGTTAGGGTTAGGATTGGACCTAAGGTTAGGGTTCTGTTGAGGGCTAGGTTTAGAGAGACGGTTAGGGTTAGGATTGGACCTAGGGTTACGGTTATGTTGAGGGCTAGGGTTAGAGAGACGGTTAGGGTGAGGATTGGACCTAGGGTTAGGGTTATGTTGAGGGCTAGTGTTAGAGAGACGGTTAGGGTGAGGATTGGACCTGGGGGTAGGGTTATGTTGAGGGCTAGGGATAGAGAGACGGTTAGGGTGAGGATTGGACCTGGGGGTAGGGTTATGTTGAGGGCTAGAGTTAGAGAGACGGTTAGGGTTAGGATTGGACCTAGGGTTAGTGTTATGTTGAGGGCTAGGGTTAGAGAGACGGTAAGGGTTAGGATTGGAACTAGGGTTAGGATTATGTTGAGGGCTAGTTTTAGAGAGACGGTTAGGGTTAGGATTGGACCTAGGGTTAGGGTTATGTTGAGTGCTAGGGTTAGAGAGACCGTTAGGGTTACGATTGGACCTAGGGTTAGGGTTATGTTGAGGGCTAGGGTTAGAGAGACGGTTAGGGTTAAGATTGGACCTAGGGTTATTGTTACGTTGAGGGATAGGGTTAGAGAGACGGTAAGGGTTAGGATTGGAACTAGGGTTAGGGTTATGTTGAGGGCTAGTTTTAGAGAGACGGTTAGGGTTAGGATTGGACCTAGGGTTAGGGTTATGTTGAAAGCTAGGGTTAGAGAGACGGTTAGGGTTAGGTTTGGACCTAGGGTTAGGGTTATGTTTAGGGCTAGGGTTAGAGAGACGGTTATGGTGAGGATTGGACCTAGGGTTAGGGTTATGTTGAGGGCTAGGGTTAGAGAGACGGTTAGGGTGAGGATTGGACCTAGGGTTAGGGTTATATTGAGGGCTAGGTTTAGAGAGACGGTTAGGGTTAGGATTGGACCTAGGGCTAGGGATATGTTGAGGGCTAGGATTAGAGAGACCGTTAAGGTTAGGTTTGGACCTAGGGTTAGGGTTATGTTGAGGGCTAGGGTCAGAGAGACAGTTAGGGTTAGGATTGGACCTAGGGTTAGGGTTCTGTTGAGGGCTAGGGTCAGAGAGACGGTTAGGGTTAGGATTGGAACTAGGGTTAGGGTTCCGTTGAGGGCTAGGGTCAGAGAGACGATTAGAGTTAGGATTGGACTTGGGTTAGGGTTATGTTGAGGACCAGGGTTAGAGAGACGGTTAGGATTAGGATTGGACCTAGGGTTAGGGTTATGTTGAGGGCTAGGGTTAGAGAGACGGTTAGGGCTAGGATCGGAACTAGGTTTAGGGTTAGGTTGAGGGCTATGGTTAGAGAGACGGTTAGGGTGAAGATTGGACCTAGGGTTATGGTTAGGTTGAGGGCTAGGGTTAGAGAGACGGTTAGGGTTAGGATTGGACCTAGGGTTAGGGTTATATTGAGGGCTAGGGTTAGAGATAAGGTTAGGGTAGGATTGGACCTAGGGTTAGGGTTATGTTGAGGGCTAGGGTTAGAGAGACGGTTAGTGCTAGGATTGGACCTAGGGTTAGGGTTAGGTTGAGGGCTAGGGTTAGAGAGACAGTTAGGGTTAGGATTCGACCTGGGGTTAGTGTTATGTTGAGGGCTAGGGTTAGAGAGACGGTTAGTGCTAGGATTGGACCTAGGGTTAGGGTTAGGTTGAGGGCTAAGGTTAGAGAGACGGTAAGGGTGAAGATTGGACCTAGGGTTATGGTTAGGTTGAGGGCTAGGGTTAGAGAGAGGTTAGGGTTGTATTGGACCTAGGGTTAGGGTTATGTGGAGGGCTAGGGTTAGAGAGATGGTTACGGTGAGGATTGGACCTAGGGTTAGGGTTATATTGAGGGCTAGGGTTAGAGAGACGGTTAGGGTTAGGATTGGACCTAGGGTTAGGGTTATGTTGAGGGCTAGGATTAGAGAGACGGTTAGGGTTAGGATTGGACCTAGGGTTAGGGTTACGTTGAGGGCTAGGGTTAGAGAGACGGTTAGGGTGAGGATTGGACCTACGGTTAGGGTTATGTTGAGTGCTAGGGTTACAGAGACCGTTAGGGTTACGATTGGACCTAGGGTTAGGGTTATGTTGAGGGCTAGGGTTAGAGAGACGGTTAGGGTTAAGATGGACCTAGGGTTATTGTTACGTTGAGGGCTAGGGTTAGAGAGACGGTTAGGGTTAGGATTGGACCTAGGGTTAGGGTTATGTTGAGGGCTAGGTTTAGAGAGACGGTTAGGGTTAGGATTGGACCTAGGCTTAGGTTTATATTGGGGGCTAGGGTTAGAGAGACGGTTAGGGTTAGGATTGGACCTAGGGTTAGGGTTATGTTGAGGGCTAGGGTTAGAGAGACGGTTAGGGTTAGGATTGGACCTACGGTTATGGTTACGTTGAGGGCTAGGGTTAGAGTGACGGTTAGGGTTACCATTGGACCTAGGCTTAGTATTATGTTGAGGGCTAGGTTTAGAGAGACGGTTAGGGTTAAGATTGGAACTAGGGTTAGGGTTACATAGAGGGCTAGGGTTAGAAAGACGGTTAGGGTTAGGATTGGATCTAGGGTTAGGGTTATGTTGAGGGCTAGGGTTAGAGAGACGGTTAGTGCTAGGATTGGACCTAGGGTTAGGGTTAGGTTGAGGGCTAGGGTTAGAGAGACAGTCAGGGTGAGGATTGGACCTAGGGTTAGGGTTATGTTGAGGGCTAGGGTTAGAGAGACGGTTAGGGTTAGGATTGCACCTAGGGTTATGGTTATGTTGAGGGCTAGGGTTAGAGAGACGGTTAGGGTTAGGATTGGACCTAGGGTTAGTGTTATGTTGAGGGCTAGGGTTAGAGAGACGGTGAGGGTTAGGATTGGACCTAGGGTTAGGGTTATGTTGAGGGCTACGGTTAGAGAGACAGTTAGGGTGAGGATTGGACCTAGGGTTAGGGTTATGTGGAGGGCTGGTGTTAGAGAATCGGTTAGGGTGAGGATTGGACCTGGGGTTAGGGTTATCTTGATGGCTAGGGTTAGAGAGACGGTTAGGGTGAGGATTGGACCTAGGGGTAGGGTTATGTTCAGGGCTCGAATTAGAGAGACGGTTAGGGTTAGGATTGGACCTAGGGTTAGGGTTATGTTGAGGGCTAAGGTTAGAGAGACGGTTAGGGTTAGGATTGGACCTAGGGTTAGGGTTATGTTGAGGGCTAGTTTTAGAGAGACGGTTAGGGTTAGGATTGGACCTAGGATTAGGGTTATGTTGAAGGCTAGGGTTAGAGAGACGGTTAGGGTTAGGATTGGACCTAAGGTTAGGGTTCTGTTGAGGGCTAGGTTTAGAGAGACGGTTAGGGTTAGGACTGGACCTAGGGTTACGGTTATGTTGAGGGCTAGGGTTAGAGAGACGGTTAGGGTGAGGATTGGACCTAGGGTTAGGGTTATGTTGAGGGCTAGTGTTAGAGAGACGGTTAGGGTGAGGATTGGACCTGGGGGTAGGGTTATGTTGAGGGCTAGGGATAGAGAGACGGTTAGGGTGAGGATTGGTCCTGGGGGTAGGGTTATGTTGAGGGCTAGAGTTAGAGAGACGGTTAGGGTTAGGATTGGACCTAGGGTTAGGGTTATGTTGAGGGCTAGGGTTAGAGAGACGGTAAGGGTTAGGATTGGAACTAGGGTTAGGGTTATGTTGAGGGCTAGTTTTAGAGAGACGGTTAGGGTTAGGATTGGACCTAGGGTTAGGGTTATGTTGAAGGCTAGGGTTAGAGAGACGGTTAGGGTTAGGTTTGGACCTAGGGTTAGGGTTATGTTGAGGGCTAGGGTTAGAGAGACGGTTATGGTGAGGATTGGACCTAGGGTTAGGGTTATGTTGAGGGCTAGGGTTAGAGAGACGGTTAGGGTGAGGATTGCACCTAGGGTTAGGGTTATATTGAGGGCTAGGGTTAGAGAGACGGTTAGGGTTAGGATTGGACCTAGGGCTAGGGATATGTTGAGGGCTAGGATTAGAGAGACCGTTAAGGTTAGGTTTGGACCTAGGGTTAGGGTTATGTTGAGGGCTACGGTCAGAGAGACAGTTAGGGTTAGGATTGGACCTAGGGTTAGCGTTCTGTTGAGCGCTAGGGTCAGAGAGACGGTTAGGGTTAGGATTGGAACTAGGGTTAGGGTTCTGTTGAGGGCTAGGGTCAGAAAGACGATTAGAGTTAGGATTGGACTTGGGTTAGGGTTATGTTGAGGACCAGGGTTAGAGAGACGGTTAGGATTAGGATTGGACCTAGGGTTAGGGTTATGTTGAGGGCTAGGGTTAGAGAGACGGTTAGGGCTAGGATCGGAACTAGGTTTAGGGTTAGGTTGAGGGCTATGGTTAGAGAGACGGTTAGGGTGAAGATTGGACCTAGGGTTATGGTTAGGTTGAGGGCTAGGGTTAGAGAGAGGGTTAGGGTTAGGATTGGACCTAGGGTTAGGGTTATGTTGAGGGCTAGGGTGAGAGAGAAGGTTAGGGTAGGATTGGACCTAGGGTTAGGGATATGTTGAGAGCTAGGGTTAGAGAGATGGTTACGGTGAGGATTGGACCTAGGTTTAGGGTTATATTGAGGGCTAGGGTTAGAGAGACAGTTAGGGTTAGGATTGGACCTAGGGTTAGGTTTATTTTGAGGGCTAGTATTAGAGAGACGGTTAGGGTTAGGATTGGACCTAGGGTTAGGGTTATGTTGAGGGCTAGGGTCAGAGAGAAAGTTAGCGTTAGGATTGGACCTAGGGTTAGGGTTCTGTTGAGGGCTAGGGTCAGAGAGACGGTTAGGGTTAGGATTGGACCTAGGTTTAGGGTTCTGTTGAGGGCTAGGGTCAGAGAGACGATTAGAGTTAGGATTGGACCTAGGGTTAAGGTTATGTTGAGGGCTAGGGTTAGAGAGACGGTTAGGATTAGGATTGGACCTAGTGTTAGGGTTATGTTGAGGTCTAGGGTTAGAGAGACGGTTAGGGCTAGGATTGGACCTAGGGTTAGGGTTAGGTTGAGGGCTAGGGTTAGAGAGACGGTTAGGGTGAAGATTGGACCTAGGGTTAGGGTTATGTTGAGGGCTAGGGTTAGAGATACGGTTAGGGTTAGGATTGGACCTAGGGTTAGGGTTATGTTGAGGGCTAGGTTTAGAGAGGTTAGGGTTGGATTGGACCTAGGGTTAGGGTTATGTTGAGGGCTAGGGTTAGAGAGACGGTTAGGGTGATGATTGGACCTAGGGTTAGGGTTATATTGAGGGCTAGGGTTAGAGAGACGGTTAGGGTTAGGATTGGAACTAGGGTTAGGGTTATGTTGAGGGCTAGGGTCAGAGAGACGGTTAGGGTTAGGATAGGACCTAGGGTTAGTGTTATGTTGAGGGCTAGGGTTAGAGAGACGGTTAGGGTTAGGATTGGACATAGGGTAAGGGTTATGTTGAGTGCTAGGGTTAGAGAGACCGTTAGGGTTACGATTGGACCTAGGGTTAGGTTTATGTTGAGGGCTAGGTTTAGAGAGATGGTTAGGGTTAAGATTGGACCTAGGGTTAATGTTACGTTGAGGGCTAGGGTTAGAGAGACGGTTAGGGATAGGATTGGACCTAGGGTTAGGGTTATGTTGAGGTATAGGGTTATAGAGACGGTTAGGGTTAGGATTGGACCTAGGCTTAGGTTTATATTGAGGGCTAGGGTTAGAGAGATGGTTAGGGTTAGGATTGGACCTAGGGTTAGGGTTATGTTGAGGGCTAGCGTTAGATAGACGGTTAGGGTTAGGATTGGACCTACGGTTAGGGTTACGTTGAGGGCTAGGGTTAGAGAGATGGTTAGGGTTACCATTGGACCTAGGCTTAGGATTATGTTGAGAACTAGGATTAGAGAGACGGTTAGGGTTAGGATTGGACCTAGGGTTAGGGTTATGTTGAGGGCTAGGGTTAGAGAGACGGTTAGTGCTAGGATTGGACCTAGGGTTAGGGTTAGGTTGAGGGCTAGGGTTAGAGAGACAGTTAGGGTTAGGATTCGACCTAGGGTTAGTGTTATGTTGAGGGCTAGGGTTAGAGAGACGGTTAGTGCTATGAATGGACCTAGGGTTAGGGTTAGGTTGAGGGCTAAGGTTAGAGAGACGTTTAGGGTGAAGATTGGACCTAGGGTTATGGTTAGGTTGAGGGCTAGGGTTAGAGAGACGGTTAGGGTTAGGATTGGACCTAGGGTTAGGGTTATGTTGAGGGCTAGGGTTAGAGAGAAGGTTAGGGTTGGATTGGACCTAGGGTTAGGGTTATGTTAGGGCTAGGGTTAGAGAGATGGTTACGGTGAGGATTGGACCTAGGGTTAGGGTTATATTGAGGGCTAGGGTTAGAGAGACGGTTAGGGTTAGGATTGGACCTAGGGATAGCGTTATGTTGAGGGCTAGGATTAGAGAGACGGTTAGGGTTAGGATTGGACCTAGGGTTAGGGTTCTGTTGAGGGCTAGGGTTAGGGAGACGGTTAGGGTGAGGATTGGACCTACGGTTAGGGTTATGTTGAGTGCTAGGGTTATACAGACCGTTAGGGTTACGATTGGACCTAGGGTTAGGGTTATGTTGAGGGCTAGGGTTAGAGAGACGGTTAGGGTTAAGATTGGACCTAGGGTTATTGTTACGTTGAGGGCTAGGGTTAGAGAGACGGTTAGGGTTAGGATTGGACCTAGGGTTAGGGTTATGTTGAGGGCTAGGTTTAGAGAGACGGTTAGGGTTAGGATTGGACCTAGGCTTAGGTTTATATAGACGGCTAGGGTTAGAGAGACGGTTAGGGTTAGGATTGGACCTAGGGTTAGGGTTATGTTGAGGGCTAGGGTTAGAGAGACGGTTAGGGTTAGGATTGGACCTACGGTTATGGTTACGTTGAGGGCTAGGGTTAGAGAGACGGTTAGGGTTACCATTGGACCTAGGCTTAGTATTATGTTGAGGGCTAGGTTTAGAGAGACGGTTAGGGTTAAGATTGGACCTAGGGTTAGGGTTACATAGAAGGCTAGGGTTAGAAAGACGGTTAGGGTTAGGATTGGATCTAGGGTTAGGGTTATGTTGAGGGCTAGGGTTAGAGAGACGGTTAGTGCTAGGATTGGACCTAGGGTTAGGGTTAGGTTGAGGGCTAGGGTTAGAGAGACAGTCAGGGTGAGGATTGGACCTAGGGTTAGGGTTATGTTGAGGGCTAGGGTTAGAGAGACGGTTAGGGTTAGGATTGCACCTAGGGTTATGGTTATGTTGAGGGCTAGGGTTAGAGAGACGGTTAGGGTTAGGATTGGACCTAGGGTTAGTGTTATGTTGAGGACTAGGGTTAGAGAGACGGTTAGTGCTAGGATTGGACCTAGGGTTAGGGTTAGGTTGAGGGCTAAGGTTAGAGAGACGGTTAGGATGAAGATTGGAACTAGGGTTATGGTTAGGTTGAGGGCTAGTGTTAGAGAGACGGTTAGGGTTGGATTGGACCTAGGGTTAGGGTTATGTTGAGGGCTAGGGTTAGAGAGATGGTTACGGTGAGGATTGGACCTAGGGTTAGGGTTATATTGAGGGCTAGGTTTAGACAGACGGTTAGTGTTAGGATTGGACCTAGGGTTAGGGTTATGTTGAGGGCTAGGGTTAGAGAGCCGGTTAGGGTTAGGATTGGACCTAGGGTTAGGGTTATGTTGAGGGCTAGGGTTAGAGAGACGGTGAGGGTTAGGATTCTACCTAGGGTTAGGGTTATGTTGAGGGCTAGGGTTAGAGAGACAGTTAGGGTGAGGATTGGACCTAGGGTTAGGGTTATGTTGAGGGCTGGTGTTAGAGAATCGGTTAGGGTGAGGATTGGACCTGGGGGTAGAGTTATGTTGAGGGCTAGAGTTAGAGAGACGGTTAGCGTTAGGATTGGACCTAGGGTTAGGGTTATGTTGAGGGCTAGGGTTAGAGAGACGGTTAGGGTTAGGTTTGGACCTAGGGTTAGGGTTATGTTGAGGGCTAGGGTTAGAGAGACGGTTATGGTGAGGATTGGACTTATGGTTAGGGTTATGGTGAGGGCTAGGGTTAGAGAGACGGTTAGGGTGAGGATTGGACCTAGGGTTAGGGTGACATTGAGGGCTAGGGTTAGAAAGACGGTAAGGGTTAGGTTTGGACCTAGGGTTAGGGTTATGTTGAGGGCTAGGGTTAGAGAGACGGTTATGGTGAGGATTGGACCTAGGGTTAGGGTTATGCTGAGGGCTAGGGTTAGAGAGACGGTTAGTGCTAGGATTGGACCTAGGGTTAGGGTTAGGTTGAGGGCTAGGGTTAGAGAGACAGTTAGGGTTAGGATTCGACCTAGGGTTAGTGTTATGTTGAGGGCTAGGGTTAGAGAGACGGTTACTGCTAGGATTGGACCTAGGGTTAGGGTTAGGTTGAGGGCTAAGGTTAGAGAGACGGTTAGGGTGAAGATTGGACCTAGGGTTATGGTTAGGTTGAGGGCTAGGTTTAGAGAGACGGTTAGGGTTAGGATTGGACCTAGGGTTAGGGTTATGTTGAGGGCTAGGGTTAGAGAGAAGGTTAGGGTTGGATTGGACCTAGGGTTAGGGTAATGTTGAGGGCTAGGGTTAGAGAGATGGTTACGGTGAGGATTGGACATAGGGTTAGGGTTATATTGAGGGCTAGGGTTAGAGAGACGGTTAGGGTTAGGATTGGACCTAGGGTTAGGGTTATGTTGAGGGGTAGGATTAGAGAGACGGTTAGGGTTAGGATTGGACCTAGGGTTAGGGTTATGTTGAGGGCTAGGGTTAGAGAGACGGTTAGGGTGAGGATTGGACCTACGGTTAGGGTTATGTTGAGTGCTAAGGTTATAGAGACCGTTAGGGTTACGATTGGACCTAGGGTTAGGGTTATGTTGAGGGCTAGGGTTAGAGAGACGGTTAGGGTTAAGATTGGACCTAGTGTTATTGTTACGTTGAGGGCTAGGTTTAGAGAGACGGTTAGGGTTAGGATTGGACCTAGGGTTAGGGTTATGTTGAGGGCTAGGGTTAGAGAGACGGTTAGGGTTAGGATTGGACCTACAGTTATGGTTACGTTGAGGGCTAGGGTTAGAGAGACGGTTAGGGTTACCATTGGACCTAGGCTTTGTATTATGTTGAGGGCTAGGTTTAGAGAGACGGTTAGGGTTAAGATTGGACCTAGGGTTAGGGTTACATAGAGGGCTAGGGTTAGAAAGACGGTTAGGGTTAGGATTGGATCTAGGGTTAGGGTTATGTTGAGGGCTAGGGTTAGAGAGACGGTTAGTGCTAGGATTGGACCTAGGGTTAGGGTTAGGTTGAGGGCTAGGGTTAGAGAGACAGTCAGGGTGAGGATTGGACCTAGGGTTAGGGTTATGTTGAGGGCTAGGGTTAGAGAGACGGTTAGGGTTAAGATTGGAGCTAGGGTTAGGGTTACATTGTGGGCTAGGGTTAGAATGTCGGTTAGGGTTAGGATTTGACCTAGGGTTAGGGTTATGTTGAGGGCTAGGGTCAGAGAGACGATTAGAGTTAGGATTGGACCTAGGGTTAGGGTTATGTTGAGGACCAGGGTTAGAGAGACGGTTAGGATTAGGATTGGACCTAGGGTTACTGTTATGTTGAGGACTAGGGTTAGAGAGACGGTTAGGGCTAGGATTGGACCTAGGTTTAGGGTTAGGTTGAGGGCTATGGTTAGAGAGACGGTTAGGGTGAAGATTGGACCTAGTGTTATGGTTATGTTGAGGGCTAGGGTTAGAGAGACGGTTAGGGTGAGGATTGGACCTAGGGTTAGGGTTATGTTGAGGGCTAGTGTTAGAGAGACGGTTAGGGTGAGGATTGGACCTGGGGTTAGGGTTATGTTGAGGGCTAGGGTTAGAGAGACGGTTATGGTGAGGATTGGACCTAGGGGTAGGGTTATGCTGAGGGCTAGAGTTAGAGAGACGGTTAGGGTTAGGATTGGACCTAGGGTTAGGGTTATGTTTAGGGCTAGGGTTAGAGAGACGGTTAGGGTTAGGATTGGACCTAGGGTTTGGGTTATGTTTAGGGCTAGGGTTAGAGAGACGGTTAGGGTTAGGATTGGACCTAGGGTTAGGGTTATGTTGAGGGCTAGTTTTAGAGAGACGGTTAGGTTTAGGATTGGACCTAGGGTTAGGGTTATGTTGAAGGCTATGGTTAGAGAGACGGTTAGGGTTAGGATTGGACCTAGGGTTAGGGTTATGTTGAGGGCTAGGGTTAGAGAGACGGTTAGGGTTAGGATTGGACCTAGGTTTAGGCTTATGTTGAGGGCTAGGGTTAGAGAGACCGTTAGGGTGAGGATTGGACCTAGGGTTAGGGTTATATTGAGGGCTAGGGTTAGAGAGACGGTTAGGGTTATGATTGGACCTAGGTTTAGGTTTATGTTGAGGGCTAGGGTTAGAGAGACCGTTAGGGTGAGGATTGGACCTAGGGTTAGGGTTATATTGAGGGCTAGGGTTAGAGAGACGGTTAGGGTTATGATTGGACCTAGGGAAAGGGTTAGGTTGAGGGCTAGGATTAGAGACGGTTAGGGTTAGGTTTGGAAATAGGGTTAGGGTTATGTTGAGGGCTAGGGTCAGAGAGACAGTTAGGGTTAGGATTGGACCTAGGGTTAGGGTTCTGTTGAGGGCTAGGGTCTGAGAGACGGTTAGGGTTAGGATTGGAACTAGGGTTAGGGTTCTGTTGAGGGCTAGGGTTAGAGAGACGGTTAGGGCTAGGATTGGACCTAGGGTTAGGGTTAGGTTGAGGGCTATGTTTAGAGAGAAGGTTAGGGTGAAGATTGGACCTAGGGTTATGGTTAGGTTGAGGGCTAGGGAGAGAGAGACGGTTAGGGTTGGAATTGGACCTAGGGTTAGGGTTATGTTGAGGGCTAGGGTTAGAGAGACGGTTAGGGTTAGGATTGGACCTAGGGTTAGGGTTATGTTGAGGGCTAGGGTTAGAGAGAAGGTTAGGGTTGGATTGGACCTAGGGTTAGGGTTATGCTGAGGGCTAGGGTTAGAGAGATGGTTACGGTGAGGATTGGACCTAGGGTTAGGGTTATATTGTGGGCTAGGGTTAGAGAGACGGTTAGCGTTAGGATTGGACCTAGGGTTAGGGTTATGTTGAGGGCTAGGTTTAGAGAGACGGTTAGGGTGAGGATTGGACCTACGGTTAGGGTTATGTTGAGTGCTAGGGTTATAGAGACCGTTAGGGTTACGATTGGACCTAGGCTTAGGGTTATGTTGAGGGCTAGGGTTAGAGAGACGGTTAGGGTTAAGATTGGACCTAGGGTTATTGTTACGTTGAGGGCTAGGTTTAGAGAGACGGTTAGGGTTAGGATTGGACCTAGGGTTAGGGTTATGTTGAGGGCTAGGTTTAGAGAGACAGTTAGGGTTAGGATTGGACCTAGGCTTAGGTTTATATAGAGGGCTAGGGTTAGAGAGACGGTTAGGGTTAGGATTGGACCTAGGGTTAGGGTTATGTTGAGGGCTAGGGTTAGAGAGACGGTTAGGGTTAGGATTGGACCTACGGTTAGGGTTACGTTGAGGGCTAGGGTTAGAGAGACGGTTAGGGTTACCATTGGACCTAGGCTTAGGATTATGTTGAGAACTAGGTTTAGAGAGACGGTTAGGGTTAAGATTGGACCTAGGGTTTGGGTTACATTGAGGGCTAGGGTTAGAAAGTCGGTTAGGGTTAGGATTTGACCTAGGGTTAGGGTTATGTTGAGGGCTAGGGTCACAGAGACGATTAGAGTTAGGATTGGACCTAGGGTTAGGGTTATGTTGAGGACCAGGGTTAGAGAGACGGTTAGGATTAGGATTGTACCTAGGGTTAGGGTTATGTTGAGGGCTAGGGTTAGAGAGACGGTTAGTGCTAGGATTGGACCTAGGGTTAGGGTTAGGTTGAGGGCTAGGGTTAGAGAGACAGTTAGGGTTAGGATTCGACCTAGGGTTAGTGTTATGTTGAGGGCTAGGGTTAGAGAGACGGTTAGTGCTAGGTTTGGACCTAGGGTTAGGGTTAGGTTGAGGGCTAAGGTTAGAGAGAAGGTTAGGGTGAAGATTGGAACTAGGGTTATCGTTAGGTTGAGGGCTAGGGTTAGAGAGACGGTTAGGGTTATTATTGGACCTAGGGTTAGGGTTATGTTGAGGGCTAGGGTTAGAGAGAAGGTTAGGGTTGGATTGGACCTAGGGTTAGGGTTATGTTGAGGGCTAGGGTTAGAGAGATGGTTACGGTGAGGATTGGACCTAGGGTTAGGGTTATATTGTGGGCTAGGGTTAGAGAAACGGTGAGGGTTAGGATTGGACCTAGGGTTAGGGTTATGTTGAGGGCTAGGATTAGAGAGACGGTTAGGGTTAGGATTGGACCTAGGGTTAGGGTTATGTTGAGGGCTAGGGTTAGAGAGACGGTTAGGGTGAGGATTGGACCTACGGTTAGGGTTATGTTGAGTGCTAGTGTTATAGAGACCGTTAGGGTTACGATTGGACCTAGGGTTAGAGTTATGTTGAGGGCTAGGGTTAGAGAGACGGTTAGGGTTAAGATTGGACCTAGGGTTATTGTTACGTTGAGGGCTAGGGTTAGAGAGACGGTTAGGGTTAGGATTGGACCTAGGGTTAGGGTTATGTTGAGGGCTAGGTTTAGAGAGACGGTTAGGGTTAGGATTGGACCTAGGCTTAGGTTTATATAGAGGGCTAGGGTTAGAGAGACGGTTAGGGTTAGGATTGGACCTAGGGTTAGGGTTATGTTGAGGGCTAGGGTTAGAGAGACGGTTAGGGTTAGGATTGTACCTACGGTTATGGTTACGTTGAGGGCTAGGGTTAGAGAGACGGTTAGGGTTACCATTGGACCTAGGCTTAGTATTATGTTGAGGGCTAGGTTTAGAGAGACGGTTAGGGTTAAGATTGGACCTAGGGTTAGGGTTACATAGAGGGCTAGGGTTAGAAAGACGGTTAGGGTTAGGATTGGATCTAGGGTTAGGGTTATGTTGAGGGCTAGGGTTAGAGAGACGGTTAGTGCTAGGATTGGACCTAGGGTTAGGGTTAGGTTGAGGGCTAGGGTTAGAGAGACAGTCAGGGTGAGGATTGGACCTAGGGTTAGGGTTATGTTGAGGGCTAGGGTTAGAGAGAAGGTTAGGGTTAGGATTGCACCTAGGGTTATGGTTATGTTGAGGGCTAGGGTTAGAGAGACGGTTAGTGCTAGGATTGGACCTAGGGTTACGGTTAGGTTGAGGGCTAAGGTTAGAGAGACGGTTAGGATGAAGATTGGAACTAGGGTTATGGTTAGGTTGAGGGCTAGTGTTAGAGAGACGGTTAGGGTTGGATTGGACCTAGGGTTAGGGTTATGTTGAGGTCTAGGGTTAGAGAGATGGTTACGGTGAGGATTGGACCTAGGGTTAGGGTTATATTGAGGGCTAGGGTTAGACAGACGGTTAGGGTTAGGATTGGACCTAGGGTTAGGGTTATGTTGAGGGCTAGGGTTAGAGAGCTGGTTAGGGTTAGGATTGGACCTAGGGTTAGGGTTATGTTGAGGGCTAGGGTTAGAGAGACGGTGAGGGTTAGGATTGGACCTACGGTTAGGGTTATGTTGAGGGCTAGGGTTAGAGAGACAGTTAGGGCGAGGATTGGACCTAGGGTTAGGATTATGTTGAGGGCTGGTGTTAGAGAATCGCTTAGGGTGAGGATTGGACCTGGGGTTAGGGTTATGTTGAGGGCTAGGGTTAGAGAGACGGTTAGGGTGAGGATTGGACCTAGGGGTAGGGTTATGTTGAGGCCTAGAGTTAGAGAGACGGTTAGGGTGAGGATTGGACCTAGGGGTAGGGTTATGTTGAGGCCTAGAGTTAGAGAGACGGTTAGGGTTAGGACTGGACCTAGGGTTAGGGTTATGTTGAGGGCTAAGGTTAGAGAGACGGTTAGGGTTAGGATTGGACCTAGGGTTAGGGTTATGTTGAGGGCTAGTTTTAGAGAGACGGTTAGGGTTAGGATTGGACCTAGGATTAGGGTTATGTTGAAGGCTATGGTTAGAGAGACGGTTAGGGTTAGGATTGGACCTAAGGTTAGGGTTCTGTTGAGGGCTACGTTTAGAGAGATGGTTAGGGTTAGGATTGGACCTAGGGTTAGGGTTATGTTGAGGGCTAGGGTTAGAGAGATGGTTACGGTGAGGATTGGACCTAGGGTTATGGTTAGGTTGAGGGCTAGGGTTAGAGAGACGGTTAGGGTTAGGATTGGACCTAGGGTTAGGGTTATGTTGAGGGCTAGGGTTAGAGAGAAGGTTTGGGTTGGATTGGACCTAGGGTTAGGGTTATGTTGAGGGCTAGGGTTAGAGAGATGGTTACCGTGAGGATTGGACCTAGGGTTAGGGTTATATTGTGGGCTAGGGTTAGAGAGACGGTTAGGGTTAGGATTGGACCTAGGGTTAGGGTTATGTTGAGGGCTAGGATTAGAGAGACGGTTAGGGTTAGGATTGGACCTAGGGTTAGGGTTATGTTGAGGGCTAGGGTTAGAGAGACGGTTAGGGTGAGGATTGGACCTATGGTTAGGGTTATGTTGAGTGCTAGGGTTATAGAGACCGTTAGGGTTACGATTGGACCTAGGGTTAGGGTTATGTTGAGGGCTAGGGTTAGAGAGACGGTTAGGGTTAAGATTGTACCTAGGGTTATTGTTACGTTGAGGGCTAGGGTTAGAGAGACGGTTAGGGTTAGGATTGGACCTACGGTTAGGGTTATGTTGAGGGCTAGGTTTAGAGAGACGGTTAGGGTGAGGATTGGACCTAGGGTTAGGGTTATGTTGAGGGCTAGGGTTAGAGAGACGGTTAGGGTTAGGATTGGAGCTACGGTTATGGTTACGTTGAGGGCTAGGATTAGAGAGACGGTTAGGGTTACCATTGGACCTAGGCTTAGGATTATGTTGAGGGCTAGGTTTAGAGAGACGGTTAGGGTTAAGATTGGACCTAGGGTTAGGGTGACATTGAGGGCTAGGGTTAGAAAGACGGTTAGGGTTAGGATTGGACCTAGGGTTAGGGTTATGTTGAGGGCTAGGGTTAGAGAGACGGTTAGTGCTAGGATTGGACCTAGGGTTAGGGTTAGGTTGAGGGCTAGGGTTAGAGAGACAGTTAGGGTTAGGATTCGACCTAGGGTTAGTGTTATGTTGAGGGCTAGGGTTAGAGAGACGGTTAGTGCTAGGTTTGGACCTAGGGTTAGGGTTAGGTTGAGGGCTAAGGTTAGAGAGAAGGTTAGGGTGAAGATTGGAACTAGGGTTATGGTTAGTTGAGGGCTAGGGTTAGAGAGACGGTTAGGGTTATTATTGGACCTAGGGTTAGGGTTATGTTGAGGGCTAGGGTTAGAGAGAAGGTTAGGGTTGGATTGGACCTAGGGTTAGGGTTATGTTGAGGGCTAGGTTTAGAGAGACGGTTAGGGTTAGGATTGGACCTAGGCTTAGGTTGATATAGAGGGCTAGGGTTAGAGAGACGGTTAGGGTTAGGATTGGACCTAGGGGTAGGGTTATGTTGAGGGCTAGCGTTAGAGAGACGGTTAGGGTTAGGATTGGACCTACGGTTATGATTACGTTGAGGGCTAGGGTTAGAGAGACGGTTAGGGTTACCATTGGACCTAGGCTTAGTATTATGTTGAGGGCTAGGTTTAGAGAGACGGTTAAGGTTAAGATTGGACCTAGGGTTAGGGTTACATAGAGGGCTAGGGTTAGAAAGACGGTTAGGGTTAGGATTGGATCTAGGGTTAGGGTTATGTTGAGGGCTAGGGTTAGAGAGACGGTTAGTGCTAGGATTGGACCTAGGGTTAGGGTTAGGTTGAGGGCTAGGGATAGAGAGACAGTCAGGGTGAGGATTGGACCTAGGGTTAGGGTTATGTTGAGGGCTAGGGTTAGAGAGACGGTTAGGGTTAGGATTGCACCTAGGGTTATGGTTATGTTGAGGGCTAGGGTTAGAGAGACGGTTAGGGTTAGGATTGGACCTAGGGTTAGTGTTATGTTGAGGGCTAGGGTTAGAGAGACGGTTAGTGCTAGGATTGGACCTAGGGTTACGGTTAGGTTGAGGGCTAAGGTTAGAGAGACGGTTAGGATGAAGATTGGAACTAGGGTTATGGTTAGGTTGAGGGCTAGTGTTAGAGAGACGGTTAGGGTTGGATTGGACCTAGGGTTAGGGTTATATTGAGGGCTAGGGTTAGACAGACGGTTAGGGTTAGGATTGGACCTAGGGTTAGGGTTATGTTGAGGGCTAGGGTTAGAGAGCCGGTTAGGGTTAGGATTGGACCTAGGGTTAGGGTTATGTTGAGGGCTAGGGTTAGAGAGACGGTGAGGGTTAGGATTGGACCTACGGTTAGGGTTATGTTGAGGGCTAGGGTTAGAGAGACAGTTAGGGCGAGGATTGGACCTAGGGTTAGGATTATGTTGAGGGCTGGTGTTAGAGAATCTCTTAGGGTGAGGATTGGACCTGGGGTTAGGGTTATGTTGAGGGCTAGGGTTAGAGAGACGGTTAGGGTGAGGATTGGACCTAGGGGTAGGGTTATGTTGAGGCCTAGAGTTAGAGAGACGGTTAGGGTTAGGACTGGACCTAGGGTTAGGGTTATGTTGAGGGCTAAGGTTAGAGAGACGGTTAGGGTTAGGATTGGACCTAGGGTTAGGGTTATGTTGAGGGCTAGTTTTAGAGAGACGGTAAAGGTTAGGATTCGACCTAGGATTAGGGTTATGTTGAAGGCTAGGGTTAGAGAGACGGTTAGGGTTAGGATTGGACCTAAGGTTAGGGTTCTGTTTTGGGCTTGGTTTAGAGAGATGGTTAGGGTTAGGATTGGACCTAGGGTTAGGGTTATGTTGAGGGCTAGGGTTAGAGAGATGGTTACGGTGAGGATTGGACCTAGGGTTATGGTTAGGTTGAGGGCTAGGGTTAGAGAGACGGTTAGGGTTAGGATTGGACCTAGGGTTAGGGTTATGTTGAGGGCTAGGGTTAGAGAGAAGGTTTGGGTTGGATTGGACCTAGGGTTAGGGTTATGTTGAGGGCTAGGGTTAGAGAGATGGTTACCGTGAGGATTGGACCTAGGGTTAGGGTTATATTGTGGGCTAGGGTTAGAGAGACGGTTAGGGTTAGGATTGGACCTAGGGTTAGGGTTATGTTGAGGGCTAGGATTAGAGAGACGGTTAGGGTTAGGATTGGACCTAGGGTTAGGGTTATGTTGAGGGCTAGGGTTAGAGAGACGGTTAGGGTGAGGATTGGACCTATGGTTAGGGTTATGTTGAGTGCTAGGGTTATAGAGACCGTTAGGGTTACGATTGGACCTAGGGTTAGGGTTATGTTGAGGGCTAGGGTTAGAGAGACGGTTAGGGTTAAGATTGTACCTAGGGTTATTGTTACGTTGAGGGCTAGGGTTAGAGAGACGGTTAGGGTTAGGATTGGACCTAGGGTTAGGGTTATGTTGAGGGCTAGGTTTAGAGAGACGGTTAGGGTGAGGATTGGACCTAGGCTTAGGTTTATATAGAGGGCTAGGGTTAGAGAGACGGTTAGGGTTAGGATTGGACCTAGGGTTAGGGTTACATAGAGGGCTAGGGTTAGAAAGACGCTTAGGGTTAGGATTGGATCTAGGGTTAGGGTTATGTTGAGGGCTAGGGTTAGAGAGACGGTTAGTGCTAGGATTGGACCTAGGGTTAGGGTTAGGTTGAGGGCTAGGGTTAGAGAGACAGTCAGGGTGAGGATTGGACCTAGCGTTAGGGTTATGTTGAGGGCTAGGGTTAGAGAGACGGTTAGGGTTAGGATTGCACCTAGGGTTATGGTTATGTTGAGGGCTAGGGTCACAGAGACGGTTAGGGTTAGGATTGGACCTAGGGTTAGTGTTATGTTGAGGGCTAGGGTTAGAGAGACGGTTAGTGCTAGGATTGGACCTAGGGTTAGGGTTAGGTTGAGAGCTAAGGTTAGAGAGACGGTTAGGATGAAGATTGGAACTAGGGTTAAGGTTAGGTTGAGGGCTAGTGTTAGAGAGACGGTTAGGGTTGGATTGGACCTAGGGTTAGGGTTATGTTGAGGGCTAGGGTTAGAGAGATGGTTACGGTGAGGATTGGACTTAGGGTTAGGGTTATATTCAGGGCTTGGGTTAGAGAGACGGTTAGGGTGAGGATTGGACCTAGGGGTAGGGTTATGTTGAGGGCTAGGATTAGAGAGACGGTTAGGGTTAGGATTGGACCTAGGGTTAGGGTTATGTTGAGGGCTAGGGTTAGAGAGACGGTTAGGGTGAGGATTGGACCTACGGTTAGGGTTATGTTGAGTGCTAGGGTTATAGAGACCGTTAGGGTTACGATTGGACCTAGGGATAGGGTTATGTTGAGGGCTAGGGTTAGAGAGACGGTTAGGGTTAAGATTGGACCTAGGGTTATTGTTACGTTGAGGGCTAGGTTTAGAGAGACGGTTAGGGTTAGGATTGGACCTAGGCTTAGGGTTATGTTGAGGGCTAGGTTTAGAGAGACGGTTAGGGTTAGGATTGGACCTAGGCTTAGGTGTATATAGAGGGCTAGGGTTAGAGAGACGGTTAGGGTGAAGATTGGACCTAGTGTTATGGTTATGTGAGGGCTAGGGTTAGAGAGACGGTTAGGGTTAGGATTGGACCTAGGGTTAGGGTTATGTTGAGGGCTAGGGTTAGAGAGATGGTTACGGTGAGGATTGGACCTAGGGTTAGGGTTATATTGAGGGTTAGGGATAGAGAGACGGTTAGGGTTAGGATTGGACCTAGGGTTAGGGTTATGTTCAGGGCTAGGGATAGAGAGACGGTTAGGGTTAGGATTGGACCTAGGGTTAGGGTTATGTTGAAGTCTAGGGTTAGAGGGAAGGTTAGGGTTGGATTGGAACTAGGGTTAGGGTTATGTTGAGGGTAGGGTTAGAGAGACGGTTAGGGTTAAGATTGGACCTAGGGTTATAGTTACGTTGAGGGCTAGGGTTAGAGAGACGGTTAGGGTTAGGATTGGACCTAGGGTTAGGGTTATGTTGAGGGCTAGGTTTAGAGAGACGGTTAGGGTTAGGATTGGACCTTGGGTTAGGGTTATGTTGAGGGCTAGGATTAGAAAGACGGTTAGGGTGAGGATTGGACCTAGGGTTAGGGTTATGTTGAGGGCTAGTGTTAGAGAGACGGTTAGGGTGAGGATTGGACCTGGGGTTATGGTTATGTTGAGGGCTAGGGTTAGAGAGACGGTTAGGGTGAGGATTGGACCTAGGGTTAGGGTTATGTTGTAGGCTATGGTTAGAGAGACGGTTAGGGTTAGGATTGGACCTAGGGTTACGGTTATGTTGAGGGCTAGGGTTAGAGAGACGGTTAGGGTTAGGATTGGACCTTGGGTTACGGTTATGTTGAGGGCTAGGGTTAGAGAGACGGTTAGGGTGAGGATTTGACCTAGGGTTAGGGTTATGTTGAGGGCTAGTGTTAGAGAGACGGTTAGGGTGAGGATTGGACCTGGGGGTAGTGTTATGTTGAGGGCTAGGGTTAGAGAGACGGTTAGGGTTAGGATTGGACCTAGGGTTAGGGTTATGTTGAGGGCTAGGTTTAGAGAGACGGTTAGGGTGAGGATTGGACTAAGGGTTAGGGTTATGTTGAGGGCTAGTTTTAGAAAGACGGTTTGGGTTAGGATTGGACCTAGGGTTAGGGTTATGTTGAAGGCTAGGGTTAGAGAGACGGTTATGGTTAGGTTTGGACCTAGGGTTAGGGTTATGTTGAGGGCTAGGGTTAGAGAGACGGTTAGGGTGAGGATTGGACCTAGGGTTAGGCTTATGTTGAGGGCTAGGGTTAGAGAGACGGTTAGGGTGAGGTTTGGACCTAGGGTTAGGGTTATATTGAGGGCTAGGGTTAGAGAGACGGTTAGGGTGAAGATTGGACCTAGGGTTAGGGTTATGTTGAGGGCTAGGGTTAGAGATACGGTTAGGGTTAGCATTGGACCTAGGGTTAGGGTTATGTTGAGGGCTAGGTTTAGAGAGAAGGTTAGGGTTGGATTGGACCTAGGGTTAGGGTTATGTTGAGGGCTAGGGTTAGAGAGACGGTTAGGGTGATGATTGGACCTAGGGTTAGGGTTTTATTGAGGGCTAGGGTTAGAGAGACGGTTAGGGTTAGGATTGGAACTAGGGTAAGGGTTATGTTGACGGCTAGGGTCAGAGAGACGGTTAGGGTTAGGATAGGACCTAGGGTTAGGGTTATTTTGAGGGCTAGGGTTAGAGAGACGGTTAGGGTTAGGATTGGACCTAGGATTAGGGTTATGTTGAAGGCTAGGGTTAGAGAGACGGTTAGGGTTAGGATTGGACCTAAGGTTAGGGTTCTGTTGAGGGCTAGGTTTAGAGAGACGGTTAGGGTTAGGATTGGACCTAGGGTTACGGTTATGTTGAGGGCTAGGGTTAGAGAGAAGGTTAGGGTGAGGATTGGACCTAGGGTTAGGGTTATGTTGAGGGCTAGGGTTAGAGAGACGGTTAGGGTGAGGATTGGACCTGGGGGTAGGGTTATGTTGAGGGCTAGGGTTAGAGAGACGGTTAAGGTTAGGATTGGACCTAGGGTTAGGGTTATGTTGAGGGCTAGGGTTAGAGAGACGGTTAGGGTTAGGATTAGACCTAGGGTTAGGGTTATGATGAGGGCTAGGGTTAGAGAGACGGTTAGGGTTAGGATTGGACCTAGGGTTAGGGTTATGTTGAGGGCTAGGTTTAGAGAGACGGTTAGGGTTAGGATTGGACCTTGGGTTAGGGTTATGTTGAGGGCTAGGATTAGAGAGACGGTTAGGGTGAGGATTGGACCTAGGGTTAGGGTTATGTTGAGGGCTAGTGTTAGAGGGACGGTTAGGGTTAGGATTGGACCTAGGGTTAGGGTTATGTTGAGGGCTAGGGTTAGAGAGACGGTTAGGGTTAGGATTGGACCTACGGTTATGGTTACGTTGAGGGCTAGGGTTAAAGAGACGGTTAGGGTTACCATTGGACCTAGGCTTAGTATTATGTTGAGGGCTAGGTTTAGAGAGACGGTTAGGGTTAAGATTGGACCTAGGGTTAGGGTTACATAGAGGGCTAGGGTTAGAAAGACGCTTAGGGTTAGGATTGGATCTAGGGTTAGGGTTATGTTGAGGGCTAGGGTTAGAGAGACGGTTAGTGCTAGGATTGGACCTAGGGTTAGGGTTAGGTTGAGGGCTAGGGTTAGAGAGACAGTCAGGGTGAGGATTGGACCTAGGGTTAGGGTTATGTTGAGGGCTAGGGTTAGAGAGACGGCTAGGGTTAGGATTGCACCTAGGGTTATGGTTATGTTGAGGGCTAGGGTTACAGAGACGGTTAGGGTTAGGATTGGACCTAGGGTTAGTGTTATGTTGAGGGCTAGGGTTAGAGAGACGGTTAGTGCTAGGATTGGACCTAGGGTTAGGGTTAGGTTGAGGGCTAAGGTTAGAGAGACGGTTAGGATGAAGATTGGAACTAGGGTTATGGTTAGGTTGAGGGCTAGTGTTAGAGAGACGGTTAGGGTTGGATTGGACCTAGGGTTAGGGTTATGTTGAGGGCTAGGGTTAGAGAGATGGTTACGGTGAGGATTGGACTTACGGTTACTGTTATATTGAGGGCTAGGGTTAGAGAGACGGTTAGGGTGAGGATTGGACCTAGGGGTAGGGTTATGTTGAGGGCTAGGATTAGAGAGACGGTTAGGGTTAGGATTGGACCTAGGGTTAGGGTTATGTTGAGGGCTAGGGTTAGAGAGACGGTTAGGGTGAGGATTGGACCTACGGTTAGGGTTATGTTGAGTGCTAGGGTTATAGAGACCGTTAGGGTTACGATTGGACCTAGGGATAGGGTTATGTTGAGGGCTAGGGTTAGAGAGACGGTTAGGGTTAAGATTGGACCTAGGGTTATTGTTACGTTGAGGGCTAGGTTTAGAGAGATGGTTAGGGTTAGGATTGGACCTAGGCTTAGGGTTATGTTGAGGGCTAGGTTTAGAGAGACGGTTAGGGTTAGGATTGGACCTAGGCTTAGGTTTATATAGAGGGCTAGGGTTAGAGAGACGGTTAGGGTGAAGATTGGACCTAGTGTTACGGTTAGGTGAGGGCTAGGGTTAGAGAGACGGTTAGGGTTAGGATTGGACCTAGGGTTAGGGTTATGTTGAGGGCTAGGGTTAGAGAGATGGTTACGGTGAGGATTGGACCTAGGGTTAGGGTTATATTGAGGGTTAGGGATAGAGAGACGGTTAGGGTTAGGATTGGACCTAGGGTTAGGGTTATGTTGAGGGCTAGGGATAGAGAGACGGTTAGGGTTAGGATTGGACCTAGGGTTAGGGTTATGTTGAGGGCTAGGGTTAGAGAGAAGGTTAGGGTTGGATTGGAACTAGGGTTAGGGTTATGTTGAGGGTAGGGTTAGAGAGACGGTTAGGGTTAAGATTGGACCTAGGGTTATAGTTACGTTGAGGGCTAGGGTTAGAGAGACGGTTAGGGTTAGGATTGGACCTAGGGTTAGGGTTATGTTGAGGGCTAGGTTTAGAGAGACGGTTAGGGTTAGGATTGGACCTTGGGTTAGGGTTATGTTGAGGGCTAGGATTAGAAAGACGGTTAGGGTGAGGATTGGACCTAGGGTTAGGGTTATGTTGAGGGCTAGTGTTAGAGAGACGGTTAGGGTGAGGATTGGACCTGGGGTTATGGTTATGTTGAGGGCTAGGGTTAGAGAGACGGTTAGGGTGAGGATTGGACCTAGCGGTAAGGTTATGTTGAGGGCTAGAGTTAGAGAGACAGTTAGGGTTAGGATTGGACCTAGGGTTAGGGTTATGTTTAGGGCTAGGGTTAGAGAGACAGTTAGGGTTAGGATTGGACCTAGGGTTAGGGTTATGTTGAGGGCTAGTTTTAGAGAGACGGTTAGGTTTAGGATTGGACCTAGGGTTAGGGTTATGTTGAAGGCTATGGTTAGAGAGACGGTTAGGGTTAGGATTGGACCTAGGGTTAGGGTTATGTTGAGGGCTAGGGTTAGAGAGACGGTTAGGGTTAGGATTGGACCTTGGGTTACGGTTATGTTGAGGGCTAGGGTTAGAGAGACGGTTAGGGTGAGGATTTGACCTAGGGTTAGGGTTATGTTGAGGGCTAGTGTTAGAGAGACGGTTAGGGTGAGGATTGGACCTGGGGGTAGTGTTATGTTGAGGGCTAGGGTTAGAGAGACGGTTAGGGTTAGGATTGGACCTAGGGTTAGGGTTATGTTGAGGGCTAGGTTTAGAGAGACGGTTAGGGTGAGGATTGGACTAAGGGTTAGGGTTATGTTGAGGGCTAGTTTTAGAAAGACGGTTTGGGTTAGGATTGGACCTAGGGTTAGGGTTATGTTGAGGGCTAGGGTTAGAGAGACGGTTATGGTTAGGTTTGGACCTAGGGTTAGGGTTATGTTGAGGGCTAGGGTTAGAGAGACGGTTAGGGTGAGGATTGGACCTAGGGTTAGGCTTATGTTGAGGGCTAGGGTTAGAGAGACGGTTAGGGTGAGGTTTGGACCTAGGGTTAGGGTTATATTGAGGGCTAGGGTTAGAGAGACGGTTAGGTTTATGTTGAGGGCTAGGTTTAGAGAGATGGTTAGGGTTAAGATTGGACCTAGGGTTAATGTTACGTTGAGGGCTAGGGTTAGAGAGACGGTTAGGGTTAGGATTGGACCTACGGTTAGGGTTACGTTGAGGGCTAGGGTTAGAGAGACGGTTAGGGTTAGACTTGGACCTAGGGTTAGGGTTATGTTCAGGGCTAGGTATAGAGAGCCGGTTAGGGTTAGGATTGGACCTAGGGTTAGGGTTATGATGAGGGCTAGGGTTAGAGAGACGGTTAGGGTTAGGATTGGACCTAGGGTTAGGGTTATGTTGAGGGCTAGGTTTAGAGAGACGGTTAGGGTTAGGATTGGACCTTGGGTTAGGGTTATGTTGAGGGCTAGGGTTAGAGAGACGGTTAGGGTGAGGATTGGACCTAGGGTTAGGGTTATGTTGAGGGCTAGATTTAGAGAGACGGTTAGGGTTAGGATTGGACCTAGGGTTAGGGTTATGTTTAGGGCTAGGGTTAGAGAGACGGTTAGGGTTAGGATTGGACCTAGGGTTAGGGTTATGTTGAGGGCTAGTTTTAGAGAGACGGTTAGGGTTAGGATTGGACCTAGGGTTAGGGTTATGTTGAGGGATAGGGTTAGAGAGACGGTTAGGGTTACGATTGGACCTAGGGTTAGGGTTATGTTGAGGGATAGGGTTAGAGAGACGGTTAGGGTGAGGATTGGACCAAGGGTTAGGGTTATGTTGAGGGCTAGTTTTAGAAAGACGGTTAGGGTTAGGATTGGACCTAGGGTTAGGGTTATGTTGAAGGCTAGGGTTAGAGAGACGGTTATGGTTAGGTTTGGACCTAGGGTTAGGGTTATGTTGAGGGCTAGGGTTAGAGAGACGGTTAGGGTGAGGATTGGACCTAGGGTTAGGCTTATGTTGAGGGCTAGGGTTAGAGAGACGGTTAGGGTGAGGATTGGACCTAGGGTTAGGCTTATGTTGAGGGCTAGGTTTAGAGAGACGGTTATGGCTAGGATTGGACCTAGGGTTAGGGTTAGGTTGAGGGCTATGGTTAGAGAGAAGATTAGGGTGAAGATTGGACCTAGGGTTATGGTTAGGTTGAGGGCTAGGGTTAGAGAGACGGTTAGGGTTAGGATTGGACCTAGGCTTAGGATTATGTTGAGGGCTAGGTTTAGAGAGACGGTTAGGGTTAAGATTGGAGCTACGGTTATGGTTACGTTGAGGGCTAGGGTTAGAGAGACTGTTAGGGTTACCATTGCACCTAGGCTTAGGATTATGTTGAGGGCTAGGTTTAGAGAGACGGTTAGGGTTATGATTGGTCCTAGGGTTATGGGTAGGTTGAGGGCTAGGGTTAGAGAGACGGTTAGTGCTAGGATTGGACCTAGGGTTAGGGTTAGGTTGAGGGCTAAGGTTAGAGAGACGGTTAGGGTGAAGATTGGACCTAGGGTTATGGTTAGGTTGAGGGCTGGGGTTAGAGAGACGGTTAGGGTTAGGATTGGACCTAGGGTTAGGGTTATGTTGAGGGCTAGGGTTAGAGAGAAGGTTAGGGTTGGATTGGAACTAGGGTTAGGGTTATGTTGAGGGCTAGGGTTAGAGAGACGGTTAGGGTTAAGATTGGACCTAGGGTTATTGTTACGTTGAGGGCTATGGTTAGAGAGACGGTTAGGGTTAGGATTGGACCTAGGGTTAGGGTTATGTTGAGGGCTAGGTTTAGAGAGACGGTTAGGGTTAGGATTGGACCTAGGCTTAGGTTTATATTGAGGGCTAGGGTTAGAGAGACGGTTAGGGTTAGGATTGGACCTATGGTTAGGGTTATGTTGAGGGCTAGGGTTAGAGAGACGGTTAGGGTTAAGATTGGAGCTACGGTTATGGTTACGTTGAGGGCTAGGGTTAGAGAGACGGTTAGGGTTACCATTGGAACTAGGCTTAGGATTATGTTGAGGGCTAGGGTTAGAAAGACGGTTAGGGTTAGGATTGGACCTAGGGTTAGGGTTATGTTGAGGGCTAGGGTTAGAGAGACGGTTAGTGCTAGGATTGGACCTAGGGTTAGGGTTAGGTTGAGGGCTAGGGTTAGAGAGACAGTTAGGGTGAGGATTGGACCTAGGGTTAGGGTTATGTTGAGGGCTATGGTTAGAGAGACGGTTAGTGCTAGGATTGGACCTAGGGTTAGGGTTATGTTCAGAGCTAGGGTTAGAGAGACGGTTAGGGTTAGGATTAGACCTAGGGTTAGGGTTATGATGAGGGCTAGGGTTAGAGAGACGGTTAGGGTTAGGATTGGACCTAGGGTTAGGGTTATGTTGAGGGCTAGGTTTAGAGAGACGGTTAGGGTTAGGATTGGACCTTGGGTTAGGGTTATGTTGAGGGCTAGGGTTAGAGAGACGGTTAGGGTGAGGATTGGACCTAGGGTTAGGGTTATGTTGAGGGCTAGTGTTAGATAGACGGTTAGGGTGAGGATTGGACCTGGGGTTAGGGTTATGTTGAGGGCTAGGGTTAGAGAGACGGTTAGGGTGAGGATTGGACCTAGGGGTAGGGTTATGTTGAGGGCTAGATTTAGAGAGACGGTTAGGGTTAGGATTGGACCTAGGGTTAGGGTTATGTTTAGGGCTAGGGTTAGAGAGAGGGTTAGGGTTAGGATTGGACCTAGGGTTAGGGTTATGTTGAGGGCTAGTTTTAGAGAGACGGTTAGGTTTAGGATTGGACCTAGGGTTAGCGTTATGTTGAAGGCTATGGTTAGAGAGACGGTTAGGGTTAGGATTGGACCTAGGGTTAGGGTTATGTTGAGGGATAGGGTTAGAGAGACGGTTAGGGTTACGATTGGACCTAGGGTTACGGTTATGTTGAGGGCTAGGGTTAGAGAGACGGTTAGGGTGAGGATTTGACCTAGCGTTAGGGTTATGTTGAGGGCTAGTGTTAGAGAGACGGTTAGGGTGAGGATTGGACCTGGGGGTAGTGTTATGTTGAGGGCTAGGGTTAGAGAGACGGTTAGGGTTAGGATTGGACCTAGGGTTAGGGTTATGTTGAGGGCTAGGGTTAGAGAGACGGTTAGGGTGAGGATTGGACCAAGGGTTAGGGTTATGTTGAGGGCTAGTTTTAGGAAGACGGTTAGGGTTAAGATTGGACCTAGGGTTAGGGTTATGTTGAAGGCTAGGGTTAGAGAGACGGTTATGGTTAGGTTTGGACCTAGGGTTAGGGTTATGTTGAGGGCTAGGGTTAGAGAGACGGTTAGGGTGAGGATTGGACCTTGGGTTAGGGTTATGTTGAGGGCTAGGGTTAGAGAGACGGTTAGGGTGAGGATTGGACCTAGGGTTAGGCTTATGTTGAGGGCTAGGGTTAGAGAGACGGTTAGGGTGAGGATTGGACCTAGGGTTAGGCTTATGTTGAGGGCTAGGGTTAGAGAGACGGTTATGGCTAGGATTGGACCTAGGGTTAGGGTTAGGTTGAGGGCTATGGTTAGAGAGAAGATTAGGGTGAAGATTGGACCTAGGGTTATGGTTAGGTTGAGGGCTAGGGTTAGAGAGACGGTTAGGGTTAGGATTGGACCTAGGCTTAGGATTATGTTGAGGGCTAGGTTTAGAGAGACGGTTAGGGTTAAGATTGGAGCTACGGTTATGGTTACGTTGAGGGCTAGGTTTAGAGAGACTGTTAGGGTTACCATTGGACCTAGGCTTAGGATTATGTTGAGGGCTAGGTTTAGAGAGACGGTTAGGGTTAAGATTGGACCTAGGGTTATGGGTAGGTTGAGGGCTAGGGTTAGAGAGACGGTTAGTGCTAGGATTGGACCTAGGGTTAGGGTTAGGTTGAGGGCTAAGGTTAGAGAGACGGTTAGGGTGAAGATTGGACCTAGGGTTATGGTTAGGTTGAGGGCTGGGGTTAGAGAGACGGTTAGGGTTAGGATTGGACCTAGGGTTACGGTTATGTTGAGGGCTAGGGTTAGAGAGAAGGTTAGGGTTGGATTGGAACTAGGGTTAGGGTTATGTTGAGGGCTAGGGTTAGAGAGACGGTTAGGGTTAAGATTGGACCTAGGGTTATTGTTACGTTGAGGGCTATGGTTAGAGAGACGGTTAGGGTTAGGATTGGACCTAGGGTTAGGGTTATGTTGAGGGCTAGGTTTAGAGAGACGGTTAGGGTTAGGATTGGACCTAGGCTTAGGTTTATATTGAGGGCTAGGTTTACAGAGACGGTTAGGGTTAGGATTGGACCTAGGGTTAGTGTTATGTTGAGGGCTAGGGTTAGAGAGACGGTTAGGGTTAAGATTGGACCTAGGGTTATTGTTACGTTGAGGGCTAGGGTTAGAGAGACGGTTAGGGTTAGGATTGGACCTAGGGTTAGGGTTATGTTGAGGGCTAGGTTTAGAGAGACGGTTAGGGTTAGGATTGGACCTAGGCTTAGGTTTATATTGAGGGCTAGGGTTAGAGAGACGGTTAGGGTTAGGATTGGACCTAGGGATAGGGTTATGTTGAGGGCTAGGTTTAGAGAGACGGTTAGGGTTAGGATTGGACCTAGGGTTAGGGTTATGTTGAGGACCAGGGTTAGAGAGACGGTTAGGATTAGGATTGGACCTAGGGTTAGGGTTATGTTGAGGGCTAGGGTTAGAGAGACGGTTAGGGCTAGGATTGGACCTAGGTTTAGGGTTAGGTTGAGGGGTATGGTTAGAGAGACGGTTAGGGTGAATATTGGACCTAGTGTTATGGTTAGGTTGAGGGCTAGGGTTAGAGAGACGGTTAGGGTTAGGATTGGACCTAGGGTTAGGGTTATGTTGAGGGCTAGGGTTAGAGAGAAGGTTAGGGTAGGATTGGACCTAGCGTTAGGGTTATGTTGAGGGCTAGGGTTAGAGAGATGGTTACGGTGAGGATTGGACCTAGGGTTAGGGTTATATTGAGGGCTAGGTTTAGAGAGACGGTTAGGGTTAGGATTGGACCCAGGGTTAGGGTTATGTTGAGGGCTAGGGTTAGAGAGAAGGTTAGGGTTGGATTGGATCTAGGGTTAGGGTTATGTTGAGGGCTAGGGTTAGAGAGACGGTTAGGGTTAGACTTGGACCTAGGGTTAGGGTTATGTTCAGGGCTAGGTTTAGAGAGCCGGTTAGGGTTAGGATTGGACCTAGGGTTAGGGTTATGTTGAGGGCTAGGGTTAGAGACGGTTAGGGTTAGGATTAGACCTAGGGTTAGGGTTATGATGAGGGCTAGGGTTAGAGAGACGGTTAGGGTTAGGATTGGACCTAGGGTTAGGGTTATGTTGAGGGCTAGGTTTAGAGAGACGGTTAGGGTTAGGATTGGACCTTGGGTTAGGGTTATGTTCAGGGCTAGGGTTAGAGAGACGGTTAGGGTGAGGATTGGACCTAGGGTTAGGGTTATGTTGAGGGCTAGTGTTAGAGAGACGGTTAGGGTGAGGATTGGACCTGGGGTTAGGGTTATGTTGAGGGCTAGGGTTAGAGAGACGGTTAGGGTGAGGATTGGACCTAGGGGTAGGGTTATGTTGAGGGCTAGATTTAGAGAGACGGTTAGGGTTAGGATTGGACCTAGGGTTAGGGTTATGTTTAGGGCTAGGGTTAGAGAGACGGTTAGGGTTAGGATTGGACCTAGGGTTAGGGTTATGTTGAGGGCTAGTTTTAGAGAGACGGTTAGGTTTAGGATTGGACCTAGGGTTAGCGTTATGTTGAAGGCTATGGTTAGAGAGACGGTTAGGGTTAGGATTGGACCTAGGGTTAGGGTTATGTTGAGGGATAGGGTTAGAGAGACGGTTAGGGTTACGATTGGACCTAGGGTTACGGTTATGTTGAGGGCTAGGGTTAGAGAGACGGTTAGGGTGAGGATTTGACCTAGCGTTAGGGTTATGTTGAGGGCTAGTGTTAGAGAGACGGTTAGGGTGAGGATTGGACCTGGGGGTAGTGTTATGTTGAGGGCTAGGGTTAGAGAGACGGTTAGGGTTAGGATTGGACCTAGGGTTAGGGTTATGTTGAGGGCTAGGGTTAGAGAGACGGTTAGGGTGAGGATTGGACCAAGGGTTAGGGTTATGTTGAGGGCTAGTTTTAGAAAGACGGTTAGGGTTAGGATTGGACCTAGGGTTAGGGTTATGTTGAAGGCTAGGGTTAGAGAGACGGTTATGGTTAGGTTTGGACCTAGGGTTAGGGTTATGTTGAGGGCTAGGGTTAGAGAGACGGTTAGGGTGAGGATTGGACCTAGGGTTAGGCTTATGTTGAGGGCTAGGGTTAGAGAGACGGTTAGGGTGAGGATTGGGCCTAGGGTTAGGCTTATGTTGAGGGCTAGGTTTAGAGAGACGGTTATGGCTAGGATTGGACCTAGGGTTAGGGTTAGGTTGAGGGCTATGGTTAGAGAGAAGATTAGGGTGAAGATTGGACCTAGGGTTATGGTTAGGTTGAGGGCTAGGGTTAGAGAGACGGTTAGGGTTAGGATTGGACCTAGGCTTAGGATTATGTTGAGGGCTAGGTTTAGAGAGACGGTTAGGGATAAGATTGGAGCTACGGTTATGGTTACGTTGAGGGCTAGGGTTAGAGAGACTGTTAGGGTTACCATTGCACCTAGGCTTAGGATTATGTTGAGGGCTAGGTTTAGAGAGACGGTTAGGGTTAAGATTGGACCTAGGGTTATGGGTAGGTTGAGGGCTAGGGTTAGAGAGACGGTTAGTACTAGGATTGGACCTAGGGTTAGGGTTAGGTTGAGGGCTAAGGTTAGAGAGACGGTTAGGGTGAAGATTGGACCTAGGGTTATGGTTAGGTTGAGGGCTGGGGTTAGAGAGACGGTTAGGGTTAGGATTGGACCTAGGGTTAGGGTTATGTTGAGGGCTAGGGTTAGAGAGAAGGTTAGGGTTGGATTGGAACTAGGGTTAGGGTTATGTTGAGGGCTAGGGTTAGAGAGACGGTTAGGGTTAAGATTGGACCTAGGGTTATTGTTACGTTGAGGGCTATGGTTAGAGAGACGGTTAGGGTTAGGAGTGGACCTAGGGTTAGGGTTATGTTGAGGGCTAGGTTTAGAGAGACGGTTAGGGTTAGGATTGGACCTAGGCTTAGGTTTATATTGAGGGCTAGGGTTACAGAGACGGTTAGGGTTAGGATTGGACCTAGGGTTAGTGTTATGTTGAGGGCTAGGGTTAGAGAGACGGTTAGGGTTAAGATTGGACCTAGGGTTATTGTTACGTTGAGGGCTAGGGTTAGAGAGACGGTTAGGGTTAGGATTGGACCTAGGGTTAGGGTTATGTTGAGGGCTAGGTTTAGAGAGACGGTTAGGGTTAGGATTGGACCTAGGCTTAGGTTTATATTGAGTGCTAGGGTTAGAGAGACGGTTAGGGTTAGGATTGGACCTATGGTTAGGGTTATGTTGAGGGCTAGGGTTAGAGAGACGGTTAGGGTTAAGATTGGAGCTACGGTTATGGTTACGTTGAGGGCTAGGGTTAGAGAGACGGTTAGGGTTACCATTGGAACTAGGCTTAGGATTATGTTGAGGGCTAGGGTTAGAAAGACGGTTAGGGTTAGGATTGGACCTAGGGTTAGGGTTGTCTTGAGGGCTAGGGTTAGAGAGACGGTTAGTGCTAGGATTGGACCTAGGGTTAGGGTTAGGTTGAGGGCTAGGGTTAGAGAGACAGTTAGGGTGAGGATTGGACCTAGGGTTAGGGTTATGTTGAGGGCTATGGTTAGAGAGACGGTTAGTGATAGGATTGGACCTAGGGTTAGGGTTATGTTGAGAGCTAGGGTTAGAGAGACGGTTAGGGTTAGGATTAGACCTAGGGTTAGGGTTATGATGAGGGCTAGGGTTAGAGAGACGGTTAGGGTTAGGATTGGACCTAGGGTTAGGGTTATGTTGAGGGCTAGGTTTAGAGAGACGGTTAGGGTTAGGATTGGACCTTGGGTTAGGGTTATGTTGAGGGCTAGGGTTAGAGAGACGGTTAGGGTGAGGATTGGACCTAGGGTTAGGGTTATGTTGAGGGCTAGTGTTAGAGAGACGGTTAGGGTGAGGATTGGACCTGGGGTTAGGGTTATGTTGAGGGCTAGGGTTAGAGAGACGGTTAGGGTGAGGATTGGACCTAGGGGTAGGGTTATGTTGAGGGCTAGATTTAGAGAGACGGTTAGGGTTAGGATTGGACCTAGGGTTAGGGTTATGTTTAGGGCTAGGGTTAGAGAGAGGGTTAGGGTTAGGATTGGAACTAGGGTTAGGGTTATGTTGAGGGCTAGTTTTAGAGAGACGGTTAGGTTTAGGATTGGACCTAGGGTTAGCGTTATGTTGAAGGCTATGGTTAGAGAGACGGTTAGGGTTAGGATTGGACCTAGGGTTAGGGTTATGTTGAGGGATAGGGTTAGAGAGACGGTTAGGGTTACGATTGGAGCTAGGGTTACGGTTATGTTGAGGGCTAGGGTTAGAGAGACGGTTAGGGTGAGGATTTGACCTAGCGTTAGGGTTATGTTGAGGGCTAGTGTTAGAGAGACGGTTAGGGTGAGGATTGGACCTGGGGGTAGTGTTATGTTGAGGGCTAGGGTTAGAGAGACGGTTAGGGTTAGGATTGGACCTAGGGTTAGGGTTATGTTGAGGGCTAGGGTTAGAGAGACGGTTAGGGTGAGGATTGGACCAAGGGTTAGGGTTATGTTGAGGGCTAGTTTTAGAAAGACGGTTAGGGTTAAGATTGGACCTAGGGTTAGGGTTATGTTGAAGGCTAGGGTTAGAGAGACGGTTATGGTTAGGTTTGGACCTAGGGTTAGGGTTATGTTGAGGGCTAGGGTTAGAGAGACGGTTAGGGTGAGGATTGGACCTAATGTTAGGCTTATGTTGAGGGCTAGGGTTAGAGAGACGGTTAGGGTGAGGATTGGACCTAGGGTTAGGCTTATGTTGAGGGCTAGGGTTAGAGAGACGGTTATGGCTAGGATTGGACCTAGGGTTAGGGTTAGGTTGAGGGCTATGGTTAGAGAGAAGATTAGGGTGAAGATTGGACCTAGGGTTATGGTTAGGTTGAGGGCTAGGGTTAGAGAGACGGTTAGGGTTAGGATTGGACCTAGGCTTAGGATTATGTTGAGGGCTAGGTTTAGAGAGACGGTTAGGGTTAAGATTGGAGCTACGGTTATGGTTACGTTGAGGGCTAGGGTTAGAGAGACTGTTAGGGTTACCATTGGACCTAGGCTTAGGATTATGTTGAGGGCTAGGTTTAGAGAGACGGTTAGGGTTAAGATTGGACCTAGGGTTATGGGTAGGTTGAGGGCTAGGGTTAGAGAGACGGTTAGTGCTAGGATTGGACCTAGGGTTAGGGTTAGGTTGAGGGCTAAGGTTAGAGAGACGGTTAGGGTGAAGATTGGACCTAGGGTTATGGTTAGGTTGAGGGCTGGGGTTAGAGAGACGGTTAGGGTTAGGATTGGACCTAGGGTTAGGGTTATGTTGAGGGCTAGGGTTAGAGAGAAGGTTAGGGTTGGATTGGAACTAGGGTTAGGGTTATGTTGAGGGCTAGGGTTAGAGAGACGGTTAGGGTTAAGATTGGACCTAGGGTTATTGTTACGTTGAGGGCTATGGTTAGAGAGACGGTTAGGGTTAGGATTGGACCTAGGGTTAGGGTTATGTTGAGGGCTAGGTTTAGAGAGACGGTTAGGGTTAGGATTGGACCTAGGCTTAGGTTTATATTGAGGGCTAGGGTTACAGAGACGGTTAGGGTTAGGATTGGACCTAGGGTTAGTGTTATGTTGAGGGCTAGGGTTAGAGAGACGGTTAGGGTTAAGATTGGACCTAGGGTTATTGTTACGTTGAGGGCTAGGGTTAGAGAGACGGTTAGGGTTAGGATTGGACCTAGGGTTAGGGTTATGTTGAGGGCTAGGTTTAGAGAGACGGTTAGGGTTAGGATTGGTCCTAGGCTTAGGTTTATATTGAGGGCTAGGGTTAGAGAGACTGTTAGGGTTAGGATTGGACCTAGGGATAGGGTTATGTTGAGGGCTAGGTTTAGAGAGACGGTTAGGGTTAGGATTGGACCTGGGGTTAGGGTTATGTTGAGGGCTAGGGTTAGAGAGACGGTTAGGGTGAGGATTGGACCTAGGGGTAGGGTTATCTTGAGGGCTAGAGTTAGAGAGACGGTTAGGGTTAGGATTGGACCTAGGGTTAGGGTTATGTTTAGGGCTAGGGTTAGAGAGACGGCTAGGGTTAGGATTGGACCTACGGTTAGGGTTATGTTGAGGGCTAGTTTTAGAGAGACGGTTAAGTTTAGGATTGGACCTAGGGTTAGGGTTATGTTGAAGGCTATGGTTAGAGAGACGGTTAGGGTTAGGATTGGACCTAGGGTTAGGGTTATGCTGAGGGCTAGGGTTAGAGAGATGGTTAAGGTGAGGATTGGACCTGGGGGTAGTGTTATGTTGAGGGCTAGGGTTAGAGAGACGGTTAGGGTTAGGATTGGACCTAGGGTTAGGGTTATGTTGAGGGCTAGGGTTAGAGAGACGGTTAAGGTGAGGATTGGACCTGAGGGTAGTGTTATGTTGAGGGCTAGGGTTAGAGAGACGGTTAGGGTTAGGATTGGACCTAGGGTTAGGGTTATGTTGAGGACCAGGGTTAGAGAGACGGTTAGGATTAGGATTGGACCTAGGGTTAGGGTTATGTTGAGGGCTAGGGTTAGAGAGACAGTTAGGGCTAGGATTGGACCTAGGTTTAGGTTTAGGTTGAGGGCTATGGTTAGAGAGAGGGTTAGGGTGAAGATTGGACCTAGTGTTATGGTTAGGTGAGGGCTAGGGTTAGAGAGACGGTTAGGGTTAGGATTGGACCTAGGGTTAGGGTTATGTTGAGGGCTAGGGTTAGAGAGAAGGTTAGGGTAGGATTGGACCTAGCGTTAGGGTTATGTTGAGGGCTAGGTTTAGAGAGATGGTTACGGTGAGGATTGGACCTAGGGTTAGGGTTATATTGAGGGCTAGGGATAGAGAGACGGTTAAGGTTAGGATTGGACCTAGGGTTAGGGTTATGTTGAGGGCTAGGGTTAGAGAGACGGTTAGGGTTAGGATTGGACCTAGGGTTAGGGTTATGTTGAGGGCTAGTGTTAGAGAGACGGTTAGGGTTAGGATTGGACCTAGGTTTAGCGATATGTTGAGGGCTAGGGTTAGAGAGCCGGTTAGGGTTAGGATTGGACCTAGGGTTAGGGTTATGTTGAGGGCTAGGGTTAGAGAGACGGTTAGGGTTAGGATTGGACCTAGGGTTAGGGTTATGTTGAGGGCTAGGGTTAGAGAGACGGTTAGGGTTAGGATTGGACCTTGGGTTAGGGTTATGTTGAGGGCTAGGATTAGAGAGACGGTTAGGGTGAGGATTGGACCTAGGGTTAGGGTTATGTTGAGGGCTAGTGTTAGAGAGACGGTTATGGTGAGGATTGGACCTGGGGTTATGGTTATGTTGAGGGCTAGGGTTAGAGAGACGGTTAGGGTGAGGATTGGACCTAGGGGTAGGGTTATGTTGAGGGCTAGAGTTAGAGAGACAGTTAGGGTTAGGATTGGACCTAGGGTTAGAGTTATGTTTAGGGCTAGGGTTAGAGAGACGGTTAGGGTTAGGATTGGACCTAGGGTTAGGGTTATGTTGAGGGCTAGTTTTAGAGAGACGGTTAGGTTTAGGATTGGACCTAGGGTTAGGGTTATGTTGAAGGCTATGGTTAGAGAGACGGTTAGGGTTAGGATTGGACCTAGGCTTAGGGTTATGTTGAGGGCTAGGGTTATAGAGACGGTTAGGGTTAGGATTGGACCTAGGGTTACGGTTATGTTGAGGGCTAGGGTTAGAGAGACGGTTAGGGTGAGGATTTGACCTAGGGTTAGGGTTATGTTGAGGGCTAGTGTTAGAGAGACGGTTAGGGTGAGGATTGGACCTGGGGGTAGTGTTATGTTGAGGGCTAGGGTTAGAGAGACGGTTACGGTTAGGATTGGACCTAGGGTTAGGGTTATGTTGAGGGCTAGGTTTAGAGAGACGGTTAGGGTGAGGATTGGACCAAGGGTTAGGGTTATGTTGAGGGCTAGTTTTATAAAGACGGTTAGGGTTAGGATTGGACCTAGGGTTAGGGTTATGTTGAAGGCTAGGGTTAGAGAGACGGTTATGGTTAGGTTTGGACCTAGGGTTAGGGTTATGTTGAGGGCTAGGGTTAGAGAGACGGTAACGGTGAGGATTGGACCTAGGGTTAGGCTTATGTTGAGGGCTAGGGTTAGAGAGACGGTTAGGGTGAGGTTTGGACCTAGGGTTAGGGTTATATTGAGGGCTAGGGTTAGAGAGACGGTTAGGGTGAAGATTGGACCTAGGGTTAGGGTTATGTTGAGGGCTAGGGTTAGAGATACGGTTAGGGTTAGGATTGGACCTAGGGTTAAGGTTATGTTGAGGGCTAGGTTTAGAGAGAAGGTTAGGATTGGATTGGACCTAGGGTTAGGGTTATGTTGAGGGCTAGGGTTAGAGAGACGGTTAGGGTGATTATTGGACCTAGGGTTAGGGTTATATTGAGGGCTAGGGTTAGAGAGACGGTTAGGGTTAGGATTGGAACTAGGGTTAGGGTTATGTTGAGGGCTAGGGTCAGAGAGACGGTTAGGGTTAGGATAGGACCTAGGGTTAGGGTTATGTTGAGGGCTAGGGTTAGAGAGACGGTTAGGGTTAGGATTGGACGTAGGGTTAGGGTTATGTTGAGTGCTAGGGTTAGAGAGACCGTTAGGGTTACGATAGGACCTAGGGTTAGGTTTATGTTGAGGGCTAGGTTTAGAGAGATGGTTAGGGTTAAGATTAGACCTAGGGTTAATGTTACGTTGAGGGCTAGGGTTAGAGAGACGGTTAGGGTTAGGATTGGACCTACGGTTAGGGTTACGTTGAGGGCTAGGGTTATAGAGACGGTTAGGGTTACCATTGGACCTAGGCTTAGGATTATGTTGAGAACTAGGTTTAGAGAGACGGTTAGGGTTAAGATTGGACCTAGGGTTAGGGATACATTGAGGGCTAGGGTTAGAAAGACGGTTAGGGTTAGGATTTGACCTAGGGTTAGGGTTATGTTGAGGGCTAGGGTCAGAGAGACGATTAGAGTTAGGATTGGACCTAGGGTTAGGGTTATGTTGAGGACCAGGGTTAGAGAGACGGTTAGGATTAGGATTGGACCTAGGGTTAGGGTTAGGTTGAGGGCTATGGTTAGAGAGACGGTTAGGGTGAATATTGGACCTAGTGTTATGGTTAGGTTGAGGGCTAGGGTTAGAGAGACGGTTAGGGTTAGGATTGGACCTAGGGTTAGGGTTATGTTGAGGGCTAGGTTTAGAGAGAAGGTTAGGGTAGGATTGGACCTAGCGTTAGGGTTATGTTGAGGGCTAGGGTTAGAGAGATGGTTACGGTGAGGATTGGACCTAGGGTTAGGGTTATATTGAGGGCTAGGTTTAGAGAGACGGTTAGGGTTAGGATTGGACCTAGGGTTAGGGTTATGTTGAGGGCTAGGGTTAGAGAGAAGGTTAGGGTTGGATTGGAACTAGGGTTAGGGTTATGTTGAGGGCTAGGGTTAGAGAGACGGTTAGGGTTAAGATTGGACCTAGGGTTATTGTTACGTTGAGGGCTAGGGTTAGAGAGACGGTTAGGGTTAGGCTTCGACCTAGGGTTAGGGTTATGTTGAGGGCTAGGGTTAGAGAGCCGGTTAGGGTTAGGATTGGACCTAGGGTTAGGGTTAGGTTGAGGGCTATGGTTAGAGAGAAGATTAGGGTGAAGATTGGACCTAGCGTTATGGTTAGGTTGAGGGCTAGGGTTAGAGAGACGGTTAGGGTTAGGATTGGACCTAGCGTTAGGGTTATGTTGAGGGCTAGGGTTAGAGAGACGGTTAGGGTTAGGATTGGAGCTACGGTTATGGTTACGTTGAGGGCTAGGGTTAGAGAGACGGTTAGGGTTACCATTGGACCTAGGCTTAGGATTATGTTGAGGGCTAGGTTTAGAGAGACGGTTAGGGTTAAGATTGGACCTAGGGTTATGGTTAGGTTGAGGGCTAGGGTTAGAGAGACGGTTAGTGCTAGGATTGGACCTAGGGTTAGGGTTAGGTTGAGGTCTAAGGTTAGAGAGACGGTTAGGGTGAAGATTGGACCTAGGGTTATGGTTAGGTTGAGGGCTGGGGTTAGAGAGACGGTTAGGGTTAGGATTGGACCTAGGGTTAGGGTTATGTTGAGGGCTAGGGTTAGAGAGAAGGTTAGGGTTGGATTGGAACTAGGGTTATTGTTACGTTGAGGGCTATGGTTAGAGAGACGGTTAGGGTTAGGATTGGACCTAGGGTTAGGGTTATGTTGAGGGCTAGGTTTAGAGAGACGGTTAGGGTTAGGATTGGACCTAGGCTTAGGTTTATATTGAGGGCTAGGGTTACAGAGACGGTTAGGGTTAGGATTGGACCTAGGGTTAGGGTTATGTTGAGGGCTAGGGTTAGAGAGACGGTTAGGGTTAAGATTGGACCTAGGGTTATTGTTACGTTGAGGGCTAGGGTTAGAGAGACGGTTAGGGTTAGGATTGGACCTAGGGTTAGGGTTATGTTGAGGGCTAGGCTTAGAGAGACGGTTAGGGTTAGGATTGGACCTAGGCTTAGGTTTGTATTGAGGGCTAGGGTTAGAGAGACGGTTAGGGTTAGGATTGGACCTAGGGTTAGGGTTATGTTGAGGGTAGGGTTAGAGAGACGGTTAGGGTTAAGATTGGACCTAGGGTAATGGTTACGTTGAGGGCTAGGGTTAGAGAGACGGTTAGGGTTAGGATTGGACCTAGGGTTAGGGTTATGTTGAGGGCTAGGTTTAGAGAGACGGTTAGGGTTAGGATTGGACCTAGGTTTAGCGTTATGTTGAGGGCTTCGGTGAGAGAGCCGGTTAGGGTTAGGATTGGACCTAGGGTTAGGGTTATGTTGAGGGCTAGGGTTAGAGAGACGGTTAGGGTTAGGATTGGACCTAGGGTTAGGGTTATGTTGAGGGCTAGGGTTAGAGAGACGGTTAGGGTTAGGATTAGACCTAGGGTTAGGGTTATGATGAGGGCTAGGGTTAGAGCGACGGTTAGGGTTCGGATTGGACCTAGGGTTAGGGTTATGTTGAGGGCTAGGTTTAGAGAGACGGTTAGGGTTAGGATTGGACCTTCGGTTAGGGTTATGTTGAGGGCTAGGATTAGAGAGACGGTTAGGTTTAGGATTGGACCTAGGGTTAGGGTTATGTTGAAGGCTATGGTTAGAGAGACGGTTAGGGTTAGGATTGGACCTAGGGTTAGGGTTATGTTGAGGGCTAGGGTTATAGAGATGGTTAGGGTTAGGATTGGACCTAGGGTTACGGTTATGTTGAGGGCTAGGGTTAGAGAGACGGTTAGGGTGAGGATTTGACCTAGGGTTAGGGTTATGTTGAGGGCTAGTGTTAGAGAGACGGTTAGGGTGAGGATTGGACCTGGGGGTAGTGTTATGTTGAGGGCTAGGGTTAGAGAGACGGTTAGGGTTAGGATTGGACCTAGGGTTAGGGTTATGTTGAGGGCTAGGTTTAGAGAGACGGTCAGGGAGAGGATTGGACCAAGGGTTAGGGTTATGTTGAGGGCTAGTTTTAGAAAGACGGTTAGGGTTAGGATTGGACCTAGGGTTAGGGTTATGTTGAAGGCTAGGGTTAGAGAGACGGTTATGGTTAGGTTTGGACCTAGGGTTAGGTTTATGTTGAGGGGTAGGGTTAGAGAGACGTTTATGGTGAGGATTGGACCTAGGGTTAGGCTTATGTTGAGGGCTAGGGTTAGAGAGACGGTTAGGGTGAGGTTGGACCTAGGCTTAGGGTTATATTGAGGGCTAGGGTTAGAGAGACGGTTAGGGTGAAGATTGGACCTAGGGTTAGGGTTATGTTGAGGGCTAGGTTTAGAGATACGGTTAGGGTTAGGATTGGACCTAGGGTTAGGGTTATGTTGAGGGCTAGGTTTAGAGAGAAGGTTAGGGTTGGATTGGACCTAGGGTTAGGGTTATGTTGAGGGCTAGGGTTAGAGAGACGGTTAGGGTGATGATTGGACCTAGGGTTAGGGTTATATTGAGGGCTAGGGTTAGAGAGAGGGTTAGGGTTAGGATTGGAACTATGGTTAGGGTTATGTTGAGGGCTAGCGTCAGAGAGACGGTTAGGGTTAGGATAGGACCTAGAGTTAGGGTTATGTTGAGGGCTAGGGTTAGAGAGACGGTTAGGGTTAGGATTGGACGTAGGGTTAGGGTTATGTTGAGTGCTAGGGTTAGAGAGACCGTTAGGGTTACGATTGGACCTAGGGTTAGGTTTATGTTGAGGGCTAGGTTTAGAGAGATGGTTAGGGTTAAGATTGGACCTAGGGTTAATGTTACGTTGAGGGCTAGGGTTAGAGAGACGGTTAGGGTTAGGATTGGACCTACGGTTAGGGTTACGTTGAGGGCTAGGGTTATAGAGACGGTTAGGGTTACCATTGGACCTAGGCTTAGGATTATGTTGAGAACTAGGTTTAGAGAGACGGTTAGGGTTAAGATTGGACCTAGGGTTAGGGATACATTGAGGGCTAGGGTTAGAAAGACGGTTAGGGTTAGGATTTGACCTAGGGTTAGGGTTATGTTGAGGGCTAGGGTCAGAGAGACGATTAGAGTTAGGATTGGACCTAGGGTTAGGGTTATGTTGAGGGCTAGGGTTAGAGAGACGGTTAGGGTTAAGATTGGACCTAGGGTTATTGTTACGTTGAGGGCTAGGGTTAGAGAGACGGTTAGGGTTAGGCTTGGACCTAGGGTTAGGGTTATGTTGAGGGCTAGGGTTAGAGAGCCGGTTAGGGTTAGGATTGGACCTAGGGTTAGGGTTATGTTGAGGGCTAGGGTTAGAGAGACGGTTAGGGTTAGGATTAGACCTAGGGTTAGGGTTATGATGAGGGCTAGGGTTAGAGAGACGGTTAGGGTTAGGATTGGACCTAGGGTTAGGGTTATATTGAGGGCTAGGTTTACAGAGACGGTTAGGGTTAGGATTGGACCTAGGGGTAGGGTTATGTTGAGGGCTAGGGTTAGAGAGACGGTTAGGGTTAGGATTGGAGCTACGGTTATGGTTACGTTGAGGGCTAGGGTTAGAGAGACGGTTAGGGTTACCATTGGAACTAGGCTTAGGATTATGTTGAGGGCTAGGTTTAGAGAGACGGTTAGGGTTAAGATTGGACCTAGGGTTAGGGTTACATTGAGGGCTAGGGTTAGAAAGACGGTTAGGGTTAGGATTGGACCTAGGGTTAGGGTTATGTTGAGGGCTAGGGTTAGAGAGACGGTTAGTGCTAGGATTGGACCTAGGGTTAGGGTTAGGTTGAGGGCTAGGGTTAGAGAGACAGTTAGGGTGAGGATTGGACCTAGGGTTAGGGTTATGTTGAGGGCTAGGGTTAGAGAGACGGTTAGTGCTAGGATTGGACCTAGGGTTAGGGTTATGTTGAGAGCTAGGGTTAGAGAGACGGTTAGGGTTAGGATTAGACCTAGGGTTAGGGTTATAATGAGGGCTAGGGTTAGAGAGACGGTTAGGGTTAGGATTGGACCTAGGGATAGGGTTATGTTGAGGGCTAGGTTTAGAGAGACGGTTAGGGTTAGGATTGGACCTAGGGTTAGGGTTATGTTGAGGGCTAGGGTTAGAGAGACGGTTAGGGTGAGGATTGGACCTAGGGGTAGGGTTATGTTGAGGGCTAGAGTTAGAGAGACGGTTAGGGTTAGGATTGGACCTAGGGTTAGGGTTATGTTTAGGGCTAGGGTTAGAGAGACGGTTAGGGTTAGGATTGGACCTAGGGTTAGGGTTATGTTGAAGGCTATGGTTCGAGAGACGGTTAGGTTTAGGATTGGACCTAGGGTTAGGGTTATGTTGAGGACTAGGGTTAGAGAGACGGTTAGGGTGAGGATTGGACCTAGGGGTAGTGTTATGTTGAGGGCTAGGGTTAGAGAGACGGTTAGGGTTAGGATTGGACCTAGGGTTAGGGTAATGTTGAGGGCTAGGGTTAGAGAGAAGGTTAGGGTTGGATTGGACCTAGGGTTAGGGTTAGGTTGAGGGCTAGGGTTAGAGAGACGGTTAGGGTTAGGATTGGACCTAGGGTTAGGGTTATGTTGAGGGCTAGGGTTAGAGAGAAGGTTAGGGTTGGATTGGACCTAGGGTTAGGGTTATGTTGAGGGCTAGGGTTAGAGAGATGGTTACGGTGAGGATTGGACCTAGGTTTAGGGTTATATTGAGGGCTAGGGTTAGAGAGACGGTTAGGGTTAGGATTGGACCTAGGGATAGGGTTATTTTGAGGGCTAGGATTAGAGAGACGGTTAGGGTTAGGATTGGACCTAGGGTTAGGGTTAGGTTGAGGGCTAGGGTTAGAGAGACAGTTAGGGTGAGGATTGGACCTAGGGTTAGGGTTATGTTGAGGGCTAGGGTTAGAGAGACGGTTAGGGTTAGGATTGCACCTAGGGTTATGGTTATGTTGAGGGCTAGGGTTAGAGAGACGTGTAGGGTTAGGATTGGACCTAGAGTTAGTGTTATGTTGAGGGCTAGGGTTAGAGAGACGGTTAGTGCTAAGATTGGACCTAGGGTTAGGGTTAGGTTGAGGGCTAAGGTTAGAGAGACGGTTAGGATGAGGATTGGACCTAGGGTTATGGTTAGATTGAGGGCTAGTGTTAGAGAGACGGTTAGGGTTGGATTGGACCTAGGGTTAGGGTTATGTTGAGGGCTAGGGTTAGAGAGATGGTTACGGTGAGGATTGGACCTAGGGTTAGGGTTATATTGAGGGCTAGGGTTAAACAGACGGTTGGGGTTAGGATTGGACCTAGGGTTAGGGTTATGTTGAGGGCTAGGGTTAGAGAGCCGGTTAGGGTTAGGATTGGGCCTAGGGTTAGGGTTATGTTGAGGGCTAGGGTTAGAGAGACGGTGAGGGTTAGGATTGGACCTAGGGTTAGGGTTATGTTGAGGGCCAGGGTTAGAGAGACAGTTAGGGTGAGGATTGGACCTAGGGTTAGGGTTATGTTGAGGGCTGGTGTTAGAGAATCGGTTAGGGTGATTATTGGACCTGGGGTTAAGGTTATGTTGAGGGCTAGGGTTTAAGAGACGGTTAGGGTGAGGATTGGACCTAGGGGTAGGGTAATGTTGAGGGCTAGAGTTAGAGAGACGGTTAGGGTTAGGATTGGACCTAGGGTTAGGGTTATGTTGAGGGCTAAGGTTAGAGAGACGGTTAGGGTTAGCATTGGACCTAGGGTTAGGGTTATGTTGAGGGCTAGTTTTAGAGAGACGGTTAGGGTTAGGATTGGACCTAGGGTTACGGTTATGTTGAGGGCTAGGGTTAGAGAGACGGTTAGGGTGAGGATTGGACCTAGGGTTAGGGTTATGTTGAGGGCTAGTGTTAGAGAGACGGTTAGGGTGAGGATTGGACCTGGGGGTAGGGTTATGTTGAGGGCTAGGGATAGAGAGACGGTTAGGGTGAGGATTGGACCTGGGGGTAGGGTTATGTTGAGGGCTAGAGTTAGAGAGACGGTTAGGGTTAGGATTGGAACCAGGGTTAGGGTTATGTTCAGGGCTAGTTTTAGAGAGACGGTTAGGGTTAGGATTGGACCTAGGGTTAGGGTTATGTAGAAGGCTAGGGTTAGAGAGACGGTTAGGGTTAGGTTTGGACCTAAGGTTAGGGTTATGTTGAGGGCTAGGGTTAGAGAGACGGTTATGGTGAGGTTTGGACCTAGGGTTAGGTTTATGTTCAGGGCTAGTGTTAGAGAGACGGTTAGGGTGAGGATTGAACCTGGGGGTAGGGTTATGTTGAGGGCTAGGGTTAGAGAGACGGTTAGGGTTAGGATTGGACCTAGGGTTAGGGTTATGTTGAGGGCTAGGTTTAGAGAGACGGTTAGGGTGAGGATTGAACCTAGGGTTAGGGTTACGTTGAAGGCTAGGTTTAGAGAGACGGTTAGGGTTAGGTTTGGACCTAGGGTTAGGGTTATGTTGAGGGCTAGGGTTAGAGAGACGGTTAGGGTGAGGATTGGACCTAGGGTTATGCTTATGTTGAGGGCTAGGGTTAGAGAGACGGTTAGGGTGAGGTTTGGACCTAGGGTTAGGGTTATATTTAGGGCTAGGGTTAGAGAGACGGTTAGGGTTAGGATTGGACCTAGGGCAAGGGTTAGGTTGAGGTCTAGGATTAGAGAGACCGTTAGGGTTAGGTTTGGACCTAGGGTTAGGGTTATGTTGAGGGCTAGGGTCAGAGAGACAGTTAGGGTTAGGATTGGACCTAGGGTTAGGGTTCTGTTGAGGGCTAGGGTCAGAGAGACAGTTACGGTTAGGATTGGAACTAGGGTTAGGGTTCTGTTGAGGGCTAGGGTTAGAGAGACGGTTAGGGCTAGGATTGGACCTAGGGTTAGGGTTAGGTTGAGGGCTATGGTTAGAGAGAAGGTTAGGGTGAAGATTGGACCTAGGGTTATGGTTAGGTTGAGGGCTAGGATTAGAGAGACGGTTAGGGTTAGGATTGGACCTAGGGTTAGGGTGACATTGAGGGCTAGGGTTAGAAAGACGGTTTAGGGTTAGGATTGGACCTAGGGTTAGGGTTATGTTGAGGGCTAGGGTTAGAGAGACGGTTAGTGCTAGGATTGGACCTAGGGTTAGGGTTAGGTTGAGGGCTAAGTTTAGAGAGACGGTTAGGGTAAAGATTGGACCTAGGGTTATGGTTAGGTTGAGGACTAGGGTTAGAGAGACGGTTAGGGTTAGGATTGGACCTAGGGTTAGGGTTATGTTGAGGGCTAGGGTTAGAGAGAAGATTAGGGTTGGATTGGACCTAGGGTTAGGGTTATGTTGAGGGCTAGGGTTAGAGAGATGGTTACGGTGAGGATTGGACCTAGGGTTAGGGATATATTGAGGGCTAGGGTTAGAGAGACGGTTAGGGTTAGGATTGGACCTAGGGTTAGGGTTATGTTGAGGGCTAGGATTGGAGAGACGGTTAGGGTTATGATTGGACCTAGGGTTAGGGTTATGTTGAGGGCTAGGGTTAGAGAGACGGTTAGGGTGAGGCCTGGACCTAGGGTTTGGGTTATGTTTAGTGCTAGGGTTAGAGAGACCGTTAGGGTTACGAATGGACCTAGGGTTAGGGTTATGTTGAGGGCTAGGGTTAGAGAGACGGTTAGGGTTAAGATTGGACCTAGGGTTATTGTTACGTTGAGGGCTAGGGTTAGAGAGACGGTTAGGGTTACCATTGGACCTAGGCTTAGGATTATGTTGAGGGCTAGGTTTAGAGAGACGGTTAGGGTTAAGATTGGACCTAGGGTTAGGGTTACATTGAGGGTTAGGGTTAGAAAGACGGTTAGGGTTAGGATTGGACCTAGGGTTAGGGTTATGTTGAGGGCTAAGGTTAGAGAGGCTGTTAGTGCTAGGATTGGACCTAGAGTTAGGGTTAGGTTGAGGGCTAAGGTTAGAGAGACAGTTAGGGTGAGGATTGGACCTAGGGTTAGGGTTATGTTGAGGGCTAGGGTTAGAGAGACGGTTAGGGTTAGGATTGCACCTAGGGTTATGGTTATGTTGAGGGCTAGGGTTAGAGAGACGGTTAGGGTTAGGATTGGACCTAGCGTTAGTGTTATGTTGAGGGCTAGGGTTAGAGAGACGGTTAGTGCTAGGATTGGACCTAGGGTTAGGGTTAGGTTGAGGGCTAAGGTTAGAGAGACGGTTAGGATGAGGATTGGACCTAGGGTTATGGTTAGGTTGAGGGCTAGTGTTAGAGAGACGGTTAGGGTTGGATTGAACCTAGGGTTAGGGTTATGTTGAGGGCTAGGTTTAGAGAGATGGTTACGGTTAGGATTGGACCTAGGGTTAGGGTTATAATGAGGGCTAGGGTTAGACAGACGGTTAGGGTTAGGATTGGACCTAGGGTTAGGGTTATGTTGAGGGCTAGGGTTAGAGAGACAGTTAGGGTGAGGATTGGACCTAGGGTTAGGGTTATGTTGAGGCCTGGTGTTAGAGAATCGGTTAGGGTGAGGATTGGACCTGGGGTTAGGGTTATGTTGAGGGCTAGGGTTAGAGAGACGGTTAGGGTGAGGATTGGACCAAGGGTTAGGGTTCTGTTGAGGGCTAGGGTCAGAGAGACGATTAGGGTTAGGATTGGAACTAGGGTTAGGGTTCTGTTGAGGGCTAGGGTCAGAGAGACGATTAGAGTTAGGACTGGACTTGGGTTAGGGTTATGTTGAGGACCAGGGTTAGAGAGACGGTTAGGATTAGGATTGGACATAGGGTTAGCGTTATGTTGAGGGCTAGGGTTAGAGAGACGGTTAGGGTGAAGATTGGACCTAGGGTTATGGTTAGGTTGAGGGCTAGGGTTAGAGAGACGGTTAGGGTTAGGATTGGACCTAGGGATAGGGTTATTTTGAGGGCTAGGATTAGAGAGACGGTTAGGGTTAGGATTGGACCTAGGGATAGGGTCATTTTGAGGGCTAGGATTAGAGAGACGGTTAGGGTTAGGATTGGACCTAGGATTAGGGTTATGTTGAGGGCTAGGGTCAGAGAGACAGTTAGGGTTAGGATTGGACCTTGGGTTATGGTTCTGTTGAGGGCTAGGGTCAGAGAGACGGTTAGGGTTAGGATTGGACCTAGGTTTAGGGTTCTGTTGAGGGCTAGGGTCAGAGAGACGATTAGAGTTAGGATTGGACCTAGGGTTTGGGTTATGTTGAGGGCTAGGGTTAGAGAGACGGTTAGGATTAGGATTGGACCTAGGGTTAGGGTTATGTTGAGGTCTAGGGTTACAGAGACGGTTAGGGCTAGGATTGGACCTAGGGTTAGGATTATGTTGAGGGCTAGGGTTAGAGAGACGGTTAGGGTGAGGATTGGACCTAGGGTTAGGGTTATATTGAGGGCTAGGGTTAGAGAGAGGGTTAGGGTTAGAATTGGAACTAGGGTTAGGGTTATGTTGAGGGCTAGCGTCAGAGAGACGGTTAGGGTTAGGATAGGTCCTAGGGTTAGGGTTATGTTGAGGGCTAGGGTTAGAGAGACTGTTAGGGTTAGGATTGGACATAGGGTTAGGGTTATGTTGAGTGCTAGGGTTAGAGAGACCGTTAGGGTTACGATTGGACCTAGGGTTAGGTTTATGTTGAGGGCTAGGTTTAGAGAAATGGTTAGGGTTAAGATTGGACCTAGGGTTAATGTTACGTTGAGGGCCAGGGTTAGAGAGACGGTTAGGGTTAGGATTGGACCTAGGGTTAGGGTTATGTTGAGGGCTAGGGTTAGAGAGACGGTTAGGGTTAGGATTGGACCTACGGTTAGGGTTACGTTGAGGGCTAGGGTTAGAGAGACGGTTAGGGTTACCATTGGACCTAGGCTTAGGATTATGTTGAGAACTAGGTTTAGAGAGACTGTTAGGGTTAAGATTGGACCTAGGGTTAGGGTTACATTGAGGGCTAGGGTTAGAAAGACGGTTAGGGTTAGGATTGGACCTAGGGTTAGGGTTATGTTTAGGACCAGGGTTAGAGAGACGGTTAGGATTAGGATTGGACCTAGGGTTAGGGTTATGTTGAGGGCTAGGGTTAGAGAAACGGTTAGGGTGAAGATTGGACCTAGGGTTATGGTTAGGTTGAGGGCTAGGGTTAGAGAGACGGTTAGGGTTATTATTGGACCTAGGGTTAGGGTTATGTTGAGGGCTAGGGTTAGAGAGATGGTTAGGGTAGGATGGGACCTAGCGTTAGGTTTATGTTGAGGGCTAGGGTTAGAGAGATGGTTAGGGATAGGATTGGACCTCGGCTTAGGTTTATATTGAGGGCTAGAGTTAGAGAGACGGTTAGGGTTAGGATTGGACCTAGGGTTAGGGTTATGTTGAGGGCTAGGGTTAGAGAGACGGTCAGGGTTATGATTGGACCTAGGGTTAGGGTTATGTTGAGGGCTATGGTTAGAGAGACAGTCAGGGTTACGATTGGACCTAGGGTTAAGTTTATGTTGAGGGCTAGGGTTAGAGAGACGGTTCGGGTTAGGATTGTTCCTAGGGTTAGGGTTAGGTTGAAGGCTAGGGTTAGAGAGACGGTTCGGGTTAGGATTGGACCTAGGGTTAGGGTTATGTTGAGCGCTAGGGTTTGAGAGACGATGAGGGTTAGGATTGGACTAGGGTTAGGGTTATGTTGAGGGCTAGGGTTAGGTAGACAATTAGGGTTATGTTTGGACCTAGGGTTAGGGATATGATGAGGGCTACGGTTAGAGAGTCGATTAAGGTTAGGTTTGGACCTAGGGTTAGGGTTATGTTGAGGGCTAGGGTTAGGTAGACAATTGGGGTTAGTATTGGACCTAGGGTTAAGGTTATGTTAAGGGCTAGGGTATGAGAGACGATTCGGGTTAGGATTGACCCTAGGGTTAGGGTTATGTTGAGGGCTAGGTTTAGAGAGAATGTTCGGGTTAGGATTGGATCTAGGGTTAGGGTTATATTGAGGGCTAGGTTTAGAGAGACGGATCGATTTAGGATTGGACCTAGGGTTAGGGTTATATAGAAGGCTAGGGTTAGGTGGACGATTAGGTTTAGGATTGGACATAGGGTTATGGTTATGTTGAGGTCTAGGGTTTGGTGGACGATTAGGTTTAGGATTTGAGCTAGGGTTAAGGTTATGTTGAGGGCTAGGGTTAGGTAGATCATTAGGGTTAGTATTGGATGTAGGGTAAAGTTTATGTTGAGGGCCAGCGTTAGACAGTCGGTTCAGGTTAGGATTGGAGCTAGGGTTAGGGTTACGTTGAGTGCTAGGGTTAGAGAGACGGTTCGGTTTAGGATTGGACCTAGGGTTAGGCTTATATTTAGGGCTAGGGATAGATAGACGATTAGTGTTAGGATTGTACCTAGGGTTAGGGTTATGTTGAGTGCTAGGTTTAGAGAGACGATTTGGGTTAGGATTGGACCTCTGGTTAGGGTTATGATGAAAGCTAGGTTCAGGTAGACGATTTGGGTTAGGATTGGACCTATGGTTAGGGTTGTGTTGAGGGCTAGGGTTAGAGAGACGGTTCGGGCTAGGATTGGACCTAGGGTTAGGGTTAGGTTGAGGGCTAGGGTTAGAGAGATGGTTTGGGTTAGGATTGGACCTAGGGTTAGGTTTAGGTTGAGGGCTAGGTTTAGAGAGACGGTTCGGGTTAGGATTGTACCTAGGGTTAAGGTTATGTTGAGGGCTAGGTTTACAGAGACGATTAGGGTTAGGATTGGACCTAGGGTTAGGGTTATGTTGAAGGCTAGGTTTGGGTAGATGATTAGTGTTAGGATTGGACCTAGGGTTAGGGTTGTGTTGAGGGCTAGGATTAGAGAGACTTTTAGGGTTAGGATTGGAGCTAGGGTTAGGGATATGGTGAGGGCTAGGGTTAGATAGACGATTAGGGTTAGGATTAGACCTAGGGTTTGTGTTATGTTGAGGGCTAGGGTTAGAGAGACGATTAGGGTTAGGATTGGACCTAGGGTTAGGGTTATGTTGAGGGCTAGGGTTAGAGCGACGATTAGGTTTGGGATTGTACCTGGGTTAGGTGTATGTTGAGGGCTAGGGTTAGAGAGACGTTTACGGTGAGGATTGGACCTAGGGTTAGGCTTATGTTGAGGGCTAGGTTTAGAGAGACGGTTAGGGTGAGGTTGGACCTAGGCTTAGGGTTATATTGAGGGCTAGGGTTAGAGAGACGGTTAGGGTGAAGATTGGACCTAGGGTTAGGGTTATGTTGAGGGCTAGGGTTAGAGATACGGTTAGGGTTAGGATTGGACCTAGGGTTAGGGTTATGTTGAGGGCTAGGTTTAGAGAGAAGGTTAGGGTTGGATTGGACCTAGGGTTAGGGTTATGTTGAGGGCTAGGGTTAGAGAGACGGTTAGGGTGATGATTGGACCTAGGGTTAGGGTTATATTGAGGGCTAGGGTTAGAGAGAGGGTTAGGGTTAGGATTGGAACTAGGGTTAGGGTTATGTTGAGGGCTAGCGTCAGAGAGACGGTTAGGGTTAGGATAGGACCTAGGGTTAGGGTTATGTTGAGGGCTAGGGTTAGAGAGACGGTTAGGGTTAGGATTGGACGTAGGGTTAGGGTTATGTTGAGTGCTAGGGTTAGAGAGACCGTTAGGGTTACGATTGGACCTAGGGTTAGGTTTATGTTGAGGGCTAGGTTTAGAGAGATGGTTAGGGTTAAGATTGGACCTAGGGTTAATGTTACGTTGAGGGCTAGGGTTAGAGAGACGGTTAGGGTTAGGATTGGACGTACGGTTAGGGTTACGTTGAGGGCTAGGGTTAGAGAGACGGTTAGGGTTACCATTGGACCTAGGCTTAGGATTATGTTGAGAACTAGGTTTAGAGAGACGGTTAGGGTTAAGATTGGACCTAGGGTTAGGGATACATTGAGGGCTAGGGTTAGAAAGACGGTTAGGGTTAGGATTTGACCTAGGGTTAGGGTTATGTTGAGGGCTAGGTTCAGAGAGACAATTAGAGTTAGGATTGGACCTAGGGTTAGGGTTATGTTGAGGGCTAGGGTTAGAGAGACGGTTAGGGCTAGGATTGGACCTAGGTTTAGGGTTAGGTTGAGGGGTATGGTTAGAGAGACGGTTAGGGTGAATATTGGACCTAGTGTTATGGTTAGGTTGAGGGCTAGGGTTAGAGAGACGGTTAGGGTTAGGATTGGACCTAGGGTTAGGGTTATGTTGAGGGCTAGGGTTAGAGAGAAGGTTAGGGTAGGATTGGACCTAGCGTTAGGGTTATGTTGAGGGCTAGGGTTAGAGAGATGGTTACGGTGAGGATTGGACCTAGGGTTAGGGTTATATTGAGGGCTAGGTTTAGAGAGACGGTTAGGGTTAGGATTGGACCCAGGGTTAGGGTTATGTTGAGGGCTAGGGTTAGAGAGAAGGTTAGGGTTGGATTGGATCTAGGGTTAGGGTTATGTGGAGGGCTAGGGTTAGAGAGACGGTTAGGGTTAAGATTGGACCTAGGGTTATTGTTACGTTGAGGGCTAGGGTTAGAGAGACGGTTAGGGTTAGACTTGGACCTAGGGTTAGGGTTATGTTCAGGGCTAGGTTTAGAGAGCCGGTTAGGGTTAGGATTGGACCTAGGGTTAGGGTTATGTTGAGGGCTAGGGTTAGAGACGGTTAGGGTTAGGATTAGACCTAGGGTTAGGGTTATGATGAGGGCTAGGGTTAGAGAGACGGTTAGGGTTAGGATTGGACCTAGGGTTAGGGTTATGTTGAGGGCTAGGTTTAGAGAGACGGTTAGGGTTAGGATTGGACCTTGGGTTAGGGTTATGTTGAGGGCTAGGGTTAGAGAGACGGTTAGGGTGAGGATTGGACCTAGGGTTAGGGTTATGTTGAGGGCTAGTGTTAGAGAGACGGTTAGGGTGAGGATTGGACCTGGGGTTAGGGTTATGTTGAGGGCTAGGGTTAGAGAGACGGTTAGGGTGAGGATTGGACCTAGGGGTAGGGTTATGTTGAGGGCTAGATTTAGAGAGACGGTTAGGGTTAGGATTGGACCTAGGGTTAGGGTTATTTTTAGGGCTAGGGTTAGAGAGACGGTTAGGGTTAGGATTGGACCTAGGGTTAGGGTTATGTTGAGGGCTAGTTTTAGAGAGACGGTTAGGTTTAGGATTGGACCTAGGGTTAGCGTTATGTTGAAGTCTATGGTTAGAGAGACGGTTAGGGTTAGGATTGGACCTAGGGTTAGGGTTATGTTGAGGGATAGGGTTAGAGAGACGGTTAGGGTTACGATTGGACCTAGGGTTAGGGTTATGTTGAGGGATAGGGTTAGAGAGACGGTTAGGGTGAGGATTGGACCAAGGGTTAGGGTTATGTTGAGGGCTAGTTTTAGAAAGACGGTTAGGGTTAGGATTGGACCTAGGGTTAGGGTTATGTTGAAGGCTAGGGTTAGAGAGACGGTTATGGTTAGGTTTGGACCTAGGGTTAGGGTTATGTTGAGGGCTAGGGTTAGAGAGACGGTTAGGGTGAGGATTGGACCTAGGGTTAGGCTTATGTTGAGGGCTAGGGTTAGAGAGATGGTTAGGGTGAGGATTGGACCTAGGGTTAGGCTTATGTTGAGGGCTAGGTTTAGAGAGACGGTTATGGCTAGGATTGGACCTAGGGTTAGGGTTAGGTTGAGGGCTATGGTTAGAGAGAAGATTAGGGTGAAGATTGGACCTAGGGTTATGGTTAGGTTGAGGGCTAGGGTTAGAGAGACGGTTAGGGTTAGGATTGGACCTAGGCTTAGGATTATGTTGAGGGCTAGGTTTAGAGAGACGGTTAGGGTTAAGATTGGAGCTACGGTTATGGTTACGTTGAGGGCTAGGGTTAGAGAGACTGTTAGGGTTACCATTGCGCCTAGGCTTAGGATTATGTTGAGGGCTAGGTTTAGAGAGACGGTTAGGGTTAAGATTGGACCTAGGGTTATGGGTAGGTTGAGGGCTAGGGTTAGAGAGACGGTTAGTGCTAGGATTGGACCTAGGGTTAGGGTTAGGTTGAGGGCTATGGTTAGAGAGACGGTTAGGGTGAAGATTGGACCTAGGGTTATGGTTAGGTTGAGGGCTGGGGTTAGAGAGACGGTTAGGGTTAGGATTGGACCTAGGGTTAGGGTTATGTTGAGGGCTAGGGTTAGAGAGAAGGTTAGGGTTGGATTGGAACTAGGGTTAGGGTTATGTTGAGGGCTAGGGTTAGAGAGACGGTTAGGGTTAAGATTGGACCTAGGGTTATTGTTACGTTGAGGGCTATGGTTAGAGAGACGGTTAGGGTTAGGATTGGACCTAGGGTTAGGGTTATGTTGAGGGCTAGGTTTAGAGAGACGGTTAGGGTTAGGATTGGACCTAGGCTTAGGTTTATATTGAGGGCTAGGGTTAGAGAGACGGTTAGGGTTAGGATTGGACCTATGGTTAGGGTTATGTTGAGGGCTAGGGTTAGAGAGACGGTTAGGGTTAAGATTGGAGCTACGGTTATGGTTACGTTGAGGGCTAGGGTTAGAGAGACGGTTAGGGTTACCATTGGAACTAGGCTTAGGATTATGTTGAGGGCTAGGGTTAGAAAGACGGTTAGGGTTAGGATTGGACCTAGGGTTAGGGTTATGTTGAGGGCTAGGGTTAGAGAGACGGTTAGTGCTAGGATTGGACCTAGGGTTAGGGTTAGGTTGAGGGCTAGGGTTAGAGAGACAGTTAGGGTGAGGATTGGACATAGGGTTAGGGTTATGTTGAGGGCTATGGTTAGAGAGACGGTTAGGGTTAGGATTGGACCTAGGGTTAGGGTTATGTTAAGGGCTAGGGTTAGAGAGAGGGTTAGGGTTAGGATTGGAACTAGGGTTAGGGTTATGTTGAGGGCTAGTTTTAGAGAGACGGTTAGGTTTAGGATTGGACCTAGGGTTAGCGTTATGTTGAAGGCTATGGTTAGAGAGACGGTTAGGGTTAGGATTGGACCTAGGGTTAGGGTTATGTTGAGGGATAGGGTTAGAGAGACGGTTAGGGTTACGATTGGACCTAGGGTTACGGTTATGTTGAGGGCTAGGGTTAGAGAGACGGTTAGGGTGAGGATTTGACCTAGCGTTAGGGTTATGTTGAGGGCTAGTGTTAGAGAGACTGTTAGGGTGAGGATTGGACCTGGGGGTAGTGTTATGTTGAGGGCTAGGGTTAGAGAGACGGTTAGGGTTAGGATTGGACCTAGGGTTAGGGTTATGTTGAGGGCTAGGGTTAGAGAGACGGTTAGGGTGAGGATTGGACCAAGGGTTAGGGTTATGTTGAGGGCTAGTTTTAGGAAGACGGTTAGGGTTAAGATTGGACCTAGGGTTAGGGTTATGTTGAAGGCTAGGGTTAGAGAGACGGTTATGGTTAGGTTTGGACCTAGGTTTAGGGTTATGTTGAGGGCTAGGGTTAGAGAGACGGTTAGGGTGAGGATTGGACCTAGGGTTAGGCTTATGTTGAGGGCTAGGGTTAGAGAGACGGTTAGGGTGAGGATTGGACCTAGGGTTAGGCTTATGTTGAGGGCTAGGGTTAGAGAGACGGTTAGGGTGAGGATTGGACCTAGGGTTAGGCTTATGTTGAGGGCTAGGGTTAGAGAGACGGTTATGGCTAGGATTGGACCTAGGGTTAGGGTTAGGTTGAGGGCTATGGTTAGAGAGAAGATTAGGGTGAAGATTGGACCTAGGTTTATGGTTAGGTTGAGGGCTAGGGTTAGAGAGACGGTTAGGGTTAGGATTGGACCTAGGGTTAGGGTTATGTTGAGGGCTAGGTTTAGAGAGACGGTTAGGGTTAGGATTGGACCTAGGCTTAGGTTTATATTGAGGGCTAGGGTTAGAGAGACGGTTAGGGTTAGGATTGGACCTATGGTTAGGGTTATGTTGAGGGCTAGGGTTAGAGAGACGGTTAGGGTTAAGATTGGAGCTACGGTTATGGTTACGTTGAGGGCTAGGGTTAGAGAGACGGTTAGGGTTACCATTGGAACTAGGCTTAGGATTATGTTGAGGGCTAGGGTTAGAAAGACGGTTAGGGTTAGGATTGGACCTAGGGTTAGGGTTATGTTGAGGGCTAGGGTTAGAGAGACGGTTAGTGCTAGGATTGGACCTAGGGTTAGGGTTAGGTTGAGGGCTAGGGTTAGAGAGACAGTTAGGGTGAGGATTGGACCTAGGGTTAGGGTTATGTTGAGGGCTATGGTTAGAGAGACGGTTAGTGCTAGGATTGGACCTAGGGTTAGGGTTATGTTGAGAGCTAGGGTTAGAGAGACGGTTAGGGTTAGGATTAGACCTAGGGTTAGGGTTATGATGAGGGCTAGGGTTAGAGAGACGGTTAGGGTTAGGATTGGACCTAGGGTTAGGGTTATGTTGAGGGCTAGGTTTAGAGAGACGGTTAGGGTTAGGATTGGACCTTGGGTTAGGGTTATGTTGAGGGCTAGGGTTAGAGAGACGGTTAGGGTGAGGATTGGACCTAGGGTTAGGGTTATGTTGAGGGCTAGTGTTAGATAGACGGTTAGGGTGAGGATTGGACCTGGGGTTAGGGTTATGTTGAGGGCTAGGGTTAGAGAGACGGTTAGGGTGAGGATTGGACCTAGGGGTAGGGTTATGTTGAGGGCTAGATTTAGAGAGACGGTTAGGGTTAGGATTGGACCTAGGGTTAGGGTTATGTGAAGGGCTAGGGTTAGAGAGAGGGTTAGGGTTAGGATTGGACCTAGGGTTAGGGTTATGTTGAGGGCTAGTTTTAGAGAGACGGTTAGGTTTAGGATTGGACCTAGGGTTAGCGTTATGTTGAAGGCTATGGTTAGAGAGACGGTTAGGGTTAGGATTGGACCTAGGGTTAGGGTTATGTTGAGGGATAGGGTTAGAGAGACGGTTAGGGTTACGATTGGACCTAGGGTTACGGTTATGTTGAGGGCTAGGGTTAGAGAGACGGTTAGGGTGAGGATTTGACCTAGCGTTAGGGTTATGTTGAGGGCTAGTGTTAGAGAGACGGTTAGGGTGAGGATTGGACCTGGGGGTAGTGTTATGTTGAGGGCTAGGGTTAGAGAGACGGTTAGGGTTAGGATTGGACCTAGGGTTAGGGTTATGTTGAGGGCTAGGGTTAGAGAGACGGTTAGGGTGAGGATTGGACCAAGGGTTAGGGTTATGTTGAGGGCTAGTTTTAGGAAGACGGTTAGGGTTAAGATTGGACCTAGGGTTAGGGTTATGTTGAAGGCTAGGGTTAGAGAGACGGTTATGGTTAGGTTTGGACCTAGGGTTAGGGTTATGTTGAGGGCTAGGGTTAGAGAGACGGTTAGGGTGAGGATTGGACCTAGGGTTAGGCTTATGTTGAGGGCTAGGGTTAGAGAGACGGTTAGGGTGAGGATTGGACCTAGGGTTAGGCTTATGTTGAGGGCTAGGGTTAGAGAGACGGTTAGGGTGAGAATTGGACCTAGGGTTAGGCTTATGTTGAGGGCTAGGGTTAGAGAGACGGTTATGGCTAGGATTGGACCTAGGGTTAGGGTTAGGTTGAGGGCTATGGTTAGAGAGAAGATTAGGGTGAAGATTGGACCTAGGGTTATGGTTAGGTTGAGGGCTAGGGTTAGAGAGACGGTTAGGGTTAGGATTGGACCTAGGCTTAGGATTATGTTGAGGGCTAGGTTTAGAGAGACGGTTAGGGTTAAGATTGGAGCTACGGTTATGGTTACGTTGAGGGCTAGGGTTAGAGAGACTGTTAGGGTTACCATTGGACCTAGGCTTAGGATTATGTTGAGGGCTAGGTTTAGAGAGACGGTTAGGGTTAAGATTGGACCTAGGGTTATGGGTAGGTTGAGGGCTAGGGTTAGAGAGACGGTTAGTGCTAGGATTGGACCTAGGGTTAGGGTTAGGTTGAGGGCTAAGGTTAGAGAGACGGTTAGGGTGAAGATTGGACCTAGGGTTATGGTTAGGTTGAGGGCTGGGGTTAGAGAGACGGTTAGGGTTAGGATTGGACCTAGGGTTAGGGTTATGTTGAGGGCTAGGGTTAGAGAGAAGGTTAGGGTTGGATTGGAACTAGGGTTAGGGTTATGTTGAGGGCTGGGGTTAGAGAGACGGTTAGGGTTAAGATTGGACCTAGGGTTATTGTTACGTTGAGGGCTATGGTTAGAGAGACGGTTAGGGTTAGGATTGGACCTAGGGTTAGGGTTATGTTGAGGGCTAGGTTTAGAGAGACGGTTAGGGTTAGGATTGGACCTAGGCTTAGGTTTATATTGAGGGCTAGGTTTACAGAGACGGTTAGGGTTAGGATTGGACCTAGGGTTAGTGTTATGTTGAGGGCTAGGGTTAGAGAGACGGTTAGGGTTAAGATTGGACCTAGGGTTATTGTTACGTTGAGGGCTAGGGTTAGAGAGACGGTTAGGGTTAGGATTGGACCTAGGGTTAGGGTTATGTTGAGGGCTAGGTTTAGAGAGACGGTTAGGGTTAGGATTGGACCTAGGCTTAGGTTTATATTGAGGGCTAGGGTTAGAGAGACGGTTAGGGTTAGGATTGGACCTAGGGATAGGGTTATGTTGAGGGCTAGGTTTAGAGAGACGGTTAGGGTTAGGATTGGACCTAGGGTTAGGGTTATGTTGAGGACCAGGGTTAGAGAGACGGTTAGGATTAGGATTGGACCTAGGGTTAGGGTTATGTTGAGGGCTAGGGTTAGAGAGACGGTTAGGGCTAGGATTGGACCTAGGTTTAGGGTTAGGTTGAGGGGTATGGTTAGAGAGACGGTTAGGGTGAATATTGGACCTAGTGTTATGGTTAGGTTGAGGGCTAGGGTTAGAGAGACGGTTAGGGTTAGGATTGGACCTAGGGTTAGGGTTATGTTGAGGGCTAGGGTTAGAGAGAAGGTTAGGGTAGGATTGGACCTAGCGTTAGGGTTATGTTGAGGGCTAGGGTTAGAGAGATGGTTACGGTGAGGATTGGACCTAGGGTTAGGGTTATATTGAGGGCTAGGTTTAGAGAGACGGTTAGGGTTAGGATTGGACCCAGGGTTAGGGTTATGTTGAGGGCTAGGGTTAGAGAGAAGGTTAGGGTTGGATTGGATCTAGGGTTAGGGTTATGTTGAGGGCTAGGGTTAGAGAGACGGTTAGGGTTAAGATTGGACCTAGGGTTATTGTTACGTTGAGGGCTAGGGTTAGAGAGACGGTTAGGGTTAGACTTGGACCTAGGGTTAGGGTTATGTTCAGGGCTAGGTTTAGAGAGCCGGTTAGGGTTAGGATTGGACCTAGGGTTAGGGTTATGTTGAGGGCTAGGGTTAGAGACGGTTAGGGTTAGGATTAGACCTAGGGTTAGGGTTATGATGAGGGCTAGGGTTAGAGAGATGGTTAGGGTTAGAATTGGACCTAGGGTTAGGGTTATGTTGAGGGCTAGGTTTAGAGAGACGGTTAGGGTTAGGATTGGACCTTGGGTTAGGGTTATGTTGAGGGCTAGGGTTAGAGAGACGGTTAGGGTGAGGATTGGACCTAGGGTTAGGGTTATGTTGAGGGCTAGTGTTAGAGAGACGGTTAGGGTGAGGATTGGACCTGGGGTTAGGGTTATGTTGAGGGCTAGGGTTAGAGAGACGGTTAGGGTGAGGATTGGACCTAGGGGTAGGGTTATGTTGAGGGCTAGATTTAGAGAGACGGTTAGGGTTAGGATTGGACCTAGGGTTAGGGTTATGTTTAGGGCTAGGGTTAGAGAGACGGTTAGGGTTAGGATTGGACCTAGGGTTAGGGTTATGTTGAGGGCTAGTTTTAGAGAGACGGTTAGGTTTAGGATTGGACCTAGGGTTAGCGTTATGTTGAAGGCTATGGTTAGAGAGACGTTTAGGGTTAGGATTGGACCTAGGGTTAGGGTTATGTTGAGGGATAGGGTTAGAGAGACGGTTAGGGTTACGATTGGACCTAGGGTTACGGTTATGTTGAGGGCTAGGGTTAGAGAGACGGTTAGGGTGAGGTTTTGACCTAGCGTTAGGGTTATGTTGAGGGCTAGTGTTAGAGAGACGGTTAGGGTGAGGATTGGACCTGGGGGTAGTGTTATGTTGAGGGCTAGGGTTAGAGAGACGGTTAGGGTTAGGATTGGACCTAGGGTTAGGGTTATGTTGAGGGCTAGGGTTAGAGAGACGGTTAGGGTGAGGATTGGACCAAGGGTTAGGGTTATGTTGAGGGCTAGTTTTAGAAAGACGGTTAGGGTTAGGATTGGACCTAGGGTTAGGGTTATGTTGAAGGCTAGGGTTAGAGAGACGGTTATGGTTAGGTTTGGACCTAGGGTTAGGGTTATGTTGAGGGCTAGGGTTAGAGAGACGGTTAGGGTGAGGATTGGACCTAGGGTTAGGCTTATGTTGAGGGCTAGGGTTAGAGAGACGGTTAGGGTGAGGATTGGGCCTAGGGTTAGGCTTATGTTGAGGGCTAGGTTTAGAGAGACGGTTATGGCTAGGATTGGACCTAGGGTTAGGGTTAGGTTGAGGGCTATGGTTAGAGAGAAGATTAGGGTGAAGATTGGACCTAGGGTTATGGTTAGGTTGAGGGCTAGGGTTAGAGAGACGGTTAGGGTTAGGATTGGACCTAGGGTTAGGCTTATGTTGAGGGCTAGGGTTAGAGAGACGGTTAGGGTGAGGATTGGGCCTAGGGTTAGGCTTATGTTGAGGGCTAGGGTTAGAGAGACTGTTCGGGTTACCATTGCACCTAGGCTTAGGATTATGTTGAGGGCTAGGTTTAGAGAGACGGTTAGGGTTAAGATTGGACCTAGGGTTATGGGTAGGTTGAGGGCTAGGGTTAGAGAGACGGTTAGTGCTAGGATTGGACCTAGGGTTAGGGTTAGGTTGAGGGCTAGGGTTAGAGAGAAGGTTAGGGTTGGATTGGAACTAGGGTTAGGGTTATGTTGAGGGCTAGGGTTAGAGAGACGGTTAGGGTTAAGATTGGACCTAGGGTTATTGTTACGTTGAGGGCTATGGTTAGAGAGACGGTTAGGGTTAGGATTGGACCTAGGGTTAGGGTTATGTTGAGGGCTAGGTTTAGAGAGACGGTTAGGGTTAGGATTGGACCTAGGGTTAGTGTTATGTTGAGGGCTAGGGTTAGAGAGACGGTTAGGGTTAAGATTGGACCTAGGGTTATTGTTACGTTGAGGGCTAGGGTTAGAGAGACGGTTAGGGTTAGGATTGGACCTAGGGTTAGGGTTATGTTGAGGGCTAGGTTTAGAGAGACGGTTAGGGTTAGGATTGGACCTAGGCTTAGGTTTATATTGAGGGATAGGGTTAGAGAGACGGTTAGGGTTAGGATTGGACCTATGGTTAGGGTTATGTTGAGGGCTAGGGTTAGAGAGACGGTTAGGGTTAAGATTGGAGCTACGGTTATGGTTACGTTGAGGGCTAGGGTTAGAGAGACGGTTAGGGTTACCATTGGAACTAGGCTTAGGATTATGTTGAGGGCTAGGGTTAGAAAGACGGTTAGGGTTAGGATTGGACCTAGGGTTAGGGTTGTCTTGAGGGCTAGGGTTCGAGAGACGGTTAGTGCTAGGATTGGACCTAGGGTTAGGGTTAGGTTGAGGGCTAGGGTTAGAGAGACAGTTAGGGTGAGGATTGGACCTAGGGTTAGGGTTATGTTGAGGGCTATGGTTAGAGAGACGGTTAGTGCTAGGATTGGACCTAGGGTTAGGGTTATGTTGAGAGCTAGGGTTAGAGAGACGGTTAGGGTTAGGATTAGACCTAGGGTTAGGGTTATGATGAGGGCTAGGGTTAGAGGGACGGTTAGGGTTAGGATTGGACCTAGGGTTAGGGTTATGTTGAGGGCTAGGTTTAGAGAGACGGTTAGGGTTAGGATTGGACCTTGGGTTAGGGTTATGTTGAGGGCTAGGGTTAGAGAGACGGTTAGGGTGAGGATTGGACCTAGGGTTAGGGTTATGTTGAGGGCTAGTGTTAGAGAGACGGTTAGGGTGAGGATTGGACCTGGGGTTAGGGTTATGTTGAGGGCTAGGGTTAGAGAGACGGTTAGGGTGAGGATTGGACCTAGGGGTAGGGTTATGTTGAGGGCTAGATTTAGAGAGACGGTTAGGGTTAGGATTGGACCTAGGGTTAGGGTTATGTTTAGGGCTAGGGTTAGAGAGAGGGTTAGGGTTAGGATTGGACCTAGGGTTAGGGTTATGTTGAGGGCTAGTTTTAGAGAGACGGTTAGGTTTAGGATTGGACCTAGGGTTAGCGTTATGTTGAAGGCTATGGTTAGAGAGACGGTTAGGGTTAGGATTGGACCTAGGGTTAGGGTTATGTTGAGGGATAGGGTTAGAGAGACGGTTAGGGTGAGGATTGGACCTGGGGGTAGTTTTATGTTGAGGGCTAGGGTTAGAGAGACGGTTAGGGTTAGGATTGGACCTAGGGTTAGGGTTATGTTGAGGGCTAGGGTTAGAGAGACGGTTAGGGTGAGGATTGGACCAAGGGTTAGGGTTATGTTGAGGGCTAGTTTTAGAAAGACGGTTAGGGTTAAGATTGGACCTAGGGTTAGGGTTATGTTGAAGGCTAGGGTTAGAGAGACGGTTATGGTTAGGTTTGGACCTAGGGTTAGGGTTATGTTGAGGGCTAGGGTTAGAGAGACGGTTAGGGTGAGGATTGGACCTAGGGTTAGGCTTATGTTGAGGGCTAGGGTTAGAGAGACGGTTAGGGTGAGGATTGGACCTAGGGTTAGGCTTATGTTGAGGGCTAGGGTTAGAGAGACGGTTATGGCTAGGATTGGACCTAGGGTTAGGGTTAGGTTGAGGGCTATGGTTAGAGAGAAGATTAGGGTGAAGATTGGACCTAGGGTTATGGTTAGGTTGAGGGCTAGGGTTAGAGAGACGGTTAGGGTTAGGATTGGACCTAGGCTTAGGATTATGTTGAGGGCTAGGTTTAGAGAGACGGTTAGGGTTAAGATTGGAGCTACGGTTATGGTTACGTTGAGGGCTAGGGTTAGAGAGACTGTTAGGGTTACCATTGGACCTAGGCTTAGGATTATGTTGAGGGCTAGGTTTAGAGAGACGGTTAGGGTTAAGATTGGACCTAGGGTTATGGGTAGGTTGAGGGCTAGGGTTAGAGAGACGGTTAGTGCTAGGATTGGACCTAGGGTTAGGGTTAGGTTGAGGGCTAAGGTTAGAGAGACGGTTAGGGTGAAGATTGGACCTAGGGTTATGGTTAGGTTGAGGGCTGGGGTTAGAGAGACGGTTAGGGTTAGGATTGGACCTAGGGTTAGGGTTATGTTGAGGGCTAGGGTTAGAGAGAAGGTTAGGGTTGGATTGGAACTAGGGTTAGGGTTATGTTGAGGGCTAGGGTTAGAGAGACGGTTAGGGTTAAGATTGGACCTAGGGTTATTGTTACGTTGAGGGCTATGGTTAGAGAGACGGTTAGGGTTTGGATTGGACCTAGGGTTAGGGTTATGTTGAGGGCTAGGTTTAGAGAGACGGTTAGGGTTAGGATTGGACCTAGGCTTAGGTTTATATTGAGGGCTAGGGTTACAGAGACGGTTAGGGTTAGGATTGGACCTAGGGTTAGTGTTATGTTGAGGGCTAGGGTTAGAGAGACGGTTAGGGTTAAGATTGGACCTAGGGTTATTGTTACGTTGAGGGCTAGGGTTAGAAAGACGGTTAGGGTTAGGATTGGACCTAGGGTTAGGGTTATGTTGAGGGCTAGGTTTAGAGAGACGGTTAGGGTTAGGATTGGTCCTAGGCTTAGGTTTATATTGAGGGCTAGGGTTAGAGAGACTGTTAGGGTTAGGTTTGGACCTAGGGATAGGGTTATGTTGAGGGCTAGGTTTAGAGAGACGGTTAGGGTTAGGATTGGACCTAGGGTTAGGGTTATGTTGAGGGCTAGGGTTAGAGAGACAGTTAGGGTGAGGATTGGACCTAGGGTTAGGGTTATGTTGAGGGCTGGTGTTAGAGAATCGGTTAGGGTGAGGATTGGACCTGGGGTTAGGGTTATGTTGAGGGCTAGGGTTAGAGAGACGGTTAGGGTGAGGATTGGACCTAGGGGTAGGGTTATCTTGAGGGCTAGAGTTAGAGAGACGGTTAGGGTTAGGATTGGACCTAGGGTTAGGGTTATGTTTAGGGCTAGGGTTAGAGAGACGGTTAGGGTTAGGATTGGACCTACGGTTAGGGTAATGTTGAGGGCTAGTTTTAGAGAGACGGTTAAGTTTAGGATTGGACCTAGGGTTAGGGTTATGTTGAAGGCTATGGTTAGAGAGACGGTTAGGGTTAGGATTGGACCTAGGGTTAGGGTTATGCTGAGGGCTAGGGTTAGAGAGACGGTTAAGGTGAGGATTGGACCTGGGGGTAGTGTTATGTTGAGGGCTAGTGTTAGAGAGACGGTTAGGGTTAGGATTGGACCTAGGGTTAGGGTTATGTTGAGGGCTAGGGTTAGAGAGACGGTTAAGGTGAGGATTGGACCTGAGGGTAGTGTTATGTTGAGGGCTAGGGTTAGAGAGACGGTTAGGGTTAGGATTGGACCTAGGGTTAGGGTTATGTTGAGGACCAGGGTTAGAGAGACGGTTAGGATTAGGATTGGACCTAGGGTTAGGGTTATGTTGAGGGCTAGGGTTAGAGAGACAGTTAGGGCTAGGATTGGACCTAGGTTTAGGTTTAGGTTGAGGGCTATGGTTAGAGAGAGGGTTAGGGTGAAGATTGGACCTAGTGTTATGGTTAGGTGAGGGCTAGGGTTAGAGAGACGGTTAGGGTTAGGATTGGACCTAGGGTTAGGGTTATGTTGAGGGCTAGGGTTAGAGAGAAGGTTAGGGTAGGATTGGACCTAGCGTTAGGGTTATGTTGAGGGCTAGGTTTAGAGAGATGGTTACGGTGAGGATTGGACCTAGGGTTAGGGTTATATTGAGGGCTAGGGATAGAGAGACGGTTAAGGTTAGGATTGGACCTAGGGTTAGGGTTATGTTGAGGGCTAGGGTTAGAGAGACGGTTAGGGTTAGGATTGGACCTAGGGTTAGGGTTATGTTGAGGGCTAGGTTTAGAGAGACGGTTAGGGTTAGGATTGGACCTAGGTTTAGCGATATGTTGAGGGCTAGGGTTAGAGAGCCGGTTAGGGTTAGGATTGGACCTAGGGTTAGCGATATGTTGAGGGCTAGGGTTAGAGAGCCGGTTAGGGTTAGGATTGGACCTAGGGTTAGGGTTATGTTGAGGGCTAGGGTTAGAGAGACGGTTAGGGTTAGGATTGGACCTAGGGTTAGGGTTATGTTGAGGGCTAGGGTTAGAGAGACGGTTAGGGATAGGATTGGACCTTGGGTTAGGGTTATGTTGAGGGCTAGGATTAGAGAGACGGTTAGGGTGAGGATTGGACCTAGGGTTAGGGTTATGTTGAGGGCTAGTGTTAGAGAGACGGTTAGGGTGAGGATTGGACCTGGGGTTATGGTTATGTTGAGGGCTAGGGTTAGAGAGACGGTTAGGGTGAGGATTGGACCTAGGGGTAGGGTTATGTTGAGGGCTAGAGTTAGAGAGACAGTTAGGGTTAGGATTGGATCTAGGGTTAGAGTTATGTTTAGGGCTAGGGTTAGAGAGACGGTTAGGGTTAGGATTGGACCTAGGGTTAGGGTTATGTTGAGGGCTAGTTTTAGAGAGACGGTTAGGTTTAGGATTGGACCTAGGGTTAGGGTTATGTTGAAGGCTATGGTTAGAGAGACGGTTAGGGTTAGGATTGGACCTAGGCTTAGGGTTATGTTGAGGGCTAGGGTTATAGAGACGGTTAGGGTTAGGATTGGACCTAGGGTTACGGTTATGTTGAGGGCTAGGGTTAGAGAGACGGTTAGGGTGAGGATTTGACCTAGGGTTAGGGTTATGTTGAGGGCTAGTGTTAGAGAGACGGTTAGGGTGAGGATTGGACCTGGGGGTAGTGTTATGTTGAGGGCTAGGGTTAGAGAGACGGTTACGGTTAGGATTGGACCTAGGGTTAGGGTTATGTTCAGGGCTAGGTTTAGAGAGACGGTTAGGGTGAGGATGGGACCAAGGGTTAGGGTTATGTTGAGGGCTAGTTTTATAAAGACGGTTAGGGTTAGGATTGGACCTAGGGTTAGGGTTATGTTGAAGGCTAGGGTTAGAGAGACGGTTATGGTTAGGTTTGGACCTAGGGTTAGGGTTATGTTGAGGGCTAGTGTTAGAGAGACGGTAACGGTGAGGATTGGACCTAGGGTTAGGCTTATGTTGAGGGCTAGGGTTAGAGAGACGGTTAGGGTGAGGTTTGGACCTAGGGTTAGGGTTATATTGAGGGCTAGGGTTAGAGAGACGGTTAGGGTGAAGATTGGACCTAGGGTTAGGGTTATGTTGAGGGCTAGGGTTAGAGATACGGTTAGGGTTAGGATTGGACCTAGGGTTAAGGTTATGTTGAGGGCTAGGTTTAGAGAGAAGGTTAGGATTGGATTGGACCTAGGGTTAGGGTTATGTTGAGGGCTAGGGTTAGAGAGACGGTTAGGGTGATTATTGGACCTAGGGTTAGGGTTATATTGAGGGCTAGGGTTATAGAGACGGTTAGGGTTAGGATTGGAACTAGGGTTAGGGTTATGTTGAGGGCTAGGGTCAGAGAGACGGTTAGGGTTAGGATAGGACCTAGGGTTAGGGCTATGTTGAGGGCTAGGGTTAGAGAGACGGTTAGGGTTAGGATTGGACGTAGGGTTAGGGTTATGTTGAGTGCTAGGGTTAGAGAGACCGTTAGGGTTACGATAGGACCTAGGGTTAGGTTTATGTTGAGGGCTAGGTTTAGAGAGATGGTTAGGGTTAAGATTGGACCTAGGGTTAATGTTACATTGAGGGCTAGGGTTAGAGAGACGGTTAGGGTTAGGATTGGACCTACGGTTAGGGTTACGTTGAGGGCTAGGGTTATAGAGACGGTTAGGGTTACCATTGGACCTAGGCTTAGGATTATGTTGAGAACTAGGTTTAGAGAGACGGTTATGGTTAAGATTGGACCTAGGGTTAGGGATACATTGAGGGCTAGGGTTAGAAAGACGGTTAGGGTTAGGATTTGACCTAGGGTTAGGGTTATGTTGAGGGCTAGGGTCAGAGAGACGATTAGAGTTAGGATTGGACCTAGGGTTAGGGTTATGTTGAGGACCAGGGTTAGAGAGACGGTTAGGATTAGGATTGGACCTAGGGTTAGGGTTAGGTTGAGGGCTATGGTTAGAGAGACGGTTAGGGTGAATATTGGACTTAGTGTTATGGTTAGGTTGAGGGCTAGGGTTAGAGAGACGGTTAGGGTTAGGATTGGACCTAGGGTTAGGGTTATGTTGAGGGCTAGGTTTAGAGAGAAGGTTAGGGTAGGATTGGACCTAGCGTTAGGGTTATGTTGAGGGCTAGGGTTAGAGAGATGGTTACGGTGAGCATTGGACCTAGGGTTAGGGTTATATTGAGGGCTAGGTTTAGAGAGACGGTTAGGGTTAGGATTGGACCTAGGGTTAGGGTTATGTTGAGGGCTAGGGTTAGAGAGAAGGTTAGGGTTGGATTGGAACTAGGGTTAGGGTTATGTTGAGGGCTAGGGTTAGAGAGACGGTTAGGGTTAAGATTGGACCTAGGGTTATTGTTACGTTGAGGCCTAGGGTTAGAGAGACGGTTAGGGTTAGGCTTCGACCTAGGGTTAGGGTTATGTTGAGGGCTAGGGTTAGAGAGCCGGTTAGGGTTAGGATTGGACCTAGGGTTAGGGTTAGGTTGAGGGCTATGGTTAGAGAGAAGATTAGGGTGAAGATTGGACCTAGGGTTATGGTTAGGTTGAGGGCTAGGGTTAGAGAGACGGTTAGGGTTAGGATTGGACCTAGCGTTAGGGTTATGTTGAGGGCTAGGGTTAGAGAGACGGTTAGGGTTAGGATTGGAGCTACGGTTATGGTTACGTTGAGGGCTAGGGTTAGAGAGACGGTTAGGGTTACCATTGGACCTAGGCTTAGGATTATGTTGAGGGCTAGGTTTAGAGAGACGGTTAGGGTTAAGATTGGACCTAGGGTTATGGTTAGGTTGAGGGCTAGGGTTAGAGAGACGGTTAGTGCTAGGATTGGACCTAGGGTTAGGGTTAGGTTGAGGTCTAAGTTTAGAGAGACGGTTAGGGTGAAGATTGGACCTAGGGTTATGGTTAGGTTGAGGGCTGGGGTTAGAGAGACGGTTAGGGTTAGGATTGGACCTAGGGTTAGGGTTATGTTGAGGGCTAGGGTTAGAGAGAAGGTTAGGGTTGGATTGGAACTAGGGTTATTGTTACGTTGAGGGCTATGGTTAGAGAGACGGTTAGGGTTAGGATTGGACCTAGGGTTAGGGTTATGTTGAGGGCTAGGTTTAGAGAGACGGTTAGGGTTAGGATTGGACCTAGGCTTAGGTTTATATTGAGGGCTAGGGTTACAGAGACGGTTAGGGTTAGGATTGGACCTAGGGTTAGGGTTATGTTGAGGGCTAGGGTTAGAGAGACGGTTAGGGTTAAGATTGGACCTAGGGTTATTGTTACGTTGAGGGCTAGGGTTAGAGAGACGGTTAGGGTTAGGATTGGACCTAGGGTTAGGGTTATGTTGAGGGCTAGGCTTAGAGAGACGGTTAGGGTTAGGATTGGACCTAGGCTTAGGTTTGTATTGAGGGCTAGGGTTAGAGAGACGGTTAGGGTTAGGATTGGACCTAGGGTTAGGGTTATGTTGAGGGCTAGGGTTAGAGAGAAGGTTAGGGTAGGATTGGACCTAGCGTTAGGGTTATGTTGAGGGCTAGGGTTAGAGAGATGGTTACGGTGAGGATTGGACCTAGGGTTAGGGTTATATTGAGGGCTAGGGATAGAGAGACGGTTAGGGTTAGGATTGGACCTAGGGTTAGGGTGATGTTGACGGCTAGGGTTAGAGAGAAGGTTAGGGTTGGATTGGAACTAGGGTTAGGGTTATGTTGAGGGTAGGGTTAGAGAGACGGTTAGGGTTAAGATTGGACCTAGGGTAATGGTTACGTTGAGGGCTAGGGTTAGAGAGACGGTTAGGGTTAGGATTGGACCTAGGGTTAGGGTTATGTTGAGGGCTAGGTTTAGAGAGACGGTTAGGGTTAGGATTGGACCTAGGTTTAGCGTTATGTTGAGGGCTTCGGTGAGAGAGCCGGTTAGGGTTAGGATTGGACCTAGGGTTAGGGTTATGTTGAGGGCTAGGGTTAGAGAGACGGTTAGGGTTAGGATTGGACCTAGGGTTAGGGTTATGTTGAGGGCTAGGGTTAGAGAGACGGTTAGGGTTAGGATTAGACCTAGGGTTAGGGTTATGATGAGGGCTAGGGTTAGAGAGACGGTTAGGGTTCGGATTGGACCTAGGGTTAGGGTTATGTTGAGGGCTAGGTTTAGAGAGACGGTTAGGGTTAGGATTGGACCTTGGGTTAGGGTTATGTTGAGGGCTAGGATTAGAGAGACGGTTAGGTTTAGGATTGGACCTAGGGTTAGGGTTATGTTGAAGGCTATGGTTAGAGAGACGGTTAGGGTTAGGATTGGACCTAGGGTTAGGGTTATGTTGAGGGCTAGGGTTAGAGAGACGGTTAGGGTGAGGATTTGACCTAGGGTTAGGGTTATGTTGAGGGCTAGTGTTAGAGAGACGGTTAGGGTGAGGATTGGACCTGGGGGTAGTGTTATGTTGAGGGCTAGGGTTAGAGAGACGGTTAGGGTTAGGATTGGACCTAGGGTTAGGGTTATGTTGAGGGCTAGGTTTAGAGAGACGGTCAGATAGAGGATTGGACCAAGGGTTAGGGTTATGTTGAGGGCTAGTTTTAGAAAGACGGTTAGGGTTAGGATTGGACCTAGGGTTAGGGTTATGTTGAAGGCTAGGGTTAGAGAGACGGTTATGGTTAGGTTTGGACCTAGGGTTAGGTTTATGTTGAGGGGGAGGGTTAGAGAGACGTTTATGGTGAGGATTGGACCTAGGGTTAGGCTTATGTTGAGGGCTAGGGTTAGAGAGACGGTTAGGGTGAGGTTGGACCTAGGCTTAGGGTTATATTGAGGGCTAGGGTTAGAGAGACGGTTAGGGTGAAGATTGGACCTAGGGTTAGGGTTATGTTGAGGGCTAGGGTTAGAGATACGGTTAGGGTTAGGATTGGACCTAGGGTTAGGGTTATGTTGAGGGCTAGGTTTAGAGAGAAGGTTAGGGTTGGATTGGACCTAGGGTTAGGGTTATGTTGAGGGCTAGGGTTAGAGAGACGGTTAGGGTGATGATTGGACCTAGGGTTAGGGTTATATTGAGGGCTAGGGTTAGAGAGAGAGTTAGGGTTAGGATTGGAACTAGGGTTAGGGTTATGTTGAGGGCTAGCGTCAGAGAGACGGTTAGGGTTAGGATAGGACCTAGAGTTAGGGTTATGTTGAGGTCTAGGGTTAGAGAGACGGTTAGGGTTAGGATTGGACGTAGGGTTAGGGTTATGTTGAGTGCTAGGGTTAGAGAGACCGTTAGGGTTACGATTGGACCTAGGGTTAGGTTTATGTTGAGGGCTAGGTTTAGAGAGATGGTTAGGGTTAAGATTGGACCTAGGGTTAATGTTACGTTGAGGGCTAGGGTTAGAGAGACGGTTAGGGTTAGGATTGGAGCTACGGTTATGGTTACGTTGAGGGCTAGGGTTAGAGAGACGGTTAGGGTTACCATTGGAACTAGGCTTAGGATTATGTTGAGGGCTAGGTTTAGAGAGACGGTTAGGGTTAAGATTGGACCTAGGGTTAGGGTTACATTGAGGGCTAGGGTTAGAAAGACGGTTAGGGTTAGGATTGGACCTAGGGTTAGGGTTATGTTGAGGGCTAGGGTTAGAGAGACGGTTAGTGCTAGGATTGGACCTAGGGTTAGGGTTAGGTTGAGGGCTAGGGTTAGAGAGACAGTTAGGGTGAGGATTGGACCTAGGGTTAGGGTTATGTTGAGGGCTAGGGTTAGAGAGACGGTTAGTGCTAGGATTGGACCTAGGGTTAGGGTTATGTTGAGAGCTAGGGTTAGAGAGACGGTTAGGGTTAGGACTAGACCTAGGGTTAGGGTTATAATGAGGGCTAGGGTTAGAGAGACGGTTAGGGTTAGGATTGGACCTAGGGATAGGGTTATGTTGAGGGCTAGGTTTAGAGAGACGGTTAGGGTTAGGATTGGACCTAGGGTTAGGGTTATGTTGAGGGCTAGGGTTAGAGAGACAGATAGGGTGAGGATTGGACCTAGGGTTAGGGTTATGTTGAGGGCTGGTGTTAGAGAATCGGTTAGGGTGAGGATTGGACCTGGGGTTAGGGTTATGTTGATGGCTAGGGTTAGAGAGACGGTTAGGGTGAGGATTGGACCTAGGGGTAGGGTTATGTTGAGGGCTAGAGTTAGAGAGACGGTTAGGGTTAGGATTGGACCTAGGGTTAGGGTTATGTTTAGGGCTAGGGTTAGAGAGACGGTTAGGATTAGGATTGGACCTAGGGTTAGGGTTATGTTGAAGGCTATGGTTCGAGAGACGGTTAGGTTTAGGATTGGACCTAGGGTTAGGGTTATGTTGAGGACTAGGGTTAGAGAGAAGGTTAGGGTTGGATTGGACCTAGGGTTAGGGTTAGGTTGAGGGCTAGGGTTAGAGAGACGGTTAGGGTTAGGATTGGACCTAGGGTTAGGGTTATGTTGAGGGCTAGGGTTAGAGAGAAGGTTAGGGTTGGATTGGACCTAGGGTTAGGGTTAGGTTGAGGGCTAGGGTTAGAGAGACGGTTAGGGTTAGGATTGGACCTAGGGTTAGGGTTATGTTGAGGGCTAGGGTTAGAGAGAAGGTTAGGGTTGGATTGGACCTAGGGTTAGGGTTATGTTGAGGGCTAGGGTTAGAGAGATGGTTACGGTGAGGATTGGACCTAGGTTTAGGGTTATATTGAGGGCTAGGGTTAGAGAGACGGTTAGGGTTAGGATTGGACCTAGGGATAGGGTTATTTTGAGGGCTAGGATTAGAGAGACGGTTAGGGTTAGGATTGGACCTAGGGTTAGGGTTAGGTTGAGGGCTAGGGTTAGAGAGACAGTTAGGGTGAGGATTGGACCTAGGGTTAGGGTTATGTTGAGGGTTAGGGTTAGAAAGACGGTTAGGGTTAGGATTGGACCTAGGGTTAGGGTTATGTTGAGGGCTAAGGTTAGAGAGACTGTTAGTGCTAGGATTGGACCTAGAGTTAGGGTTAGGTTGAGGGCTAAGGTTAGAGAGACAGTTAGGGTGAGGATTGGACCTAGGGTTAGGGTTATGTTGAGGGCTAGGGTTAGAGAGACGGTTAGGGTTAGGATTGCACCTAGGGTTATGGTTATGTTGAGGGCTAGGGTTAGATAGACGGTTAGGGTTAGGATTGGACCTAGCGTTAGTGTTATGTTGAGGGCTAGGGTTAGAGAGACGGTTAGTGCTAGGATTGGACCTAGGGTTAGGGTTAGGTTGAGGGCTAAGGTTAGAGAGACGGTTAGGATGAGGATTGGACCTAGGGTTATGGTTAGGTTGAGGGCTAGTGTTAGAGAGACGGTTAGGGTTGGATTGAACCTAGGGTTAGGGTTATGTTGAGGGCTAGGTTTAGAGAGATGGTTACGGTTAGGATTGGACCTAGGGTTAGGGTTATAATGAGGGCTAGGGTTAGACAGACGGTTAGGGTTAGGATTGGACCTAGGGTTAGGGTTATGTTGAGGGCTAGGGTTAGAGAGACAGTTAGGGTGAGGATTGGACCTAGGGTTAGGGTTATGTTGAGGCCTGGTGTTAGAGAATCGGTTAGGGTGAGGATTGGACCTGGGGTTAGGGTTATGTTGAGGGCTAGGGTTAGAGAGACGGTTAGGGTGAGGATTGGACCAAGGGTTAGGGTTCTGTTGAGGGCTAGGGTCAGAGAGACGATTAGGGTTAGGATTGGAACTAGGGTTAGGGTTCTGTTGAGGGCTAGGGTCAGAGAGACGATTAGAGTTAGGACTGGACTTGGGTTAGGGTTATGTTGAGGACCAGGGTTAGAGAGACGGTTAGGATTAGGATTGGACATAGGGTTAGCGTTATGTTGAGGGCTAGGGTTAGAGAGACGGTTAGGGTGAAGATTGGACCTAGGGTTATGGTTAGGTTGAGGGCTAGGGTTAGAGAGACGGTTAGGGTTAGGATTGGACCTAGGGATAGGGTTATTTTGAGGGCTAGGATTAGAGAGACGGTTAGGGTTAGGATTGGACCTAGGGATAGGGTCATTTTGAGGGCTAGGATTAGAGAGACGGTTAGGGTTAGGATTGGACCTAGGATTAGGGTTATGTTGAGGGCTAGGGTCAGAGAGACAGTTAGGGTTAGGATTGGACCTTGGGTTATGGTTCTGTTGAGGGCTAGGGTTAGAGAGACGGTTAGGGTTAGGATTGGACCTAGGTTTAGGGTTCTGTTGAGGGCTAGGGTCAGAGAGACGATTAGAGTTAGGATTGGACCTAGGGTTTGGGTTATGTTGAGGGCTAGGGTTAGAGAGACGGTTAGGATTAGGATCGGACCTAGGGTTAGGGTTATGTTGAGGTCTAGGGTTAGAGAGACGGTTAGGGCTAGGATTGGACCTAGGGTTAGGATTATGTTGAGGGCTAGGGTTAGAGAGACGGTTAGGGTGAGGATTGGACCTAGGGTTAGGGTTATATTGAGGGCTAGGTTTAGAGAGAGGGTTAGGGTTAGAATTGGAACTAGGGTTAGGGTTATGTTGAGGGCTAGCGTCAGAGAGACGGTTAGGGTTAGGATAGGTCCTAGGGTTAGGGTTATGTTGAGGGCTAGGGTTAGAGAGACTGTTAGGGTTAGGATTGGACATAGGGTTAGGTTTATGTTGAGTGCTAGGGTTAGAGAGACCGTTAGGGTTACGATTGGACCTAGGGTTAGGTTTATGTTGAGGGCTAGGTTTAGAGAAATGGTTAGGGTTAAGATTGGACCTAGGGTTAATGTTACGTTGAGGGCCAGGGTTAGAGAGACGGTTAGGGTTAGGATTGGACCTAGGGTTAGGGTTATGTTGAGGGCTAGGGTTAGAGAGACGGTTAGGGTTAGGATTGGACCTACGGTTAGGGTTACGTTGAGGGCTAGGGTTAGAGAGACGGTTAGGGTTACCATTGGACCTAGGCTTAGGATTATGTTGAGAACTGGGTTTAGAGAGACTGTTAGGGTTAAGATTGGACCTAGGGTTAGGGTTACATTGAGGGCTAGGGTTAGAAAGACGGTTAGGGTTAGGATTGGACCTAGGGTTAGGGTTATGTTTAGGACCAGGGTTAGAGAGACGGTTAGGATTAGGATTGGACCTAGGGTTAGGGTTATGTTGAGGGCTAGGGTTAGAGAAACGGTTAGGGTGAAGATTGGACCTAGGGTTATGGTTAGGTTGAGGGCTAGGGTTAGAGAGACGGTTAGGGTTATTATTGGACCTAGGGTTAGGGTTATGTTGAGGGCTAGGGTTAGAGAGATGGTTAGGGTAGGATGGGACCTAGCGTTAGGTTTATGTTGAGGGCTAGGGTTAGAGAGATGGTTAGGGATAGGATTGGACCTAGGCTTAGGTTTATATTGAGGGCTAGAGTTAGAGAGACGGTTAGGGTTAGGATTGGACCTAGGGTTAGGGTTATGTTGAGGGCTAGGGTTAGACAGACGGTTAGGGTTAGGATTGGACCTACGGTTAGGGTTACGTTGAGGGCTAGGGTTAGAGAGACGGTTAGGGTTACCATTGGACCTAGGCTTAGGATTATGTTGAGAACTAGGTGTAGAGAGACGGTTAGGGTTAAGATTGGACCTAGGGTTAGGGTTACGTTGAGGGCTAGGGTTAGAGAGACGGTTAGTGCTGGGATTGGACCTAGGGTTAGGGTTAGGATGAGGGCTAGGGTTAGAGAGACGGTTAGGGTTAGGATTGCACCTAGGGTTATGGTTATGTTGAGGGCTAGGGTTAGCGAGATGGTTAGGGTTAGGATTCGACCTAGGGTTAGGGTTATGTTGAGGGCTAGGGTTAGAGAGACGGTTAGGGTTACGATTGGACCTAGGGTTAGGGTTTTGTTGAGGGCTAGGGTTAGAGGGACGGTTAGGGTTACGATTGGACCTAGGGTTAGGGTTATGTTGAGGGCTAGGGTTAGAGAGACGGTCAGGGTTATGATTGGACCTAGGGTTAGGGTTATGTTGAGGGCTATGGTTAGAGAGACAGTCAGGGTTACGATTGGACCTAGGGTTAAGTTTATGTTGAGGGCTAGGGTTAGAGAGACGGTTCGGGTTAGGATTGTTCCTAGGGTTAGGGTTAGGTTGAGGGCTAGGGTTAGAGAGACGGTTCGGGTTAGGATTGGACCTAGGGTTAGGGTTATGTTGAGGGCTAGGGTTAGGTAGACAATTAGGGTTATGTTTGGACCTAGGGTTAGGGATATGATGAGGGCTACGGTTAGAGAGTCGATTAAGGTTAGGTTTGGACCTAGGGTTAGGGTTATGTTGAGGGCTAGGGTTAGGTAGACAATTGGGGTTAGTATTGGACCTAGGGTTAAGGTTATGTTAAGGGCTAGGGTATGAGAGACGATTCGGGTTAGGATTGACCCTAGGGTTAGGGTTATGTTGAGGGCTAGGTTTAGAGAGAATGTTCGGGTTAGGATTGGATCTAGGGTTAGGGTTATATTGAGGGCTAGGTTTAGAGAGACGGATCGATTTAGGATTGGACCTAGGGTTAGGGTTATATAGAAGGCTAGGGTTAGGTGGACGATTAGGTTTAGGATTGGACATAGGGTTATGGTTATGTTGAGGTCTAGGGTTTGGTGGACGATTAGGTTTAGGATTTGAGCTAGGGTTAAGGTTATGTTGAGGGCTAGGGTTAGGTAGATCATTAGGGTTAGTATTGGATGTAGGGTTAAGTTTATGTTGAGGGCCAGCGTTAGACAGTCGGTTCAGGTTAGGATTGGAGCTAGGGTTAGGGTTACGTTGAGTGCTAGGGTTAGAGAGACGGTTCGGTTTAGGATTGGACCTAGGGTTAGGCTTATATTTAGGGCTAGGGATAGATAGACGATTAGCGTTAGGATTGTACCTAGGGTTAGGGTTATGTTGAGTGCTAGGTTTAGAGAGACGATTTGGGTTAGGATTGGACCTCTGGTTAGGGTTATGATGAAAGCTAGGGTCAGGTAGACGATTTGGGTTAGGATTGGACCTATGGTTAGGGTTGTGTTGAGGGCTAGGGTTAGAGAGACGGTTCGGGCTAGGATTGGACCTAGGGTTAGGGTTAGGTTGAGGGCTAGGGTTAGAGAGATGGTTTGGGTTAGGATTGGACCTAGGGTTAGGTTTAGGTTGAGGGCTAGGTTTAGAGAGACGGTTCGGGTTAGGATTGTACCTAGGGTTAAGGTTATGTTGAGGGCTAGGTTTACAGAGACGATTAGGGTTAGGATTGGACCTAGGGTTAGGGTTATGTTGAAGGCTAGGTTTGGGTAGATGATTAGTGTTAGGATTGGACCTAGGGTTAGGGTTGTGTTGAGGGCTAGGATTAGAGAGACTTTTAGGGTTAGGATTGGAGCTAGGGTTAGGGATATGGTGAGGGCTAGGGTTAGTTAGACGATTAGGGTTAGGATTAGACTTAGGGTTTGTGTTATGTTGAGGGCTAGGGTTAGAGAGACGATTAGGGTTAGGATTGGACCTAGGGTTAGGGTTATGTTGAGGGCTAGGGTTAGAGCGACGATTAGGTTTGGGATTGTACCTGGGTTAGGTGTATGTTGAGGGCTAGGGTTAGAGAGACGATTAGGGTTAGGATTGGAGCTAGCGATAGGGTTATGTTGAGGGCTAGGGTTAGGAAGACGATTAGGGTTAGGATTGGACTTAGGGTTAGGGTTATGTTGAGGGCTAGGGTTAGAGAGACAATTAGGTTTAGGATTGTACCTGAGTTACGGTTATATTGAGGGCTAGGGTTAGAGAGACGGTTCGGGTTAGGATTAGACCTAGGGTTATGGTTATGTTGAGGGCTAGGGTTAGATAGACGTATAGGGTTAGGATTGCACCTAGGGTTAGGTTTATGTTGAGGGCTAGGTTTAGAGAGACAGTTCGGGTTAGGATTGGACCTAGGGTTAGGGTTAGGTTGAGGGTAGGGTTAGAGAGACGGTTCGGGTTAGGATTGGACCTAGGCTTAGGGTTATGTTGAGCGCTAGGGTTTGAGAGACGATGAGGGTTAGATTTGGACTAGGGTTAGGGTTATGTTGAGGGCTAGGGTTAGGTAGACGATTAGGGTTAGGATTGGACCTAGGGTTAGGGTTATGATGAGGGCTATGGTTAAAGAGTCTATGAAGGTTAGGTTTGGACCTAGGGTTAGGGTTACGTTGAGGACTAGGGTTAGGTAGACAATTAGGGTTAGTTTTGGATATTGGGTTAGGGTTATGTTAAGGGCTAGGGTTAGAGAGACGATTCGGGTTAGGATTGAACCTAGGGTTAGGGTTATGTTGAGGGCTAGGTTTAGAGAGAGGGTTCGGGTTAGGATTGGTTATAGGGTTTGGGTTAAATTGAGGGCTAGGTTTAGAGAAACGGATCGATTTAGGATTGGACCTAGGGTTAGGGTTATATTGAGGGCTAGGGTTAGGTGGATGATTAGGATTAGGATTGGACTTAGGGTTATGGTTATGTTGAGGGCTATTGTTAGAGAGAAGTTTCGGGTTAGGACTGGACCTAGGTTTAGGGTTGTGTTGAGGGCTAGTGTTAGAAAGACTATTAGGGTTTGGATTGGACCTAGGGTTAGGGTTATGTTGAGGGGTAGGGTTAGGTAGACTCTTTGAGATAGGATTGGACCTAGGGTTAGGGTTATTTTGAGGGATAGGGTTAGAGAGACGATACGGTTATTATTGGACCTAGGGTTAGGGTTATGTTTAGGGCTAGGGTTAGATACACTATTAGGGTTAGGACTGGACCTAGGGTTAGGGTTATGTTGAGGGCTAGGGTTAGGTAGATGATTAGGCTTGATATTGGACCTAGGGTTAGGGTTATGTTGAGGGCTATGGTTACGTAGACGATTAGGGTTAATATTGGACCTAGGGTTAGGGTTATGTTGAGGGCTAGGGTTAGGTAGACGATTAGGATTAATATTGGAACTAGGGTTAGGGTTATGATGCGGGTTAGGTTTAGAGAGACGGCTCGGGGTAGGATTTGACCTAGGGTTAGGGTTATCTTTAGGGCTAGGGTTAAATAGACGATTAGGGTTAGGATTGGACCTAGGGTTAGGGTAATGTTGATGGCTAGAGTTACAGAGACGATTAGGGTTAGGATTGGAGTTAGGTTTAGGGTTATGTTGAAGGCTAGGTGTAGGTAGACAATTAGGGTTAGGATTGGAGCTAGGGTTAGTGTTATGTTGAGGGGTAGGGTTAGTTAGACGATTAGGGTTAGGAATGGACGTAGGGTTAAGTTTATGTTGAGGGCTAGGGTTACACAGATGGTTCACGTTAGGATTGGAGCTAGGGTTAGGGTTATGTTGAGGGCTAGGGTTAGAGAGACAGTTCGGGTTAGGATTGGAGCTAGGGTTAGGGTTATGTTTAGGGCTAGGGTTAGATAGACGATTAGTGTTAGGATTGTACCTAGGGTTAGTTTTATGTTGAGGTATAGGGTTAGAGAGATGATTCGGGTTAGTATTGGACCTAGGGTTAGGGTTATGTTGAGTGCTAGGGTTAGAGAGACAGTTTTGTTTAGGATGGGACCTAGGGTTAGGGTTATGTTGAGGGCTAGGGTTAGAGAGACGGTTCGGGTTAGGATTGGACCTAGGGTTAAGGATATGTTCAGGGCTAGGATTAGAGACGATTATGGTTAGGATTTGAGCTAGGGTTAGGGTTATGTTGAGGGCTAGGTTTAGGTGGAAGATTAGGGTTAGGATTGGTCCTAGGGTTAGGGTTATGGTGAGGGATAGGGTTAGATAGACGATTAGGGTTAGGATTGGAGCTAGGGTTGGGGTTATGTTGAGGGCTTCGTTTAGAGAGACGATTAGGGTTAGGATTGGACCTAGGGTTAGGGTTATGTTGAGGGCTAGGGTTAGAGAGACGGTTCGGTTTTAGATTTGACCTAGGGTTAGGGTTTTGTTTAGGGCTAGGGTGAAATAGACGATTAGCGTTAGGATTGGACCTAGGGTTAGTGTTATGATGAGGGCTAGGTTTAGAGAGACGGCTCGGGTTAGCATTTGACCTAGGGTTAGGGTTTTGTTTAGGGCTAGGTTTAAATAGAAGATTAGGGTTAGGATTGGACCTAGGGTTAGGGTAATGTTGATGGCTAGGTTTACAGAGACGATTAGGGTTAGGATTGGAGCTTGGTTTCGGGTTATGTTGAGGGCTAGGTGTAGGGAGACGATTAGGGTTAGGATTGGAGCTAGGGTTAGTTTTATGTTGAGGGCTAGGGTTAGGTAGAAGATTAGGGTTAGGATTGGATGTAGGGTTAAGTTTATGTTGAGGGTTAGGTTTCGACAGATGGTTCAGGTTAGGATTGGAGCTAGGGTTAGGGTTATGTTGAGGACTAGGTTTAGAGAGACGGTTCGGGTTAAGATTGGAGCTAGGGTTAGGGTTATGTTGAGGGCTAGGGTTAGAGAGACGGTTAGGGTTAGGATTGGATCTAGGGTTAGGGTTATGTTGAGGGCTAGGGTTAGAGAGACGGTTAGGGTTAGGATTGGACCTAGGGTTAGGGTTATGTTGAGGGCTAAAGTTAGAGAGACGGTTAGGGTTAGGATTGGACCTAGGGTTAGGGTTTTGTTGAGGGCTAGTGTTAGAGAGACGGTTAGGGTTAGGATTGGATCTAGGGTTAGGGTTATGCTGAGGGCTAGGGTTAGAGACACGGTTAGGGTTAGGATTTGACCTAGGGTTAGGTTTATGCTGAGGGCTAGGTTTATAGAGACGGTTAGGGTTAGGATTGGACCTAGGGTTAGGGTTTGGTTGAGGGCTAGGTTTAGAGAGACGGTTAGGGTTATGCTGAGAGCTAGGGTTAGAGACAGGGTTAGGGTTAGGATTGGATCTAGGGTTAGGGTTATGCTGAGGGCTAGGGTTAGAGACAGGGTTAGGGTTAGGATTGGACCTAGGGTTAGGGTTATGTTGAGGGCTAGGGTTAGAGAGATGGTTAGGGTTAGGATTGGACCTAGGGTTAGGGTTAGGTTGAGGGCTAGGTTTAGAGAGATGGTTAGCTTTAGGATTGGACCTAGGGTTAGGGTTATGTTGAGGGCCAGGATTAGAGAGACGGTTAGGGTTAGGATTGGACCTAGGGTTAGGGTTATGTTGAGGGCTAGGTTTAGAGAGACGGTTAGGGTTAGGATTGGACGTAGGGTTGGGGTTATATTGAGGGCTAGGTTTAGAGAGACGGTTATGGTTAGGATTGGACCTAGGGTTAGGGTTATGTTGAGGGCTAGGGTTAGAGACACGGTTTGGGTTAGGATTGGACCTAGGGTTAGGGTTATACTGAGGGCTAGGGTTAGAGAGAGGTTATGGTTAGGATTGCACCTAGGGTTAGGGTTTTGTTGAGGGCTAGGGTTAGAGAGACGGTTAGGGTGAGGATTGGACCTAGGGTTAGGGTTTTGTTGAGGGCTAAGGTTAGAGAGGCCGTTAGGGTTAGGATTGGACCTAGGGTTAGGGTTATGTTGAGGGCTAGGGTTAGAAAGACAGTTATGGTTAGGATTGGACCTAGGGTTAGGGTTATGTAAGGGCTAAAGTTAGAGGGACGGTTAGGTTTAGGATTGGACCTAGGGTTAGGGTTATGTTGAGGGCTAGGGTTAGAGAGACGGTTAGGGTGAGGATTGGACCTAGGGTTAGGGTTATGTTGAGGGCTAGGGTTAGAGAGACGGTTAGGGTTAGGATTGGACCAAGGGTTAGTGTTATGTTGAGGGCTAGGGTTAGAGGGTCGGTGAGGGTTAGGATTGGACCTAGGGTTAGGGTTATGTTCAGGGCTAGTGTTAGAAAGACGGTTAGGGTTAGGATTAGCCCTACGGTTAGGGTTATGTTGAGGGCTAGGGTTAGAGAGACGGTCAGAGTTAGGATTGGACCTAGGGTTAGGGTTATGTTGAGGGCTCGGGTTAGAGAGACATTTATGGTTAGGATTGTACCTAGGGTTCGGGTTATGTTGAGGGCTAGGGATAGAGAGACGGTTAGGGTTAGAATTGGACCTAGGGTTAGGGTTATGTTGAGGGCTAGGGTTAGAGAGATGGTTAGGGTTAGGATTCGACCTAGGGTTAGGGTTATGTTGAGGGCTAGGGTTAGAGAGACGGTTAGGGTTAGGATTGGAACTAGGGTTAGGGTTATGTTGAGGGCTAGGGTTAGAGAGGCGGTTACGGTTAGGATTGAACCTAGGGTTAGGGTTATGTTGAGGGCTAGGGTTAGAGAGACGGTTAGGATTAGGATTGGACCTAGGGTTAGGGTTATGTTGAGGGCTAGGGTTAGAGAGGCGGTTAGGGTTAGGATTGGATCTAGGGTTAGAGTTATGTTGAGGGCTATGGTTAGAGAGACGGTTAGGGTTAGGATTGGATCTAGGGTTAGGGTTATGTTGAGGGCTAAAGTTAGAGAGACGGTTAGGTTTAGCATTGGACCTAGGGTTAAGGTTATGGTGAGGGCTAGGGTTAGAGAGACGGTTAGGGTGAGGATTGGACCTAGGGTTATCGTTATGTAGAGGGCTAGGGTTAGAGACACGGTTAGGGTTAGGATTGGACCTAGGGTTAGGGTCATGTTGAGGGCTAGTGTTAGAGGGACGGTGAGGGTTAGGATTGGACCTAGGGTTAGGGTCATGTTGAGGGCTAGTGTTAGAGAGACGGTTAGGGTTAGAATTGGACCTTGGGTTAGGGTTATGTTGAGGGCTAGGGTTAGAGAGACGGTCAGGGTTAGGATTGGACCTAGGGTTAGGGTTATGTTGAGGGATAGGGTTAGAGAGATGGTTAGGGTTAGGATTGGACCTATGGTTATGGTTAGGTTGAGGGCTAGGATTAAAGAGACGGTTAGTTTTAGGATTGGACCTAGGGTTAGGGTTATGTTGAGGGCAAGGTTAGAGAGACGGTTAGGGTTAGGATTGGACCTAGGGTTAGGGTTAGGTTGAGGGCTAGGGTTAGAGAGACGGTTAGGTTTAGGATTGGACCTAGGGTTAGGGTTATGTTGAGGGCTAGGGTTAGAGAGATGGTTAGGGTTAGAATTGGACCTAGGGTTAGGGTTAGGTTGAGGGCTAGGGTTAGAGAGACGTTTATGGTTAGGATTGGACCTAGGGTTCGGGTTATGTTGAGGGCTAGGGATAGAGAGACGGTTAGGGTTAGAATTGGACCGAGGGTTAGGGTTATGTTGAGGGCTAGGGTTAGAGAGACGGTTAGGGTTAGGATTGCACGTAGGGTTAGGGTTATGTTGAGGGCTAGGTTTAGAGAGATGGTTAGGGTTAGGATTCGACCTAGGGTTAGGGTTATGTTGAGGGCTAGGGATAGAGAGACGGTTAGGGATAGGATTGGAACTAGGGTTAGGGTTATGTTGAGGGCTAGGATTAGAGGGACGGTGAGGGTTAGGATTGTACCTAGGGTTAGGGTCATGTTGCGGGCTAGTGTTAGAGAGACGGTTAGGGTTAGAATTGGACCTTGGGTTAGGGTTATGTTGAGGGCTAGGGATAGAGAGACGGTCAGGGTTAGGATTGGGCCTAGGGTTAGGGTTATGTTGAGGGCTGGGTTAAAGAGACGTTTATGGTTAGGATTGGACCTAGGGTTAGGGTTATGTTGAGGGCTAGGTTTAGAGAGACGGTTAGGGTTAGAATTGGACCTAGGGTTAGGGTTATGTTGAGGGCTAGGGTTAGAGAGACGGTTAGGGTTAGGATTGCACCTAGGGTTAGGGTTATGTTGAGGGCTAGGGTTAGAGAGACGGTTAGGCTTAGGATTGGACCTAGGGTTAGGGTTCTGTTGAGGGCTAGGTTTAGAGAGACGGTCAGGGTTAGGATTGGACCTAGGGTTAGGGTTATGTTGAGGGCTCGGGTTAGAGAGAGGTTTATGGTTAGGATAGGACCTAGGGTTAGGTTTATGTTGAGGGCTAGGTTTAGAGAGACGGTTAGGGTTAGGATTGGACCTAGGGTTAGGGTTAGGTTGAGGGCTAGGGTTAGAGAGACGTTTATGGTTAGGATTGGACCTAGGGTTCGGGTTATGTTGAGGGCTAGGGATAGAGAGACGGTTAGGGTTAGAATTGGACCGAGGGTTAGGGTTATGTTGAGGGCTAGGGTTAGAGAGACGGTTAGGGTTAGGATTGCACGTAGGGTTAGGGTTATGTTGAGGGCTAGGTTTAGAGAGATGGTTAGGGTTAGGATTCGACCTAGGGTTAGGGTTATGTTGAGGGCTAGGGATAGAGAGACCGTTAGGGTTAGGATTGGAACTAGGGTTAGGGTTATGTTGAGGGCTAGGATTAGAGGGACGGTGAGGGTTAGGATTGTACCTAGGGTTAGGGTCATGTTGCGGGCTAGTGTTAGAGAGACGGTTAGGGTTAGAATTGGACCTTGGGTTAGGGTTATGTTGAGGGCTAGGGATAGAGAGACGGTCAGGGTTAGGATTGGGCCTAGGGTTAGGGTTATGTTGAGGGCTTGGGTTAAAGAGACGTTTATGGTTAGGATTGGACCTAGGGTTAGGGTTATGTTGAGGGCTAGGTTTAGAGAGACGGTTAGGGTTAGAATTGGACCTAGGGTTAGGGTTATGTTGAGGGCTAGGGTTAGAGAGACGGTTAGGGTTAGGATTGCACCTAGGGTTAGGGTTATGTTGAGGGCTAGGGTTAGAGAGACGGTTAGGCTTAGGATTGGACCTAGGGTTAGGGTTCTGTTGAGGGCTAGGTTTAGAGAGACGGTCAGGGTTAGGATTGGACCTAGGGTTAGGGTTATGTTGAGGGCTCGGGTTAGAGAGAGGTTTATGGTTAGGATAGGACCTAGGGTTAGGTTTATGTTGAGGGCTAGGTTTAGAGAGACGGTTAGGGTTAGGATTGGACCTAGGGTTAGGGTTAGGTTGAGGGCTAGGATTAGAGAGACGGTTAGGTTTAGGATTGGACCTAGGGTTAGGGTTATGTTGAGGGCTAGGGTTAGAGAGATGGTTAGGGTTAGGATTGGACCTAGGGTTAGGGTTAGGTTGAGGGCTAGGGTTAGAGAGACGTTTATGGTTTGGATTGGACCTAGGGTTCGGGTTATGTTGAGGGCTAGGGATAGAGAGACGGTTAGGGTTAGAATTGGACCGAGGGTTAGGGTTATGTTGAGGGCTAGGGTTAGAGAGACGGTTAGGGTTAGGATTGCACCTAGGGTTAGGGTTATGTTGAGGGCTATGGTTAGAGAGACGGTTAGGGTTAGGATTGCACCTAGGGTTAGGGTTATGTTGAGGGCTAGGGTTAGAGAGACGGTTAGGGTTAGGATTGGACCTAGGGTTAGGGTTATGTTGAGGGATAGGGTTAGAGAGACGGTTAGGGTTAGGATTGGACCTAGGGTTAGGGTTATGTTGAGGGCTAGAGTTAGAGAGACGGTTACGGTTAGGATTGGACCTAGGGTTAGGGGTCTGTTGAGGGCTAGGTTTAGAGAGACGGTCAGGGTTAGGATTGGACCTAGGGTTAGGGTTATGTTGAGGGCTCGGGTTAGAGAGAGGTTTATGGTTAGGATAGGACCTAGGGTTAGGTTTATGTTGAGGGCTAGGTTTAGAGAGACGGTTAGGGTTAGGATTGGACCTAGGGTTAGGGTTAGGTTGAGGGCTAGGGATAGAGAGACGGTTAGGTTTAGGATTGGACCTAGGGTTAGGGTTATGTTGAGGGCTAGGGTTAGAGAGATGGTTACGGTTAGGATTGGACCTAGGGTTAGGGTTAGGTTGAGGGCTAGGGTTAGAGAGACGTTTATGGTTTGGATTGTACCTAGGGTTCGGGTTATGTTGAGGGCTATGGATAGAGAGACGGTTAGGGTTAGAATTGGACCGAGGGTTAGGGTTATGTTGAGGGCTAGGGTTAGAGAGACGGTTAGGGTTAGGATTGCACCTAGGGTTAGGGTTATGTTGAGGGCTAGGGTTAGAGAGACGGTTAGGGTTAGGATTGGACCTAGGGTTAGGGTTATGTTGAGGGCTAGGGTTAGAGAAACGGTTAGGGTTAGGATTGGACCTAGGGTTAGGGTTATGTTGAGGGCTAGATTTAGAGAGACGGTTACGGTTAGGATTGGACCTAGGGTTAGGGTTCTGTTGAGGGCTAGGTTTAGAGAGACGGTCAGGGTTAGGATTGGACCTAGGGTTAGGGTTATGTTGAGGGCTCGGGTTAGAGAGACGTTTATGGTTAGGATTGGACCTAGGGTTAGGGTTATGTTGAGGGCTAGGTTTAGAGAGACGGTTAGGGTTAGAATTGGACCTAGGGTTAGGGTTATGTTGAGGGATAGGGTTAGAGAGACGGTTACGGTTAGGATTGCACCTAGGGTTAGGGTTATGTTGAGGGCTAGGGTTAGAGAGACGGTTAGGCTTAGGATTGGACCTAGGGTTAGGGTTCTGTTGAGGGCTAGGTTTAGAGAGACGGTCAGGGTTAGGATTGGACCTAGGGTTAGGGTTATGTTGAGGGCTCGGGTTAGAGAGAGGTTTATGGTTAGGATAGGACCTAGGGTTAGGTTTATGTTGAGGGCTAGGTTTAGAGAGACGGTTAGGGTTAGGATTGGACCTAGGGTTAGGGTTATGTTGAGGGCTAGGTTTAGAGAGATGGTTAGGGTTAGGATTCGACCTAGGGTTAGGGTTATGTTGAGGGCTAGGGATAGAGAGACGGTTAGGGTTAGGATTGGACCTAGGGTTAGGGTTAGGTTGAGGGCTAGGGTTAGAGAGACGTTTATGGTTAGGATTGGACCTAGGGTTCGGGTTATGTTGAGGGCTAGGGATAGAGAGACGGTTAGGGTTAGAATTGGACCGAGGGTTAGGGTTATGTTGAGGGCTAGGGTTAGAGAGACGGTTAGGGTTAGGATTGCACGTAGGGTTAGGGTTATGTTGAGGGCTAGGTTTAGAGAGATGGTTAGGGTTAGGATTCGACCTAGGGTTAGGGTTATGTTGAGGGCTAGGGATAGAGAGACCGTTAGGGTTAGGATTGGAACTAGGGTTAGGGTTATGTTGAAGGCTAGGATTAGAGGGACGGTGAGGGTTAGGATTGTACCTAGGGTTAGGGTCATGTTGCGGACTAGTGTTAGAGAGACGGTTAGGGTGAGGATTGGACCTAGGGTTAGGGTTATGTAAGGGCTAAAGTTAGAGGGACGGTTAGGTTTAGGATTGGACCTAGGGTTAGGGTTATGTTGAGGGCTAGGGTTAGAGAGACGGTTAGGGTGAGGATTGGACCTAGGGTTAGGGTTATGTTGAGGGCTAGGGTTAGAGAGACGGTTAGGGTTAGGATTGGACCAAGGGTTAGTGTTATGTTGAGGGCTAGGGTTAGAGGGTCGGTGAGGGTTAGGATTGGACCTAGGGTTAGGGTTATGTTCAGGGCTAGTGTTAGAAAGACGGTTAGGGTTAGGATTAGCCCTACGGTTAGGGTTATGTTGAGGGCTAGGGTTAGAGAGACGGTCAGAGTTAGGATTGGACCTAGGGTTAGGGTTATGTTGAGGGCTCGGGTTAGAGAGACATTTATGGTTAGGATTGTACCTAGGGTTCGGGTTATGTTGAGGGCTAGGGATAGAGAGACGGTTAGGGTTAGAATTGGACCTAGGGTTAGGGTTATGTTGAGGGCTAGGGTTAGAGAGATGGTTAGGGTTAGGATTCGACCTAGGGTTAGGGTTATGTTGAGGGCTAGGGTTAGAGAGACGGTTAGGGTTAGGATTGGAACTAGGGTTAGGGTTATGTTGAGGGCTAGGGTTAGAGAGGCGGTTACGGTTAGGATTGAACCTAGGGTTAGGGTTATGTTGAGGGCTAGGGTTAGAGAGACGGTTAGGATTAGGATTGGACCTAGGGTTAGGGTTATGTTGAGGGCTAGGGTTAGAGAGGCGGTTAGGGTTAGGATTGGATCTAGGGTTAGAGTTATGTTGAGGGCTATGGTTAGAGAGACGGTTAGGGTTAGGATTGGATCTAGGGTTAGGGTTATGTTGAGGGCTAAAGTTAGAGAGACGGTTAGGTTTAGCATTGGACCTAGGGTTAAGGTTATGGTGAGGGCTAGGGTTAGAGAGACGGTTAGGGTGAGGATTGGACCTAGGGTTATCGTTATGTAGAGGGCTAGGGTTAGAGACACGGTTAGGGTTAGGATTGGACCTAGGGTTAGGGTTATGTTGAGGGCTAGTGTTAGAGGGACGGTGAGGGTTAGGATTGGACCTAGGGTTAGGGTCATGTTGAGGGCTAGTGTTAGAGAGACGGTTAGGGTTAGAATTGGACCTTGGGTTAGGGTTATGTTGAGGGCTAGGGTTAGAGAGACGGTCAGGGTTAGGATTGGACCTAGGGTTAGGGTTATGTTGAGGGATAGGGTTAGAGAGATGGTTAGGGTTAGGATTGGACCTATGGTTATGGTTAGGTTGAGGGCTAGGATTAAAGAGACGGTTAGTTTTAGGATTGGACCTAGGGTTAGGGTTATGTTGAGGGCAAGGTTAGAGAGACGGTTAGGGTTAGGATTGGACCTAGGGTTAGGGTTAGGTTGAGGGCTAGGGTTAGAGAGACGGTTAGGTTTAGGATTGGACCTAGGGTTAGGGTTATGTTGAGGGCTAGGGTTAGAGAGATGGTTAGGGTTAGAATTGGACCTAGGGTTAGGGTTAGGTTGAGGGCTAGGGTTAGAGAGACGTTTATGGTTAGGATTGGACCTAGGGTTCGGGTTATGTTGAGGGCTAGGGATAGAGAGACGGTTAGGGTTAGAATTGGACCGAGGGTTAGGGTTATGTTGAGGGCTAGGGTTAGAGAGACGGTTAGGGTTAGGATTGCACGTAGGGTTAGGGTTATGTTGAGGGCTAGGTTTAGAGAGATGGTTAGGGTTAGGATTCGACCTAGGGTTAGGGTTATGTTGAGGGCTAGGGATAGAGAGACGGTTAGGGATAGGATTGGAACTAGGGTTAGGGTTATGTTGAGGGCTAGGATTAGAGGGACGGTGAGGGTTAGGATTGTACCTAGGGTTAGGGTCATGTTGCGGGCTAGTGTTAGAGAGACGGTTAGGGTTAGAATTGGACCTTGGGTTAGGGTTATGTTGAGGGCTAGGGATAGAGAGACGGTCAGGGTAAGGATTGGGCCTAGGGTTAGGGTTATGTTGAGGGCTTGGGTTAAAGAGACGTTTATGGTTAGGATTGGACCTAGGGTTAGGGTTATGTTGAGGGCTAGGTTTAGAGAGACGGTTAGGGTTAGAATTGGACCTAGGGTTAGGGTTATGTTGAGGGCTAGGGTTAGAGAGACGGTTAGGGTTAGGATTGCACCTAGGGTTAGGGTTATGTTGAGGGCTAGGGTTAGAGAGACGGTTAGGCTTAGGATTGGACCTAGGGTTAGGGTTCTGTTGAGGGCTAGGTTTAGAGAGACGGTCAGGGTTAGGATTGGACCTAGGGTTAGGGTTATGTTGAGGGCTCGGGTTAGAGAGAGGTTTATGGTTAGGATAGGACCTAGGGTTAGGTTTATGTTGAGGGCTAGGTTTAGAGAGACGGTTAGGGTTAGGATTGGACCTAGGGTTAGGGTTAGGTTGAGGGCTAGGGTTAGAGAGACGTTTATGGTTAGGATTGGACCTAGGGTTCGGGTTATGTTGAGGGCTAGGGATAGAGAGACGGTTAGGGTTAGAATTGGACCGAGGGTTAGGGTTATGTTGAGGGCTAGGGTTAGAGAGACGGTTAGGGTTAGGATTGCACGTAGGGTTAGGGTTATGTTGAGGGCTAGGTTTAGAGAGATGGTTAGGGTTAGGATTCGACCTAGGGTTAGGGTTATGTTGAGGGCTAGGGATAGAGAGACCGTTAGGGTTAGGATTGGAACTAGGGTTAGGGTTATGTTGAGGGCTAGGATTAGAGGGACGGTGAGGGTTAGGATTGTACCTAGGGTTAGGGTCATGTTGCGGGCTAGTGTTAGAGAGACGGTTAGGGTTAGAATTGGACCTTGGGTTAGGGTTATGTTGAGGGCTAGGGATAGAGAGACGGTCAGGGTTAGGATTGGGCCTAGGGTTAGGGTTATGTTGAGGGCTTGGGTTAAAGAGACGTTTATGGTTAGGATTGGACCTAGGGTTAGGGTTATGTTGAGGGCTAGGTTTAGAGAGACGGTTAGGGTTAGAATTGGACCTAGGGTTAGGGTTATGTTGAGGGCTAGGGTTAGAGAGACGGTTAGGGTTAGGATTGCACCTAGGGTTAGGGTTATGTTGAGGGCTAGGGTTAGAGAGACGGTTAGGCTTAGGATTGGACCTAGGGTTAGGGTTCTGTTGAGGGCTAGGTTTAGAGAGACGGTCAGGGTTAGGATTGGACCTAGGGTTAGGGTTATGTTGAGGGCTCGGGTTAGAGAGAGGTTTATGGTTAGGATAGGACCTAGGGTTAGGTTTATGTTGAGGGCTAGGTTTAGAGAGACGGTTAGGGTTAGGATTGGACCTAGGGTTAGGGTTAGGTTGAGGGCTAGGATTAGAGAGACGGTTAGGTTTAGGATTGGACCTAGGGTTAGGGTTATGTTGAGGGCTAGGGTTAGAGAGATGGTTAGGGTTAGGATTGGACCTAGGGTTAGGGTTAGGTTGAGGGCTAGGGTTAGAGAGACGTTTATGGTTTGGATTGGACCTAGGGTTCGGGTTATGTTGAGGGCTAGGGATAGAGAGACGGTTAGGGTTAGAATTGGACCGAGGGTTAGGGTTATGTTGAGGGCTAGGGTTAGAGAGACGGTTAGGGTTAGGATTGCACCTAGGGTTAGGGTTATGTTGAGGGCTATGGTTAGAGAGACGGTTAGGGTTAGGATTGCACCTAGGGTTAGGGTTATGTTGAGGGCTAGGGTTAGAGAGACGGTTAGGGTTAGGATTGGACCTAGGGTTAGGGTTATGTTGAGGGATAGGGTTAGAGAGACGGTTAGGGTTAGGATTGGACCTAGGGTTAGGGTTATGTTGAGGGCTAGAGTTAGAGAGACGGTTACGGTTAGGATTGGACCTAGGGTTAGGGGTCTGTTGAGGGCTAGGTTTAGAGAGACGGTCAGGGTTAGGATTGGACCTAGGGTTAGGGTTATGTTGAGGGCTCGGGTTAGAGAGAGGTTTATGGTTAGGATAGGACCTAGGGTTAGGTTTATGTTGAGGGCTAGGTTTAGAGAGACGGTTAGGGTTAGGATTGGACCTAGGGTTAGGGTTAGGTTGAGGGCTAGGGATAGAGAGACGGTTAGGTTTAGGATTGGACCTAGGGTTAGGGTTATGTTGAGGGCTAGGGTTAGAGAGATGGTTACGGTTAGGATTGGACCTAGGGTTAGGGTTAGGTTGAGGGCTAGGGTTAGAGAGACGTTTATGGTTTGGATTGGACCTAGGGTTCGGGTTATGTTGAGGGCTATGGATAGAGAGACGGTTAGGGTTAGAATTGGACCGAGGGTTAGGGTTATGTTGAGGGCTAGGGTTAGAGAGACGGTTAGGGTTAGGATTGCACCTAGGGTTAGGGTTATGTTGAGGGCTAGGGTTAGAGAGACGGTTAGGGTTAGGATTGGACCTAGGGTTAGGGTTATGTTGAGGGCTAGGGTTAGAGAAACGGTTAGGGTTAGGATTGGACCTAGGGTTAGGGTTATGTTGAGGGCTAGATTTAGAGAGACGGTTACGGTTAGGATTGGACCTAGGGTTAGGGTTCTGTTGAGGGCTAGGTTTAGAGAGACGGTCAGGGTTAGGATTGGACCTAGGGTTAGGGTTATGTTGAGGGCTCGGGTTAGAGAGACGTTTATGGTTAGGATTGGACCTAGGGTTAGGGTTATGTTGAGGGCTAGGTTTAGAGAGACGGTTAGGGTTAGAATTGGACCTAGGGTTAGGGTTATGTTGAGGGATAGGGTTAGAGAGACGGTTACGGTTAGGATTGCACCTAGGGTTAGGGTTATGTTGAGGGCTAGGGTTAGAGAGACGGTTAGGCTTAGGATTGGACCTAGGGTTAGGGTTCTGTTGAGGGCTAGGTTTAGAGAGACGGTCAGGGTTAGGATTGGACCTAGGGTTAGGGTTATGTTGAGGGCTCGGGTTAGAGAGAGGTTTATGGTTAGGATAGGACCTAGGGTTAGGTTTATGTTGAGGGCTAGGTTTAGAGAGACGGTTAGGGTTAGGATTGGACCTAGGGTTAGGGTTATGTTGAGGGCTAGGTTTAGAGAGATGGTTAGGGTTAGGATTCGACCTAGGGTTAGGGTTATGTTGAGGGCTAGGGATAGAGAGACGGTTAGGGTTAGGATTGGACCTAGGGTTAGGGTTAGGTTGAGGGCTAGGGTTAGAGAGACGTTTATGGTTAGGATTGGACCTAGGGTTCGGGTTATGTTGAGGGCTAGGGATAGAGAGACGGTTAGGGTTAGAATTGGACCGAGGGTTAGGGTTATGTTGAGGGCTAGGGTTAGAGAGACGGTTAGGGTTAGGATTGCACGTAGGGTTAGGGTTATGTTGAGGGCTAGGTTTAGAGAGATGGTTAGGGTTAGGATTCGACCTAGGGTTAGGGTTATGTTGAGGGCTAGGGATAGAGAGACCGTTAGGGTTAGGATTGGAACTAGGGTTAGGGTTATGTTGAGGGCTAGGATTAGAGGGACGGTGAGGGTTAGGATTGTACCTAGGGTTAGGGTCATGTTGCGGACTAGTGTTAGAGAGACGGTTAGGGTTAGAATTGGACCTTGGGTTAGGGTTATGTTGAGGGCTAGGGATAGAGAGACGGTCAGGGTTAGGATTGGGCCTAGGGTTAGGGTTATGTTGAGGGCTTGGGTTAAAGAGACGTTTATGGTTAGGATTGGACCTAGGGTTAGGGTTATGTTGAGGGCTAGGTTTAGAGAGACGGTTAGGGTTAGAATTGGACCTAGGGTTAGGGTTATGTTGAGGGCTAGGGTTAGAGAGACGGTTAGGGTTAGGATTGCACCTAGGGTTAGGGTTATGTTGAGGGCTAGGGTTAGAGAGACGGTTAGGCTTAGGATTGGACCTAGGGTTAGGGTTCTGTTGAGGGCTAGGTTTAGAGAGACGGTCAGGGTTAGGATTGGACCTAGGGTTAGGGTTATGTTGAGGGCTCGGGTTAGAGAGAGGTTTATGGTTAGGATAGGACCTAGGGTTAGGTTTATGTTGAGGGCTAGGTTTAGAGAGACGGTTAGGGTTAGGATTGGACCTAGGGTTAGGGTTAGGTTGAGGGCTAGGATTAGAGAGACGGTTAGGTTTAGGATTGGACCTAGGGTTAGGGTTATGTTGAGGGCTAGGGTTAGAGAGATGGTTAGGGTTAGGATTGGACCTAGGGTTAGGGTTAGGTTGAGGGCTAGGGTTAGAGAGACGTTTATGGTTTGGATTGGACCTAGGGTTCGGGTTATGTTGAGGGCTAGGGATAGAGAGACGGTTAGGGTTAGAATTGGACCGAGGGTTAGGGTTATGTTGAGGGCTAGGGTTAGAGAGACGGTTAGGGTTAGGATTGCACCTAGGGTTAGGGTTATGTTGAGGGCTATGGTTAGAGAGACGGTTAGGGTTAGGATTGCACCTAGGGTTAGGGTTATGTTGAGGGCTAGGGTTAGAGAGACGGTTAGGGTTAGGATTGGACCTAGGGTTAGGGTTATGTTGAGGGCTAGGGTTAGAGAGACGGTTAGGGTTAGGATTGGACCTAGGGTTAGGGTTATGTTGAGGGCTAGAGTTAGAGAGACGGTTACGGTTAGGATTGGACCTAGGGTTAGGGGTCTGTTGAGGGCTAGGTTTAGAGAGACGGTCAGGGTTAGGATTGGACCTAGGGTTAGGGTTATGTTGAGGGCTCGGGTTAGAGAGAGGTTTATGGTTAGGATAGGACCTAGGGTTAGGTTTATGTTGAGGGCTAGGTTTAGAGAGACGGTTAGGGTTAGGATTGGACCTAGGGTTAGGGTTAGGTTGAGGGCTAGGGTTAGAGAGACGGTTAGGTTTAGGATTGGACCTAGGGTTAGGGTTATGTTGAGGGCTAGGGTTAGAGAGATGGTTACGGTTAGGATTGGACCTAGGGTTAGGGTTAGGTTGAGGGCTAGGGTTAGAGAGACGTTTATGGTTTGGATTGGACCTAGGGTTCGGGTTATGTTGAGGGCTATGGATAGAGAGACGGTTAGGGTTAGAATTGGACCGAGGGTTAGGGTTATGTTGAGGGCTAGGGTTAGAGAGACGGTTAGGGTTAGGATTGCACCTAGGGTTAGGGTTATGTTGAGGGCTAGGGTTAGAGAGACGGTTAGGGTTAGGATTGGACCTAGGGTTAGGGTTATGTTGAGGGCTAGGGTTAGAGAAACGGTTAGGGTTAGGATTGGACCTAGGGTTAGGGTTATGTTGAGGGCTAGATTTAGAGAGACGGTTACGGTTAGGATTGGACCTAGGGTTAGGGTTCTGTTGAGGGCTAGGTTTAGAGAGACGGTCAGGGTTAGGATTGGACCTAGGGTTAGGGTTATGTTGAGGGCTCGGGTTAGAGAGACGTTTATGGTTAGGATTGGACCTAGGGTTAGGGTTATGTTGAGGGCTAGGTTTAGAGAGACGGTTAGGGTTAGAATTGGACCTAGGGTTAGGGTTATGTTGAGGGCTAGGGTTAGAGAGACGGTTACGGTTAGGATTGCACCTAGGGTTAGGGTTATGTTGAGGGCTAGGGTTAGAGAGACGGTTAGGCTTAGGATTGGACCTAGGGTTAGGGTTCTGTTGAGGGCTAGGTTTAGAGAGACGGTCAGGGTTAGGATTGGACCTAGGGTTAGGGTTATGTTGAGGGCTCGGGTTAGAGAGAGGTTTATGGTTAGGATAGGACCTAGGGTTAGGTTTATGTTGAGGGCTAGGTTTAGAGAGACGGTTAGGGTTAGGATTGGACCTAGGGTTAGGGTTATGTTGAGGGCTAGGTTTAGAGAGATGGTTAGGGTTAGGATTCGACCTAGGGTTAGGGTTATGTTGAGGGCTAGGGATAGAGAGACGGTTAGGGTTAGGATTGGAACTAGGGTTAGGGTTATGTTGAGGGCTAGGATTAGAGGGACGGTGAGGGTTAGGATTGTACCTAGGGTTAGGGTCATGTTGCGGGCTAGTGTTAGAGAGACGGTTAGGGTTAGAATTGGACCTTGGGTTAGGGTTATGTTGAGGGCTAGGGATAGAGAGACGGTCAGGGTTAGGATTGGGCCTAGGGTTAGGGTTATGTTGAGGGCTTGGGTTAAAGAGACGTTTATGGTTAGGATTGGACCTATGGTTAGGGTTATGTTGAGGGCTAGGTTTAGAGAGACGGTTAGGGTTAGAATTGGACCTAGGGTTAGGGTTATGTTGAGGGCTAGGGTTAGAGAGACGGTTAGGGTTAGGATTGCACCTAGGGTTTGGGTTATGTTGAGGGCTAGGGTTAGAGAGACGGTTAGGCTTAGGATTGGACCTAGGGTTAGGGTTCTGTTGAGGGCTAGGTTTAGAGAGACGGTCAGGGTTAGGATTGGACCTAGGGTTAGGGTTATGTTGAGGGCTCGGGTTAGAGAGAGGTTTATGGTTAGGATAGGACCTAGGGTTAGGTTTATGTTGAGGGCTAGGTTTAGAGAGACGGTTAGGGTTAGGATTGGACCTAGGGTTAGGGTTAGGTTGAGGGCTAGGGTTAGAGAGACGGTTAGGGTTAGGATTGCACCTAGGGTTTGGGTTATGTTGAGGGCTAGGGTTAGAGAGACGGTTAGGCTTAGGATTGGACCTAGGGTTAGGGTTCTGTTGAGGGCTAGGTTTAGAGAGACGGTCAGGGTTAGGATTGGACCTAGGGTTAGGGTTATGTTGAGGGCTCGGGTTAGAGAGAGGTTTATGGTTAGGATAGGACCTAGGGTTAGGTTTATGTTGAGGGCTAGGTTTAGAGAGACGGTTAGGGTTAGGATTGGACCTAGGGTTAGGGTTAGGTTGAGGGCTAGGGTTAGAGAGACGGTTAGGTTTAGGATTGGACCTAGGGTTAGGGTTATGTTGAGGGCTAGGGTTAGAGAGATGGTTAGGGTTAGGATTGGACCTAGGGTTAGGGTTAGGTTGAGGGCTAGGGTTAGAGAGACGTTTATGGTTTGGATTGGACCTAGGGTTCGGGTTATGTTGAGGGCTAGGGATAGAGAGACGGTTAGGGTTAGAATTGGTCCAAGGGTTAGGGTTATGTTGAGGGCTAGGGTTAGAGAGACGGTTAGGGTTAGGATTGGACCTAGGGTTAGGGTTATGTTGAGGGCTAGAGTTAGAGAGACGGTTACGGTTAGGATTGGACCTAGGGTTAGGGTCCTGTTGAGGGCTAGGTTTAGAGAGACGGTCAGGGTTAGAATTGGACCTAGGGTTAGGGTTATGTTGAGGGCTAGGGTTAGAGAGACAGTTAGGGTTAGGATTGCACCTAGGGTTAGGGTTATGTTGAGGGCTAGGGTTAGAGAGACGGTTAGGGTTAGGATTGGACCTTGGGTTAGGGTTATGTTGAGGTCTAGGGTTAGAGAGACGGTCAGGGTTAGGACTGGGCCTAGGGTTAGGGTTATGTTGAGGGCTTGGGTTAGAGAGACGTTTATGGTTAGGATTGGACCTAGGGTTAGGGTTATGTTGAGGGCTAGGTTTAGAGAGACGGTTAGTTTTAGAATTGGACCTAGGGTTAGGGTTATGTTGAGGGCTAGGGTTAGAGAGACGGTTACGGTTAGGATTGGACCTAGGGTTAGGGTCCTGTTGAGGGCTAGGTTTAGAGAGACGGTCAGGGTTAGAATTGGACCTAGGGTTACGGGTATGTTGAGGGCTAGGGTTAGAGAGACGGTTAGGGTTAGGATTGCACCTAGGGTTAGGGTTATGTTGAGGGCTAGGGTTAGAGAGACGGTTAGGGTTAGGATTGGACCTAGGGTTAGGGTTATGTTGAGGGCTAGGGTTAGAGAGACGGTTAGGGTTAGGATTGGACCTAGGGTTAGGGTTATGTTGAGGGCTAGGGTTAGAGAGACGGTTAGGGTTAGGATTGGACCTAGGGTTAGGTTTATGCTGAGGGCTAGGGTTAGAGACACGGTTAGGGTTAGAATTGGACCTAGGGTTAGGGGTATGTTGAGGGCTAGGGTTAGAGAGACGGTTAGGGTTAGGGTTGCACCTAGGGTTAGGGTTATGTTGAGGGCTAGGATTAGAGAGACGGTTAGGGTTAGGATTGGACCTAGGGTTAGGGTTATGTTGAGGGCTAGGTTTAGACAGACGGTTAGGGTTAGGATTGGACCTAGGGTTAGGGTTATGGTGAGGGCTAGGGTTAGGGAGACGGTTAGGGTTAGGATTGGACCTAGGGTTAGGGTTAGTTTGAGGGCTAGGGTTAGAGAGACGGTTAGGGTTAGGATTGGACCTATGGTTAGCGTTATGCTGAGGGCTAGGTTTAGAGAGACGGTTAGGTTTAGGATTGGACCTAGGGTTAGGGTTATGTTGAGGGCTAGGGTTAGAGAGACGGTTAGGGTTAGGATTGCACCTTGGGTTAGGGTTATGTTGAGGGCTAGGGTTAGAGAGACGGTTAGGGTTAGGATTCGAACTAGGGTTAGGGTTATGTTTAGGGCTAGGGTTAGAGAGACGGTCAGGGTTAGAATTGGACCTAGGGTTAGGGTTATGTTGAAGGCTAGGGTTAGAGAGACGGTTACGGTCAGGATTGGACCTAGGGTTAGAGTTATGTTGAGGGCTAGGTTTAGAGAGACGGTTAGGGTTAGGATTGGATCTAGGGTTAGGGTTATGTTGAGGGCTAGGTTTAGAGAGATAGTTAGGGTTAGGATTTGACCTAGGGTTAGAGTTATGGTGAGGGCTAGGGTTAGAGAGACGGTTAGGGTTAGGATTGGACCTAGGGTTAGGGTTATGTTGAGGGCTAGGGTTAGAGAGACGGTTAGGATTAGGATTGGACCTAGGGTTAGGGTTATGTTGAGGGCTAGGGTTAGAGAGGCGGTTAGGGTTAGGATTGGATCTAGCGTTAGAGTTATGTTGAGGGCTATGGTTAGAGAGACGGTTAGGGTTAGGATTGGATCTAGGGTTAGGGTTATGTTGAGGGCTAAAGTTAGAGAGACGGTTAGGTTTAGCATTGGACCTAGGGTTAAGGTTATGGTGAGGGCTAGGGTTAGAGAGACGGTTAGGGTGAGGATTGGACCTAGGGTTATTGTTATGTTGAGGGCTAGGGTTAGAGACACGGTTAGGGTTAGGATTGGACCTAGGGTTAGGGTTATGTTGAGGGCTAGTTTTAGAGGGACGGTGAGGGTTAGGATTGGACCTAGGGTTAGGGTCATGTTGAGGGCTAGTGTTAGAGAGACGGTTAGGGTTAGAATTGGACCTTGGGTTAGGGTTATGTTGAGGGCTAGGGTTAGAGAGACGGTCAGGGTTAGGATTGGACCTAGGGTTAGGGTTATGTTGAGGGATAGGGTTAGAGAGATGGTTAGGGTTAGGATTGGACCTAGGGTTATGGTTAGGTTGAGGGCTAGGATTAAAGAGACGGTTAGTTTTAGGATTGGACCTAGGGTTAGGGTTATGTTGAGGGCTAGGGTTAGAGAGACGGTTAGGGTTAGGATTGGACCTAGGGTTAGGGTTAGGTTGAGGGCTAGGGTTAGAGAGACGGTTAGGTTTAGGATTGGACCTAGGGTTAGGGTTATGTTGAGGGCTAGGGTTAGAGAGATGGTTAGGGTTAGGATTGGACCTAGGGTTAGGGTTAGGTTGAGGGCTAGGGTTAGAGAGACGTTTATGGTTAGGATTGGACCTAGGGTTCGGGTTATGTTGAGGGCTGGGGATAGAGAGACGGTTAGGATTAGAATTGGACCGAGGGTTAGGGTTATGTTGAGGGCTAGGGTTAGAGAGACGGTTAGGGTTAGGATTGCACGTAGGGTTAGGGTTATGTTGAGGGCTAGGTTTAGAGAGATGGTTAGGGTTAGGATTCGACCTAGGGTTAGGGTTATGTTGAGGGCTAGGGATAGAGAGACGGTTAGGGTTAGGATTGGAACTAGGGTTAGGGTTATGTTGAGGGCTAGGATTAGAGGGACGGTGAGGGTTAGGATTGTACCTAGGGTTAGGGTCATGTTGCGGGCTAGTGTTAGAGAGACGGTTAGGGTTAGAATTGGACCTTGGGTTAGGGTTATGTTGAGGGCTAGGGATAGAGAGACGGTCAGGGTTAGGATTGGGCCTAGGGTTAGGGTTATGTTGAGGGCTTGGGTTAAAGAGACGTTTATGGTTAGGATTGGACCTAGGGTTAGGGTTATGTTGAGGGCTAGGTTTAGAGAGACGGTTAGGGTTAGAATTGGACCTAGGGTTAGGGTTATGTTGAGGGCTAGGGTTAGAGAGACGGTTAGGGTTAGGATTGCACCTAGGGTTAGGTTTATGTTGAGGGCTAGGGTTAGAGAGACGGTTAGGCTTAGGATTTGACCTAGGGTTAGGGTTATGATGAGGGCTAGAGTTAGAGAGACGGTTACGGTTAGGATTGGACCTAGGGTTAGGGTTCTGTTGAGGGCTAGGTTTAGAGAGACGGTCAGGGTTAGGATTGGACCTAGGGTTAGGGTTATGTTGAGGGCTCCGGTTAGAGAGAGGTTTATGGTTAGGATAGGACCTAGGGTTAGGTTTATGTTGAGGGCTAGGTTTAGAGAGACGGTTAGGGTTAGGATTGGACCTAGGGTTAGGGTTAGGTTGAGGGCTAGGATTAGAGAGACGGTTAGGTTTAGGATTGGACCTAGGGTTAGGGTTATGTTGAGGGCTAGGGTTAGAGAGATGGTTAGGGTTAGGATTGGACCTAGGGTTAGGGTTAGGTTGAGGGGTAGGGTTAGAGAGACGTTTATGGTTTGGATTGGACCTAGGGTTCGGCTATGTTGAGGGCTAGGGATAGAGAGACGGTTAGGGTTAGAATTGGACCGAGGGTTAGGGTTATGTTGAGGGCTAGGGTTAGAGAGACGGTTAGGGTTAGGATTGCACCTAGGGTTAGGGTTATGTTGAGGGCTAGGGTTAGAGAGACGGTTAGGGTTAGGATTGCACCTAGGGTTAGGGTTATGTTGAGGGCTAGGGTTAGAGAGACATTAGGGTTAGGTTTGGACCTAGGGTTAGGGTTATGTTGAGGGCTAGGGTTAGAGAGACGGTTAGGGTTAGGATTGGACCTAGGGTTAGGGTTATGTTGAGGGCTAGAGTTAGAGAGACGGTTACGGTTAGGATTGGACCTAGGGTTAGGGTTCTGTTGAGGGCTAGGTTTAGAGAGACGGTCAGGGTTAGGATTGGACCTAGGGTTAGGGTTATGTTGAGGGCTCGGGTTAGAGAGAGGTTTATGGTTAGGATAGGACCTAGGGTTAGGTTTATGTTGAGGGCTAGGTTTAGAGAGACGGTTAGGGTTAGGATTGGACCTAGGGTTAGGGTTAGGTTGAGGGCTAGGGTTAGAGAGACGGTTAGGTTTAGGATTGGACCTAGGGTTAGGGTTATGTTGAGGGTTAGGGTTAGAGAGATGGTTAGGGTTAGGATTGGACCTAGGGTTAGGGTTAGGTTGAGGGCTAGGGTTAGAGAGACGTTTATGGTTTGGATTGGACCTAGGGTTCGGGTTATGTTGAGGGCTATGGATAGAGAGACGGTTAGGGTTAGAATTGGACCGAGGGTTAGGGTTATGTTGAGGGCTAGGGTTAGAGAGACGGTTAGGGTTAGGATTGCACCTAGGGTTAGGGTTATGTTGAGGGCTAGGGTTAGAGAGACGGTTAGGGTTAGGATTGGAGCTAGGGTTAGGGTTATGTTGAGGGCTAGGGTTAGAGAAACGGTTAGGGTTAGGATTGGACCTAGGGTTAGGGTTATGTTGAGGGCTAGATTTAGAGAGACGGTTACGGTTAGGATTGGACCTAGGGTTAGGGTTCTGTTGAGGGCTAGGTTTAGAGAGACGGTCAGGGTTAGGATTGGACCTAGGGTTAGGGTTAGGTTGAGGGCTCGGGTTAGAGAGACGTTTATGGTTAGGATAGGACCTAGGGTTAGGTTTATGTTGAGGGCTAGGTTTAGAGAGACGGTTAGGGTTAGGATTGGACCTAAGGTTAGGGTTAGGTTGAGGGCTAGGGTTAGAGAGACGGTTAGGTTTAGGATTGGACCTAGGGTTAGGGTTATGTTGAGGGCTAGGGTTAGAGAGATGGTTAGGGTTAGGATTGGACCTAGGGTTAGGGTTAGGTTGAGGGCTAGGGTTAGAGAGACGTTTATGGTTTGGATTGGACCTAGGGTTCGGGTTATGTTGAGGGCTAGGGATAGAGAGACGGTTAGGGTTAGAATTGGACCAAGGGTTAGGGTTATGTTGAGGGCTAGGGTTAGAGAGACGGTTAGGGTTAGGATTGGACCTAGGGTTAGGCTTATGTTGAGGGCTAGAGTTAGAGAGATGGTTACGGTTAGGATTGGACCTAGGGTTAGGGTCCTGTTGAGGGCTAGGTTTAGAGAGACGGTCAGGGTTAGAATTGGACCTAGGGTTAGGGTTATGTTGAGGGCTAGGGTTAGAGAGACAGTTAGGGTTAGGATTGCACCTAGGGTTAGGGTTATGTTGAGGGCTAGGGTTAGAGAGACGGTTAGGGTTAGGATTGGACCTTGGGTTAGGGTTATGTTGAGGTCTAGGGTTAGAGAGACAGTCAGGGTTAGGACTGGGCCTAGGGTTAGGGTTATGTTGAGGGCTTTGGTTAGAGAGACGTTTATGGTTAGGATTGGACCTAGGGTTAGGGTTATGTTGAGGGCTAGGTTTAGAGAGACGGTTAGGGTTAGAATTGGACCTAGGGTTAGGGTTATGTTGAGGGCTAGGGTTAGAGAGACAGTTAGGGTTAGGATTGCACCTAGGGTTAGGGTTATGTTGAGGGCTAGGGTTAGAGAGACGGTTAGGGTTAGGATTGGACCTAGGGTTAGGGTTATGTTGAGGGCTAGGGTTAGAGAGACGGTTAGGGTTAGGATTGGACCTAGGGTTAGGGTTATGTTGAGGGCTAGAGTTAGAGAGACGGTTACGGTTAGGATTGGACCTAGGGTTAGGGTCCTGTTGAGGGCTAGGTTTAGAGAGACGGTCAGGGTTAGGATTGGATCTAGGGTTAGGGTTTTGTTGAGGGCTCGTGTTAGAGAGACGTTTATGGTTAGGATTGGACCTAGGGTTAGGTTTATGTTGAGGGCTAGGTTTAGAGACGGTTAGGGTTAGAATTGGACCTAGGGTTACGGGTATGTTGAGGGCTAGGGTTAGAGAGACGGTTAGGGTTAGGATTGCACCTAGGGTTAGGGTTATGTTGAGGGCTAGGGTTAGAGAGACGGTTAGGGTTAGGATTGGACCTAGGGTTAGGGTTATGTTGAGGGCTAGGGTTAGAGAGACGGTTAGGGTGAGGATTGGACCTAGGGTTAGGGTTATGTTGAGGGCTAGGGTGAGAGACCGTTAGGGTTAGGTATGGACCTAGGGTTAGAGTTATGTTGAGGGCTATGGTTAGAGAGACGGTTAGGGTTAGAATTGGACCGAGGGTTAGGGTTATGTTGAGGGCTAGGGTTAGAGAGACGGTTAGGGTTAGGATTGCACCTTGGGTTAGGGTTATGTTGAGGGCTAGGGTTAGAGAGACGGTTAGGGTTAGGATTCGACCTAGGGTTAGGGTTATGTTTAGGGCTAGGGTTAGAGAGACGGTCAGGGTTAGAATTGGACCTAGGGTTAGGGTTATGTTGAAGGCTAGGGTTAGAGAGACGGTTACGGTCAGGATTGGACCTAGGGTTAGAGTTATGTTGAGGGCTAGGTTTAGAGAGATAGTTAGGGTTAGGATTTGACCTAGGGTTAGGGTTATGGTGAGGGCTAGGGTTAGAGAGACGGTTAGGGTTAGGATTGGACCTAGGGTTAGGGTTAGGTTGAGGGCTAGGGTTAGAGAGACGGTTAGGGTTAGGATTGGACCTATGGTTAGCGTTATGCTGAGGGCTAGGTTTAGAGAGACAGTTAGGTTTAGGATTGGACCTAGGGTTAGGGTTATGTTGAGGGATAGGGTTAGAGAGACGGTTAGGGTTAGGATTGGACCTAGGGTTAGGGTTCAGTTGAGGGCTAGGGTTAGAGAGACGGTTAGGTTTAGGATTGGACCTAGGGTTAGGGTTATGTTGAGGGCTAGGGTTAGAGAGACGGTTAGGGTGAGGATTGGACCTAGGGTTAGGGTTATGTTGAGGGCTAGGGTTAGAGAGACGGTTAGGGTTAGGATTGGACCTAGGGTTAGGTTTATGCTGAGGGCTAGGGTTAGAGACACGGTTAGGGTTAGAATTGGACCTAGGGTTAGGGGTATGTTGAGGGCTAGGGTTAGAGAGACGGTTAGGGTTAGGGTTGCACCTAGGGTTAGGGTTATGTTGAGGGCTAGGGTTAGAGAGACGGTTAGGGTTAGGATTGGACCTAGGGTTAGGGTTATGTTGAGGGCTAGGTTTAGAGAGACGGTTAGGGTTAGGATTGGACCTAGGGTTAGGGTTATGGTGAGGGCTAGGTTTAGGGAGACGGTTAGGGTTAGGATTGGACCTAGGGTTAGGGTTAGTTTGAGGGCTAGGGTTAGAGACACGGTTAGGGTTAGGATTGGACTTAGGGTTAGGGTTATGTTGAGGGCTAGGGTTAGAGGGTCGGTGAGGGTTAGGATTGGACCTAGGGTTAGGGTCATGTTGAGGGCTAGTGTTAGAGAGACGGTAGGGTTAGGATTGGACCTTGGGTTAAAGTTATGTTGAGGGTTAGGGTTAGAGAGACGGTCAGGGTTAGGATTGGACCTAGGGTTAGGGTTCTGTTGAGGGCTCGGGTTAGAGAGACGTTTATGATTAAGATTGGACCTAGGGTTAGGGTTATGTTGAGGGCTAGGGTTAGAGAGACCGTTACGGTTAGGATTGGACCTAGGGTTAGGGTTATGTTGAGGGCTAGGGTTAGAGACACGGTTAGGGTTAGGATTGGACCTAGGGTTAGGGTTATGCTGAGGGCTAGGGTTAGAGAGACGGTTAGGGTTAGGATTGGACCTAGGGTTAGGGTTTTGTTGAGGGCTAGGGTTAGAGAGACGGTTAGGGTTAGGATTGGACCTAGGGTTAGGGTTTTGTTGAGGGCTAGGGTTAGAGAGACGGTTAGGGTTAGGATTGGATCTAGGGTTAGGATTATGCTGAGGGCTAGGTTTAGAGACACGGTTAGGGTTAGGATTGCACCTAGGGTTGGGGTTATGCTGAGGGCTAGGTTTAGAGAGACGGTTAGGGTTAGGATTTAACCTAGGATTAGGGTTTTGTTGAGGGCTATTGTTAGAGAGACGGTTAGGGTTAGGATTGGATCTAGGGTTAGGGTTATGTTGAGGGCTACCGTTAGAGAGGCGGTTAGGGTTAGGATTGTCCCTAGGGTTAGGGTTATGTTGAGGGCTAAGTTTAGGGGGACGGTGAGGGTTATGATTGGACCTACGTTTAGGGTTATGTTGAGGCCTAGTGTTAGAGAGACGGTTAGGGTTAGGATTGGACCTACTGTTAGGGTTCTGTTGAGGGCTAGGGTTATAGAGACTGTCAGGGTTAGGATTGGACCTAGGCTTAGGGTTATGTTGAGGGCTCGGGTTAGAGAGACGGTCAGGGTTAGGATTGGGCCTAGGGTTAGGGTTATGTTGAGGGCTAAGGTTAGAGAGACGGTTAGGGTGAGGATTGGACCTAGGGTTAGGGTTATGTTGAGGGCTAGGGTTAGAGGGACGGTGAGGGTTAGGATTGGACCTAGGGTTAAGGTCATGTTGAGGGCTAGTGTTAGAGAGACGGTTAGGGTTAGAATTGGACCTTGGGATAGGGTTATGTTTAGGGCTAGGGTTAGAGAGACGGTCAGGGTTAGGTTTGGGCCTAGGGTTAGGGTTATGTTGAGGGCTAAGGTTAGAGAGATGGTTAGGGTTAAGATTGGACGTAGGGTTATGGTTAGGTTGAGGGCTATGGTTAGAGAGACGGTTAGGTTTAGGATTGGACCTAGGGTTAGGGTTATGTTGAGGGCTAGGGTTAGAGAGACGGTTAGGGTTAGGATAGGACCTAGGGTTAGGGTTAGGTTGAGGGCTAGGTTTAGAGAGACGGTCAGGGTTAGGATTGGACCTAGGGTTAGGGTTATGTTGAGGACTCGGGTTAGAGAGACGTTTATGGTTAGGATAGGACCTAGGGTTAGGTTTATGTTGAGGGCTAGGTTTAGAGAGACGGTTAGGGTTAGGATTGGACCTAGGGTTAGGGTTAGGTTGAGGGCTAGGGTTAGAGAGACGGTTAGGTTTAGGATTGGACCTAGGGTTAGGGTTATGTTGAGGGCTAGGGTTAGAGAGATGGTTAGGGTTAGGATTGGACCTAGGGTTAGGGTTAGGTTGAGGGCTAGGGTTAGAGAGACGTTTATGGTTTGGATTGGACCTAGGGTTCGGGTTATGTTGAGGGCTAGGGATAGAGAGACGGTTAGGGTTAGAATTGTACCGAGGGTTAGGGTTATGTTGAGGGCTAGGGTTAGAGAGACGGTTAGGGTTAGGATTGCACGTAGGGTTAGGGTTATGTTGAGGGCTAGGTTTAGAGAGATGGTTAGGGTTAGGATTCGACCTAGGGTTAGGGTTATGGTGAGGGCTATGGTTAGAGAGACGGTTAGGGTTAGGATTGGAACTAGGGTTAGGGTTATGTTGAGGGCTAGGGTTAGAGGGACGGTGAGGGTTAGGATTGGACCTAGGGTTAGGGTCATGTTGCGGGCTAGTTTTAGAGAGACAGTTAGGGTTAGAATTGGACTTTGGGTTAGGGTTCTGTTGAGGGCTAGGGTTAGAGAGATGGTTAGGGTTAGGATTGGACCTAGGCTTAGGGTTAGGTTGAGGCCTAGGGTTAGAGAGACGGTTACGGTTAGAATTGGACTTTGGGTTAGGGTTATGATGAGGGCTAGGGTTAGAGAGACGGTTAGGGTTAGTATTGGACCTAGGTTTAGGGTTAGGTTGAGGGCTAGGGTTAGATAGACGGGTATGTTTAGGATTGGACCTAAGGTTAGGGTTATGTTGAGCGCTAGGGTTAGAGAGATGGTTAGGTTTAGGATTGGACCTAGGGTTAGGGTTAGGTTGAGGGCTAGGTTTAGAGAGACGGTTAGGTTTAGGATTGGACCTAGGGTTAGGGTCATGTTGAGGGCTAGGGTTAGAGAGACGGTTAGGGTTAGGATTGGACCTAGGGTTAGGGTTATGTTGAGAGCTAGGGTTAGAGAGACGGTTAGGGTTTGGATTGGACCTAGGGTTAGGGTTATGTTGAGGGCTAGGGTTAGAGAAACTGTTACGGTTAGGATTGGACCTAGGGTTAGGGTTATGTTGAGGGCTAGGGTTAGAGACACGGTTAGGGTTAGGATTGGACCTAGGGTTAGGGTTATACTGAGGGCTAGAGTTAGAGAGAGGTTATGGTTAGGATTGGACCTGGGGTTAGGGATTTGTTGAGGGCTATTTTTAGAGAGACGGTTATGGTTAGGATTGGATCTAGGGTTAGGGTTATGTTGAGGGCTAAGGTTAGAGAGGCCGTTAGGGTGAGGATTGGACCTAGGGTTAGGGTTGTCTTGAGGGCTAGGGTTAGAGAGACGGTTAGGGTTAGGATTTGACCTAGGGTTAGGGTTATGTTGAGGGCTAAAGTTAGAGAGACGGTTAGGTTTAGGATTGGACCTAAGGTTAGGGTTATGTTGAGGGCTAGGGTTAGAGAGACGGTTAGGGTTAGGATTTGACCAAGGGTTAGGGCTATGTTGAGGGCTAGGGTTAGAGGGTCGGTAAGGGTTAGGATTGGACCTAGGGTTAGCGTAATGTTGAGGGCTAGTGTTAGAGAGATGATTAGGGTTAGGATTGGACTTAGGGTTAGGGTTCTGTTGAGGGCTAGGGTTAGAGAGACTGTCAGGGTTAGGATTGGACCTAGGGTTAGGGTTATGTTGAGGCCTCGGGTTAGAGAGACGGTTAGGGTTAGGATTGGACCTAGGGTTAGGGTTATGTTGAGGGCTCGGGTTAGAGAGACGTTTATGGTTAGGATTGGACCAAGGGTTAGGGTTATGTTGAGGGCTAGGGTTAGAGAGACTGTTAGGGTTAGAATTGGACCGAGGGTTAGGGGTATGTTGAGGGCTAGGGTTAGAGAGACGGTTAGGGTTAGGATTGCACCTAGGGTTAGGGTTATGTTGAGGGCTAGGGTTAGAGAGACGGTTAGGGTTAGGATTGGACCTAGGGTTAGGGTTATGTTGAGGGCTAGGTTTAGAGAGACGGTTAGGGTTAGGATTGGACCTAGGGTTAGGGTTATGTTGAGGGCTAGGGTTAGAGAGACGGTTACGGTTAGGATTGGACCTAGGGTTAGGGTTATGTTGAAGGCTAGTGTTAGAGAGACGGTGAGGGTTAGGATTGGACCTAGGGTTAGGGTTATGCTGAGGACTAGGGTTAGAGAGATGGTTAGGTTTAGCATTGGACCTAGGGTTAGGGTTATGTTGAGGGCTAGGGTTAGAGAGACGGTTAGGGTGAGGATTGGACCTAGGGTTAGGGTTATGTTGAGGGCTAGGGTTAGAGACACGGTTAGGGTTAGGATTGGCCTTAGGGTTAGGGTTATGTTGAGGGCTAGGGTTAGAGGGACGGTGAGGGTTAGGATTGGACCTAGGGTTAGGGTCATGTTGAGGGCTAGTGTTAGAGAGACGGTAGGGTTAGCATTGGACCTTGGGTTAAGGTTATGTTGAGGGCTAGTGTTAGAGAGACGGTCAGGGTTAGGATTGGACCTAGGGTTAGGGTTCTGTTGAGGGCTCGGGTTAGAGAGACGTTTATGATTAAGATTGGACCTAGGGTTTGGGTTATGTTGAGGGCTAGGGTTAGAGAGACGGTTACGGTTAGGATTGGACCTAGGGTTAGGGTTATGTTGAGGGCTAGGGTTAGAGACAGGGTTAGGGTTAGGATTGGACCTAGGGTTAGGGTTATGCTGAGGGCTAGGGTTAGAGAGACGGTTAGGGTTAGGATTGGACCTAGGGTTAGGGTTTTGTTGAGGGCTAGATTTAGAGAGACGGTTAGGGTTAGGATTGGACCTAGGGTTAGGGTTTTGTTGAGGGCTAGGTTTAGAGAGACGGTTAGGGTTAGGATTGGATCTAGGGTTAGGGTTATGCTGAGGGCTAGGTTTAGAGAAACGGTTACGGTTAGGATTGGATCTAGGGTTAGGGTTATGTTGAGGGCTAAGGTTAGAGAGGCGGTTAGGGTTAGGATTGTCCCTAGGGTTAGGGTTATGTTTAGGGCTAAGTTTAGAGGGACGGTGAGGGTTATGATTGGACCTAGGTTTAGGGTTATGTTGAGGCCTAGTGTTAGAGAGACGGTTAGGGTTAGGATTGGACCTAGGGTTAGGGTTCTGTTGAGGGCTAGGGTTAGAGAGACTGTCAGGGTTAGGGTTGGACCTAGGGTTAGGGTTATGTTGAGGGCTCGGGTTAGAGAGACGGTCAGAGTTAGGATTGGACCTAGGGTTAGGGTTATGTTGAGGGCTAGGGTTAGAGAGACGGTTAGGGTTAGGATTGGACCTAGGGTAGGGTTATGTTGAGGGCTAGGGTTAGAGAGACGGTTAGGGTTAGGATTGGACCTAGTGTTAGGGTTATGTTGAGGGCTAGGGTTAGAGAGACAGTTAGGGTTAGGATTTGACCTAGGGTTAGGGTTATGGTGAGTGCTAGGGTTAGAGAGACGGTTAGGGTTAGGATTGGGCCTAGGGTTAGGGTTAGGTTGAGGGCTAGGTTTAGAGAGACGGTTAGGGTTAGGATTGGACCTAGGGTTAGCGTTATGCTGAGGGCTAGGGTTAGAGAGACGGTTAGGGTTAGGATTGGACCTAGGGTTAGGGTTAGGTTGAGGGCTAGGGTTAGAGAGATGGTTAGGGTTAGGATTGGACCTAGGCTTAGGGTTAGGTTGAGGGCTAGGGTTAGAGAGACGGTTAGGTTTAGGATTGGACCTAGGGTTAGGGTTATGATTTGGGCTAGTGTTAGAGAGACGGTTAGGGTTACAATTGGACCTAGGGTTAGGGTTAGGTTGAGGGCTAGGGTTAGAGAGACGGGTAGGTTTAGGATTGGACCTAGGGTTAGGGTTATGTTGAGCGCTAGGGTTAGAGAGATGGTTAGGTTTAGGATTGGACCTAGGGTTAGGGTTAGGTTGAGGGCTAGGTTTAGAGAGACGGTTAGGTTTAGGATTGGACCTAGGGTTAGGGTTATGTTGATGGCTAGGGTTAGAGAGACGGTTAGGGTTAGGATTGGACCTAGGGTTAGGGTTATGTTGAGAGCAAGGGTTAGAGAGACGGTTAGGGTTAGGATTGGACCTAGGGTTAGGGTTATGTTGAGGGCTAGGGTTAGAGAAACTGTTACGTTTAGGATTGGACCTAGGGTTAGGGTTATGTTGAGGGCTAGGCTTCGAGACACGGTTAGGGTTAGGATTGGACCTAGGGTTAGGGTTATATTGAGGGCTAGAGTTAGAGAGAGGTTATGGTTAGGATTGGACCTGGGGTTAGGGATTTGTTGAGGGCTATGGTTGGAGAGACGGTTAGGGTTAGGATTGGATCTAGGGTTAGGGTTATGTTGAGGGCTAAGGTTAGAGAGGCCGTTAGGGTTAGGATTGGACCTAGGGTTAGGGTTATCTTGAGGGCTAGGGTTAGAGGGACGGTTAGGGTTAGGATTGGACCTAAGTTTAGGGTTATGTTGAGGGCTAAAGTTAGAGAGACGGTTAGGTTTAGGATTGGACCTAGGGTTAGGGTTATGTTGAGGGCTAGGGTTAGAGAGATGGTTAGGGTTTGGATTGGACCTAGGGTTAGGGTTATGTTGAGGGCTAGGGTTAGAGAAACTGTTACGGTTAGGATTGGACCTAGGGTTAGGGTTATGTTGAGGGCTAGGGTTAGAGACACGGTTAGGGTTAGGATTGGACCTAGGGTTAGGGTTATACTGAGGGCTAGAGTTAGAGAGAGGTTATGGTTAGGATTGGACCTGGGGTTAGGGATTTGTTGAGGGCTATTTTTAGAGAGACGGTTATGGTTAGGATTGGATCTAGGGTTAGGGTTATGTTGAGGGCTAAGGTTAGAGAGGCCGTTAGGGTTAGGATTGGACCTAGGGTTAGGGTTGTCTTGAGGGCTAGGGTTAGAGAGACGGTTAGGGTTAGGATTGGACCTAGGGTTAGGGTTATGTTGAGGGCTAAAGTTAGAGAGACGGTTAGGTTTAGGATTGGACCTAAGGTTAGGGTTATGTTGAGGGCTAGGGTTAGAGAGACGGTTAGGGTGAGGATTGGACCTAGGGTTAGGGTTATGTTGAGGGCTAGGGTTAGAGAGACGGTTAGGGTTAGGATTGGACCAAGGGTTAGGGCTATGTTGAGGGCTAGGGTTAGAGGGTCGGTAAGGGTTAGGATTGGACCTAGGGTTAGCGTAATGTTGAGGGCTAGTGTTAAAGAGATGGTTAGGGTTAGGATTGGACCTAGGGTTAGGGTTCTGTTGAGGGCTAGGGTTAGAGAGACTGTCAGGGTTAGGATTGGACCTAGGGTTAGGGTTATGTTGAGGCCTCGGGTTAGAGAGACGGTTAGGGTTAGGATTGGACCTAGGGTTAGGGTTATGTTGAGGGCTAGGGTTAGAGAGATGGTTAGGGTTAGGATTGGACCTAGGGTTAGGGTTATGTTGAGGGCTATGTTTAGAGAGACTGTTACGGTTAGGATTGGACCTAGTGTTAGGGTAATGTTGAGGGCTCGGGTTAGAGAGACGTTTATGGTTAGGATTGGACCTAGGGTTAGGGTTATGTTGAGGGCTAGGGTTAGAGAGACTGTTAGGGTTAGAATTGGACCTAGGGTTAGGGGTATGTTGAGGGCTAGGGTTAGAGAGACCGTTAGGGTTAGGATTGCACCTAGGGTTAGGGTTATGTTGAGGGCTAGGGTTAGAGAGAAGGTTAGGGTTAGGATTGGACCTAGGGTTAGGTTTCTGTTGAGGGCTAGGTTTAGAGAGACGGTTAGGGTTAGGATTGGACCGAGGGTTAGGGTTATGTTGAGGGCTAGGGTTAGAGAGACGGTTACGGTTAGGATTGGACCTAGGGTTAGGGTTATGTTGAAGGCTAGTGTTAGAGAGACGGTGAGGGTTATGATTGGACCTAGGGTTAGGGTTATGTTGAGGGCTAGGGTTAGAGACACGGTTAGGGTTAGGATTGGACTTAGGGTTAGGGTTATGTTGAGGGCTAGGGTTAGAGAGACGGTAGGGTTAGCATTGGACCTTGGGTTAAGGTTATGTTGAGGGCTAGTGTTAGAGAGACGGTAGGGTTAGCATTGGACCTTGGGTTAAGGTTATGTTGAGGGCTAGTGTTAGAGAGACGGTCAGGGTTAGGATTGGACCTAGGGTTAGGGTTCTGTTGAGGGCTCGGGTTAGAGAGACGTTTATGATTAAGATTGGACCTAGGGTTAGGGTTATGTTGAGGGCTAGGGTTAGAGAGACGGTTACGGTTAGGATCGGACCTAGGGTTAGGGTTATGTTGAGGGCTAGGGTTAGAGACAGGGTTAGGGTTAGGATTGGACCTAGGGTTAGGGTTATGCTGAGGGCTAGGGTTAGAGAGACGGTTAGGGTTAGGATTGGACCTAGGGTTAGGGTTTTGTTGAGGGCTAGGGTTAGAGAGACGGTTAGGGTTAGGATTGGACCTATGGTTACGGTTTTGTTGAGGGCTAGGGTTAGAGAGACGGTTAGGGTTAGGATTGGATCTAGGGTTAGGGTTATGCTGAGGGCTAGGTTTAGAGACACGGTTAGGGTTAGGATTGCACCTAGGGTTAGGGTTATGCTGAGGGCTAGGGTTAGAGAGACGGTTAGGGTGAGGACTTAACCTAGGGTTAGGGTTTTGTTGAGGGCTAGGTTTAGAGAGACGGTTAGGATTAGGATTGGATCTAGGGTTAGGGTTATGTTGAGGGCTACGGTTAGAGAGGCGGTTAGGGTTAGGATTGTCCCTAGGGTTAGGGTTATGTTTAGGGCTAAGTTTAGAGGGACGGTGAGGGTTATGATTGGACCTAGGTTTAGGGTTATGTTGAGGCCTAGTGTTAGAGAGACGGTTAGGGTTAGGATTGGACCTAGGGTTAGGGTTCTGTTGAGGGCTAGGGTTAGAGAGACTGTCAGGGTTAGGATTGGACCTAGGGTTAGGGTTATGTTGAGGGCTCGGGTTAGAGAGACGGTCAGAGTTAGGATTGGACCTAGGGTTAGGGTTATGTTGAGGGCTAGGGTTAGAGAGACGGTTAGGGTTAGGATTGGACCTAGGGTTAGGGTTATGTTGAGGGCTAGGGTTAGAGAGACGGTTAGGGTTAGGATTGGACCTAGTGTTAGGGTTATGTTGAGGGCTAGGGTTAGAGAGACAGTTAGGGTTAGGATTTGACCTAGGGTTAGGGTTATGGTGAGTGCTAGGGTTAGAGAGACGGTTAGGGTTAGGATTGGACCTAGGGTTAGGGTTAGGTGGAGGGCTAGGTTTAGAGAGACGGTTAGGGTTAGGATTGGACCTAGGGTTAGCGTTATGCTGAGGGCTAGGGTTAGAGAGACGGTTAGGGTTAGGAATGGACCTAGGGTTAGGGTTATGTTGAGGGCTATGTTTAGAGAGACGGTTACGGTTAGGATTGGACCTAGTGTTAGGGTAATGTTGAGGGCTCGGGTTAGAGAGACGTTTATGGTTAGGATTGGACCTAGGGTTAGGGTTATGTTGAGGGCTACGGTTAGAGACACGGTTAGGGTTAGGATTGGACCTAGGGTTAGGGTTATGTTGAGGGCTCGGGTTAGAGAGACGGTTAGGGTTAGAATTGGACCTTGGGTAACGGGTATGTTGAGGGCTAGGGTTAGAGAGACGGTTAGCGTTAGGATTGCACCTAGGGTTAGGGTTATGTTGAGGGCTAGGGTTAGAGAGACGGTTAGGGTGAGGATTGGACCTAGGGTTAGGGTTATGTTGAGGGCTAGGGTTAGAGAGACGGTTAGGATTAGGATTGGACCTAGGGTTAGGGTTATGTTGAGGACTAGGGTTAGAGAGACAGTTAGGGTTAGGATTTGACCTAGGGTTAGGGTTATGTTGAGGGCTAGGGTTAGAGAGAAGGTTAGGGTTAGGATTGGACCTAGGGTTAGGGTTAGGTTGAGGGCTAGGGTTATAGAGACGGTTAGGGTTAGGATTGGACCTAGGGTTAGCGTTATGCTGAGGGCTAGGGTTAGAGAGACGGTTAGGGTGAGGATTGGAGCTAGGGTTAGGATTATGTTGAGGGCTAGGGTTAGAGACACGGTTAGGGTTAGGATTGGACTTAGGGTTAGGGTTATGTTGAGGGCTAGGGTTAGAGGGACGGTGAGGGTTAGGATTGGACATAGGGTTAGGGTCATGTTGAGGGCTAGTGTTAGAGAGACGGTAGGGTTAGCATTGGACCTTGGGTTAAGGTTATGTTGAGGGCTAGTGTTAGAGAGACGGTCAGGGTTAGGATTGGACCTAGGGTTAGGGTTCTGTTGAGGGCTCGGGTTAGAGAGACGTTTATGATTAAGATTGGACCTAGGGTTAGGGTTATGTTGAGGGCTAGGGTTAGAGAGACGGTTACGGTTAGGATTGGACCTAGGGTTAGGGTTATGTTGAGGGCTAGGGTTAGAGACAGGGTTAGGGTGAGGATTGGACCTAGGGTTAGGGTTATGCTGAGGGCTAGGGTTAGAGAGACGGTTAGGGTTAGGATTGGACCTAGGGTTAGGGTTTTGTTGAGGGCTAGGGTTAGAGAGACGGTTAGGGTTAGGATTGGATCTAGGGTTAGGGTTATGCTGAGGGCTAGGTTTAGAGACACGGTTAGGGTTAGGATTGCACCTAGGGTTAGGGTTATGCTGAGGGCTGGGGTTAGAGAGACGGTTAGGGTGAGGACTTAACCTAGGGTTAGGGTTTTGTTGAGGGCTAGGGTTAGAGAGACGGTTAGGATTAGGATTGCACCTAGGGTTAGGGTTATGTTGAGGGCTAGGGTTAAAGAGATGGTTAGGGTTTGGATTCGACCTAGGGTTAGGGTTATGTTGAGGGCTAGGTTTAGAGAGACGGTGAGGGTTAGGATTGGACCAAAGGTTAGGGCTATGTTGAGGGCTAGGGTTAGAGGGTCGGTAAGGGTTAGGATTGGACCTAGGGTTAGCGTAATGTTGAGGGCTAGTGTTAGAAAGACGGTTAGGGTTAGGATTGTCCCTAGGGTTAGGGTTATGTTGAGGGCTAGGGTTAGAGAGACGGTTAGGATTAGGATTTGACCTAGGGTTAGGGTTATGTTGAGGGCTAGGTTTAGAGAGGCGGTTAGGGTTAGGATTGGACCTAGGGTTAGAGTTATGTTGAGGGCTATGGTTAGAGAGACGGTTAGGGTTAGGATTGGACCTAGGGTTAGGGTTATGTTGAGGGCTAAAGTTAGAGAGACGGTTAGGTTTAGCATTGGACCTAGGGTTAGGGTTATGTTGAGGGCTAGGGTTAGAGAGACGTTTAGGGTGAGCATTGGACCTATGGTTAGGGTTATGTTGAGGGCTAGGGTTAGAGACACGGTTAGGGTTAGGATTGGACCTAGGGTTAGGGTTATGTTGAGGGCTCGGGTTAGAGAGACGGTTAGGGTTAGAATTGGACCTTGGGTAACGGGTATGTTGAGGGCTAGGGTTAGAGAGACGGTTAGCGTTAGGATTGCACCTAGGGTTAGGGTTATGTTGAGGGCTAGGGTTAGAGAGACGGTTAGGGTGAGGATTGGACCTAGGGTTAGGGTTATGTTGAGGGCTAGGGTTAGAGAGACGGTTAGGGTTAGGATTGGACCTAGGGTTAGAGTTATGTTGAGGGCTAGGGTTAGAGAGACGGTTAGGGTGAGGATTGGACCTAGGGTTAGGGTTATGGTGAGGGCTAGGGTTAGAGAGATGGTTAGGGTTAGGATTGGACCTAGGGTTAGAGTTATTTTGAGGGCTATTGTTAGAGAGACGGTAAGGGTGAGGATTGAACCTAGGGTTAGAGTTATGTTGAGGGCTAGGGTTAGAGAGACGGTTAGGGTGAGGATTGGACCTAGGGTTAGGGTTATGGTGAGGGCTAGGGTTAGAGAGACGGTTAGGGTTAGGATTGGACCTAGGGTTATGGTTTTGTTGAGGATAGGGTTAGAGAGAGGGTTATGGTTAGGATTGGATCTAGGGTTAGGGTTATGTTGAGGGCTAGGGTTAGAGACAGGGTTAGATTTAGGATTGGACCTAGGGTTAGTGTTATGCTGAGGGCTAGGGTTAGAGAGACGGTTAGGATTAGGATTAGACCTAGGGTTAGGGTTTTGTTGAGGGCTAGGGTTAGAGAGACGGTTAGGGTTAGGATTGGATCTAGGGTTAGGGTTATGTTGAGGGCTAGGTTTAGAGAGGCGGTTAGGGTTAGGATTGGACCTAGGGTTAGGGTTATGTTGAGGGCTAAAGTTAGAGAGACGGTTAGGTTTAGGATTGGACCTAGTGTTAGGGTTATGTTGAGGGCTAGGGTTAGAGAGATGGTTAGGGTGAGGATTGGACCTATGTTTAGGGTTATGTTGAGGGCTAGGGTTAGAGGGACGGTTAGGGTTAGGATTGGACCTAGGGTTAGGGTTATGTTGAGGGCTAGGGTTAGAGGGACGGTGAGGGTTAGGATTGGACCTAGGGTTAGGGTTATGTTGAGGGCTAGTGTTAGAGAGACGGTTAGGGTTAGGAATGGACCTAGGGTTAGGGTTCTGTTGAGGGCTAGGGTTAGAGAGACGGTTAGGGTGAGGATTGTACCTAGGGTTAGGGTTTTGTTGAGGGCTAGGTTTAGAGAGACGGTTAGGGTTAGGATTGGACCTAGGGTTAGGGTTATGTTGAGGGCTAGGGTTAGAGTGACGGTTACGGTTAGGATTGGACCTAGGGTTATGGTTTTGTTGAGGGCTAGGGTTAGAGTGACGGTTATGGTTAGGATTGGATCTAGGGTTAGGGTTATGTTGAGGGCTAGGGTTAGAGAGACGGTTAGGGTTAGGATTGGATCTAGGGTTAGGGTTAGGTTGAGGGCTAGGGTTAGAGAGACGGTTAGGTTTAGGATTGGACCTAGAGTTAGGGTTATGTTGAGGGCTGTGGTTAGAGAGATGGTTAGGGTGAGGATTGGACCTAGGGTTAGGGTTATGTTGAGGGCTAGGGTTAGAGAGACGGTTAGGGTTAGGATTGGACCTAGGGTTAGGGGTATGTTGAGGGCTCGGGTTAGAGAGACGTTTATGGTTAGGATTGGACCTAGGGTTAGGGTTATGTTGAGGGCTAGGGTTAGAGAGACGGTCAGGGTTAGGATTGGATCTAGGGTTAGGGTTTTGTTGAGCGCTAGGCTTAGAGAGGCGGATAGTTTTAGGATTGGACCTAGGGTTAGAGTTATTTTGAGGGCTATTGTTAGAGAGACGGTAAGGGTGAGGATTGGACCTCGAGTTAGAGTATTGTTGAGGGCTAGGGTTAGAGAGACGGTTAGGGATAGGATTGGACCTAGGGTTAGAGTTATGTTGAGGGCTAGGGTTAGAGAGACGGTTAGGGTTAGGATTGGACCTAGGGTTACGGTTATGTTGAGGGCTAGGGTTAGAGAGACACTTAGGGTTAGGATTGGACCTAGGGTTAGGGTTATGTTGAGGGCTAGGTTTAGAGAGACGGTTAGGGTTAGGATTGGACCTAGGGTTAGGGTTAGGTTGAGGGCTAGGGTTATAGAGACGGTTAGTGTTAGGATTGGACCTAGGGTTAGCGTTATGCTGAGGGCTAGGGTTAGAGAGACGGTTAGGGTTAGGATTGGACCTAGGGTTAGGGTTATGTTGAGGGCTAGGGATAGAGAGACGGTTAGGGTTAGGATTGGACCTAGGGTTAGGGTTAGGTTGAGGGCTAGGGTTAGAGAGACGGTTAGGTTTAGGATTGGACCTAGAGTTAGGGTTATGTTGAGGGCCAGGGTTAGAGAGATGGTTAGGGTGAGGATTGGACCTAGGGTTAGGGTTATGTTGAGGGCTAGGGTTAGAGAGATGGTTAGGGTGAGGATTGGACCTATGTTTAGGGTTATGTTGAGGGCTAGGGTTAGAGGGACGGTTAGGGTTAGGATTGGACCTAGGGTTAGGGATATGTTGAGGGCTAGGGTTAGAGGGATGGTGAGGGTTAGGATTGGACCTAGGGTTAGGGTTATGTTGAGGGCTAGTGTTAGAGAGACGGTTAGGGTTAGGATTGGACCTAGGGTTAGGGTTCTGTTGAGGGCTAGGATTAGAGAGACGGTTAGGGTGAGGATTGTACCTAGGGTTAGGGTTTTGTTGAGGGCTAGGTTTAGAGAGATGGTTAGGGTAAGGATTGGACCTAGGGTTAGGGTTATGTTGAGGGCTAGGGTTAGAGTGACGGTTACGGTTAGGATTGGACCTAGGGTTATGGTTTTGTTGAGGGCTAGGGTTAGAGTGATGGTTATGGTTAGGATTGGATCTAGGGTTAGGGTTATGTTGAGGGCTAGGGTTAGAGAGACGGTTAGGGTTAGGATTGGACCTAGGGTTAGGGTTATGTTGAGGGCTGTGGTTAGAGAGATGGTTAGGGTGAGGATTGGACCTAGGGTTAGGGTTATGTTGAGGGCTAGGGTTAGAGAGACGGTTAGGGTTAGGATTGGACCTAGGGTTAGGGGTATGTTGAGGGCTCGGGTTAGAGAGACGTTTATGGTTAGGATTGGACCTAGGGTTAGGGTTATGTTGAGGGCTAGGGTTAGAGAGACGGTCAGGGTTAGGATTGGATCTAGGGTTAGGGTTTTGTTGAGCGCTAGGCTTAATGAGGCGGATAGTTTTAGGATTGGACCTAGGGTTAGGGTTATGTTGAGGGCTAGGGTTAGAGAGACGGTCAGGGTTAGGATTGGACCTAGGGTTAGTGTTAGGTTGAGGGCTAGGTTTAGAGAGACGGTTAGGGTTAGGATTGGACCTAGGGTTAGGGTTATGTTGAGGGCTAGGTTTAGAGAGACGGTTAGGGTTAGGATTGGACCATGGGTTAGGGTTAGGTTGAGGGCTAGGTTTAGAGAGACGGTTAGGGTTAGGATTGGACCTAGGGTTAGCGATATGCTGAGGGCTAGGGTTAGAGAGACGGTTAGGGTTAGGATTGGACCTAGGGTTAGGGTTATGTTGAGGGCTAGGGTTAGAGAGACGGTTAGGGTTAGGATTGGATCTAGGGTTAGAATTATGTTGAGGGCTAGGGTTAGAGAGACGGTTAGGTTTAGATTGGACCTAGGGTTAGGGTTAGGTTGAGGGCTGGGGTTAGAGAGGCGGTTAGGGTTAGGATTGGACCTAGGGTTAGGGTTATGTTGAGGGCTAGGTTTAGAGAGACGGTTAGGGTTAGGATTGGACCTAGGGTTAGGGTTATGTTGAGGGCTAAAGTTAGAGATACGGTTAGGTTTAGGATTGGACCTAGGGTTAGGGTTATTTTGAGGGCTAGGGTTAGAGAGACCGTTAGGGTGAGGATTGTACCAAGGGTTAGGGTAATGTTGAGGGCAAGGGTTAGAGGGACGGTGAGAGTTAGGATTGGACCTATGGTAGGGTTATGTTGAGGGCTAGGGTTAGAGGGACGGTGAGGGTTAGGATTGGATATAGGGTTAGGGTTATGTTGACGGCTAGGGTTAGAGAGACTGTCAGTGTTAGGATTGGACCTAGGGTTAGGGTTATGTTGAGGGCTCGGGTTAGAGAGACGGTTAGGGTTAGAATTGGACCTTGGGTAAGGGGTATGTTGAGGGCTAGGGTTAGAGAGACGGTTAGGGTTAGGATTGCACCTAGGGTTAGGGTTATGTTGAGGGCTAGGGTTAGAGAGACGGTTAGGGTTAGGATTGGACCTAGGGTTAGAGTTATGTTGAGTGCAAGGGTTAGAGAGACAGTTAGGGTTAGGATTGGACCTAGGGTTAGAGTTATTTTGAGGGCTATTGTTAGAGAGACGGTAATGGTGAGGATTGGACCTCGAGTTAGAGTTATGTTGAGGGCTAGGGTTAGAGAGACGGTTAGGGATAGGATTGGACCTAGGGTTAGAGTTATGTTGAGGGGTAGGGTTAGAGAGACGGTTAGGGTTAGGATTGGACCTAGGGTTAGGGTTATGTTGAGGGCTAGGGTTAGAGAGACACTTAGGGTTAGGATTGAACCTAGGGTTAGGGTTATGTTGAGGGCTAGGTTTAGAGAGACGGTTAGGGTTAGGATTGGACCTAGGGTTAGGGTTAGGTTGAGGGCTAGGGTTATAGAGACGGTTAGTGTTAGGATTGGACCTAGGGTTAGCGTTATGCTGAGGGTTAGGGTTAGAGAGATGGTTAGGGTTAGGATTGGACCTAGGGTTAGGGTTATGTTGAGGGCTAGGGATAGAGAGACGGTTAGGGTTAGGATTGGACCTAGGGTTAGGGTTAGGTTGAGGGCTAGGGTTAGAGAGACGGTTAGGTTTAGGATTGGACCTAGAGTTAGGGTTATGTTGAGGGCCAGGGTTAGAGAGATGGTTAGGGTGAGGATTGGACCTAGGCTTAGGGTTATGTTGAGGGCTCGGGTTAGAGTGACGGTTACGGTTAGGATTGGACTTAGGGTTATGGTTTTGTTGAGGGCTAGGGTTAGAGAGACGGTTATGGTTAGGATTGGATCTAGGGTTAGGGTTATGTTGAGGGCTAGGGTTAGAGACAGGGTTAGGGTTAGGATTGGACATAGGGTTAGGGTTCTGTTGAGGGCTAGGGTTAGAGGACCATGAGGGTGAGGATTGGACCTATGGTTAGGGTTATTTTGAGGGCTATGGTTAGAGGGACGGTGAGGGTTAGGATTGGACCTAGGGTTAGGGTTATGATGAGGGCTAGGGTTAGAGGGACGGTGAGGGTTAGGATTGGACCTAGGGTTAGGGTTATGTTGAGGGGTAGGGTTAGAGGGACGGTGAGGGTTAGGATTGGACCTAGGGTTAGGGTTATGTTGAGGGCTAGTGTTAGAAAGACAGTTAGGGTTAGGATTAGCCCTAGGGTTAGGGTTATGTTGAGGGCTAGGGTTAGAGAGACGTTCATGGTTAGGATTGGACCTAGGGTTCGGGTTATATTGAGGGCTAGGGATAGAGAGACGGTTAGGGGTAGAATTGCACCTAGGGTTAGGGTTATGTTGAGGCCTGGGTTAGAGAGACGGTTAGGGTTTGGATTGCACATAGGGTTAGGGTTATGTTGAGGGCTAGGGTTAGAGAGATGGTTAGGGTTAGGATTCGACCTAGGGTTAGGGTTATGTTGAGGGCTAGGGTTAGAGAGACGGTTAGGGTTAGGATTGGAACTAGGGTTAGGGTTATGTTGAGGGCTAGGGTTAGAGAGACGGTTACGGTTAGGATTGGACCTAGGGTTAGGGTTATGTTGAGGGCTAGGGTTAGCGAGACGGTTAGGATTAGGATTGGACCTAGGGTTAGGGTTATGTTGAGGGCTAGGTTTAGAAAGACGGTTAGGTTTAGGATTGGACCTAGGGTTAGGGTTATGTTGAGGGCTAGGGTTAGAGAGACGGTTAGGGTTAGGATTGGACCTAGGGTTAGGGTTATGTTGAGGGCTAGGGTAAGAGAGACGGTTACGGTTAGGATTGGACCTAGGGTTAGGGTTATGTTGAGGGCTAGGGTTAGAGACAAGGTTAGGGTTAGGATTGGACCTAGGGTTCGGGTTATATTGAGGGCTAGGGATAGAGAGACGGTTAGGGGTAGAATTGCACCTAGGGTTAGGGTTATGTTGAGGCCTGGGTTAGAGAGACGGTTAGGGTTTGGATTGCACATAGGGTTAGGGTTATGTTGAGGGCTAGGGTTAGAGAGATGGTTAGGGTTAGGATTCGACCTAGGGTTAGGGTTATGTTGAGGGCTAGGGTTAGAGAGACGGTTAGGGTTAGGATTGGAACTAGGGTTAGGGTTATGTTGAGGGCTAGGGTTAGAGAGACGGTTACGGTTAGGATTGGACCTAGGGTTAGGGTTATGTTGAGGGCTAGGGTTAGCGAGACGGTTAGGATTAGGATTGGACCTAGGGTTAGGGTTATGTTGAGGGCTAGGTTTGGAAAGACGGTTAGGTTTAGGATTGGACCTAGGGTTAGGGTTATGTTGAGGGCTAGGGTTAGAGAGACGGTTAGGGTTAGGATTGGACCTAGGGTTAGGGTTATGTTGAGGGCTAGGGTAAGAGAGACGGTTACGGTTAGGATTGGACCTAGGGTTAGGGTTAGGTTGAGGGCTAGGGTTATAGAGACGGTTAGTGTTAGGATTGGACCTAGGGTTAGCGTTATGCTGAGGGTTAGGGTTAGAGAGATGGTTAGGGTTAGGATTGGACCTAGGGTTAGGGTTATGTTGAGGGCTAGGGATAGAGAGACGGTTAGGGTTAGGATTGGACCTAGGGTTAGGGTTAGGTTGAGGGCTAGGGTTAGAGAGACGGTTAGGTTTAGGATTGGACCTAGAGTTAGGGTTATGTTGAGGGTCAGGGTTAGAGAGATGGTTAGGGTGAGGATTGGACCTAGGCTTAGGGTTATGTTGAGGGCTCGGGTTAGAGTGACGGTTACGGTTAGGATTGGACTTAGGGTTATGGTTTTGTTGAGGGCTAGGGTTAGAGAGACGGTTATGGTTAGGATTGGATCTAGGGTTAGGGTTATGTTGAGGGCTAGGGTTAGAGACAGGGTTAGGGTTAGGATTGGACATAGGGTTAGGGTTCTGTTGAGGGCTAGGGTTAGAGGACGATGAGGGTGAGGATTGGACCTATGGTTAGGGTTATTTTGAGGGCTATGGTTAGAGGGACGGTGAGGGTTAGGATTGGACCTAGGGTTAGGGTTATGATGAGGGCTAGGGTTAGAGGGACGGTGAGGGTTAGGATTGGACCTAGGGTTAGGGTTATGTTGAGGGGTAGGGTTAGAGGGACGGTGAGGGTTAGGATTGGACCTAGGGTTAGGGTTATGTTGAGGGCTAGTGTTAGAAAGACAGTTAGGGTTAGGATTAGCCCTAGGGTTAGGGTTATGTTGAGGGCTAGGGTTAGAGAGACGTTCATGGTTAGGATTGGACCTAGGGTTCGGGTTATATTGAGGGCTAGGGATAGAGAGACGGTTAGGGGTAGAATTGCACCTAGGGTTAGGGTTATGTTGAGGCCTGGGTTAGAGAGACGGTTAGGGTTTGGATTGCACATAGGGTTAGGGTTATGTTGAGGGCTAGGGTTAGAGAGATGGTTAGGGTTAGGATTCGACCTAGGGTTAGGGTTATGTTGAGGGCTAGGGTTAGAGAGACGGTTAGGGTTAGGATTGGAACTAGGGTTAGGGTTATGTTGAGGGCTAGGGTTAGAGAGACGGTTACGGTTAGGATTGGACCTAGGGTTAGGGTTATGTTGAGGGCTAGGGTTAGCGAGACGGTTAGGATTAGGATTGGACCTAGGGTTAGGGTTATGTTGAGGGCTAGGTTTAGAAAGACGGTTAGGTTTAGGATTGGACCTAGGGTTAGGGTTATGTTGAGGGCTAGGGTTAGAGAGACGGTTAGGGTTAGGATTGGACCTAGGGTTAGGGTTATGTTGAGGGCTAGGTTTAGAGAGACGGTTACGGTTAGGATTGGACCTAGGGTTAGGGTTATGTTGAGGGCTAGGGTTAGAGACAAGGTTAGGGTTAGGATTGGACCTAGGGTTAGGGTTATACTGAGGGCTAGGGTTATAGAGAGGTTATGGTTAGTATTGGACCTAGGGTTAGGGTTTTGTTGAGGGCTAGGGTTAGAGAGACGGTTAGGATTAGGATTGGATCTAGGGTTAGGGTTATGTTGAGGGCTAAGGTTAGAGAGGCCGTTAGGGTTAGAATTGGACCTAGGGTTAGGGTTATGTTGAGGGCTAGGGTAAGAGAGACGGTTAAGGTTAGGATTGGACCTAGGGTTAGGGTTATGTTAAGGGCTAAAGTTAGAGAGACGGTTAGGTTTAGGATTGGACCTAAGGTTAGGGTTATTTTGAGGGCTAGGTTTAGAGAGACGGTTAGGGTGAGGATTGGACCTAGGGTTAGGGTTATGTTGAGGGCTAGGGTTAGAGGGTCGGTGAGGGTTAGGATTGGACCTAAGGTTAGGGTTATGTTGAGGGCTAGTGTTAGAAAGACGGTTAGGGTTAGGATTAGCCCTAGGTTTAGGGTTATGTTGAGGGCTAGGGTTAGAGAGACGTTTATGGTTAGGATTGGACCTAGGGTTCTGGTTATGTTGAGGGCTAGGGATAGAGAGACGGTTAGGGGTAGAATTGGACCTAGGGTTAGGGTTATGTTGAGGCCTGGGTTAGAGAGACGGTTAGGGTTAGGATTGGACCTAGGGTTAGGGTTAGGTTGAGGGCTAGGGTTAGAGAGACGGTTAGGTTTAGGATTGGACCTAGAGTTAGGGTTATGTTGAGGGCCAGGGTTAGAGAGATGGTTAGGGTGAGGATTGGACCTAGGGTTAGGGTTATGTTGAGGGCTAGGGTTAGAGAGATGGTTAGGGTGAGGATTGGACCTATGTTTAGGGTTATGTTGAGGGCTAGGGTTAGAGGGACGGTTAGGGTTAGGATTGGACCTAGGGTTAGGGTTATGTTGAGGGCTAGGGTTAGAGGGACGGTGAGGGTTAGGATTGGACCTAGGGTTAGGGTTATGTTGAGGGCTAGTGTTAGAGAGACGGTTAGGGTTAGGATTGGACCTAGGGTTAGGGTTCTGTTGAGGGCTAGGGTTAGAGAGACGGTTAGGGTGAGGATTGTACCTAGGGTTAGGGTTTTGTTGAGGGCTAGGTTTAGAGAGATGGTTAGGGTTAGGATTGGACCTAGGGTTAGGGTTATGTTGAGGGCTAGGGTTAGAGTGACGGTTACGGTTAGGATTGGACCTAGGGTTATGGTTTTGTTGAGGGCTAGGGTTAGAGTGACGGTTATGGTTAGGATTGGATCTAGGGTTAGGGTTATGTTGAGGGCTAGGGTTAGAGAGACGGTTAGGGTTAGGATTGGACCTAGGGTTAGGGTTAGGTTGAGGGCTAGGGTTAGAGAGACGGTTAGGTTTAGGATTGGACCTAGAGTTAGGGTTATGTTGAGGGCTGTGGTTAGAGAGATGGTTAGGGTGAGGATTGGACCTAGGGTTAGGGTTATGTTGAGGGCTAGGGTTAGAGAGACGGTTAGGGTTAGGATTGGACCTAGGGTTAGGGGTATGTTGAGGGCTCGGGTTAGAGAGACGTTTATGGTTAGGATTGGACCTAGGGTTAGGGTTATGTTGAGGGCTAGGGTTAGAGAGACGGTCAGGGTTAGGATTGGATCTAGGGTTAGGGTTTTGTTGAGCGCTAGGCTTAATGAGGCGGATAGTTTTAGGATTGGACCTAGGGTTAGGGTTATGTTGAGGGCTAGGGTTAGAGAGACGGTCAGGGTTAGGATTGGACCTAGGGTTAGTGTTAGGTTGAGGGCTAGGTTTAGAGAGACGGTTAGGGTTAGGATTGGACCTAGGGTTAGGGTTATGTTGAGGGCTAGGTTTAGAGAGACGGTTAGGGTTAGGATTGGACCATGCGTTAGGGTTAGGTTGAGGGCTAGGTGTAGAGAGACGGTTAGGGTTAGGATTGGACCTAGGGTTAGCGATATGCTGAGGGCTAGGGTTAGAGAGACGGTTAGGGTTAGGATTGGACCTAGGGTTAGGGTTATGTTGAGGGCTAGGGTTAGAGAGACGGTTAGGGTTAGGATTGGATCTAGGGTTAGAATTATGTTGAGGGCTAGGGTTAGAGAGACGGTTAGGTTTAGATTGGACCTAGGGTTAGAGTTAGGTTGAGGGCTCGGGTTAGAGAGACGTTTATGGTTTGGATTGGATCTAGGGTTAGGGTTATGTTGAGGGCTGGGGTTAGAGAGGCGGTTAGGGTTAGGATTGGACCTAGGGTTAGGGTTATGTTGAGGGCTAGGTTTAGAGAGACGGTTAGGGTTAGGATTGGACCTAGGGTTAGGGTTATGTTGAGGGCTAAAGTTAGAGATACGGTTAGGTTTAGGATTGGACCTAGGGTTAGGGTTATTTTGAGGGCTAGGGTTAGAGAGACCGTTAGGGTGAGGATTGTACCAAGGGTTAGGGTAATGTTGAGGGCAAGGGTTAGAGGGACGGTGAGAGTTAGGATTGGACCTATGGTAGGGTTATGTTGAGGGCTAGGGTTAGAGGGACGGTGAGGGTTAGGATTGGATATAGGGTTAGGGTTATGTTGACGGCTAGGGTTAGAGAAACTGTCAGTGTTAGGATTGGACCTAGGGTTAGGGTTATGTTGAGGGCTCGGGTTAGAGAGACGGTTAGGGTTAGAATTGGACCTTGGGTAAGGGGTATGTTGAGGGCTAGGGTTAGAGAGACGGTTAGGGTTAGGATTGCACCTAGGGTTAGGGTTATGTTGAGGGCTAGGGTTAGAGAGACGGTTAGGGTTAGGATTGGACCTAGGGTTAGAGTTATGTTGAGTGCAAGGGTTAGAGAGACGGTTAGGGTTAGGATTGGACCTAGGGTTAGAGTTATTTTGAGGGCTATTGTTAGAGAGACGGTAAGGGTGAGGATTGGACCTCGAGTTAGAGTTATGTTGAGGGCTAGGGTTAGAGAGACGGTTAGGGATAGGATTGGACCTAGGGTTAGAGTTATGTTGAGGGCTAGGGTTAGAGAGACGGTTAGGGTTAGGATTGGACCTAGGGTTAGGGTTATGTTGAGGGCTAGGGTTAGAGAGACACTTAGGGTTAGGATTGAACCTAGGGTTAGGGTTATGTTGAGGGCTAGGTTTAGAGAGACGGTTAGGGTTAGGATTGGACCTAGGGTTAGGGTTATGTTGAGGGCTAGGGTTATAGAGACGGTTAGTGTTAGGATTGGACCTAGGGTTAGCGTTATGCTGAGGGCTAGGGTTAGAGAGATGGTTAGGGTTAGGATTGGACCTAGGGTTAGGGTTATGTTGAGGGCTAGGGATAGAGAGACGGTTAGGGTTAGGATTGGACCTAGGGTTAGGGTTAGGTTGAGGGCTAGGGTTAGAGAGACGGTTAGGTTTAGGATTGGACCTAGAGTTAGGGTTATGTTGAGGGCCAGGGTTAGAGAGATGGTTAGGGTGAGGATTGGACCTAGGGTTAGGGTTATGTTGAGGGCTCGGGTTAGAGTGACGGTTACGGTTAGGATTGGACTTAGGGTTATGGTTTTGTTGAGGGCTAGGGTTAGAGAGACGATTATGGTTAGGATTGGATCTAGGGTTAGGGTTATGTTGAGGGCTAGGGTTAGAGACAGGGTTAGGGTTAGGATTGGACATAGGGTTAGGGTTCTGTTGAGGGCTAGGGTTAGAGGACGATGAGGGTGAGGATTGGACCTATGGTTAGGGTTATTTTGAGGGCTATGGTTAGAGGGACGGTGAGGGTTAGGATTGGACCTAGGGTTAGGGTTATGATGAGGGCTAGGGTTAGAGGGACGGTGAGGGTTAGGATTGGACCTAGGGTTAGGGTTATGTTGAGGGGTAGGGTTAGAGGGACGGTGAGGGTTAGGATTGGACCTAGGGTTAGGGTTATGTTGAGGGCTAGTGTTAGAAAGACAGTTAGGGTTAGGATTAGCCCTAGGGTTAGGGTTATGTTGAGGGCTAGGGTTAGAGAGACGTTCATGGTTAGGATTGGACCTAGGGTTCGGGTTATGTTGAGGGCTAGGGATAGAGAGACGGTTAGGGGTAGAATTGCACCTAGGGTTAGGGTTATGTTGAGGCCTGGGTTAGAGAGACGGTTAGGGTTTGGATTGCACATAGGGTTAGGGTTATGTTGAGGGCTAGGGTTAGAGAGATGGTTAGGGTTAGGATTCGACCTAGGGTTAGGGTTATGTTGAGGGCTAGGGTTAGAGAGACGGTTAGGGTTAGGATTGGAACTAGGGTTAGGGTTATGTTGAGGGCTAGGGTTAGAGAGACGGTTACGGTTAGGATTGGACCTAGGGTTAGGGTTATGTTGAGGGCTAGGTTTAGAAAGACGGTTAGGTTTAGGATTGGACCTAGGGTTAGGGTTATGTTGAGGGCTAGGGTTAGAGAGACGGTTAGGGTTAGGATTGGACCTAGGGTTAGGGTTATGTTGAGGGCTAGGGTAAGAGAGACGGTTACGGTTAGGATTGGACCTAGGGTTAGGGTTATGTTGAGGGCTAGGGTTAGAGACAAGGTTAGGGTTAGGATTGGACCTAGGGTTAGGGTTATACTGAGGGCTAGGGTTATAGAGAGGTTATGGTTAGTATTGGACCTAGGGTTAGGGTTTTGTTGAGGGCTAGGGTTAGAGAGACGGTTAGGATTAGGATTGGATCTAGGGTTAGGGTTATGTTGAGGGCTAAGGTTAGAGAGGCCGTTAGGGTTAGAATTGGACCTAGGGTTAGGGTTATGTTGAGGGCTAGGGTTAGAGAGACGGTTAAGGTTAGGATTGGACCTAGGGTTAGGGTTATGTTGAGGGCTAAAGTTAGAGAGACGGTTAGGTTTAGGATTGGACCTAAGGTTAGGGTTATTTTGAGGGCTAGGTTTAGAGAGACGGTTAGGGTGAGGATTGGACCTAGGGTTAGGGTTATGTTGAGGGCTAGGGTTAGAGGGTCGGTGAGGGTTAGGATTGGACCTAAGTTTAGGGTTATGTTGAGGGCTAGTGTTAGAAAGACGGTTAGGGTTAGGATTAGCCCTAGGTTTAGGGTTATGTTGAGGGCTAGGGTTAGAGAGACGTTTATGGTTAGGATTGGACCTAGGGTTCTGGTTATGTTGAGGGCTAGGGATAGAGAGACGGTTAGGGGTAGAATTGGACCTAGGGTTAGGGTTATGTTGAGGCCTGGGTTAGAGAGACGGTTAGGGTTAGGATTGCACCTAGGGTTAGGGTTATGTTGAGGGCTAGGGTTAGAGAGACGGTTAAGGTTAGGATTGGACCTAGGGTTAGGGTTATGTTGAGGGCTAAAGTTAGAGAGACGGTTAGGTTTAGGATTGGACCTAAGGTTAGGATTATGTTGAGGGCTAGGTTTAGAGAGACGGTTAGGGTGAGGATTGGACCTAGGGTTAGGGTTATGTTGAGGGCTAGGGTTAGAGGGTCGGTGAGGGTTAGGATTGGACCTAGGGTTAGGGTTATGTTGAGGGCTAGTGTTAGAAAGACGGTTAGGGTTAGGATTAGCCCTAGGTTTAGGGTTATGTTGAGGGCTAGGGTTAGAGAGACGTTTATGGTTAGGATTGGACCTAGGGTTCTTGTTATGTTGAGGGCTAGGGATAGAGAGACGGTTAGGGGTAGAATTGGACCTAGGGTTAGGGTTATGTTGAGGCCTGGGTTAGAGAGACGGTTAGGGTTAGGATTGCACCTAGGGTTAGGGTTATGTTGAGGGCTAGGGTTAGAGAGATGGTTAGGGTTAGGATTGGACCTAGGGTTAGGGTTATGTTGAGGGCTAGGGTTAGAAAGACGGTCAGAGTTAGGATTGGACCTAGGGTTAGGGTTATGTTGAGGGCTCGGGTTAGAGAGACGTTTATGGTTAGGATTGGACCTAGGGTTAGGGTTATGTTGAGGGCTAAGGTTAGAGAGACGGTTAGGGTTAGAATTGGACCGAGGGTTAGGGGTATGTTGAGGGATAGGGTTAGAGAGACGGTTAGGGTTAGGATTGCACCTAGGGTTAGGGTTATGTTGAGGGCTAGGGTTAGAGAGACGGTTAGGGTTAGGATTGGACCTAGGGTTAGGGTTATGTTGAGGGCTAGGGTTAGAGGGACGGTGAGGGTTAGGATTGGACCTAGGGTTAGGGTTATGTTGACGGCTAGGGTTAGAGAGACTGTCAGTGTTAGGATTGGACCTAGGGTTAGGGTTATGTTGAGGGCACGGGTTAGAGAGACGGTTAGGGTTAGAATTGGACCTTGGGTAAGGGGTATGTTGAGGGCTAGGGTTAGAGAGACGGTTAGGGTTAGGATTGCACCTAGGGTTAGGGTTATGTTGAGGGCAAGGTTTAGAGAGACGGTTAGGGTTAGGATTGGACCTAGGGTTAGAGTTATTTTGAGGGCTATTGTTAGAGAGACGGTAAGGGTGAGGATTGGACCTAGGGTTAGAGTTATGTTGAGGGCTAGGGTTAGAGAGACATTTAGGGATAGGATTGGACCTAGGGTTAGAGTTATGTTGAGGGCTAGGGTTAGAGAGACGGTTAGGGTTAGGATTGGACCTAGGGTTAGGGTTATCTTGAGGGCTAGGGTTAGAGAGACAGTTAGGGTTAGGATTGGACCTAGGGTTAGTGTTATGTTGAGGGCTAGGTTTAGAGAGACGGTTAGGGTTAGGATTGGACCTAGGGTTAGGGTTAGGTTGAGGGCTAGGGTTATAGAGACGGTTAGGGTTAGGATTGGGGCTAGGGTTAGCGTTATGCTGAGGGCTAGGGTTAGAGAGACGGTTAGGGTTAGGATTGGACCTAGGGTTAGGGTTATGTTGAGGGCTAGGGATAGAGAGACGGTTAGGGTTAGGATTGGACGTAGGGTTAGGGTTAGGTTGAGGGCTAGGGTTAGAGAGACGATGAGGTTTAGGATTAGACCTAGAGTTAGGGTTATGTTGAGGGCTAGGGTTAGAGAGATGGTTAGGGTTAGGATTGGACCTAGGGTTAGAGTTATGTTGAGGGCTAGGGTTAGAGAGACGGTTAGGGTTACGATTGGACCTAGGGTTAGGGTTATGTTGAGGGCTAGGGTTAGAGTGACGGTTACGGTTAGGATTGGACCTAGGGTTATGGTTTTGTTGAGGGCTAGGGTTAGAGAGACGGTTATGGTTAGGATTGGATCTAGGGTTAGGGTTATGTTGAGGGCTAGGGTTAGAGACAGGGTTAGGGTTAGGATTGGACCTAGGGTTAGGGTTCTGTTGAGGGCTAGGGTTAGAGGGACGATGAGGGTGAGGATTGGACCTATGGTTAGGGTTATGTTGAGGGCTATGGTTAGAGGGACGGTGAGGGTTAGGATTGGACCTAGGGTTAGGGTTATGTTGAGGGCTAGGTTTAGAGGGACGGTGAGGGTTAGGATTGGACCTAGGGTTAGGGTTATGTTGAGGGATAATGTTAGAAAGACAGTTAGGGTTAGGATTAGCCCTAGGGTTAGGGTTATGTTGAGGGCTAGGGTTAGAGAGACGTTTATGGTTAGGATTGGACCTAGGGTTCGGGTTTTGTTGAGGGCTACGATTAGAGAGACGGTTAGGGGTAGAATTGCACCTAGGGTTAGGGTTATGTTGAGTCCTGGGTTAGAGAGACGGTTAGGGTTAGGATTGCACCTAGGGCTAGGGTTATGTTGAGGGCTAGGGTTAGAGAGATGGTTAGGGTTAGGATTCGACCTAGGGTTAGGGTTATGTTGAGGGCTAGGGTTAGAGAGACGGTTAGGGTTAGGATTGGAACTAGGGTTAGGGTTATGTTGAGGGCTAGGGATAGAGAGACGGTTACGGTTAGGATTGGACCTAGGGTTAGGGTTATGTTGAGGGCTAGGTTTAGAGAGACGGTTAGGATTAGGATTGGACCTAGGGTTAGGGTTATGTTGAGGGCTAGGTTTAGAGAGGCGGTTAGGGTTAGGATTGGACCTAGGGTTAGAGTTATGTTGAGGGCTATGTTTAGAGAGACGGTTAGGGTTAGGATTGGACCTAGGGTTAGGGTTATGTTGAGGGCTAAAGTTAGAGAGACGGTTAGGTTTAGCATTGGACCTAGGGTTAGGGTTATGTTGAGGGCTAGGGTTAGAGAGACGGTTAGGGTGAGGATTGGACCTAGGGTTAGGGTTATGTTGAGGGCTAGGGTTAGAGACACGGTTAGGGATAGGATTGGACCTAGGGTTAGGGTTATGTTGACGGCTCGGGTTAGAGAGACGGTTAGGGTTAGAATTGGACCTTGGGTAAGGGGTATGTTGAGGGCTAGGGTTAGAGAGACGGTTAGGGTTAGGATTGCACCTAGGGTTAGGGTTATGTTGAGGGCTCGGGTTAGAGAGACGTTTATGGTTAGGATTGGACCTAGGTTTAGGGTTATGTTGAGGGCTAGGGTTAGAGAGACGGTTAGGGTTAGAATTGGACCGAGGGTTAGGGGTATGTTGAGGGATAGGGTTAGAGAGACGGTTAGGGTTAGGATTGCACCTAGGGTTAGGGTTATGTTGAGGGCTAGGGTTAGAGAGACGGTTAGGGTTAGGATTGGACCTAGGGTTAAGGTTATGTTGAGGGCTAGGGTTAGAGGGACGGTGAGGGTTAGGATTGGACCTAGGGTTAGGGTTATGTTGACGGCTAGGGTTAGAGAGACTGTCAGTGTTAGGATTGGACCTAGGGTTAGGGTTATGTTGAGGGCTCGGGTTAGAGGGTCGGTGAGGGTTAGGATTGGACCTAGGGTTAGGGTTATGTTGAGGGCTAGTGTTAGAAAGACGGTTAGGGTTAGGATTAGCCCTAGGGTTAGGGTTATGTTGAGGGCTAGGGTTAGAGAGACGTTTATGGTTAGGATTGGACCTAGGGTTCTGGTTATGTTGAGGGCTAGGGATAGAGAGACGGTTAGGGGTAGGATTGGACCTAGGGTTAGGGTTATGTTGAGGCCTGGGTTAGAGAGACGGTTAGGGGTAGGATTGCACCTAGGGTTAGGGTTATGTTGAGGGCTAGGGTTAGAGAGATGGTTAGGGTTAGGATTGGACCTAGGGTTAGGGTTATGTTGAGGGCTAGGGTTAGAGTGACGGTTACGGTTAGGATTGGACCTAGGATTATGGTTTTGTTGAGGGCTAGGGTTAGAGAGACGGTTATGGTTAGGATTGGATCTAGGGTTAGGGTTATGTTGAGGGCTAGGGTTAGAGACAGGGTTAGGGTTAGGATTGGACCTAGGGTTAGGGTTCTGTTGAGGGCTAAGGTTAGAGGGACGATGAGGGTGAGGATTGGACCTATGGTTAGGGTTATGTTGAGGGCTATGGTTAGAGGGACGGTGAGGGTTAGGATTGGACCTAGGGTTAGGGTTATGTTGAGGGCTAGGGTTAGAGGGACGGTGAGGGTTAGGATTGGACCTAGGGTTAGGGTTATGTTGAGGGATAGTGTTAGAAAGACAGTTAGGGTTAGGATTAGCCCTAGGGTTAGGGTTATGTTGAGGGCTAGGGTTAGTGAGACGTTTATGGTTAGGATTGGACCTAGGTTTCGGGTTATGTTGAGGGCTAGGATTAGAGAGACGGTTAGGGGTAGAATTGCACCTAGGGTTAGGGTTATGTTGAGGCCTGGGTTAGAGAGACGGTTAGGGTTAGGATTGCACCTAGGGTTAGGGTTATGTTGAGGGCTAGGGTTAGAGAGATGGTTAGGGTTAGGATTCGACCTAGGGTTAGGGTTATGTTGAGGGCTAGGGTTAGAGAGACGGTTAGGGTTAGGATTGGAACTAGGGTTAGGGTTATGTTGAGGGCTAGGGTTAGAGAGACGGTTACGGTTAGGATTGGACCTAGGGTTAGGGTTATGTTGAGGGCTAGGGTTAGAGAGACGGTTAGGATTAGGATTGGACCTAGGGTTAGGGTTATGTTGAGGGCTAGGTTTAGAGAGGCGGTTAGGGTTAGGATTGGACCTAGGGTTAGAGTTATGTTGAGGGCTATGTTTAGAGAGACGGTTAGGGTTAGGATTGGACCTAGTGTTAGGGTTATGTTGAGGGCTAAATTTAGAGAGACGGTTAGGTTTATCATTGGACCTAGGGTTAGGGTTATGTTGAGGGCTAGGGTTAGAGAAACGGTTAGGGTGAGGATTGGACCTAGGGTTAGGGTTATGTTGAGGGCTAGGCTTAGAGACACGGTTAGGGTTAGGATTGGACCTAGGGTTAGGGTTATGTTGACGGCTCGGGTTAGAGAGACGGTTAGGGTTAGAATTGGACCTTGGGTAAGGGGTATGTTGAGGGCTAGGGTTAGAGAGACGGTTAGGGTTAGGATTGCACCTAGGGTTAGGGTTATGTTGAGGGCTCGGGTTAGAGAGACGTTTATGGTTAGGATTGGACCTAGGTTTAGGGTTATGTTGAGGGCTAGGGTTAGAGAGACGGTTAGGGTTAGAATTGGACCGAGGTTTAGGGGTATGTTGAGGGATAGGGTTAGAGAGACGGTTAGGGTTAGGATTGCACCTAGGGTTAGGGTTATGTTGAGGGCTAGGGTTAGAGAGACGGTTAGGGTTAGGATTGGACCTAGGGTTAGGGTTATGTTGAGGGCTAGGGTTAGAGGGACGGTGAGGGTTAGGATTGGACCTAGGGTTAGGGTTATGTTGACGGCTAGGGTTAGAGAGACTGTCAGTGTTAGGATTGGACCTAGGGTTAGGGTTATGTTGAGGGCTCGGGTTAGAGAGACGGTTAGGGTGAGGATTGGACCTAGGGTTAGGGTTATGTTGAGGGCTAGGGTTAGAGGGTCGGTGAGGGTTAGGATTGGACCTAGGGTTAGGGTTATGTTGAGGGCTAGTGTTAGAAAGACGGTTAGGGTTAGGATTAGCCCTAGGGTTAGGGTTATGTTGAGGGCTAGGGTTAGAGAGACGTTTATGGTTCGCATTGCATTGGACCTAGGGTTCTGGTTATGTTGAGGGCTAGGGATAGAGAGACGGTTAGGGGTAGAATTGGACCTAGGGTTAGGGTTATGTTGAGGGCTCGGGTTAGAGAGACATTTATGGTTAGGATTGGACCTAGGGTTAGGGTTATGTTGAGGGCTAGGGTTAGAGAGACGGTTAGGGTTAGAATTGGACCGAGGGTTAGGGGTATGTTGAGGGATAGGGTTAGAGAGACGGTTAGGGTTAGGATTGCACCTAGAGTTAGGGTTATGTTGAGGGCTAGGGTTAGAGAGACGGTTAGGGTTAGGATTGGACCTAGGGTTAGGGTTATGTTGAGGGCTATTGTTAGAGGGACGGTGAGGGTTAGGATTGGACCTAGGGTTAGGGTTAATTTGACGGCTAGGGTTAGAGAGACTGTCAGTGTTAGGATTGGACCTAGGGTTAGGGTTATGTTGAGGGCACGGGTTAGAGAGAGGGTTAGAGTTAGAATTGGACCTTGGGTAAGGGGTATGTTGAGGGCTAGGGTTAGAGAGACGGTTAGGGTTAGGATTGCACCTAGGGTTAGGGTTATGTTGAGGGCAAGGGTTAGAGAGACGGTTAGGGTTAGGATTGGACCTAGGGTTAGAGTTATTTTGAGGGCTATTGTTAGAGAGACGGTAAGGGTGAGGATTGGACCTAGGGTTAGAGTTATGTTGAGGGCTAGGGTTAGAGAGACGGTTAGGGATAGGATTGGACCTAGGGTTAGAGTTATGTTGAGGGCTAGGGTTAGAGAGACGGTTAGGGTTAGGATTGGACCTAGGGTTAGTGTTATGTTGAGGGCTAGGTTAGAGAGACGGTTAGGGTTAGGATTGGACCTAGGGTTAGGGTTAGGTTGAGGGCTAGGGTTATAGAGACGGTTAGGGTTAGGATTGGGCCTAGGGTTAGCGTTATGCTGAGGGCTAGGGTTAGAGAGACGGTTAGGGTTAGGATTGGACCTAGGGTTATGGTTATGTTGAGGGCTAGGGATAGAGAGACGGTTAGGGTTAGGATTGGACCTAGGGTTAGGGTTAGGTTGAAGGCTAGGGTTAGAGAGACGATTAGGTTTAGGATTAGACCTAGAGTTAGGGTTATGTTGAGGGCTAGGGTTAGAGAGATGGTTAGGGTGAGGATTGGACCTAGGGTTAGAGTTATGTTGAGGGCTAGGGTTAGAGAGACGGTTAGGGTTAGGATTGGACCTAGGGTTAGGGTTATGTTGAGGGCTAGGGTTAGAGTGACGGTTACGGTTAGGATTGGACCTAGGGTTATGGTTTTGTTGAGGGCTAGGGTTAGAGAGACGTTTATGGTTAGGATTGGATCTAGGGTTAGGGTTATGTTGAGGGCTAGGGTTAGAGACAGGGTTAGGGTTAAGATTGGACCTAGGGTTAGGGTTCTGTTGAGGGCTAGGGTTAGAGGGACGATGAGGGTGAGGATTGGACCTATGGTTAGGGTTATGTTGAGGGCTATGGTTAGAGGGACGGTGAGGGTTAGGATTGGACCTAGGGTTAGGGTTATGTTGAGGGCTAGGGTTAGAGGGACGGTGAGGGTTAGGGTTGGACCTAGGGTTAGGGTTATCTTGAGGGCTAGGGTTAGAGAGACGGTTAGGGTTAGGATTGGAACTAGGGTTAGGGTTATGTTGAGGGCTAGGGTTAGAGAGACGGTTACGGTTAGGATTGGACCTAGGGTTAGGGTTATGTTGAGGGCTAGGGTTAGAGAGACGGTTAGGATTAGGATTGGACCTAGGGGTAGGGTTATGTTGAGGGCTAGGTTTAGAGAGGCGGTTAGGGTTAGGATTGGACCTAGGGTTAGAGTTATGTTGAGGGCTAGGTTTAGAGAGGCGGTTAGGGTTAGGATTGGACTTAGGGTTAGAGTTATGTTGACGGCTATGTTTAGAGAGACGGTTAGGGTTAGGATTGGACCTAGGGTTAGGGTTATGTTGAGGGCTAAAGTTAGAGAGACGGTTAGGTTTAGCATTGGACCTAGGGTTAGGGTTATGTTGAGGGCTAGGGTTAGAGAGACGGTTAGGGTGAGGATTGGACCTAGGGTTAGGGTTATGTTGAGGGCTAGGGTTAGAGACACGGTTAGGGTTAGGATTGGACCTAGGGTTAGGGTTATGTTGACGGCTCGGGTTAGAGAGACGGTTAGGGTTAGAATTGGACCTTGGGTAAGGGGTATGTTGAGGGCTAGGGTTAGAGAGACGGTTAGGGTTAGGATTGCACCTAGGGTTAGGGTTATGTTGAGGGCTCGGGTTAGAGAGACGTTTATGGTTAGGATTGGACCTAGGTTTAGGGTTATGTTGAGGGCTAGGGTTAGAGAGACGGTTAGGGTTAGAATTGGACCGAGGGTTAGGGGTATGTTGAGGGATAGGGTTAGAGAGACGGTTAGGGTTAGGATTGCACCTAGGGTTAGGGTTATGTTGAGGGCTAGGGTTAGAGAGACGGTTAGGGTTAGGATTGGACTTAGGGTTAGGGTTATGTTGAGGGCTAGGGTTAGAGGGACGGTGAGGGTTAGGATTGGACCTAGGGTTAGGGTAATGTTGACGGCTAGGGTTAGAGAAACTGTCAGTGTTAGGATTGGACCTAGGGTTAGGGTTATGTTGAGGGCTAGGGTTAGAGAGACGTTTATGGTTAGGTTTGGACCTAGGTTTAGGGTTATGTTGAGGGCTAGGGTTAGAGAGACGGTTAGGGTTAGAATTGGACCGAGGGTTAGGGGTATGTTGAGGGATAGGGTTAGAGAGACGGTTAGGGTTAGGATTGCACCTAGGGTTAGGGTTATGTTGAGGTTTAGGGTTAGAGAGACGGTTAGGGTTAGGATTGGACTTAGGGTTAGGGTTATGTTGAGGGCTAGGGTTAGAGGGACGGTGAGGGTTAGGATTGGACCTAGGGTTAGGGTTATGTTGACGGCTAGGGTTAGAGAAACTGTCAGTGTTAGGATTGGACCTAGGGTTAGGGTTATGTTGAGGGCTCGGGTTAGAGGGTCGGTGAGGGTTAGGATTGGACCTAGGGTTAGGGTTATGTTGAGGGCTAGTGATAGAAAGACGGTTAGGGTTAGGATTAGCCCTAGGGTTAGGGTTATGTTGAGGGCTAGGGTTAGAGAGACGTTTATGGTTAGGATTGGACCTAGGGTTCTGGTTATGTTGAGGGCTAGGGATAGAGAGACGGTTAGGGGTAGAATTGGACCTAGGGTTAGGGTTATGTTGAGGCCTGGGTTAGAGAGACGGTTAGGGGTAGGATTGCACCTAGGGTTAGGGTTATGTTGAGGGCTAGGGTTAGAGAGATGGTTAGGGTTAGGATTGGACCTAGGGTTAGGGTTATGTTGAGGGCTAGGGTTAGAGTGACGGTTACGGTTAGGATTGGACCTAGGATTATGGTTTTGTTGAGGGCTAGGGTTAGAGAGACGGTTATGGTTAGGATTGGATCTAGGGTTAGGGTTATGTTGAGGGCTAGGGTTAGAGACAGGGTTAGGGTTAGGATTGGACCTAGGGTTAGGGTTCTGTTGAGGGCTAAGGTTAGAGGGACGATGAGGGTGAGGATTGGACCTATGGTTAGGGTTATGTTGAGGGCTATGGTTAGAGGGACGGTGAGGGTTAGGATTGGACCTAGGGTTAGGGTTATGTTGAGGGCTAGGGTTAGAGGGACGGTGAGGGTTAGGATTGGACCTAGGGTTAGGGTTATGTTGAGGGATAGTGTTAGAAAGACAGTTAGGGTTAGGATTAGCCCTAGGGTTAGGGTTATGTTGAGGGCTAGGGTTAGAGAGACGTTTATGGTTAGGATTGGACCTAGGGTTCGGGTTATGTTGAGGGCTAGGATTAGAGAGACGGTTAGGGGTAGAATTGCACCTAGGGTTAGGGTTATGTTGAGGCCTGGGTTAGAGAGACGGTTAGGGTTAGGATTGCACCTAGGGTTAGGGTTATGTTGAGGGCTAGGGTTAGAGAGATGGTTAGGGTTAGGATTCGACCTAGGGTTAGGGTTATGTTGAGGGCTAGGGTTAGAGAGACGGTTAGGGTTAGGATTGGAACTAGGGTTAGGGTTATGTTGAGGGCTAGGGTTAGAGAGACGGTTACGGTTAGGATTGGACCTAGGGTTAGGGTTATGTTGAGGGCTAGGGTTAGAGAGACGGTTAGGATTAGGATTGGACCTAGGGTTAGGGTTATGTTGAGGGCTAGGTTTAGAGAGGCGGTTAGGGTTAGGATTGGACCTAGGGTTAGAGTTATGTTGAGGGCTATGTTTAGAGAGACGGTTAGGGTTAGGATTGGACCTAGGGTTAGGGTTATGTTGAGGGCTAAATTTAGAGAGACGGTTAGGTTTAGCATTGGACCTAGGGTTAGGGTTATGTTGAGGGCTAGGGTTAGAGAGACGGTTAGGGTGAGGATTGGACCTAGGGTTAGGGTTATGTTGAGGGCTAGGCTTAGAGACACGGTTAGGGTTAGGATTGGACCTAGGGTTAGGGTTATGTTGACGGCTCGGGTTAGAGAGACGGTTAGGGTTAGAATTGGACCTTGGGTAAGCGGTATGTTGAGGGCTAGGGTTAGAGAGACGGTTAGGGTTAGGATTGCACCTAGGGTTAGGGTTATGTTGAGGGCTCGGGTTAGAGAGACGTTTATGGTTCGCATTGCATTGGACCTAGGGTTCTGGTTATGTTGAGGGCTAGGGATAGAGAGACGGTTAGGGGTAGAATTGGACCTAGGGTTAGGGTTATGTTGAGGGCTCGGGTTAGAGAGACGTTTATGGTTAGGATTGGACCTAGGGTTAGGGTTATGTTGAGGGCTAGGGTTAGAGAGACGGTTAGGGTTAGAATTGGACCGAGGGTTAGGGGTATGTTGAGGGATAGGGTTAGAGAGACGGTTAGGTTTAGGATTGCACCTAGGGTTAGGGTTATGTTGAGGGCTAGGGTTAGAGAGACGGTTAGGGTTAGGATTGGACCTAGGGTTAGGGTTATGTTGAGGGCTATTGTTAGAGGGACGGTGAGGGTTAGGATTGGACCTAGGGTTAGGGTTAATTTGACGGCTAGGGTTAGAGAGACTGTCAGTGTTAGGATTGGACCTAGGGTTAGGGTTATGTTGAGGGCACGGGTTAGAGAGAGGGTTAGAGTTAGAATTGGACCTTGGGTAAGGGGTATGTTGAGGGCTAGGTTTAGAGAGACGGTTAGGGTTAGGATTGCACCTAGGGTTAGGGTTAGGTTGAGGGCTAGGGTTATAGAGACGGATAGGGTTAGGATTGGGCCTAGGGTTAGTGTTATGTTGACGGCTAGGTTAGAGAGACGGTTAGGGTTAGGATTGGACCTAGGGTTAGGGTTAGGTTGAGGGCTAGGGTTATAGAGACGGATAGGGTTAGGATTGGGCCTAGGGTTAGCGTTATGCTGAGGGCTAGGGTTAGAGAGACGGTTAGGGTTAGGATTGGACCTAGGGTTATGGTTATGTTGAGGGCTAGGGATAGAGAGACGGTTAGGGTTAGGATTGGACCTAGGGTTAGGGTTAGGTTGAAGGCTAGGGTTAGAGAGACGATTAGGTTTAGGATTAGACCTAGAGTTAGGGTTATGTTGAGGGCTAGGGTTAGAGAGATGGTTAGGGTGAGGATTGGACCTAGGGTTAGAGTTATGTTGAGGGCTAGGGTTAGAGAGACGGTTAGGGTTAGGATTGGACCTAGGGTTAGGGTTATGTTGAGGGCTAGGGTTAGAGTGACGGTTACGGTTAGGATTGGACCTAGGGTTATGGTTTTGTTGAGGGCTAGGGTTAGAGAGACGTTTATGGTTAGGATTGGATCTAGGGTTAGGGTTATGTTGAGGGCTAGGGTTAGAGACAGGGTTAGGGTTAGGATTGGACCTAGGGTTAGGGTTCTGTTGAGGGCTAGGGTTAGAGGGACGATGAGGGTGAGGATTGGACCTATGGTTAGGGTTATGTTGAGGGCTATGGTTAGAGGGACGGTGAGGGTTAGGATTGGACCTAGGGTTAGGGTTATGTTGAGGGCTAGGGTTAGAGGGACGGTGAGGGTTAGGATTGGACCTAGGGTTAGGGTTATGTTGAGGGATAGTGTTAGAAAGACAGTTAGGGTTAGGATTAGCCCTAGGGTTAGGGTTATGTTGAGGGCTAGGGTTAGAGAGACGTTTATGGTTAGGATTGGACCTAGGGTTCGGGTTATGTTGAGGGCTAGGATTAGAGAGACGGTTAGGTGTAGAATTGCACCTAGGGTTAGGGTTATGTTGAGGCCTGGGTTAGAGAGACGGTTAGGGTTAGGATTGCACCTAGGGTTAGGGTTATCTTGAGGGCTAGGGTTAGAGAGATGGTTAGGGTTAGGATTCGATTTAGGGTTAGGGTTATGTTGAGGGCTAGGGTTAGAGAGACGGTTAGGGTTAGGATTGGAACTAGGGTTAGGGTTATGTTGAGGGCTAGGGTTAGAGGGACGGTTACGGTTAGGATTGGACCTAGGGTTAGGGTTATGTTGAGGGCTAGGGTTAGAGAGACGGTTAGGATTAGGATTGGACCTAGGGGTAGGGTTATGTTGAGGGCTAGGTTTAGAGAGGCGGTTAGGGTTAGGATTGGACCTAGGGTTAGAGTTATGTTGAGGGCTAGGTTTAGAGAGGCGGTTAGGGTTAGGATTGGACTTAGGGTTAGAGTTATGTTGAGGGCTATGTTTAGAGAGACGGTTAGGGTTAGGATTGGACCTAGGGTTAGGGTTATGTTGAGGGCTAAAGTTAGAGAGACGGTTAGGTTTAGCATTGGACCTAGGGTTAGGGTTATGTTGAGGGCTAGGGTTAGAGAGACGGTTAGGGTGAGGATTGCACCTAGGGTTAGGGTTATGTTGAGGGCTCGGGTTAGAGAGACGTTTATGGTTAGGATTGGACCTAGGTTTAGGGTTATGTTGAGGGCTAGGGTTAGAGAGACGGTTAGGGTTAGAATTGGACCGAGGGTTAGGGGTATGTTGAGGGATAGGGTTAGAGAGACGGTTAGGGTTAGGATTGCACCTAGGGTTAGGGTTATGTTGAGGGCTAGGGTTAGAGAGACGGTTAGGGTTAGGATTGGACTTACGGTTAGGGTTATGTTGAGGGCTAGGGTTAGAGGGACGGTGAGGGTTAGGATTGGACCTAGGGTTAGGGTTATGTTGACGGCTAGGGTTAGAGAAACTGTCAGTGTTAGGATTGGACCTAGGGTTAGGGTTATGTTGAGGGCTCGGGTTAGAGAGACGGTTAGGGTTAGAATTGGACCTTGGGTAAGGGGTATGTTGAGGGCTAGGGTTAGAGAGACGGTTAGGGTTAGGATTGCACCTAGGGTTAGTGTTATGTTGAGGGCTAGGGTTAGAGAGACGGTTAGGGTGAGGATTGGACCTAGGGTTCGGGTTATGTTGAGGGCTAGGGTTAGAGAGACGGTTAGGGTTAGGATTGGACCTAGGGTTAGAGTTATGTTGAGGGCAAGGGTTAGAGTGACGGTTAGGGTTAGTATTGGACCTAGGGTTAGAGTTATTTTGAGGGCTATTGTTAGAGAGACGGTAAGGGTGAGGATTGGACCTAGAGTTAGAGTTATGTTGAGGGCTAGGGTTAGAGAGACGGTTAGGGATAGGATTGGACCTAGGGTTAGAGTTATGTTGAGGGCTAGGGTTAGAGAGACGGTTAGGGTTAGGATTGGACCTAGGGTTAGGGTTATCTTGAGGGCTAGGGTTAGAGAGACAGTTAGGTTTAGGATTGGACCTAGGGTTAGTGTTATGTTGAGGGCTAGGTTTAGAGAGACGGTTAGGGTTAGCATTGGACCTAGGGTTAGGGTTAGGTTGAGGGCTAGGGTTATAGAGACGGTTAGGGTTAGGATTGGACCTAGGGTTAGCGTTATGCTGAGGGCTAGGGTTAGAGAGACGGTTAGGGTTAGGATTGGACCTACGGTTAGGGTTATGTTGAGGGCTAGGGATAGAGAGACGGTTAGGGTTAGGATTGGACCTAGGGTTAGTGTTAGGTTGAGGGCTAGGGTTAGAGAGACGATTAGGTTTAGGATTAGACCTCGAGTTAGGGTTATGTTGAGGGCTAGGGTTAGAGAGATGGTTAGGGTGAGGATTGGACCTAGGGTTAGAGTTATGTTGAGGGCTAGGGTTAGAGAGACGGTTAGGGTTAGGATTGGACCTAGGGTTAGGGTTATGTTGAGGGCTAGGTTAGAGAGACGGTTATGGTTAGGATTGGATCTAGGGTTAGGGTTATGTTGAGGGCTAGGGTTAGAGACAGGGTTAGGGTTAGGATTGGACCTAGGGTTAGGGTTCTGTTGAGGGCTAGGGTTAGAGGGACGACGAGGGTGAGGATTGGACCTATGGTTAGGGTTATGTTGAGGGCTATGGTTAGAGGGACGGTGAGGGTTAGGATTGGACCTAGGGTTAGGGTTATGTTGAGGGCTAGGGTTAGAGGGACGGTGAGGGTTAGGATTGGACCTAGGGTCAGGGTTATGTTGAGAGCTAGTGTTAGAAAGACAGTTAGGGTTAGGATTAGCCCTAGGGTTAGGGTTATGTTGAGGGCTAGGGTTAGAGAGACGTTTATGGTTAGGATTGGACCTAGGGTTCGGGTTATGTTGAGGGCTAGGGATAGAGAGACGGTTAGGGGTAGAATTGCACCTAGGGTTAGGGTAATGTTGAGGCCTGGGTTAGAGAGACGGTTAGGGTTAGGATTGCACCTAGGGTTAGGGTTATGTTGAGGGCTAGGGATAGAGAGACGGTTAGGGGTAGAATTGGACCTAGGGTTAGGGTTATGTTGAGGGCTAGGATTAGAGAGACGGTTAGGGTGAGGATTGGACCTAGGGTTAGGGTTATGTTGAGGGCTAGGGTTAGAGACACGGTTACGGTTAGGATTGGACCTAGGGTTAGGGTTATGTTGAGGGCTAGGGTTAGAGGGACGGTGAGGGTTAGGATTGGACCTAGGGTTAGGGTCATGTTGAGGGCTAGTGTTAGAGAGACGGTTAGGGTTAGAATTGGACCTTGGGATAGGGTTATGTTGAGGGCTAGGGTTAGAGAGACGGTCAGGGTTAGGATTGGGCCTAGGGTTAGGGTAATGTTGAGGGCTAAGGTTAGAGAGATGGTTAGGGTTAGGATTGGACCTAGGGTTTGGGTTATGTTGAGGGCTAGGGTTAGAGAGACGGTTAGGGTTAGGATTGCACCTAGGGTTAGAGTTATGTTGAGGGCTGGAGTTAGAGAGACGGTTAGGGTTAGGATTGGACCTAGGGTTAGGGTTATGTTGATGGCTAGGGTTAGAGAGATGTTTAGGGTTAGGATTGGACCTAGGGTTAGAGTTATTTTGAGGGCTATTGTTAGAGAGTCGGTAAGGGTGAGGATTGGACCTATGGTTAGAGTTATGTTGAGGGCTAGGGTTAGAGAGACGGTTAGGGTTAGGATTGCACCTAGGGTTAGAGTTATGTTGAGGGCTGGGGTTAGAGAGACGGTTAGGGTTAGGATTGGACCTAGGGTTAGGGTCATGTTGAGGGCTAGGGTTAGAGAGACAGTTAGGGTTAGGATTTGACCTAGGGTTAGGGTTATGTTGAGGGCTAGGGTTAGAGAGACGTTTAGGGTTAGGATTGGGCCTAGGGTTAGGGTTAGGTTGAGGGCTAGGGTTATAGAGACGGTTAGGGTAAGGATTGGACCTAGGGTTAACGTTATGCTGAGGGCTAGGGTTAGAGAGACGGTTAGGGTTAGGATTGGACCTAGGGTTAGGGTTATGTTGAGGGCTAGGGTTAGAGAGACGGTTAGGGTTAGGATTGGACCTAGGGATAGGGTTAGGTTGAGGGCTAGGGTTAGAGAGACGGTTAGGTTTAGGATTGGACCTAGGGTTAGGGTTATGTTGAGGGCTAGGGTTAGAGAGACGGTTAGGGTTAGGATTGGACCTAGGGTTAGGGTTATGTTGAGGGCTAGGGTTAGACAGACGGTTAGGGTTAGGATTGGACCTAGGGTTTGGGTTATGTTGAGGGCTAGGGTTAGAGAGACGGTTAGGGTTAGGATTGGACCTAGGGTTAGGGTTATGTTGAGGGCTAGGGTTAGAGAGACAGTTAGGGTTAGGATTGGACCTAGGGTTAGGGATATGTTGAGGGCTAGGGTTAGAGAGACGGTTAGGGTTAGGATTGGACCAAGGGTTAGGGTTCTGTTGAGGGCTAGGGTTAGAGGGTCGGTGAGGGTTAGGATTGGACCTAGGGTTAGGGTTATGTTGAGGGCTAGTGTTAGAAAGACGGTTAGGGTTAGGATTAGCCCTAGGGTTAGGGTTATGTTGAGGGCTAGGGTTAGAGAGACGTTTATGGTTAGGATTGGACCTAGGGTTCTGGTTATGTTGAGGGCTAGGGATAGAGAGACGGTTTGGGGTAGAATTGGACCTAGGGTTAGGGTTATGTTGAGGCCTGGGTTAGAGAGACGGTTAGAGTTAGGATTGCACCTAGGGTTAGGGTTATGTTGAGGGCTAGGGTTAGAGAGATGGTTAGGGTTAGGATTCGACCTAGGGTTAGGGTTATGTTGAGGGCTAGGGTTAGAGAGACGGTTAGGGTTAGGATTGTAACTAGGGTTAGGGATATGTTGAGGGCTAGGGTTAGAGAGACGGTTACGGTTAGGATTGGACCTAGGGTTAGGGTTATGTTGAGGGCTAGGGTTAGAGAGACGGTTAGGATTAGGATTGGACCTAGGCTTAGGGTTATGTTGAGGGCTAGGTTTACAGAGGCGGTTAGGGTTAGGATTGGACCTAGGGTTAGAGTTATGTTGAGGGCTATGCTTAGAGAGACGGTTAGGGTTAGGATTGGAACTAGGGTTAGGGATATGTTGAGGGCTAGGGTTAGAGAGACGTTTACGGTTAGGATTGGACCTAGGGTTAGGGTTATGTTGAGGGCTAGGGTTAGAGACACGGTTAGGGTTAGGATTGGACCTAGGGTTAGGGTTATGTTGAGGGCTAGGGTTAGAGGGACGGTGAGGGTTAGGATTGGACCTAGGGTTAGGGTCATGTTGAGGGCTAGTGTTAGAGAGATGGTTAGGGTTAGAATTGGACCTTGGGATAGGGTTTTGTTGAGGGCTAGGGTTAGAGAGACGGTCAGGGTTAGGATTGGGCCTAGGGTTAGGGTTATGTTGAGGGCTAAGGTTAGAGAGATGGTTAGGGTTAGGATTGGACTTAGGGTTAGGGTTAGGTTGAGGGCTAGGGTTAGAGAGACGGTTAGGTTTAGGATTGGACCTAGGGTTAGGGTTATGTTGAGGGCTAGGTTTAGAGAGACGGTTAGGGTTAGGATTGGACCTAGGGTTAGGGTTAGATTGAGGGCTAGGGTTAGAGAGACGGTTAGGTTTAGGATTGGAACTAGGGTTAGGGTTATGTTGAGGGCTAGGGTTAGAGAGATGGTTAGGGTTAGGATTGGACCTAGGTTTAGGGTTAGGTTGAGGGCTAGGGTTAGAGAGACGGTTAGGTTTAGGATTGGACCTAGGGTTAGGGTTATGTTGAGGGCTAGGGTTAGAGAGACGGTTAGGGTTAGGATTGGACCTAGGGTTAGGGTTATGTTGAGGGCTAGGGTTAGAGAGACGGTTAGGGTTAGGATTGGACCTAGGGTTAGGGTTATGTTGAGGGCTAGGGTTAGAGAGACGTTTATGGTTAGGTTTGGACCGAGGTTTAGGGTTATGTTGAGGGCTAGGGTTAGAGAGACGGTTAGGGTTAGAATTGGACCTAGGGTTAGGGGTATGTTGAGAGCTAGGCTTAGAGAGACGGTTAGGGTTAGGATTGCACCTAGGGTTAGGGTTATGTTGCGGGCTAGGGTCAGAGAGACGGTTAGGGTTAGGATTGGACCTAGCGTTAGGGTTAAGTTGAGGGCTAGGGTTAGAGAGACGGTTAGGGATAGGATTGGACCTAGGGTTAGGGTTATGTTGAGTTCTAGGGTTAGAGAGACGGTTACGGTTAGGATTGGAGCTAGGGTTAGGGTTATGTTGCGGGCTAGGGTTAGAGAGACGGTTAGGGTTAGGATTGGACCTAGGGTTAGGGTTATTTTGAGGGCTAGGGTTAGAGGGACGGTGAGGGTTAGGATTGGACCTAGGGTTAGAGTTATGTTGAGGGCTAGTGGTAGAGTGACGGTTAGGGTTAGGATTGGACCTAGGGTTAGGGTTCTGTTGAGGGCTAGGGTTAGAGAGACGGTTAGGGTTAGCGTTGGACCCAGGGTTAGAGTTATTTTGAGGGCTATTGTTAGAGAGACGGTAAGGGTGAGGATTGGACCTAGGGTTAGAGTTATGTTGAGGGCTAGGGTTAGAGAGACGGATAAGGTTAGGATTGGACCTAGGGTTAGAGTTATGTTGAGGGCTAGGGTTAGAGAGACGGTTAGGGTTAGGATTGGACCGAGGTTTAAGGTTATGTGAGGGCTAGGGTTAGAGAGATGGTTAGGGTTAGGATTGGTCCTAGGGTTAGGGTTAGGTTGAGGGCTAGGGTTATAGAGACGGTTAGGTTTAGGATTGGACGTAGAGTTAGGGTTATGTTGAGGGCTAGGGTTAGAGTGACGGTTAGGGTTAGGATTGGACCTAGGGTTAGGGTTATGTTGAGGGCTAGGGTTACAGTGACGGTTATGGTTAGGATTGGACCTAGGGTTATGGTTTTGTTAAGGGCTAGGGTTAAAGAGACGGTTATGGTTAGGATTGGATCTAGGGTTAGGGTTATGTTGAGGGCTAGGGTTAGAGACAGGGTTAGGGTTAGGATTGGACCTAGGGTTCGGGTTATGCTGAAAGCTAGGGTTAGAGAGACGGTTAGGATTAGGATTGGACCTAGGGTTAGGGTTTTGTTGAGGGCTAGGGTTAGAGAGACGGTTAGGGTTAGGATTGGACCTAGGGTTATGGTTTTGTTGAGGGTAGGGTTAGAGAGACGGTTATGGTTAGGATTGGATCTAGGGTTAGGGTTATGTTGAGGGCTAGGGTTAGAGACAGGGTTAGGGTTAGGATTGGACCTAGGGTTAGGTTTATGTTGAGGGCTAAAGTTAGAGAGACGTTTAGGTTTAGGATTGGACCTAGGGTTAGGGTTATGTTGAGGGCTAGGTTTAGAGAGACGGTTCGGGTGAGGATTGGACCTATGTTTAGGGTTATGTTGAGGGCTAGGGTTAGAGGGACGGTGAGGGTTAGGATTGGACCTAGGGTTAGGGTTATGTTGAGGGCTAGGGTTAGAGGGACGGTGAGTGTTAGGATTGGACCTAGGGTTAGGGTTATGTTGAGGCCTGGGTTAAAGAGACGGTTAGGGTTAGGATTGCACCTAGGGTTAGCGTTATGCTGAGGGCTAGGGTTAGAGAGACGGTTAGGGATAGGATTGGACCTAGGGTTAGAGTTATGTTGAGGGCTAGGGTTAGAGAGACGGTTAGGGTTAGGATTGGACCTAGGGTTAGGGTTATGTTGAGGGCTAGGGTTAGAGAGACGGTCAAAGATAGGATTGGACCTAGGGTTAGGGTTATGTTGAGGGCTCGGGTTAGAGAGACGTTTATGGTTAGGATTGGACCTAGGGTTAGGGTTATGTTGAGGGCTAGGGTTAGAGAGACGGTTAGGGTTAGAATTGGACCGAGGGTTAGGGTTATGTTGAGGGATACGGGTAGAGAGACGGTTAGAGTTAGGATTGCACCTAGGGTTAGGGTTATGTTGAGGGCTAGGGTTAGAGAGACGTTTAGGGTTAGGATTGGACCTAGGGTTAGGGTTATGTTGAGGGCTTGGTTAGAGGGACGGTGAGGGTTAGTATTGGACCTAGGGTTAGGGTTATGTTGACGGCTAGGGTTAGAGAGACTGTCAGTGTTAGGATTGGACCTAGGGTTAGGGTTATGTTGAGGGCACGGGTTAGAGAGACGGTTAGGGTTAGAATTGGACCTTGGGTAAGGGGTATGTTGAGGGCTATTCTTAGAGAGACGGTTAGGGTTAGGATTGCACCTAGGGTTAGGGTTATGTTGAGGGCTAGGGTTAGAGAGACGGTTAGGGTGAGGATTGGACCTAGGGTTCGGGTTATGTTGAGGGCTAGGGTTAGAGAGACGGTTAGGGTTAGGATTGGACCTAGGGTTGGAGTTATGTTGAGGGCAAGGGTTAGAGAGACGGTTAGGGTTAGGATTGGACCTAGGGTTTGAGTTATTTTGAGGGCTATTGTTAGAGAGACGGTAAGGGTGAGGATTGGACCTAGAGTTAGAGTTATGTTGAGGGCTAGGGTTAGAGAGACGGTTAGGGTTAGGATTGGACCTAGGGTTAGGGTTATCTTGAGGGCTAGGGTTAGAGAGACAGTTAGGGTTAGGATTGGACCTAGGGTTAGTGTTATGTTGAGGGCTAGGTTTAGAGAGACGGTTAGGGTTAGGATTGTACCTAGGGTTAGGGTTAGGTTGAGGGCTAGGGTTATAGAGACGGTTAGGGTTAGGATTGGACCTAGGGTTCGGGTTATGTTGAGGGCTAGGGATAGAGAGACGGTTAGGGGTAGAATTGCACCTAGGGTTAGGGTTATGTTGAGGCCTGGGTTAGAGAGACGGTTAGGGTTAGGATTGCACCTAGGGTTAGGGTTATGTTGAGGGCTAGGGTTAGAGAGATGGTTAGGGTTAGGATTCGACCTAGGGTTAGGGTTATGTTGAGGGCTAGGGTTAGAGAGACGGTTAGGGTTAGGATTGGAACTAGGGTTAGGGTTATGTTGACGGCTAGGTTTAGAGAGACGGTTACGGTTAGGATTGGACCTAGGGTTAGGGTTATGTTGAGGGCTAGGGTTAGAGAGACGGTTAGGATTAGGATTGGACCTAGGGTTAGGGTTATGTTGAGGGCTAGGTTTAGAGAGGCGGTTAGGGTTAGGATTGGACCTAGGGTTAGAGTTATGTGGAGGGCTATGTTTAGAGAGACGGTTAGGGTTAGGATTGGACCTAGGGTTAGGGTTATGTTGAGGGCTAAAGTTAGAGAGACGGTTAGGTTTAGCATTGGACCTAGGGTTAGGGTTATGTTGAGGGCTATGTTTAGAGAGACGGTGAGGGTTAGGATTGGACCTAGGGTTAGGGTTATGTTGACGGCTAGGGTTAGAGAGACTGTCAGTGTTAGGATTGGACCTAGGGTTAGGGTTATGTTGAGGGCTCGGGTTAGAGAGACGGTTAGGGTTAGAATTGGACCTTGGGTAGGGGTATGTTGAGGGCTAGGGTTAGAGAGATGGTTAGGGTTAATATTGCACCTAGGGTTAGGGTTATGTTGAGGGCTAGGGTTAGAGAGACGGTTAGGGTGAGGATTGGACCTAGGGTTCGGGTTATGTTGAGGGCTAGGGTTAGAGAGACGGTTAGGGTTAGGATTGGACCTAGGGTTAGAGTTATGTTGAGGGCAAGGGTTAGAGTGACGGTTAGGGTTAGGATTGGACCTAGGGTTAGAGTTATTTTGAGGGCTATTGTTAGAGAGACGGTAAGGGTGAGGATTGGACCTAGAGTTAGAGTTATGTTGAGGGCTAGGGTTAGAGAGACGGTTAGGGATAGGATTGGACCTAGGGTTAGAGTTATGTTGAGGGCTATGCTTAGAGAGACGGTTAGGGTTCGGATTGGACTTAGGGTTAGGGTTATGTTGAGGGCTAAAGTTGGAGAGACGGTTACGTTTAGCATTGGACCTAGGGTTAGGGTTATGTTGAGGGCTAGGGTTAGAGAGACGGTTAGGGTGAGGATTGGACCTAGGGTTAGGGTTATGTTGAGGGCTAGGGTTAGAGACACGGTTAGGGTTAGGATTGGACCTAGGGTTAGGGTTATGTTGAGGGCTAGGGTTAGAGAGACGGTTAGGGTTAGGATTGGACCTAGGGTTAGGGTTATGTTGAGGGCTAGGGTTAGAGAGACGTTTATGGTTAGGTTTGGACCGAGGTTTAGGGTTATGTTGAGGGCTAGGGTTAGAGAGACGGTTAGGGTTAGAATTGGACCTAGGGTTAGGGGTATGTTGAGAGCTAGGCTTAGAGAGACGGTTAGGGTTAGGATTGCACCTAGGGTTAGTGTTATGTTGAGGGCTAGGGTCAGAGAGACGGTTAGGGTTAGGATTGGACCTAGCGTTAGGGTTAAGTTGAGGGCTAGGGTTAGAGAGACGGTTAGGGATAGGATTGGACCTAGGGTTAGGGTTATGTTGAGTTCTAGGGTTAGAGAGACGGTTACGGTTAGGATTGGACCTAGTGTTAGGGTTATGTTGCGGGCTAGGGTTAGAGAGACGGTTAGGGTTAGGATTGGACCTAGGCTTAGGGTTATTTTGAGGGCTAGGGTTAGAGGGACGGTGAGGGTTAGGATTGGACCTAGGGTTAGAGTTATGTTGAGGGCTAGTGGTAGAGTGACGGTTAGGGTTAGGATTGGACCTAGGGTTAGGGTTCTGTTGAGGGCTAGGGTTAGAGAGACGGTTAGGGTTAGCGTTGGACCCAGGGTTAGAGTTATTTTGAGGGCTATTGTTAGAGAGACGGTAAGGGTGAGGATTGGACCTAGGGTTAGAGTTATGTTGAGGGCTAGGGTTAGAGAGACGGATAGGGTTAGGATTGGACCTAGGGTTAGAGTTATGTTGAGGGCTAGGGTTAGAGAGACGGTTAGGGTTAGGATTGGACCGAGGTTTAAGGTTATGTGAGGGCTAGGGTTAGAGAGATGGTTAGGGTTAGGATTGGACCTAGGGTTAGGGTTAGGTTGAGGGCTAGGGTTATAGAGACGGTTAGGTTTAGGATTGGACGTAGAGTTAGGGTTATGTTGAGGGCTAGGGTTAGAGAGACGGTTAGGGTGAGGATTGGACCTAGGGTTAGGGTTATGTTGAGGGCTAGGGTTAGAGAGACGGTTAGGGTTAGGATTGGACCTAGGGTTAGGGTTATGTTGAGGGCTAGGGTTACAGTGACGGTTACGGTTAGGATTGGACCAAGGGTTATGGTTTTGTTAAGGGCTAGGGTTAAAGAGACGGTTATGGTTAGGATTGGATCTAGGGTTAGGGTTATGTTGAGGGCTAGGGTTAGAGACAGGGTTAGGGTTAGGATTGGACCTAGGGTTCGGGTTATGCTGAGGGCTAAGTTTAGGGAGACGGTTAGGATTAGGATTGGACCTAGGGTTAGGGTTTTGTTGAGGGCTAGGGTTAGAGAGACGGTTAGGGTTAGGATTGGACCTAGGGTTATGGTTTTGTTGAGGGTAGGGTTAGAGAGACGGTTATGGTTAGGATTGGATCTAGGGTTAGGGTTATGTTGAGGGCTAGGGTTAGAGACAGGGTTAGGGTTAGGATTGGACCTAGGGTTAGGGTTATGTTGAGGGCTAAAGTTAGAGAGACGTTTAGGTTTAGGATTGGACCTAGGGTTAGGGTTATGTTGAGGGCTAGGTTTAGAGAGTCGGTTCGGGTGAGGATTGGACCTATGTTTAAGGTTATGTTGAGGGCTAGGGTTAGAGGGACGGTGAGGGTTAGGATTGGACCTAGGGTTAGGGTTATGTTGAGGGCTAGGGTTAGAGGGACGGTGAGGGTTAGGATTGGACCTAGGGTTAGGGTTATGTTGAGGGCTAGGGTTAGAGGGACGGTGAGTGTTAGGATTGGACCTAGGGTTAGGGTTATGTTGAGGCCTGGGTTAAAGAGACGGTTAGGGTTAGGATTGCACCTAGGGTTAGCGTTATGCTGAGGGCTAGGTTTAGAGAGACGGTTAGGGATAGGATTGGACCTAGGGTTAGAGTTATGTTGAGGGCTAGGGTTAGAGAGACGGTTAGGGTTAGGATTGGACCTAGGGTTAGGGTTATGTTGAGGGCTAGGGTTAGAGAGACGGTCAAAGATAGGATTGGACCTAGGGTTAGGGTTATGTTGAGGGCTCGGGTTAGAGAGACGTTTATGGTTAGGATTGGACCTAGGGTTAGGGTTATGTTGAGGGCTAGGGTTAGAGAGACGGTTAGGGCTAGAATTGGACCGAGGGTTAGGGGTATGTTGAGGGATAGGGGTAGAGAGACGGTTAGAGTTAGGATTGCACCTAGGGTTAGGGTTATGTTGAGGGCTAGGGTTAGAGAGACGTTTAGGGTTAGGATTGGACCTAGGGTTAGGGTTATGTTGAGGGCTTGGTTAGAGAGACTGTCAGTGTTAGGATTGGACCTAGGGTTAGGGTTATGTTGAGGGCACGGGTTAGAGAGACGGTTAGGGTTAGAATTGGACCTTGGGTAAGGGGTATGTTGAGGGCTATTGTTAGAGAGACGGTTAGGGTTAGGATTGCACCTAGGGTTAGGGTTATGTTGAGGGCTAGGGTTAGAGAGACGGTTAGGGTGAGGATTGGACCTAGGGTTCGGGTTATGTTGAGGGCTAGGGTTAGAGAGACGGTTAGGGTTAGGATTGGACCTAGGGTTAGAGTTATGTTGAGGGCAAGGGTTAGAGAGACGGTTAGGGTTAGGATTGGACCTAGGGTTAGAGTTATTTTGAGGGCTATTGTTAGAGAGACGGTAAGGGTGAGGATTGGACCTAGAGTTAGAGTTATGTTGAGGGCTAGGGTTAGAGAGACGGTTAGGGTTAGGATTGCACCTAGGGTTAGTGTTATGTTGAGGGCTAGGTTTAGAGAGACGGTTAGGGTTAGGATTGTACCTAGGGTTAGGGTTAGGTTGAGGGCTAGGGTTATAGAGACGGTTAGGGTTAGGATTGGACCTAGGGTTCGCGTTATGTTGAGGGCTAGGGATAGAGAGACGGTTAGGGGTAGAATTGCACCTAGGGTTAGGGTTATGTTGAGGCCTGGGTTAGAGAGACGGTTAGGGTTAGGATTGCACCTAGGGTTAGGGTTATGTTGAGGGCTAGGGTTAGAGAGATGGTTAGGGTTAGGATTCGACCTAGGGTTAGGGTTATGTTGAGGGCTAGGGTTAGAGAGACGGTTAGGGTTAGGATTGGAACTAGGGTTAGGGTTATGTTGACGGCTAGGGTTAGAGAGACGGTTACGGTTAGGATTGGACCTAGGGTTAGGGTTATGTTGAGGGCTAGGGTTAGAGAGACGGTTAGGATTAGGATTGGACCTAGGGTTAGGGTTATGTTGAGGGCTAGGTTTAGAGAGGCGGTTAGGGTTAGGATTGGACCTAGGGTTAGAGTTATGTGGAGGGCTATGTTTAGAGAGACGGTTAGGGTTAGGATTGGACCTAGGGTTAGGGTTATGTTGAGGGCTAAAGTTAGAGAGACGGTTAGGTTTAGCATTGGACCTAGGGTTAGGGTTATGTTGAGGGCTATGTTTAGAGAGACGGTGAGGGTTAGGATTGGACCTAGGGTTAGGGTTATGTTGACGGCTAGGGTTAGAGAGACTGTCAGTGTTAGGATTGGACCTAGGGTTAGGGTTATGTTGAGGGCTCGGGTTAGAGAGACGGTTAGGGTTAGAATTGGACCTTGGGTAGGGGTATGTTGAGGGCTAGGGTTAGAGAGACGGTTAGGGTTAGGATTGCACCTAGGGTTAGGGTTATGTTGAGGGCTAGGGTTAGAGAGACGGTTAGGGTGAGGATTGGACCTAGGGTTCGGGTTATGTTGAGGGCTAGGGTTAGAGAGACGGTTAGGGTTAGGATTGGACCTAGGGTTAGAGTTATGTTGAGGGCAAGGGTTAGAGTGACGGTTAGGGTTAGGATTGGACCTAGGGTTAGAGTTATTTTGAGGGCTATTGTTAGAGAGACGGTAAGGGTGAGGATTGGACCTAGAGTTAGAGTTATGTTGAGGGCTAGGGTTAGAGAGACGGTTAGGGATAGGATTGGACCTAGGGTTAGAGTTATGTTGAGGGCTATGCTTAGAGAGACTGTTAGGGTTCGGATTGGACTTAGGGTTAGGGTTATGTTGAGGGCTAAAGTTGGAGAGACGGTTACGTTTAGCATTGGACCTAGGGTTAGGGTTATGTTGAGGGCTAGGGTTAGAGAGACGGTTAGGGTGAGGATTGGACCTAGGGTTAGGGTTATGTTGAGGGCTAGGGTTAGAGACACGGTTAGGGTTAGGATTGGACCTAGGGTTAGGGTTATGTTGAGGGCTAGGGTTAGAGGGACGGTGAGGGTTAGGATTGGACCTAGGGTTAGGGTCATGTTGAGGGCTAGTGTTAGAGAGATGGTTAGGGTTAGAATTGGACCTTGGGATAGGGTTTTGTTGAGGGCTAGGGTTAGAGAGACGGTCAGGGTTAGGATTGGGCCTAGGGTTAGGGTTATGTTGAGAGCTAAGGTTAGAGAGATGGTTAGGGTTAGGATTGGACTTAGGGTTAGGGTTAGGTTGAGGGCTAGGGTTAGAGAGACGGTTAGGTTTAGGATTGGACCTAGGGTTAGGGTTATGTTGAGGGCTAGGTTTAGAGAGACGGTTAGGGTTAGGATTGGACCTAGGGTTAGGGTTAGATTGAGGGCTAGGGTTAGAGAGACGGTTAGGTTTAGGATTGGAACTAGGGTTAGGGTTATGTTGAGGGCTAGGGTTAGAGAGATGGTTAGGGTTAGGATTGGACCTAGGTTTAGGGTTAGGTTGAGGGCTAGGGTTAGAGAGACGGTTAGGTTTAGGATTGGACCTAGGGTTAGGGTTATGTTGAGGGCTAGGGTTAGAGAGACGGTTAGGGTTAGGATTGGACCTAGGGTTAGGGTTATGTTGAGGGCTAGGGTTAGAGAGACGGTTAGGGTTAGGATTGGACCTAGGGTTAGGGTTATGTTGAGGGCTAGGGTTAGAGAGACGTTTATGGTTAGGTTTGGACCGAGGTTTAGGGTTATGTTGAGGGCTAGGGTTAGAGAGACGGTTAGGGTTAGAATTGGACCTAGGGTTAGGGGTATGTTGAGAGCTAGGCTTAGAGAGACGGTTAGGGTTAGGATTGCACCTAGGGTTAGGGTTATGTTGAGGGCTAGGGTCAGAGAGACGGTTAGGGTTAGGATTGGACCTAGCGTTAGGGTTAAGTTGAGGGCTAGGGTTAGAGAGACGGTTAGGGATAGGATTGGACCTAGGGTTAGGGTTATGTTGAGTTCTAGGGTTAGAGAGACGGTTACGGTTAGGATTGGACCTAGGGTTAGGGTTATGTTGCGGGCTAGGGTTAGAGAGACGGTTAGGGTTAGGATTGGACCTAGGCTTAGGGTTATTTTGAGGGCTAGGGTTAGAGGGACGGTGAGGGTTAGGATTGGACCTAGGGTTAGAGTTATGTTGAGGGCTAGTGGTAGAGTGACGGTTAGGGTTAGGATTGGACCTAGGGTTAGGGTTCTGTTGAGGGCTAGGGTTAGAGAGACGGTTAGGGTTAGCGTTGGACCCAGGGTTAGAGTTATTTTGAGGGCTATTGTTAGAGAGACGGTAAGGGTGAGGATTGGACCTAGGGTTAGAGTTATGTTGAGGGCTAGGGTTAGAGAGACGGATAGGGTTAGGATTGGACCTAGGGTTAGAGTTATGTTGAGGGCTAGGGTTAGAGAGACGGTTAGGGTTAGGATTGGACCGAGGTTTAAGGTTATGTGAGGGCTAGGGTTAGAGAGATGGTTAGGGTTAGGATTGGACCTAGGGTTAGGGTTAGGTTGAGGGCTAGGGTTATAGAGACGGTTAGGTTTAGGATTGGACGTAGAGTTAGGGTTATGTTGAGGGCTAGGGTTAGAGAGACGGTTAGGGTGAGGATTGGACCTAGGGTTAGGGTTTTGTTGAGGGCTAGGGTTAGAGAGACGGTTAGGGTTAGGATTGGACCTAGGGTTATGGTTTTGTTGAGGGTAGGGTTAGAGAGACGGTTATGGTTAGGATTGGATCTAGGGTTAGGGTTATGTTGAGGGCTAGGTTTAGAGACAGGGTTAGGGTTAGGATTGGACCTAGGGTTAGGGTTATGTTGAGGGCTAAAGTTAGAGAGACGTTTAGGTTTAGGATTGGACCTAGGGTTAGGGTTATGTTGAGGGCTAGGTTTAGAGAGTCGGTTCGGGTGAGGATTGGACCTATGTTTAAGGTTATGTTGAGGGCTAGGGTTAGAGGGACGGTGAGGGTTAGGATTGGACCTAGGGTTAGTGTTATGTTGAGGGCTAGGGTTAGAGGGACGGTGAGGGTTAGGATTGGACCTAGGGTTAGGGTTATGTTGAGGCCTGGGTTAGAGAGACGGTTAGGGTTAGGATTGCACCTAGGGTTAGCGTTATGCTGAGGGCTAGGGTTAGAGATACGGTTAGGGATAGGATTGGACCTAGGGTTAGAGTTATGTTGAGGGCTGGGGTTAGAGAGACGGTTAGGGTTAGGATTGGACCTAGGGTTAGGGTTATGTTGAGGGCTAGGGTTAGAGAGACGGTCAAAGTTAGGATTGGACCTAGGGTTAGGGTTATGTTGAGGGCTCGGGTTAGAGAGACGTTTATGGTTAGGATTGGACCTAGGGTTAGGGTTATGTTGAGGGCTAGGGTTAGAGAGACGGTTAGGGTTAGAATTGGACCGAGGGTTAGGGGTATGTTGAGGGATAGGGTTAGAGAGACGGTTAGGGTTAGGATTGCACCTAGGGTTAGGGTTATGTTGAGGGCTAGGGTTAGAGAGACGTTTAGGGTTAGGATTGGACCTAGGGTTAGGGTTATGTTGAGGGCTGGGTTAGAGGGACGGTGAGGGTTAGTATTGGACCTAGGGTTAGGGTTATGTTGACGGCTAGGGTTAGAGAGACTGCCAGTGTTAGGATTGGACCTAGGGTTAGAGTTATGTTGAGGGCAAGGGTTAGAGAGACGGTTAGGGTTAGGATTGGACCTAGGGTTAGAGTTATTTGAGGGCTATTGTTAGAGAGACGGTAAGGGTGAGGATTGGACCTAGAGTTAGAGTTATGTTGAGGGCTAGGGTTAGAGAGACGGTTAGGGTTAGGATTGGACCTAGGGTTAGGGTTATCTTGAGGGCTAGGGTTAGAGAGACAGTTAGGGTTAGGATTGGACCTAGGGTTAGTGTTATGTTGAGGGCTAGGTTTAGAGAGACGGTTAGGGTTAGGATTGGACCTAGGGTTAGGGTTAGGTTGAGGGCTAGGGTTATAGAGACGGTTAGGGTTAGGATTGGACCTAGGGATCGGGTTATGTTGAGGGCTAGGGATAGAGAGACGGTTAGGGGTAGAATTGCACCTAGGGTTAGGGTTATGTTGAGGCCTGCGTTAGAGAGACGGTTAGGGTTAGGATTGCACCTAGGGTTAGGGTTATGTTGAGGGCTAGGGTTAGAGAGATGGTTAGGGTTAGGATTCGACCTAGGGTTAGGGTTATGTTGAGGGCTAGGGTTAGAGAGACGGTTAGGGTTAGGATTGGAACTAGGGTTAGGGTTATGTTGACGGCTAGGGTTAGAGAGACGGTTACGGTTAGGATTGGACCTAGGGTTAGGGTTATGTTGAGGGCTAGGGTTAGAGAGACGGTTAGGATTAGGATTGGACCTAGGGTTAGGGTTATGTTGAGGGCTAGGTTTAGAGAGGCGGTTAGGGTTAGGATTGGACCTAGGGTTAGAGTTATGTGGAGGGCTATGTTTAGAGAGACGGTTAGGGTTAGGATTGGACCTAGGGTTATCGTTATGTTGAGGGCTAAAGTTAGAGAGACGGTTAGGTTTAGCATTGGACCTAGGGTTAGGGTTATGTTGAGGGCTATGTTTAGAGAGACGGTGAGGGTTAGGATTGGACCTAGGGTTAGGGTTATGTTGAGGCCTGGGTTAGAGAGACGGTTAGGGTTAGGATTGCACCTAGGGTTAGCGTTATGCTGAGGGCTAGGGTTAGAGAGACGGTTAGGGATAGGATTGGACCTAGGGTTAGAGTTATGTTGAGGGCTAGGGTTAGAGAGACGGTTAGGGTTAGGATTGGACCTAGGGTTAGGGTTATGTTGAGGGCTAGGGTTAGAGAGACGGTCAAAGTTAGGATTGGACCTAGGGTTAGGGTTATGTTGAGGGCTCGGGTTAGAGAGACGTTTATGGTTAGGATTGGACCTAGGGTTAGGGTTATGTTGAGGGCTAGGGTTAGAGAGACGGTTAGGGTTAGAATTGGACCGAGGGTTAGGGGTATGTTGAGGGATAGGGTTAGAGAGACGGTTAGGGTTAGGATTGCACCTAGGGTTAGGGTTATGTTGAGGGCTAGGGTTAGAGAGACGTTTAGGGTTAGGATTGGACCTAGGGTTAGGGTTATGTTGAGGGCTGGGTTAGAGGGACGGTGAGGGTTAGTATTGGACCTAGGGTTAGGGTTATGTTGACGGCTAGGGTTAGAGAGACTGCCAGTGTTAGGATTGGACCTAGGGTTAGAGTTATGTTGAGGGCAAGGGTTAGAGAGACGGTTACGGTTAGGATTGGACCTAGGGTTAGGGTTATGTTGAGGGCTAGGGTTAGAGAGACGGTTAGGATTAGGATTGGACCTAGGGTTAGGGTTATGTTGAGGGCTAGGTTTAGAGAGGCGGTTAGGGTTAGGATTGGACCTAGGGTTAGAGTTATGTGGAGGGCTATGTTTAGAGAGACGGTTAGGGTTAGGATTGGACCTAGGGTTAGCGTTATGTTGAGGGCTAAAGTTAGAGAGACGGTTAGGTTTAGCATTGGACCTAGGGTTAGGGTTATGTTGAGGGCTATGTTTAGAGAGACGGTGAGGGTTAGGATTGGACCTAGGGTTAGGGTTATGTTGACGGCTAGGGTTAGAGAGACTGTCAGTGTTAGGATTGGACCTAGGGTTAGGGTTATGTTGAGGGCTCGGGTTAGAGAGACGGTTAGGGTTAGAATTGGACCTTGGGTAAGGGGTATGTTGAGGGCTAGGGTTAGAGAGACGGTTAGGGTTAGGATTGCACCTAGGGTTAAGGTTATGTTGAGGGCTAGGGTTAGAGAGACGGTTAGGGTGAGGATTGGACCTAGGGTTCGGGTTATGTTGAGGGCTAGGGTTAGAGAGACGGTTAGGGTTAGGATTGGACCTAGGGTTAGAGTTATGTTGAGGGCAAGGGTTAGAGTGACGGTTAGGGTTAGGATTGGACCTAGGGTTAGAGTTATTTTGAGGGCTATTGTTAGAGAGACGGTAAGGGTGAGGATTGGACCTAGAGTTAGAGTTATGTTGAGGGCTAGGGTTAGAGAGACGGTTAGGGATAGGATTGGACCTAGGGTTAGAGTTATGTTGAGGGCTAGGGTTAGAGAGACGGTTAGGATTAGGATTGGACCTAGGGTTAGGGTTATCTTGAGGGCTAGGGTTAGAGAGACAGTAAGGGTTAGGATTGGACCTAGGGTTAGTGTTATGTTGAGGGCTAGGTTTAGAGAGACGGTTAGGGTTAGGATTGGACCTAGGGTTAGGGTTAGGTTGAGGGCTAGGGTTATAGAGACGGTTAAGGTTAGGATTGGACCTAGGGTTAGCGTTATGCTGAGGGCTAGGGTTAGAGAGACGGTTAGGGTTAGGATTGGACCTAGGGTTAGGGTTATGTTGAGGTCTAGGGATAGAGAGACGGTTAGGGTTAGGATTGGACCTAGGGTTAGGGTTAGGTTGAGGGCTAGGGTTAGAGAGACGATTAGGTTTACGATTAGACCTAGAGTTAGGGTTATGTTGAGGGCTAGGGTTAGAGAGATGGTTAGGGTGAGGATTGGACCTAGGGTTCGGGTTATGTTGAGGGCTAGGGATAGAGAGACGGTTAGGGGTAGAATTGCACCTAGGGTTAGGGTTATGTTGAGGCCTGGGTTAGAGAGACGGTTAGGGTTAGGATTGCACCTAGGGTTAGGGTTATGTTGAGGGCTAGGGTTAGAGAGATGGTTAGGGTTAGGATTCGACCTAGGGTTAGGGTTATGTTGAGGGCTAGGGTTAGAGAGACGGTTAGGTTTAGGATTGGAACTAGGGTTAGGGTTATGTTGACGGCTAGGGTTAGAGAGACGGTTACGGTTAGGATTGGACCTAGGGTTAGGGTTATGTTGAGGGCTAGGGTTAGAGAGACGGTTAGGATTAGGATTGGACCTAGGTTTAGGGTTATGTTGAGGGCTAGGTTTAGAGAGGCGGTTAGGGTTAGGATTGGACCTAGGGTTAGAGTTATGTGGAGGGCTATGTTTAGAGAGACGGTTAGGGTTAGGATTGGACCTAGGGTTAGGGTTATGTTGAGGGCTAAAGTTAGAGAGACGGTTAGGTTTAGCATTGGACCTAGGGTTAGGGTTATGTTGAGGGCTATGTTTAGAGAGACGGTGAGGGTTAGGATTGGACCTAGGGTTAGGGTTATGTTGACGGCTAGGGTTAGAGAGACTGTCAGTGTTAGGATTGGACCTAGGGTTAGGGTTATGTTGAGGGCTCGGGTTAGAGAGACGGTTAGGGTTAGAATTGGACCTTGGGTAAGGGGTATGTTGAGGGCTAGGGTTAGAGAGACGGTTAGGGTTAGGATTGCACCTAGGGTTAGGGTTATGTTGAGGGCTAGGGTTAGAGAGACGGTTAGGGTGAGGATTGGACCTAGGGTTCGGGTTATGTTGAGGGCTAGGGTTAGAGAGACGGTTAGGGTTAGGATTGGACCTAGGGTTAGAGTTATGTTGAGGGCAAGGGTTAGAGTGACGGTTAGGGTTAGGATTGGACCTAGGGTTAGAGTTATTTTGAGGGCTATTGTTAGAGAGACGGTAAGGGTGAGGATTGGACCTAGAGTTAGAGTTATGTTGAGGGCTAGGGTTAGAGAGACGGTTAGGGATAGGATTGGACCTAGGGTTAGAGTTATGTTGAGGGCTAGGGTTAGAGAGACGGTTAGGATTAGGATTGGACCTAGGGTTAGGGTTATCTTGAGGGCTAGGGTTAGAGAGACAGTAAGGGTTAGGATTGGACCTAGGGTTAGTGTTATGTTGAGGGCTAGGTTTAGAGAGACGGTTAGGGTTAGGATTGGACCTAGGGTTAGGGTTAGGTTGAGGGCAGGGTTATAGAGACGGTTAGGGTTAGGATTGGACCTAGGGTTAGCGTTATGCTGAGGGCTAGGGTTAGAGAGACGGTTAGGGTTAGGATTGGACCTAGGGTTAGGGTTATGTTGAGGGCTAGGGATAGAGAGACGGTTAGGGTTAGGATTGGACCTAGGGTTAGGGTTAGGTTGAGGGCTAGGGTTAGAGAGACGATTAGGTTTAGGATTAGACCTAGAGTTAGGGTTATGTTGAGGGCTAGGGTTAGAGAGATGGTTAGGGTGAGGATTGGACCTAGGGTTAGAGTTATGTTGAGGGCTAGGGTTAGAGAGACGGTTAGGGTTAGGATTGGACCTAGGGTTAGGGTTATGTTGAGGGCTAGGGTTAGAGTGACGGTTACGTTTAGGATTGGACCTAGGGTTATGGTTTTGTTGAGGGCTAGGGTTAGAGAGACGGTTATGGTTAGGATTGGATCTAGGGTTAGGGTTATGTTGAGGGCTAGGTTTAGAGACTGGGTTAGGGTTAGGATTGGACCTAGGGTTAGGGTTCTGTTGAGGGCTAGGGTTAGAGGGACGATGAGGGTGAGGATTGGACCTATGGTTAGGGTTATGTTGAGGGCTATGGTTAGAGGGACGGTGAGGGTTAGGATTGGACCTAGGGTTAGGGTTATGTTGAGGGCTAGGGTTAGAGGGACGGTGAGGGTTAGGATTGGACCTAGGCTTAGGGTTATGTTGAGGGCTATGTTTAGAGAGACGGTTACGGTTAGGATTGGACCTAGGGTTAGGGTTATACTGAGGGCTAGGGTTAGAGAGAGGTTATGGTTAGTATTGGAGCTAGGGTTAGGGTTTTGTTGAGGGCTAGGGTTAGAGAGACGGTTAGGGTTAGGATTGGATCTAGGGTTAGGGTTATGTTGAGGGCTAAGGTTAGAGAGGCCGTTAGGGTTAGAATTGGACCTAGGGTTAGGGTTATGTTGAGGGCTAGGGTTAGAGAGACGGTTAGGGTTAGGATTGGACCTAGGGTTAGGGTTATGTTGAGGGCTAAAGTTAGAGAGACGGTTAGGTTTAGGATTGGACCTAAGGTTAGGGTTATGTTGAGGGCTAGGGTTAGAGAGACGGTTAGGGTGAGGATTGGACCTAGGGTTAGGGTTATGTTGAGGGCTAGGGTTAGAGGGTCGGTGAGGGTTAGAATTGGACCTAGGGTTAGGGTTATGTTGAGGGCTAGTGTTAGAAAGACGGTTAGGGTTAGGATTAGCCCTAGGGTTAGGGTTATGTTGAGGGATAGGGTTAGAGAGACGTTTATGGTTAGGATTGAACCTAGGGTTCTGGTTATGTTGAGGGCTAGGGATAGAGAGACGGTTAGGGGTAGAATTGGACCTAGGGTTAGGGTTATGTTGAGGGCTGGGTTAGAGAGACGGTTAGGGTTAGGATTGCACCTAGGGTTAGGGTTATGTTGAGGGCTAGGGTTAGAGAGATGGTTAGGGTTAGGATTCGACCTAGGGTTAGGGTTATGTTGAGGGCTAGGGTTAGAGAGACGGTTAGGGTTAGGATTGGAACTAGGGTTAGGGTTATGTTGAGGGCTAGGGTTAGAGAGACGGTTACGGTTAGGATTGGACCTAGGGTTAGGGTTATGTTGAGGGCTAGGTTTACAGAGGCGGTTAGGGTTAGGATTGGACCTAGGGTTAGAGTTATGTTGAGGGCTATGGTTAGAGAGACGGTTAGGGTTAGGATTGGACTTAGGGTTAGGGTTATTTTGAGGGCTAAAGTTAGAGAGACGGTTAGGTTTAGCATTGGACCTAGGGTTAGGGTTATGTTGAGGGCTAGGTTTAGAGAGACGTTTATGGTTAGGATTGGACCTAGGGTTCTGGTTATGTTGAGAGCTAGGGATAGAGAGACGGTTAGGGGTAGAATTGGACCTAGGGTTAGGGTTATGTTGAGGCCTGGGTTAGAGAGACGGTTAGGGTTAGGATTGCACCTAGGGTTAGGGTTATGTTGAGGGCTAGCGTTAGAGAGATGGTTAGGGTTAGGATTCGACCTAGGGTTAGGGTTATGTTGAGGGCTAGGGTTAGAGAGACGGTTAGGGTTAGGATTGGAACTAGGGTTTGGGTTATGTTGAGGGGTAGGGTTAGAGAGACGGTTACGGTTAGGATTGGACCTAGGGTTAGGGTTATGTTGAGGGCTAGGGTTAGAGAGACGGTTAGGGATAGGATTGGACCTAGGGTTAGGGTTATGTTGAGGGCTAGGGTTAGAGAGACGGTCAGAGTTAGGATTGGACCTAGGGTTAGGGTTATGTTGAGGGCTAGGGTTAGAGAGACGGTCAGAGTTAGGATTGGACCTAGGGTTAGGGTTATGTTGAGGGCTCGGGTTAGAGAGACATTTATGGTTAGGATGGGACCTAGGGTTAGGGTTATGTTGAGGGCTAGGGTTAGAGAGACGGTTAGGGTTAGAATTGCACCGAGGGTTAGGGGTATGTTGAGGGATAGGGTTAGAGAGACGGTTAGGGTTAGGATTGCACCTAGGGTTAGGGTTATGTTGAGGGCTAGGGTTAGAGAGACGGTTAGGGTTAGGATTGGACCTAGGGTTAGGGTTATGTTGAGGGCTAGGGTTAGAGGGACGGTGAGGGTTAGGATTGGACCTAGGGTTAGGGTTATGTTGACGGCTAGGGTTAGAGCGACTGTCAGTGTTAGGATTGGACCTAGGGTTAGGGTTATGTTGAGGGCTCGGGTTAGAGAGACGGTTAGGGTTAGAATTGGACCTTGGGTAAGGGGTATGTTGAGGGCTAGGGTTAGAGAGACGGTTAGCGTTAGGATTGCACCTAGGGTTAGGGATATGTTGAGGGCTAGGGTTAGAGAGACGGTTAGGGTGAGGATTGGACCTAGGGTTCGGGTTATGTTGAGGGCTAGGGTTAGAGAGACGGTTAGGGTTAGAATTGGACCGAGGGTTAGGGGTATGTTGAGGGATAGGGTTAGAGAGACGGTTAGGGTTAGGATTGCACCTAGGGTTAGGGTTATGTTGAGGGCTAGGGTTAGAGAGACGGTTAGGGTTAGGATTGGACCTAGGGTTAGCGTTATGTTGAGGGCTAGGGTTAGAGAGACGGTTAGGGTTAGAATTAAACCTAGGGTTAGGGTTGGGTTGAGGGCTAGGTTTAGAAAGACGGTTAGGTTTAGGATTGGACCTAGGGTTAGGGTTATGTTGAGGGCTAGGGTTAGAGAGACGGTTATGGTTAGGATTGGACCTAGGGTTAGGGTTATGTTGAGGGCTAGGGTAAGAGAGACGGTTACGGTTAGGATTGGACCTAGGGTTAGGGTTATACTGAGGGCTAGGGTTAGAGAGAGGTTATGGTTAGTATTGGACCTAGGGTTAGGGTTTTGTTGAGGGCTAGAGTTAGAGAGACGGTTAGGGTTAGGATTGGATCTAGGGTTAGGGTTATGTTGAGGCCTAAGGTTAGAGAGGCCGTTAGGGTTAGAATTGGACCTAGGGTTAGGGTTATGTTGAGGGCTAGTTTTAGAGAGACGGTTAAGGTTAGGATTGGACCTAGGGTTAGGGTTATGTTGAGGGCTAAAGTTAGAGAGACGGTTAGGTTTAGGATTGGACCGAAGGATAGGGTTATGTTGAGGGCTAGGTTTAGAGAGACGGTTAGGGTGAGGATTGGACCTAGGGTTAGGGTTATGTTGAGGGCTAGGGTTAGAGGGTCGGTGAGGGTTAGGTTTGGACCTAGGGTTAGGGTTATGTTGAGGGCTAGCGTTAGAAAGACGGTTAGGGTTAGGATTAGCCCTAGGGTTAGGGTTATGTTGAGGGCTACGGTTAGAGAGACGTTTATGGTTAGGATTGGACCTAGGGTTCTGGTTATGTTGAGGGCTAGGAATAGAGAGACGGTTAGGCGTAGAATTGGACCTAGGGTTAGGGTTATGTTGAGGCCTGGGTTAGAGAGACGGTTAGGGTTAGGATTGCACCTAGGGTTAGGGGTATGTTGCGGGATAGGGTTAGAGAGACGGTTAGGGTTAGGATTGCACCTAGGGTTAGGGTTAAGTTGAGGGCTAGGGTTAGAGAGACGGTTAGGGTTAGGATTGGACCTAGGGTTAGGGTTATGTTGAGGGCTAGGGTTAGAGGGACGGTGAGGGTTAGGATTGGACCTAGGGTTAGGGTTATGTTGACGGCTAGGATTAGAGTGACTGTCAGTGTTAGGATTGGACCTAGGGTTAGGGTTATGTTGAGGGCACGGGTTAGAGAGACGGTTAGGGTTAGAATTGGACCTTGGGTAAGGGGTATGTTGAGGGCTAGGGTTAGAGAGACGGTTAGGGTTAGGATTGCACCTAGGGTTAGGGTTATGTTGAGGGCTAGGGTTAGAGAGACGGTTAAGGTGAGGATTGGACCTAGGGTTCGGGTTATGTTGAGGGCTAGGGTTAGAGAGACGGTTAGGGTGAGGATTGGACCTAGGGTTCGGGTTATGTTGAGGGCTAGGGTTAGAGAGACGGTTAGGGTTAGAATTGGACCGAGGGTTAGGGGTATGTTGAGGGATAGGGTTAGAGAGACGGTTAGGGTTAGGATTGCACCTAGGGTTAGGGTTATGTTGAGGGCTAGGGTTAGAGAGACGGTTAGGGTTAGGATTGGACCTAGGGTTAGCGTTATGTTGAGGGCTAGGGTTAGAGAGACGGTTAGGATTAGAATTAAACCTAGGGTTAGGGTTGGGTTGAGGGCTAGGTTTAGAGAGACGGTTAGGGTTAGGATTGGACCTAGGGTTAGGGTTATGTTGAGGGGTAAGGTTAGAGTGACGGTTACGGTTAGGATTGGACCTAGGGTTATGGTTTTGTTGAGGGCTAGGGTTAGAGAGACGGTTATGGTTAGGATTGGATCTAGGGTTAGGGTTATGTTGAGGGCTAGGGTTAGAGACAGGGTTAGGGTTAGGATTGGACCTAGGGTTAGGGTTCTGTTGAGGGCTAGGGGTAGAGGGACGATGAGGGTGAGGATTGGACCTATGGTTAGGGTTATGTTGAGGGCTATGGTTAGAGGGACGGTGAGGGTTAGGATTGGACCTAGGGTTAGGGTTTTGTTGAGGGCTAGGGTTAGAGGGACGGTGAGGGTTAGGATTGGACCTAGGGTTAGGGTTATGTTGAGGGATAGTGTTAGAAAGACAGTTAGGGTTAGGATTAGCCCTAGGGTTAGGGTTATGTTGAGGGCTAGGGTCAGAGAGACGTTTATGGTTAGGATTGGACCTAGGGTTTGGGTTATGTTCAGGGCTAGGGATAGAGAGACGGTTAGGGGTAGAATTGCACCTAGGGTTAGGGTTATGTTGAGGCCTGGGTTAGAGAGACGGTTAGGGTTAAGATTGCACCTAGGGTTAGGGTTATGTTGAGGGCTAGGGTTAGAGAGATGGTTAGGGTTAGGATTCGACCTAGGGTTAGGGTTATGTTGAGGGCTAGGGTTAGAGAGACGGTTAGGGTTAGGATTGGAACTAGGGTTAGGGTTATGTTGAGGGCTAGGGTTAGAGAGACGGTTACGGTTAGGATTGGACCTAGGGTTAGGGTTATGTTGAGGGCAAGGTTTAGAGAGACGGTTAGGATTAGGATTGGACCTAGGGTTAGGGTTATGTTGAGGGCTAAAGTTAGAGAGACGGTAAGGTTTAGCATTGGACCTAGGGTTAGGGTTATGTTGAGGGCTAGGGTTAGAGAGACGGTTAGGGTGAGGATTGGACCTAGGGTTAGGGTTATGTTGAGGGCTAGGGTTAGAGACACGGTTAGGGTTAGGATTGGACCTAGGGTTAGGGTTATGTTGACGGCTCGGGTTAGAGAGACGGTTAGGGTTAGAATTGGACCTTGGGTAAGGGGTATGTTGAGGGCTAGGGTTAGAGAGACGGTTAGGGTTAGGATTGCACCTAGGGTTAGGGTTATGTTGAGGGCTCGGGTTAGAGAGACGTTTATGGTTAGGATTGGACCTAGGGTTAGGGTTATGTTGAGGGCTAGGGTTAGAGAGACGGTTAGGGTTAGAATTGGACCGAGGGTTAGGGGTATGTTGAGGGATAGGGTTAGAGAGACGGTTAGGGTTAGGATTGCACCTAGGGTTAGGGTTATGTTGAGGGCTAGGGTTAGAGAGACGGTTAGGGTTAGGATTGGACCTAGGGTTAGGGTTATGTTGACGGCTAGGGTTAGAGAGACTGTCAGTGTTAGGATTGGACCTAGGGTTAGGGTTATGTTGAGGGCTCGGGTTAGAGAGACGGTTAGGGTTAGAATTGGACCTTGGGTAAGGGGTATGTTGAGGGCTAGGGTTAGAGAGACGGTTAGGGTTAGGATTGCACCTAGGGTTAGGGTTAAGTTGAGGGCTAGGGTTAGAGAGACGGTTAGGGTGAGGATTGGACCTAGGGTTCGGGTTATGGTGAGGGCTAGGGTTAGAGAGACGGTTAGGGTTAGGATTGGACCTAGGGTTAGAGTTATGTTGAGGGCAAGGGTTAGAGAGACGGTTAGGGTTAGGATTGGACCTAGGGTTAGAGTTATTTTGAGGGCTATTGTTAGAGAGACGGTAAGGGTGAGGATTGGACCTAGAGTTAGAGTTATGTTGAGGGCTAGGGTTAGAGAGACGGTTAGGGATAGGATTGGACCTAGGGTTAGAGTTATGTTGAGGGCTAGGGTTAGAGAGACGGTTAGGGTTAGGATTGGACCTAGGGTTAGGGTTATCTTGAGGGCTAGGGTTAGAGAGACAGTTAGGGTTAGGATTGGACCTAGGGTTAGTGTTATGTTGAGGGCTAGGTTTAGAGAGACGGTTAGGGTTAGGATTGGACCTAGGGTTAGGGTTAGGTTGAGGGCTTGGGTTATAGAGACGGTTAGGGTTAGGATTGGACCTAGGGTTAGCGTTATGCTGAGGGCTAGGGTTGGAGAGACGGTTAGGGTTAGGATTGGACCTAGGGTTAGGGTTATGTTGAGGGCTTGGGATAGAGAGACGGTTAGGGTTAGGATTGGACCTAGGGTTAGGGTTATGTTGAGGGCTAGGGTTAGAGTGACGGTTACGATTAGGATTGGACCTAGGGTTAGGGTTATGTTGAGGGCTAGGGTTAGAGACAAGGTTAGGGTTAGGATTAAACCTAGGGTTAGGGTTAGGTTGAGGGCTAGGTTTAGAAAGACGGCTAGGTTTAGGATTGGACCTAGGGTTAGGGTTATGTTGAGGGCTAGGGTTAGAGAGACGGTTAGGGTTAGGATTGGACCTAGGGTTAAGGTTATGTTGAGGGGTAGGGTAAGAGAGACGGTTACGGTTAGGATTGGACCTAGGGTTAGGGTTATGTTGAGGGCTAGGGTTAGAGACAAGGTTAGGGTTAGGATTGGACCTAGGGTTAGGGTTATACTGAGGGCTAGGGTTAGAGAGAGGTTATGGTTAGTATTGGACCTAGGGTTAGGGTTTTGTTGAGGGCTAGGGTTAGAGAGACGGTTAGGGTTAGGATTGGATCTAGGGTTAGGGTTATGTTGAGGGCTAAGGTTAGAGAGGCCGTTAGGGTTAGAATTGGACCTAGGGTTAGGGTTATGTTGAGGGCTAGGGTTAGAGAGACGGTTAAGGTTAGGATTGGACCTAGGGTTAGGGTTATGTTGAGGGCTAAGGTTAGAGAGACGGTTAGGTTTAGGATTGGACCTAAGGTTAGGGTTATGTTGAGGGCTAGGTTTAGAGAGACGGTTAGGGTGAGGATTGGACCTAGGGTTAGGGTTATGTTGAGGGCTAGGGTTAGAGGGTCGGTGAGGGTTAGGATTGGACCTAGGGTTAGGGTTATGTTGAGGGCTAGTGTTAGAAAGACATTAGGGTTAGGATTAGCCCTAGGGTTAGGGTTATGTTGAGGGCTAGGTTTAGAGAGGCGGTTAGGGTTAGGATTGGACCTAGGGTTAGAGTTATGTTGAGGGCTATGTTTAGAGAGACGGTTAGTGTTAGGATTGGACCTAGGGTTAGGGTTATGTTGAGGGCTAAAGTTAGAGAGACGGTTAGGTTTAGCATTGGACCTAGGGTTAGGGTTATGTTGAGGGCTAGGGTTAGAGAGACGGTTAGGGTGAGGATTGGACCTAGGGTTAGGGTTATGTTGAGGGCTAGGGTTAGAGACACGGTTAGGGTTAGGATTGGACCTAGGGTTAGGGTTATGTTGACGGCTCGGGTTAGAGAGACGGTTAGGGTTAGAATTGGACCTTGGGTAAGGGGTATGTTGAGGGCTAGGGTTAGAGAGACGGTTAGGGTTCGGATTGCACCTAGGATTAGGGTTATGTTGAGGGCTCGGGTTAGAGAGATGTTTATGGTTAGGATTGGACCTAGGGTTAGGGTTATGTTGACGGCTCGGGTTAGAGAGACGGTTAGGGTTAGAATTGGACCGAGGGTTAGGGGTATGTTGAGGGATAGGGTTAGAGAGACGGTTAGGGTTAGGATTGCACCTAGGGTTAGGGTTATGTTGAGGGCTAGGGTTAGAGAGACGGTTAGGGTTAGGATTGGACCTAGGGTTAGGGTTATGTTGAGGGCTAGGGTTAGAGGGACGGTGAGGGTTTGGATTGGACCTAGGGTTAGGGTTATGTTGACGGCTAGGGTTAGAGAGACTGTCAGTGTTAGGATTCGACCTAGGGTTAGGGTTATGTTGAGGGCTCGGGTTAGAGAGACGGTTAGGGTTAGAATTGGACCTTGGGTAAGGGGTATGTTGAGGGCTAGGATTAGAGAGACGGTTAGGGTTAGGATTGCACCTAGGGTTAGGGTTATGTTGAGGGCTAGGGTTAGAGAGACGGTTAGGGTGAGTATTGGACCTAGGGTTCGGGTTATGTTGAGGGCTAGGGTTAGAGAGACGTTTATGGTTAGGATTGGACCTAGGGTTAGGGTTATGTTGAGGGCTAGGTTTAGAGAGACGGTTAGGGTTAGGATTGGACCTAGGGTTAGGGTTAGGTTGAGGGCTTGGGTTATAGAGACGGTTAGGGTTAGGATTGGACCTAGGGTTAGCGTTATGCTGAGGGCTAGGGTTGCAGAGACGGTTAGGGTTAGGATTGGACCTAGGGTTAGGGTTATGTTGAGGGCTTGGGATAGAGAGACGGTTAGGGTTAGGATTGGACCTAGGGTTAGGGTTATGTTGAGGGCTAGGGTTAGAGTGACGGTTACGGTTAGGATTGGACCTAGGGTTATGGTTTTGTTGAGGGCTAGGGTTAGAGAGACGGTTATGGTTAGGATTGGATCTAGGGTTAGGGTTCTGTTGAGGGCTAGGGTTAGAGGGACGATGAGGGTGAGGATTGGACCTATGGTTAGGGTTATGTTGAGGGCAATGGTTAGAGGGACGGTGAGGGTTAGGATTGGACCTAGGGTTAGGGTTATGTTCAGGGCTAGGGTTAGAGGGACGGTGAGGGTTAGGATTGGACCTAGGGTTAGGGTTATGTTGAGGGCTAGTGTTAGAAAGACAGTTAGGGTTAGGATTAGCCCTAGGGTTAGGGTTATGTTGAGGGCTAGGGTTAGAGAGACGTTTATGGTTAGGATTGGACCTAGGGTTCGGGTTATGTTGAGGGCTAGGGATAGAGACGGTTAGGGGTAGAATTGCACCTAGGGTTAGGGTTATGTTGAGGCCTGGGTTAGAGAGACGGTTAGGGTTAGAATTGGACCGAGGGTTAGGGGTATGTTGAGGGCTAGGGTTAGAGGGACGGTGAGGGTTAGGATTGGACCTAGGGTTAGGGTTATGTTGACGGCTAGGGTTAGAGAGACTGTCAGTGTTAGGATTCGACCTAGGGTTAGGGTTATGTTGAGGGCTCGGGTTAGAGAGACGGTTAGGGTTAGAATTGGACCTTGGGTAAGGGGTATGTTGAGGGCTAGGTTTAGAGAGACGGTTAGGGTTAGGATTGCACCTAGGGTTAGGGTTATGTTGAGGGCTAGGGTTAGAGAGACGGTTAGGGTGAGGATTGGACCTAGGGTTCGGGTTATGTTGAGGGCTAGGGTTAGAGAGACGTTTATGGTTAGAATTGGACCTAGGGTTAGGGTTATGTTGAGGGCTAGGGTTAGAGAGATGGTTAGGGTTAGAATTGGACCGAGGGTTAGGGGTATGTTGAGGGATAGGGTTAGAGAGACGGTTAGGGTTAGGATTGCACCTAGGGTTAGGGTTATGTTGAGGGCTAGGTTTAGAGAGACGGTTAGGGTTAGGATTGGACCTAGGGTTAGGGTTATGTTGAGGGCTAGGGTTAGAGAGACGGTTAGTGTTAGGATTGGACCTAGGGTTATGGTTATGTTGAGGGCTAGGGTTAGAGAGACGGTTAGGGTTAGGGTTGGACCTAGGGTTAAGGTTATGCTGAGGGGTAGGGTAAGAGAGACGGTTACGGTTAGGATTGGACCTAGGGTTAGGGTTATGTTGAGGGCTAGGGTTAGAGACAAGGTTAGGGTTAGGATTGGACCTAGGGTTAGGGTTATACTGAGGGCTAGGGTTAGAGAGAGGTTATGGTTAGTATTGGACCTAGGGTTAGGGTTTTGTTGAGGGCTAGGGTTAGAGAGACGGTTAGGGTTAGGATTGGACCTAAGGTTAGGGTTATGTTGAGGGCTAGGGTTAGAGAGACGGTTAAGGTTAGGATTGGACCTAGGGTTAGGGTTATGTTGAGGGCTAAGGTTAGAGAGACGGTTAGGTTTAGGATTGGACCTAAGGTTAGGGTTATGTTGAGGGCTAGGTTTAGAGAGACGGTTAGGGTGAGGATTGGACCTAGGGTTAGGGTTATGTTGAGGGCTAGGGTTAGAGGGTCGGTGAGGGTTAGGATTGGACCTAGGGTTAGGGTTATGTTGAGGGCTAGTGTTAGAAAGACATTAGGGTTAGGATTAGCCCTAGGGTGAGGGTTATGTTGAGGGCTAGGTTTAGAGAGGCGGTTAGGGTTAGGATTGGACCTAGGGTTAGAGTTATGTTGAGGGCTATGTTTAGAGAGACGGTTAGTGTTAGGATTGGACCTAGGGTTAGGGTTATGTTGAGGACTAAAGTTAGAGAGACGGTTAGGTTTAGCATTGGACCTAGGGTTAGGGTTATGTTGAGGGCTAGGGTTAGAGAGACGGTTAGGGTGAGGATTGGACCTAGGGTTAGGGTTATGTTGAGGGCTAGGGTTAGAGACACGGTTAGGGTTAGGATTGGACCTAGGGTTAGGGTTATGTTGACGGCTCGGGTTAGAGAGACGGTTAGGGTTAGAATTGGACCTTGGGTAAGGGGTATGTTGAGGGCTAGGGTTAGAGAGACGGTTAGGGTTCGGATTGCACCTAGGGTTAGGGTTATGTTGAGGGCTCGGGTTAGAGAGATGTTTATGGTTAAGATTGGACCTAGGGTTAGGGTTATGTTGACGGCTCGGGTTAGAGAGACGGTTAGAGTTAGAATTGGACCGAGGGTTAGGGGTATGTAGAGGGATAGGGTTAGAGAGACGGTTAGGGTTAGGATTGCACCTAGGGTTAGGGTTATGTTGAGGGCTAGGTTTAGAGAGACGGTTAGGGTTAGGATTGGACCTAGGGTTAGGGTTATGTTGAGGGCTAGTGTTAGAGGGACGGTGAGGGTTAGGATTGGACCTAGGGTTAGGGTTATGTTGACGGCTAGGGTTAGAGAGACTGTCAGTGTTAGGATTCGACCTAGGGTTAGGGTTATGTTGAGGGCTCGGGTTAGAGAGACGGTTAGGGTTAGAATTGGACCTTGGGTAAGGGGTATGTTGAGGGCTAGGGTTAGAGAGACGGTTAGGGTTAGGATTGCACCTAGGGTTAGGGTTATGTTGAGGGCTAGGGTTAGAGAGACGTTTATGGTTAGGATTGGACCTAGGGTTAGGGTTATGTTGAGGGCTAGGGTTAGAGAGACGGTTAGGGTTAGAATTGGACAGAGGGTTAGGGGTATGTTGAGGGATAGGGTAAGAGAGACGGTTAGGGTTAGGATTGCACCTAGGGTTAGGGTTATGTTGAGGGCTAGGGTTAGAGAGACGGTTAGGGTTAGGATTGGACCTAGGGTTAGGGTTATGTTGAGGGCTAGGGTTAGAGAGACGGTTAGGGTTATGATTGGACCTAGGGTTAGCGTTATGTTGAGGGCTAGGGTTAGAGAGACGGTTAGGGTTAGGATTAAACCTAGGGTTAGGGTTAGGTTGAGGGCTAGGTTTAGAAAGAAGTTAGGTTTAGGATTGGACCTAGGGTTAGGGTTATGTTGAGGGCTAGGGTTAGAGAGACGGTTAGGGTTAGGATTGGACCTAGGGTTAGGGTTATGTTGAGGGCTAGGGTAAGAGAGACGGTTACGGTTAGGATTGGACCTAGGGTTAGGGTTATGTTGAGGGCTAGGGTTAGAGACAAGGTTAGGGTTAGGATTGGACCTAGGGTTAGGGTTATACTGAGGGCTAGGGTAAGAGAGAGGTTATGGTTAGTATTGGACCTAGGGTTAGGGTTTTGTTGAGGGCTAGGGTTAGAGAGACGGTTAGGGTTAGGATTGGATCTAGGGTTAGGGTTATGTTGAAGGCTAAGGTTAGAGAGGCCGTTAGGGTTAGAATTGGACCTAGGGTTAGGGTTATGTTGAGGGCTAGGGTTAGAGAGACGGTTAAGGTTAGGATTGGACCTAGGGTTAGGGTTATGTTGAGGGCTAAAGTTAGAGAGCCGGTTAGGTTTAGGATTGGACCTAAGGTTAGGGTTATGTTGAGGGCTAGGTTTAGAGAGACGGTTAGGGTGAGGATTGGACCTAGGGTTAGGGTTACGTTGAGGGCTAGGGTTAGAGGGTCGTTGAGGGTTAGGATTGGACCTACGGTTAGGGTTATGTTGAGGGCTAGTGTTAGAAAGACGGTTAGGGTTAGGATTAGCCCTAGGGTTAGGGTTATGTTGAGGGCTAGGTTTAGAGAGGCCGTTAGGGTTAGGATTGGACCTAGGGTTAGAGTTATGTTGAGGGCTATGTTTAGAGAGACGGTTAGGGTTAGGATTGGACCTAGGGTTAGGGTTATGTTGAGGGCTAAAGTTAGAGAGACGGTTAGGTTTAGCATTGGACCTAGGGTTAGGGTTATGTTGAGGGCTAGGGTTAGAGAGACGGTTAGGGTGAGGATTGGACCTAGGGTTAGGGTTATGTTGAGGGCTAGGGTTAGAGACACGGTTAGGGTTAGGATAGGACCTAGGGTTAGGGTTATGTTGACGGCTCGGGTTAGAGAGACGGTTAGGGTTAGAATTGGACCTTGGGTAAGGGGTATGTTGAGGGCTAGGGTTAGAGAGACGGTTAGGGTTAGGATTGCACCTAGGGTTAGGGTTATGTTGAGGGCTCGGGTTAGAGAGACGTTTATGGTTAGGATTGGACCTAGGGTTAGGGTTATGTTGAGGGCTAGGGTTAGAGAGACGGTTAGGGTTAGAATTGGACCGAGGGTTAGGGGTATGTTGAGGGATAGGGTTAGAGAGACGGTAGGGTTAGGATTGCACCTAGGGTTAGGGTTATGTTGAGGGCTAGTGTTAGAGAGACGGTTAGGGTTAGGATTGGACCTAGGGTTAGGGTTATGTTGAGGGCTAGGGTTAGAGGTACGGTGAGGGTTAGGATTGGACCTAGGGTTAGGGTTATGTTGACGGCTAGGGTTAGAGAGACTGTCAGTGTTAGGATTCGACCTAGGGTTAGGGTTATGTTGAGGGCTCGGGTTAGAGAGACGGTTAGGGTTAGAATTGGACCTTGGGTAAGGGGTATGTTGAGGGCTAGGGTTAGAGAGACGGTTAGGGTTAGGATTGCACCTAGGGTTAGGGTTATGTTGAGGGCTAGGGTTAGAGAGACGGTTAGGGTGAGGATTGGACCTAGGGTTCGCGTTATGTTGAGGGCTAGGGTTAGAGAGACGTTTATGGTTAGGATTGGACCTAGGGTTAGGGTTATGTTGAGGGCTAGGGTTAGAGAGACGGTTAGGGTTAGAATTGGACCGAGGGTTAGGGGTATGTTGAGGGATAGGGTTAGAGAGACGGTTAGGGTTAGGATTGCACCTAGGGTTAGGGTTATGTTGAGGGCTAGGGTTAGAGTGACTGTTACGGTTAGGATTGGACCTAGGGTTATGGTTTTGTTGAGGGCTAGGGTTAGAGAGACGGTTATGGTTAGGATTGGATCTAGGGTTAGGGTTATGTTGAGGGCTAGGGTTAGAGACAGGGTTAGGGTTAGGATTGGACCTAGGGTTAGGGTTCTGTTGATGGCTAGGGTTAGAGGGACGATGAGGGTGAGGATTGGACCTATGGTTAGGGTTATGTTGAGGGCTATGGTTAGAGGGACGGTGAGGGTTAGGATTGGACCTAGGGTTAGGGTTATGTTGAGGGCTAGGGTTAGAGGGACGGTGAGGGTTAGGATTGGACCTAGGGTTAGGGTTATGTTGAGGGCTAGTGTTAGAAAGACAGTTAGGGTTAGGATTAGCCCTAGGGTTAGGGTTATGTTGAGGGCTAGGGTTAGAGAGACGTTCATGGTTAGGATTGGACCTAGGGTTCGGGTTATGTTGAGGGCTAGGGATAGAGAGACGGTTAGGGGTAGAATTGCACTTAGGGTTAGGGTTATGTTGAGGCCTGGGTTAGAGAGACGGTTAGGGTTAGGATTGCACCTAGGGTTAGGGTTATGTTGAGGGCTAGGGTTAGAGAGATGGTTAGGGTTAGGATTCGACCTAGGGTTAGGGTTATGTTGAGGGCTAGGGTTAGAGAGACGGTTAGGGTTAGGATTGGAACTAGGGTTTGGGTTATGTTGAGGGCTAGGGTTAGAGAGACGGTTACGGTTAGGATTGCACCTAGGGTTAGGGTTATGTTGAGGGCTAGGGTTAGAGAGACGGTTAGGGTTAGGATTGGACCTAGGGTTAGGGTTATGTTGAGGGCTAGGGTTAGAGAGACGGTCAGAGTTAGGATTGGACCTAGGGTTAGGGTGATGTTGAGGGCTCTGGTTAGAGCGACGTTTATGGTTAGGATTGGACCTAGGGTTAGGGTTATGTTGAGGGCTAGGGTTAGAGAGACGGTTAGGGTTAGAATTGGACCGAGGGTTAGGGGTATGTTGAGGGATAGGGTTAGAGAGACGGTTAGGGTTAGGATTGCACCTAGGGTTAGGGTTATGTTGAGGGCTAGGGTTAGAGAGACAGTTAGGGTTAGAATTGGACCGAGGGTTAGGGGTATGTTGAGGGATAGGGTTAGAGAGACGGTTAGGGTGAGGATTGGACCTAGGGTTCGGGTTATGTTGAGGGCTAGGGTTAGAGAGACGTTTATGGTTAGGATTGGACCTAGGGTTAGGGTTATGTTGAGGGCTAGTGTTAGAGAGACGGTTAGGGTTAGAATTGGACCGAGGGTTAGGGGTATGTTGAGGGATAGGTTAGAGAGACGGTTAGGGTTAGGATTGCACCTAGGGTTAGGGTTATGTTGAGGGCTAGGGTTAGAGAGACGGTTAGGGTTAGGATTGGACCTAGGGTTAGGGTTATGTTGAGGGCTAGGGTTAGAGAGACGGTTAGGGTTAGGATTGGACCTAGGGTTAGCGTTATGTTGAGGGCTAGGGTTAGAGAGACGGTTAGGGTTAGAATTAAACCTAGGGTTAGGGTTCGGTTGAGGGCTAGGTTTAGAAAGACGGTTAGGTTTAGGATTGGACCTAGTGTTAGGCTTATGTTGAGGGCTAGGGTTAGAGAGACGGTTAGGGTTAGGATTGGACCTAGGGTTAGGGTTATGTTGAGGGCTAGGGTAAGAGAGACGGTTACGGTTAGGATTGGACCTAGGGTTAGGGTTATGTTGAGGGCTAGGGTTAGAGACAAGGTCAGGGTTAGGATTGGACCTAGGGTTAGGGTTATACTGAGGGCTAGGGTTAGAGAGAGGTTATGGTTAGTATTGGACCTAGGGTTAGGGTTTTGTTGAGGGCTAGGGTTAGAGAGACGGTTAGGGTTAGGATTGGATCTAGGGTTAGGGGTATGTTGAGGGATAGGGTTAGAGAGACGGTAGGGTTAGGATTGCACCTAGGGTTAGGGTTATGTTGAGGGCTAGTGTTAGAGAGACGGTTAGGGTTAGGATTGGACCTAGGGTTAGGGTTATGTTGAGGGCTAGGGTTAGAGGTACGGTGAGGGTTAGGATTGGACCTAGGGTTAGGGTTATGTTGACGGCTAGGGTTAGAGAGACTGTCAGTGTTAGGATTCGACCTAGGGTTAGGGTTATGTTGAGGGCTCGGGTTAGAGAGACGGTTAGGGTTAGAATTGGACCTTGGGTAAGGGGTATGTTGAGGGCTAGGGTTAGAGAGAAGGTTAGGGTTAGGATTGCACCTAGGGTTAGGGTTATGTTGAGGGCTAGGGTTAGAGAGACGGTTAGGGTGAGGATTGGACCTAGGGTTCGCTTTATGTTGAGGGCTAGGGTTAGAGAGACGTTTATGGTTAGGATTGGACCTAGGGTTAGGGTTATGTTGAGGGCTAGGGTTAGAGAGACGGTTAGGGTTAGAATTGGACCGAGGGTTAGGGGTATGTTGAGGGATAGGGTTAGAGAGACGGTTAGGGTTAGGATTGCACCTAGGGTTAGGGTTATGTTGAGGGCTAGGGTTAGAGTGACTGTTACGGTTAGGATTGGACCTAGGGTTATGGTTTTGTTGAGGGCTAGGGTTAGAGAGACGGTTATGGTTAGGATTGGATCTAGGGTTAGGGTTATGTTGAGGGCTAGGGTTAGAGACAGGGTTAGGGTTAGGATTGGACCTAGGGTTAGGGTTCTGTTGATGGCTAGGGTTAGAGGGACGATGAGGGTGAGGATTGGACCTATGGTTAGGGTTATGTTGAGGGCTATGGTTAGAGGGACGGTGAGGGTTAGGATTGGACCTAGGGTTAGGGTTATGTTGAGGGCTAGGGTTAGAGGGACGGTGAGGGTTAGGATTGGACCTAGGGTTAGGGTTATGTTGAGGGCTAGTGTTAGAAAGACAGTTAGGGTTAGGATTAGCCCTAGGGTTAGGGTTATGTTGAGGGTAGGGTTAGAGAGACGTTTATGGTTAGGATTGGACCTAGGGTTCGGGTTATGTTGAGGGCTAGGGATAGAGAGACGGTTAGGGGTAGAATTGCACTTAGGGTTAGGGTTATGTTGAGGCCTGGGTTAGAGAGACGGTTAGGGTTAGGATTGCACCTAGGGTTAGGGTTATGTTGAGGGCTAGGGTTAGAGAGATGGTTAGGGTTAGGATTCGACCTAGGGTTAAGGTTATGTTGAGGGCTAGGGTTAGAGAGACGGTTAGGGTTAGGATTGGAACTAGGGTTTGGGTTATGTTGAGGGCTAGGGTTAGAGAGACGGTTACGGTTAGGATTGCACCTAGGGTTAGGGTTATGTTGAGGGCTAGGGTTAGAGAGACGGTTAGGGTTAGGATTGGACCTAGGGTTAGGGTTATGTTGAGGGCTAGGGTTAGAGAGACGGTCAGAGTTAGGATTGGACCTAGGGTTAGGGTGATGTTGAGGGCTCTGGTTAGAGAGACGTTTATGGTTAGGATTGGACCTAGGGTTAGGGTTATGTTGAGGGCTAGGGTTAGAGAGACGGTTAGGGTTAGAATTGGACCGAGGGTTAGGGGTATGTTGAGGGATAGGGTTAGAGAGACGGTTAGGGTTAGGATTGCACCTAGGGTTAGGGTTATGTTGAGGGCTAGGGTTAGAGAGACAGTTAGGGTTAGAATTGGACCGAGGGTTAGGGGTATGTTGAGGGATAGGGTTAGAGAGACGGTTAGGGTGAGGATTGGACCTAGGGTTCGGGTTATGTTGAGGGCTAGGGTTAGAGAGACGTTTATGGTTAGGATTGGACCTAGGGTTAGGGTTATGTTGAGGGCTAGTGTTAGAGAGACGGTTAGGGTTAGAATTGGACCGAGGGTTAGGGGTATGTTGAGGGATAGGTTAGAGAGACGGTTAGGGTTAGGATTGCACCTAGGGTTAGGGTTATGTTGAGGGCTAGGGTTAGAGAGACGGTTAGGGTTAGGATTGGACCTAGGGTTATCGTTATGTTGAGGGCTAGGGTTAGAGAGACGGTTAGGGTTAGGATTGGACCTAGGGTTAGCGTTATGTTGAGGGGTAGGGTTAGAGAGACGGTTAGGGTTAGAATTAAACCTAGGGTTAGGGTTCGGTTGAGGGCTAGGTTTAGAAAGACGGTTAGGTTTAGGATTGGACCTAGGGTTAGGCTTATGTTGAGGGCTAGGGTTAGAGAGACGGTTAGGGTTAGGATTGGACCTAGGGTTAGGGTTATGTTGAGGGCTAGGGTAAGAGAGACGGTTACGGTTAGGATTGGACCTAGGGTTAGGGTTATGTTGAGGGCTAGGGTTAGAGACAAGGTTAGGGTTAGGATTGGACCTAGGGTTAGGGTTATACTGAGGGCTAGGGTTAGAGAGAGGTTATGGTTAGTATTGGACCTAGGGTTAGGGTTTTGTTGAGGGCTAGGGTTAGAGAGACGGTTAGGGTTAGGATTGGATCTAGGGTTAGGGGTATGTTGAGGGATAGGGTTAGAGAGACGGTAGGGTTAGGATTGCACCTAGGGTTAGGGTTATGTTGAGGGCTAGTGTTAGAGAGACGGTTAGGGTTAGGATTGGACCTAGGGTTAGGGTTATGTTGAGGGCTAGGGTTAGAGGTACGGTGAGGGTTAGGATTGGACCTAGGGTTAGGGTTATGTTGACGGCTAGGGTTAGAGAGACTGTCAGTGTTAGGATTCGACCTAGGGTTAGGGTTATGTTGAGGGCTAGGGTTAGAGAGACGTTTATGGTTAGGATTGGACCTAGGGTTAGGGTTATGTTGAGGGCTAGGGTTAGAGAGACGGTTAGGGTTAGAATTGGACCGAGGGTTAGGGGTATGTTGAGGGATAGGGTTAGAGAGACGGTTAGGGTTAGGATTGCACCTAGGGTTAGGGTTATGTTGAGGGCTAGGGTTAGAGAGACAGTTAGGGTTAGAATTGGACCGAGGGTTAGGGGTATGTTGAGGGATAGGGTTAGAGAGACGGTTAGGGTGAGGATTGGACCTAGGGTTCGGGTTATGTTGAGGGCTAGGGTTAGAGAGACGTTTATGGTTAGGATTGGACCTAGGGTTAGGGTTATGTTGAGGGCTAGTGTTAGAGAGACGGTTAGGGTTAGAATTGGACCGAGGGTTAGGGGTATGTTGAGGGATAGGTTAGAGAGACGGTTAGGGTTAGGATTGCACCTAGGGTTAGGGTTATGTTGAGGGCTAGGGTTAGAGAGACGGTTAGGGTTAGGATTGGACCTAGGGTTAGGGTTATGTTGAGGGCTAGGGTTAGAGAGACGGTTAGGGTTAGGATTGGACCTAGGGTTAGCGTTATGTTGAGGGCTAGGGTTAGAGAGACGGTTAGGGTTAGAATTAAACCTAGGGTTAGGGTTCGGTTGAGGGCTAGGTTTAGAAAGACGGTTAGGTTTAGGATTGGACCTAGGGTTAGGCTTATGTTGAGGGCTAGGGTTAGAGAGACGGTTAGGGTTAGGATTGGACCTAGGGTTAGGGTTATGTTGAGGGCTAGGGTAAGAGAGACGGTTACGGTTAGGATTGGACCTAGGGTTAGGGTTATGTTGAGGGCTAGGGTTAGAGACAAGGTTAGGGTTAGGATTGGACCTAGGGTTAGGGTTATACTGAGGGCTAGGGTTAGAGAGAGGTTATGGTTAGTATTGGACCTAGGGTTAGGGTTTTGTTGAGGGCTAGGGTTAGAGAGACGGTTAGGGTTAGGATTGGATCTAGGGTTAGGGTTATGTTGAGGGCTAAGGTTAGAGAGGCCGTTAGGGTTAGAATTGGACCTAGGGTTAGGGTTATGTTGAGGGCTAGGGTTAGAGAGACGGTTAAGGTTAGGATTGGACCTAGGGTTAGGGTTATGTTGAGGGCTAAAGTTAGAGAGACGGTTAGGTTTAGGATTGGACCTAAGGTTAGGGTTATGTTGAGGGCTAGGTTTAGAGAGACGGGTAGGGTGAGGATTGGACCTAGGGTTAGGGTTATGTTGAGGGCTAGGGTTAGAGGGTCGGTGAGGGTTAGGATTGGACCTAGGGTTAGGGTTATGTTGAGGGCTAGTGTTAGAAAGACGGTTAGGGTTAGGATTAGCCCTAGGGTTAGGGTTATGTTGAGGGCTAGGGTTAGAGAGACGTTTATGGTTAGGATTGGACCTAGGGTTCTGGTTATGTTGAGGGCTAGGGATAGAGAGACGGTTAGGGGTAGAATTGGACCTAGGGTTAGGGTTATGTTGAGGCCTGGGTTAGAGAGACGGTTAGGGTTAGGATTGCACCTAGGGTTAGGGTTATGTTGAGGGCTAGGGTTAGAGATATGGTTAGGGTTAGGATTCGACCTAGGGTTAGGGTTATGTTGAGGGCTAGGGTTAGAGAGACGGTTAGGGTGAGGATTGGAACTAGGGTTAGGGTTATGTTGAGGGCTAGGGTTAGAGAGACGGTTACGGTTAGGATTGGATCTAGGGTTAGGGTTATGTTGAGGGCTCGGGTTAGAGAGACGGTTAGGGTTAGGATTGGACCTAGGGTTAGGGTTATGTTGAGGGCTAGGGTTAGAGAGACGGTCAGAGTTAGGATTGGACCTAGGGTTAGGGTTATGTTGAGGGCTCGGGTTAGAGAGACGTTTATGGTTAGGATTGGACCTAGGGTTCGGGTTATGTTGAGGGCTAGGGATAGAGAGACGGTTACTGGTAGAATGGCACCTAGGGTTAGGGTTATGTTGAGGCCTGGGTTAGAGAGACGGTTAGGGTTAGGATTGCACCTAGGGTTAGGGTTATGTTGAGGGCTAGGGTTAGAGAGATGGTTAGGGTTAGGATTCGACCTAGGGTTAGGGTTATGTTGAGGGCTAGGGTTAGAGAGACGGTTAGGGTTAGGATTGGAACTAGGGTTTGGGTTATGTTGAGGGCTAGGGTTAGAGAGACGGTTACGGTTAGGATTGGACCTAGGGTTAGGGTTATGTTGAGGGCTAGGGTTAGAGAGACGGTTAGGGTTAGGATTGGACCTAGGGTTAGGGTTATGTTGAGGGCTCGGGTTAGAGAGACGTTTATGGTTAGGATTCGACCTAGGGTTTGTGTTATGTTGAGGGCTCGGGTTAGAGAGACGGTTAGGGTTAGAATTGGACCTTGGGTAAGGGGTATGTTGAGGGCTAGGGTTAGAGAGACGGTTAGGGTTAGGATTGCACCTAGGGTTAGGGTTATGTTGAGGGCTAGGGTTAGAGAGACGGTTAGGGTGAGGATTGGACCTAGGGTTCGGGTTATGTTGAGGGCTAGGGTTAGAGAGACGTTTATGGTTAGGATTGGACCTAGGGTTAGGGTTATGTTGAGGGCTAGGGTTAGAGAGACGGTTAGGGTTAGAATTGGACCGAGGGTTAGGGGTATGTTGAGGGATAGGGTTAGAGAGACGGTTAGGGTTAGGATTGCACCTAGGGTTAGGGTTATGTTGACGGCTAGGGTTAGAGAGACTGTCAGTGTTAGGATTGGACCTAGGGTTAGGGTTATGTTGAGGGCTAGGGTTAGAGGGACGGTGAGGGTTAGGATTGGACCTAGGGTTCGGGTTATGTTGAGGGCTAGGGATAGAGAGACGGTTACTGGTAGAATGGCACCTAGGGTTAGGGTTATGTTGAGGCCTGGGTTAGAGAGACGGTTAGGGTTAGGATTGCACCTAGGGTTAGGGTTATGTTGAGGGCTCGGGTTAGAGAGACGTTTATGGTTAGGATTGGACCTAGGGTTCGGGTTATGTTGAGGGCTAGGGATAGAGAGACGGTTACTGGTAGAATGGCACCTAGGGTTAGGGTTATGTTGAGGCCTGGGTTAGAGAGACGGTTAGGGTTAGGATTGCACCTAGGGTTAGGGTTATGTTGAGGGCTAGGGTTAGAGAGATGGTTAGGGTTAGGATTCGACCTAGGGTTAGGGTTATGTTGAGGGCTAGGGTTAGAGAGACGGTTAGGGTTAGGATTGGAACTAGGGTTTGGGTTATGTTGAGGGCTAGGGTTAGAGAGACGGTTACGGTTAGGATTGGACCTAGGGTTAGGGTTATGTTGAGGGCTAGGGTTAGAGAGACGGTTAGGGTTAGGATTGGACCTAGGGTTAGGGTTATGTTGAGGGCTCGGGTTAGAGAGACGTTTATGGTTAGGATTCGACCTAGGGTTTGGGTTATGTTGAGGGCTCGGGTTAGAGAGACGGTTAGGGTTAGAATTGGACCTTGGGTAAGGGGTATGTTGAGGGCTAGGGTTAGAGAGACGGTTAGGGTTAGGATTGCACCTAGGGTTAGGGTTATGTTGAGGGCTAGGGTTAGAGAGACGGTTAGGGTGAGGATTGGACCTAGGGTTCGGGTTATGTTGAGGGCTAGGGTTAGAGAGACGTTTATGGTTAGGATTGGACCTAGGGTTAGGGTTATGTTGAGGGCTAGGGTTAGAGAGACGGTTAGGGTTAGAATTGGACCGAGGGTTAGGGGTATGTTGAGGGATAGGGTTAGAGAGACGGTTAGGGTTAGGATTGCACCTAGGGTTAGGGTTATGTTGACGGCTAGGGTTAGAGAGACTGTCAGTGTTAGGATTGGACCTAGGGTTAGGGTTATGTTGAGGGCTAGGGTTAGAGGGACGGTGAGGGTTAGGATTGGACCTAGGGTTAGGGTTATGTTGACGGCTAGGGTTAGAGAGACTGTCAGTGTTAGGATTGGACCTAGGGTTAGGGTTATGTTGAGGGCACGGGTTAGAGAGACGGTTAGGGTTAGATTTGGACCTTGGGTAAGGGGTATGTTGAGGGCTAGGCTTAGAGAGACGGTTAGGGTTAGGATTGCACCTAGGGTTAGGGTTATGTTGAGGGCTAGGGTTAGAGAGACGGTTAGGGTGAGGATTGGACCTAGGGTTAGAGTTATGTTGAGGGCAAGGATTAGAGAGACGGTTAGGGTTAGGATTGGACCTAGGGTTAGAGTTATTTTGAGGGCTATTGGTAGAGAGACGGTAAGGGTGAGGATTGGACCTAGAGTTAGAGTTATGTTGAGGGCTAGGTTTAGAGAGACGGTTAGGGATAGGATTGGACCTAGGGTTAGAGTTATGTTGAGGGCTAGGGTTAGAGAGACGGTTAGGGTTAGGATTGGTCCTAGGGTTAGGGTTATCTTGAGGGCTAGGGTTAGAGAGACAGTTAGGGTTAGGATTGGACCTAGGGTTAGTGTTATGTTGAGGGCTAGGTTTAGAGAGACGGTTAGGGTTAGGATTGGACCTAGGGTTAGGGTTAGGTTGAGGGCTAGGGTTATAGAGACGGTTAGGGTTAGGATTGGACCTAGGGTTAGCGTTATGCTGAGGGCTAGGGTTAGAGAGACGGTTAGGGTTAGGATTGGACCTAGGGTTAGGGTTATGTTGAGGGCTAGGGATAGAGAGACGGTTAGGGTTAGGATTGGACCTAGAGTTAGGGTTAGGTTGAGGGCTAGGGTTAGAGAGACGGTTAAGGTTAGGATTGGACCTAGGGTTAGGGTTATGTTGAGGGCTAAAGTTAGAGAGACGGTTAGGGTGAGGATTGGACCTAGGGTTAGAGTTATGTTGAGGGCTAGGGTTAGAGAGACGGTTAGGGTTAGAATTGGACCTAGGGTTAGGGTTATGTTGAGAGCTAGGGTTAGAGTGACGGTTACGGTAGGATTGGACCTAGGGTTATGGTTTTGTTGAGGGCTAGGGTTAGAGAGACGGTTATGGTTAGGATTGGATATAGGGTTAGGGTTATGTTGAGGGCTAGGGTTAGAGACAGGGTTAGGGTTAGGATTGGACCTAGGGTTAGGGTTCTGTTGAGGGTTAGGTTTAGAGGGACGATGAGGGTGAGGATTGGACCTATGGTTAGGGTTATGTTGAGGGCTATGGTTAGAGGGACGGTGAGGGTTAGGATTGGACCTAGGGTTAGGGTTATGTTGAGGGCTAGGGTTAGAGGGACGGTGAGGGTTAGGATTGGACCTAGGGTTAGGGTTATGTTTAGGGATAGTGTTAGAAAGACAGTTAGGGTTAGGATTAGCCCTAGGGTTAGGGTTATGTTGAGGGCTAGGGTTAGAGAGACGTTTATGGTTAGGATTGGACCTAGGGTTCGGGTTATGTTGAGGGCTAGGGATAGAGAGAGGGTTAGGGGTAGAATTGCACCTAGGGTTAGGGTTATGTTGAGGCCTGGGTTAGAGAGACGGTTAGGGTTAGGATTGCACCTCGGGTTAGGGTTATGTTGAGGGCTAGGTTTAGAGAGATGGTTAGGGTTAGCATTCGACCTAGGGTTAGGGTTATGTTGAGGGCTAGGGTTAGAGAGACGGTTAGGGTTAGGATTGGACCTAGGGTTAGGGTTATGTTGAGGGCTAGGGTTAGATAGACGGTTACGGTTAGGATTGGACCTAGGGTTAGGGTTATGTTGAGGGCTAGGGTTAGAGAGACGGTTAGGATTAGAATTGGACCTAGGGTTAGGGTTATGTTGAGGGCTAGGTTTAGAGAGGCGGTTAGGGTTAGGATTGGACCTAGGGTTAGAGTTATGTTGAGGGCTATGTTTAGAGAGACGGTTAGGGTTAGGATTGGACCTAGGGTTAGGGTTATGTTGAGGGCTAAAGTTAGAGAGACGGTTAGGTTTAGCATTGGACCTAGGGTTAGGGTTATGTTGAGGGCTAGGGTTAGAGAGACGGTTAGGGTGAGGATTGGACCTAGGGTTAGGGTTATGTTGAGGGCTAGGGTTAGAGACACGGTTAGGGTTAGGATTGGACCTAGGGTTAGGGTCATGTTGACGGCTCGGGTTAGAGAGACGGTTAGGGTTAGAATTGGACCTTGGGTAAGGGGTATGTTGAGGGCTAGGGTTAGAGAGACGGTTAGGGTTAGGATTGCACCAAGGCTAGGGTTATGTTGAGGGCTCAGGTTAGAGAGACGTTTATGGTTAGGATTGGACCTAGGGTTAGGGTTATGTTGAGGGCTAGGGTTAGAGAGACGGTTAGGGTTAGAATTGGACCGAGGGTTAGGGGTATGTTGAGGGATAGGGTTAGAGAGACGGTTAGGGTTAGGATTGCACCTAGGGTTAGGGTTATGTTGAGGGCTAGGGTTAGAGAGACGGTTAGGGTTAGGATTGGACCTAGGGTTAGGGTTATGTTGACGGCTAGGGTTAGAGAGACTGTCAGTGTTAGGATTGGACCTAGGGTTAGGGTTATGTTGAGGGCTCGGGTTAGAGAGACGGTTAGGGTTAGAATTGGACCTTGGGTAAGGGGTATGTTGAGGGCTAGGGTTAGAGAGACGGTTAGGGTCAGGATTGCACCTAGGGTTAGGGTTAAGTTGAGGGCTAGGGTTAGAGAGACGGTTAGGGTGAGGATTGGACCTAGGGTTCGGGTTATGTTGAGGGCTAGGGTTAGAGAGACGGTTAGGGTTAGGATTGGACCTAGGGTTAGAGTTATGTTGAGGGCAAGGGTTAGAGAGACGGTTAGGGTTAGGATTGGACCTAGGGTTAGAGTTATTTTGAGGGCTATTGTTAGAGAGACGGTAAGGGTGAGGATTGGACCTAGAGTTAGAGTTATGTTGAGGGCTAGGGTTAGAGAGACGGTTAGGGATAGGATTGGACCTAGGGTTAGAGTTATGTTGAGGGCTAGGGTTAGAGAGACGGTTAGGGTTAGGATTGGACCTAGGGTTAGGGTTATCTTGAGGGCTAGGGTTAGAGAGACAGTTAGGGTTAGGATTGGATCTAGGGTTAGTGTTATGTTGAGGGCTAGGTTTAGAGAGACGGTTAGGGTTAGGATTGGACCTAGGGTTAGGGTTAGGTTGAGGGCTAGGGTTATAGAGACGGTTAGGGTTAGGATTGGACCTAGGGTTAGCGTTATGCTGAGGGCTAGGGTTAGAGAGACGGTTAGGGTTAGGATTGGACCTAGGGTTAGGGTTATGTTGAGGGCTAGGGATAGAGAGACGGTTAGGGTTAGGATTGGACCTAGGGTTAGGGTTAGGTTGAGGGCTAGGGTTAGAGAGACGATTAGGTTTAGGATTAGACCTAGAGTTAGGGTTATGTTGAGGGCTAGGGTTAGAGAGATGGTTAGGGTGAGGATTGGACCTAGGGTTAGAGTTATGTTGAGGGCTAGGGTTAGAGAGACGGTTAGGGTTAGGATTTGACCTAGGGTTAGGGTTATGTTGAGGGCTAGGGTTAGAGTGACGGTTACGGTTAGGATTGGACCTAGGGTTATGGTTTTGTTAAAGGCTAGGGTTAGAGAGACGGTTATGGTTAGGATTGGATCTAGGGTTAGGGTTATGTTGAGGGCTAGGGTTAGAGACAGGGTTAGGGTTAGGATTGGACCTAGGGTTAGGGTTCTGTTGAGGGCTAGGGTTAGAGGGACGATGAGGGTGAGGATTGGACCTATGGTTAGAGTTATGTTGAGGGCTATGGTTAGAGGGACGGTGAGGGTTAGGATTGGACCTAGGGTTAGGGTTATGTTGAGGGCTAGGGTTAGAGGGACGGTGAGGGTTAGGATTGGACCTAGGGTTAGGGTTATGTTGAGGGCTAGTGTTAGAAAGACAGTTAGGGTTAGGATTAGCCCTAGGGTTAGGGTTATGTTGAGGGCTAGGGTTAGAGAGACGTTTATGGTTAGGATTGGACCTAGGGTTCGGGTTATGTTTAGGGCTAGGGATAGAGAGACGGTTAGGGGTAGAATTGCACCTAGGGTTAGGGTTATGTTGAGGCCTGGGTTAGAGAGACTGTTAGGGTTAGGATTGCACCTAGGGTTAGGGTTATGTTGAGGGCTAGGGTTAGAGAGATGGTTAGGGTTAGGATTGGAACTAGGGTTAGGGTTATGTTGAGGGCTAGGGTTAGAGAGACGGTTACGGTTAGGATTGGACCTAGGGTTAGGGTTATGTTGAGGGCTAGGGTTAGAGAGACGGTTAGGATTAGGATTGGAACTAGGGTTAGGGTTATGTTGAGGGCTAGGTTTAGAGAGGCGGTTAGGGTTAGGATTGGAACTAGGGTTAGAGTTATGTTGAGGGCTATGTTTAGAGAGACGGTTAGGGTTAGGATTGGACCTAGGGTTAGGGTTATGTTGAGGGCTAAAGTTAGAGAGACGGTTAGGTTTAGCATTGGACCTAGGGTTAGGGTTATGTTGAGGGGTAGGGTTAGAGAGACGGATAGGGTGAGGAATGGACCTAGGGTTAGGGTTATGTTGAGGGCTAGGGTTAGAGACACGGTTAGGGTTAGGATTGGACCTAGGGTTAGGGTTATGTTGACGGCTCGGGTTAGAGAGACGGTTAGGGTTAGAATTGGACCTTGGGTAAGGGGTATGTTGAGGGTAGGGTTAGAGAGACGGTTAGGGTTAGGATAGCACCTAGGGTTAGGGTTATGTTGAGGGCTAGGGTTAGAGAGACGGTTAGGGTGAGAATTGGACCTAGGTTTAGGGTATGTTGAGGGCTAGGGTTAGAGAGACGGTTGGGGTTAGGATTGGACCTAGGGTTAGAGTTATGTTGAGGGCTAGGGTTAGAGAGACGGTTAGGGTGAGAATTGGACCTAGGGTTAGGGTATGTTGAGGGCTAGGGTTAGAGAGATGTTTAGGGTGAGGATTGGACCTAGGGTTAGAGTTATGTTGAGGGCTGGGGTTAGAGAGACGGTTAGGGTTAGGATTGGACCTAGGGTTAGGGTCATGTTGAGGGCTAGGGTTAGAGAGACAGTTAGGGTTAGGATTTGACCTAGGGTTAGGGTTATGTTGAGGGCTAGAATTAGAGAGACGGTTAGGGTTAGGTTTGGGCCTAGGGTTAGGGTTAGGTTGAGGGCTAGGATTATAGAGACGGTTAGGGTTAGGATTGGACCTAGGGTTAACGTTATGCTGAGGGCTAGGGTTAGAGAGACGGTTAGGGTTAGGATTGGATCTAGGGTTAGGGTTATGTTGAGGGCTAGGGTTAGAGACAGGGTTAGGGTTAGGATTGGACCTAGGGTTAGGATTATCCTGAGGGCTAGGGTTAGGGAGACGGTTAGGGTTAGGATTGGACCTAGGGTTAGCGTTCTGTTGAGGGCTAGGGTTAGGGTTTTGTTGAGAGCTAGGGTTAGAGAGACGGTTAGGGTTAGGATTGGATCTAGGGTTAGGGTTATGTTGAGGGCTAAGGTTAGAGAGGCCGTTAGGGTTAGAATTGGACCTAGGGTTAGGGTTATGTTGAGGGCTAGGGTTAGAGAGACGGTTAGGGTTAGGATTGGACCTAGGGTTAGGGTTATGTTGAGGGCTAAAGTTAGAGAGACGGTTAGGTTTAGGATTGGACCTAAGGTTAGGGTTATGTTGAGGGCTAGGGTTAGAGAGACGGTTAGGGTGAGGATTGGACCTAGGTTTAGGGTTATGTTGAGGGCTAGGGTTAGAGAGACGGTTAGGGTGAGGATTGGACCTAGGGTTAGGGTTATGTTGAGGGCTAGGGATAGAGAGACGGTTAGGGTTAGGATTGGACCTAGAGTTAGGGTTAGGTTGAGGGCTAGGGTTAGAGAGACGGTTAAGGTTAGGATTGGACCTAGGGTTAGGGTTATGTTGAGGGCTAAAGTTAGAGAGACGGTTAGGGTGAGGATTGGACCTAGGGTTAGAGTTATGTTGAGGGCTAGGGTTAGAGAGACGGTTAGGGTTAGAATTGGACCTAGGGTTAGGGTTATGTTGAGAGCTAGGGTTAGAGTGACGGTTACGGTTAGGATTGGACCTAGGCTTATGGTTTTGTTGAGGGCTAGGGTTAGAGAGACGGTTATGGTTAGGATTGGATCTAGGGTTAGGGTTATGTTGAGGGCTAGGGTTAGAGACAGGGTTAGGGTTAGGATTGGACCTAGAGTTAGGGTTCTGTTGAGGGTTAGGTTTAGAGGGACGATGAGGGTGAGGATTGGACCTAGGCTTAGGGTTATGTTGAGGGCTAGGTTTACAGAGGCGGTTAGGGTCAGGATTGGACCTAGGGTTAGAATTATGTTGAGGGCTATGGTTAGAGAGACGGTTAGGGTTAGGATTGGACTTAGGGTTAGGGTTATTTTGAGGGCTAAAGTTAGAGAGACGCTTAGGTTTAGCATTGGACCTAGGGTTAGGGTTATGTTGAGGGCTAGGGTTAGAGAGACGTTTATGGTTAGGATTGGACCTAGGGTTCTGGTTATGTTGAGGGCTAGGTTTAGAGAGACGGTTAGGGTTAGGATTGGACCTAGGGTTAGGGATATGTTGAGGGCTAGGGTTAGAGAGACGGTTAGGGTTAGGATTGGACCTAGGGTTAGGGTTATGTTGAGGGCTAGGGTTAGAGAGACGGTCAGAGTTAGGATTGGACCTAGGGTTAGGGTTATGTTGAGGGCTCGGGTTAGAGAGACGTTTATGGTTAGGATTGGACCTAGGGTTAGGGTTATGTTGAGGGCTAGGGTTAGAGAGACGGTTAGGGTTAGAATTGGACCGAGGGTTAGGGGTATGTTGAGGGATAAGGTTAGAGAGACGGTTAGGGTTAGGATTGCACCTAGGGTTAGGGTTATGTTGAGGGCTAGGGTTAGAGAGACGGTTAGGGTTAGGATTGGACCTAGGGATAGGGTTATGTTGAGGGCTAGGGTTAGAGGGACGTTTATGGTTAGGATTGGACCTAGGGTTAGGGTTATGTTGAGGGCTAGGGTTAGAGAGACGGTTAGGGTTAGAATTGGACCGAGGGGTAGGGGTATGTTGAGGGATAGGGTTAGAGAGACGGTTAGGGTTAGGATTGCGCCTAGGGTTAGGGTTATGTTGAGGGCTAGGGTTTAGGGTTTTGTTGAGAGCTAGGGTTAGAGAGACGGTTAGGGTTAGGATTGGAACTAGGGTTAGGGTTATGTTGAGGGCTAAGGTTAGAGAGGCCGTTAGGGTTAGAATTGGACCTAGGGTTAGGGTTATGTTGAGGGCTAGGGTTAGAGAGACGGTTAGGGTTAGGATTGGACCTAGGGTTAGGGTTATGTTGAGGGCTAAAGTTAGAGAGACGGTTAGGTTTAGGATTGGACCTAAGGTTAGGGTTATGTTGAGGGCTAGGGTTAGAGAGACGGTTAGGGTGAGGATTTGACCTAGGTTTAGGGTTATGTTGAGGGCTAGGGTTAGAGGGTCGGTGAAGGTTAGGATTGGACCTAGGGTTAGGGTTATGTTGAGGGCTAGTGTTAGAAAGACGGTTAGGGTTAGGATTAGCCCTAGGGTTAGGGTTATGTTGAGGGCTAGGGTTAGAGAGACGTTTATGGTTAGGATTGGACCTAGGGTTCTGGTTATGTTGAGGGCTAGGGATAGAGAGACGGTTAGGGGTAGAATTGGACCTAGGGTTAGGGTTATATTGAAGCCTGGGTTAGAGAGACGGTTAGGGTTAGGATTGCACCTAGGGTTAGGGTTATGTTGAGGGCTTGGTTTAGAGAGATGGTTAGGGTTAGGATTCGACCTAGGGTTAGGGTTATGTTGAGGGCTAGGGTTAGAGAGACGGTTAGGGTTAGGATTGGAACTAGGGTTAGGGTTATGTTGAGGGCTAGGGTTAGAGAGACGGTTACGGTTAGGATTGGACCTAGGGTTAGGGTTATGTTGAGGGCTAGGGTTAGAGAGACGGTTAGGATTAGGATTGGACCTAGGCTTAGGGTTATGTTGAGGGCTAGGTTTACAGAGGCGGTTAGGGTCAGGATTGGACCTAGGGTTAGAATTATGTTGAGGGCTATGGTTAGAGAGACGGTTAGGGTTAGGATTGGACGTAGGGTTAGGGTTATTTTGAGGGCTAAATTTAGAGAGACGCTTAGGTTTAGCATTGGACCTAGGGTTAGGGTTATGTTGAGGTCTAGGGTTAGAGAGACGTTTATGGTTAGGACTGGACCTAGGGTTCTGGTTATGTTGAGGGCTAGGGTTAGAGAGACGGTTAGGGTTAGGATTGGAACTAGGGTTAGCGTTATGTTGAGGGCTAGGGTTAGAGAGACGGTTAGGGTGAGGATTGGACCTAGGGTTAGGGTTATGTTGAGGGCTAGGGATAGAGAGACGGTTAGGGTTAGGATTGGACCTAGAGTTAGGGTTAGGTTGAGGGCTAGGGTTAGAGAGACGGTTAAGGTTAGGATTGGACCTAGGGTTAGGGTTATGTTGAGGGCTAAAGTTAGAGAGACGGTTAGGGTGAGGATTGGACCTAGGGTTAGAGTTATGTTGAGGGCTAGGGTTAGAGAGACGGTTAGGGTTAGAATTGGACCTAGGGTTAGGGTTATGTTGAGAGCTAGGGTTAGAGTGACGGTTACGGTTAGGATTGGACCTAGGCTTATGGTTTTGTTGAGGGCTAGGGTTAGAGAGACGGTTATGGTTAGGATTGGATCTAGGGTTAGGGTTATGTTGAGGGCTAGGGTTAGAGACAGGGTTAGGGTTAGGATTGGACCTAGAGTTAGGGTTCTGTTGAGGGTTAGGTTTAGAGGGACGATGAGGGTGAGGATTGGACCTAGGCTTAGGGTTATGTTGAGGGCTAGGTTTACAGAGGCGGTTAGGGTCAGGATTGGACCTAGGGTTAGAATTATGTTGAGGGCTATGGTTAGAGAGACGGTTAGGGTTAGGATTGGACTTAGGGTTAGGGTTATTTTGAGGGCTAAAGTTAGAGAGACGCTTAGGTTTAGCATTGGACCTAGGGTTAGGGTTATGTTGAGGGCTAGGGTTAGAGAGACGTTTATGGTTAGGATTGGACCTAGGGTTCTGGTTATGTTGAGGGCTAGGTTTAGAGAGACGGTTAGGGTTAGGATTGGACCTAGGGTTAGGGATATGTTGAGGGCTAGGGTTAGAGAGACGGTTAGGGTTAGGATTGGACCTAGGGTTAGGGTTATGTTGAGGGCTAGGGTTAGAGAGACGGTCAGAGTTAGGATTGGACCTAGGGTTAGGGTTATGTTGAGGGCTCGGGTTAGAGAGACGTTTATGGTTAGGATTGGACCTAGGGTTAGGGTTATGTTGAGGGCTAGGGTTAGAGAGACGGTTAGGGTTAGAATTGGACCGAGGGTTAGGGGTATGTTGAGGGATAAGGTTAGAGAGACGGTTAGGGTTAGGATTGCACCTAGGGTTAGGGTTATGTTGAGGGCTAGGGTTAGAGAGACGGTTAGGGTTAGGATTGGACCTAGGGATAGGGTTATGTTGAGGGCTAGGGTTAGAGGGACGTTTATGGTTAGGATTGGACCTAGGGTTAGGGTTATGTTGAGGGCTAGGGTTAGAGAGACGGTTAGGGTTAGAATTGGACCGAGGGGTAGGGGTATGTTGAGGGATAGGGTTAGAGAGACGGTTAGGGTTAGGATTGCGCCTAGGGTTAGGGTTATGTTGAGGGCTAGGGTTAGGGTTTTGTTGAGAGCTAGGGTTAGAGAGACGGTTAGGGTTAGGATTGGAACTAGGGTTAGGGTTATGTTGAGGGCTAAGGTTAGAGAGGCCGTTAGGGTTAGAATTGGACCTAGGGTTAGGGTTATGTTGAGGGCTAGGGTTAGAGAGACGGTTAGGGTTAGGATTGGACCTAGGGTTAGGGTTATGTTGAGGGCTAAAGTTAGAGAGACGGTTAGGTTTAGGATTGGACCTAAGGTTAGGGTTATGTTGAGGGCTAGGGTTAGAGAGACGGTTAGGGTGAGGATTTGACCTAGGTTTAGGGTTATGTTGAGGGCTAGGGTTAGAGGGTCGGTGAAGGTTAGGATTGGACCTAGGGTTAGGGTTATGTTGAGGGCTAGTGTTAGAAAGACGGTTAGGGTTAGGATTAGCCCTAGGGTTAGGGTTATGTTGAGGGCTAGGGTTAGAGAGACGTTTATGGTTAGGATTGGACCTAGGGTTCTGGTTATGTTGAGGGCTAGGGATAGAGAGACGGTTAGGGGTAGAATTGGACCTAGGGTTAGGTTTATATTGAAGCCTGGGTTAGAGAGACGGTTAGGGTTAGGATTGCACCTAGGGTTAGGGTTATGTTGAGGGCTTGGTTTAGAGAGATGGTTAGGGTTAGGATTCGACCTAGGGTTAGGGTTATGTTGAGGGCTAGGGTTAGAGAGACGGTTAGGGTTAGGATTGGAACTAGGGTTAGGGTTATGTTGAGGGCTAGGGTTAGAGAGACGGTTACGGTTAGGATTGGACCTAGGGTTAGGGTTATGTTGAGGGCTAGGGTTAGAGAGACGGTTAGGATTAGGATTGGACCTAGGCTTAGGGTTATGTTGAGGGCTAGGTTTACAGAGGCGGTTAGGGTCAGGATTGGACCTAGGGTTAGAATTATGTTGAGGGCTATGGTTAGAGAGACGGTTAGGGTTAGGATTGGACGTAGGGTTAGGGTTATTTTGAGGGCTAAATTTAGAGAGACGCTTAGGTTTAGCATTGGACCTAGGGTTAGGGTTATGTTGAGGTCTAGGGTTAGAGAGACGTTTATGGTTAGGACTGGACCTAGGGTTCTGGTTATGTTGAGGGCTAGGGTTAGAGAGACGGTTAGGGTTAGGATTGGAACTAGGGTTAGCGTTATGTTGAGGGCTAGGGTTAGAGAGACGGTCAGAGTTAGGATTGGAACTAGGGTTAGGGTTATGTTGAGGGCTAGGGTTAGAGAGACGGTTAGGGTTAGGATTGGACCTAGGGTTAGGGTTATGTTGAGGGCTAGGGTTAGAGAGACGGTCAGAGTTAGGATTGGACCTAGGCTTAGGGTTATGTTGAGGGCTCGGGTTAGAGAGACGTTTATGGTTAGGATTGGACCTAGGGTTAGGGTTATGTTGAGGGCTAGGGTTAGAGAGACGGTTAGGGTTAGAATTGGACCGAGGGTTAAGTGTATGTTGAGGGATAAGGTTAGAGAGACGGTTAGGGTTAGGATTGCACCTAGGGTTAGGGTTATGTTGAGGGCTAGGGTTAGAGAGACGGTTAGGGTTAGGATTGGACCTAGGGTTAGGGTTATGTTGAGGGCTAGGGTAAGAGGGACGGTGAGGGTTAGGATTGGACCTAGGGTTAGGGTTATGTTGACGGCTAGGGTTAGAGAGACTGTCAGTGTTAGGATTGGACCTAGGGTTAGGGTTATGTTGAGGGCTCGGGTTAGAGAGACGGTTACTGTTAGAATTGGACCTTGGGTAAGGGGTATGTTGAGGGCTAGGGTTAGAGAGACGGTTAGGGTTAGGATTGCACCTAGGGTTAGGGTTATGTTGAGGGCTAGGGTTAGAGAGACGGTTAGGGTGAGGATTGGACCTAGGGTTCGGGTTATGTTGAGGGCTAGGGTTAGAGGGACGTTTATGGTTAGGATTGGACCTAGGGTTAGGGTTATGTTGAGGGCTAGGGTTAGAGAGACGGTTAGGGTTAGGATTGGACCTAGGGTTAGGGTTATGTTGAGGGCTAGGGTAAGAGGGACGGTGAGGGTTAGGATTGGACCTAGGGTTAGGGTTATGTTGACGGCTAGGGTTAGAGAGACTGTCAGTGTTAGGATTGGACCTAGGGTTAGGGTTATGTTGAGGGCTCGGGTTAGAGAGACGGTTAGGGTTAGAATTGGACCTTGGGTAAGGGGTATGTTGAGGGCTGGGGTTAGAGAGACGGTTAGGGTTAGGATTGCACCTAGGGTTAGGGTTATGTTGAGGGCTAGGGTTAGAGAGACAGTTAGGGTGAGGATTGGACCTAGGGTTCGGGTTATGTTGAGGGCTAGGGTTAGAGGGACGTTTATGGTTAGGATTGGACCTAGGGTTAGGGTTATGTTGAGGGCTAGGGTTAGAGAGACGGTTAGGGTTAGAATTGGACCGAGGGGTAGGGGTATGTTGAGGGATAGCGTTAGAGAGACGGTTAGGGTTAGGATTGCGCCTAGGGTTAGGGTTATGTTGAGGGCTAGGGTTAGGGTTTTGTTGAGAGCTAGGGTTAGAGAGACGGTTAGGGTTAGGATTGGATCTAGGGTTAGGGTTATGTTGAGGGCTAAGGTTAGAGAGGCCGTTAGGGTTAGAATTGGACCTAGGGTTAGGGTTATGTTGAGGGCTAGGGTTAGAGAGACGCTTAGGGTTAGGATTGGACCTAGGGTTAGGGTTATGTTGAGGGCTAAAGTTAGAGAGACGGTTAGGTTTAGGATTGGACCTAAGGTTAGTGTTATGTTGAGGGCTAGGGTTAGAGAGACGGTTAGGGTGAGGATTTGACCTAGGTTTAGGGTTATGTTGAGGGCTAGGGTTAGAGGGTCGGTGAAGGTTAGGATTGGACCTAGGGTTGGGTTATGTTGAGGGCTAGTGTTAGAAAGACGGTTAGGGTTAGGATTAGCCCTAGGGTTAGGGTTATGTTGAGGGCTAGGGTTAGAGAGACGTTTATGGTTAGGATTGGACCTAGGGTTCTGGTTATGTTGAGGGCTAGGGATAGAGAGACGGTTAGGGGTAGAATTGGACCTAGGGTTAGGGTTATGTTGAAGCCTGGGTTAGAGAGACGGTTAGGGTTAGGATTGCACCTAGGGTTAGGGTTATGTTGAGGGCTTGGTTTAGAGAGATGGTTAGGGTTAGGATTCGACCTAGGGTTAGGGTTATGTTGAGGGCTAGGGTTAGAGAGACGGTTAGGGTTAGGATTGGAACTAGGGTTAGGGTTATGTTGAGGGCTAGGGTTAGAGAGACGGTTACGGTTAGGATTGGACCTAGGGTTAGGGTTATGTTGAGGGCTAGGGTTAGAGAGACGGTTAGGATTAGGATTGGACCTAGGCTTAGGGTTATGTTGAGGGCTAGGTTTACAGAGGCGGTTAGGGTCAGGATTGGACCTAGGGTTAGAATTATGTTGAGGGCTATGGTTAGAGAGACGGTTAGGGTTAGGATTGGACTTAGGGTTAGGGTTATTTTGAGGGCTAAATTTAGAGAGACGCTTAGGTTTAGCATTGGACCTAGGGTTAGGGTTATGTTGAGGTCTAGGGTTAGAGAGACGTTTATGGTTAGGACTGGACCTAGGGTTCTGGTTATGTTGAGGGCTAGGGTTAGAGAGACGGTTAGGGTTAGGATTGGAACTAGGGTTAGCGTTATGTTGAGGGCTAGGGTTAGAGAGACGGTCAGAGTTAGGATTGGAACTAGGGTTAGGGTTATGTTGAGGGCTAGGGTTAGAGAGACGGTTAGGGTTAGGATTGGACCTAGGGTTAGGGTTATGTTGAGGGCTAGGGTTAGAGAGACGGTCAGAGTTAGGATTGGACCTAGGCTTAGGGTTATGTTGAGGGCTCGGGTTAGAGAGACGTTTATGGTTAGGATTGGACCTAGGGTTAGGGTTATGTTGAGGGCTAGGGTTAGAGAGACGGTTAGGGTTAGAATTGGACCGAGGGTTAAGTGTATGTTGAGGGATAAGGTTAGAGAGACGGTTAGGGTTAGGATTGCACCTAGGGTTAGGGTTATGTTGAGGGCTAGGGTTAGAGAGACGGTTAGGGTTAGGATTGGACCTAGGGTTAGGGTTATGTTGAGGGCTAGGGTAAGAGGGACGGTGAGGGTTAGGATTGGACCTAGGGTTAGGGTTATGTTGACGGCTAGGGTTAGAGAGACTGTCAGTGTTAGGATTGGACCTAGGGTTAGGGTTATGTTGAGGGCTCGGGTTAGAGAGACGGTTACTGTTAGAATTGGACCTTGGGTAAGGGGTATGTTGAGGGCTAGGGTTAGAGAGACGGTTAGGGTTAGGATTGCACCTAGGGTTAGGGTTATGTTGAGGGCTAGGGTTAGAGAGACGGTTAGGGTGAGGATTGGACCTAGGGTTCGGGTTATGTTGAGGGCTAGGGTTAGAGGGACGTTTATGGTTAGGATTGGACCTAGGGTTAGGGTTATGTTGAGGGCTAGGGTTAGAGAGACGGTTAGGGTTAGGATTGGACCTAGGGTTAGGGTTATGTTGAGGGCTAGGGTAAGAGGGACGGTGAGGGTTAGGATTGGACCTAGGGTTAGGGTTATGTTGACGGCTAGGGTTAGAGAGACTGTCAGTGTTAGGATTGGACCTAGGGTTAGGGTTATGTTGAGGGCTCGGGTTAGAGAGACGGTTAGGGTTAGAATTGGACCTTGGGTAAGGGGTATGTTGAGGGCTGGGGTTAGAGAGACGGTTAGGGTTAGGATTGCACCTAGGGTTAGGGTTATGTTGAGGGCTAGGGTTAGAGAGACAGTTAGGGTGAGGATTGGACCTAGGGTTCGGGTTATGTTGAGGGCTAGGGTTAGAGGGACGTTTATGGTTAGGATTGGACCTAGGGTTAGGGTTATGTTGAGGGCTAGGGTTAGAGAGACGGTTAGGGTTAGAATTGGACCGAGGGGTAGGGGTATGTTGAGGGATAGCGTTAGAGAGACGGTTAGGGTTAGGATTGCGCCTAGGGTTAGGGTTATGTTGAGGGCTAGGGTTAGGGTTTTGTTGAGAGCTAGGGTTAGAGAGACGGTTAGGGTTAGGATTGGATCTAGGGTTAGGGTTATGTTGAGGGCTAAGGTTAGAGAGGCCGTTAGGGTTAGAATTGGACCTAGGGTTAGGGTTATGTTGAGGGCTAGGGTTAGAGAGACGGTTAGGGTTAGGATTGGACCTAGGGTTAGGGTTATGTTGAGGGCTAAAGTTAGAGAGACGGTTAGGTTTAGGATTGGACCTAAGGTTAGGGTTATGTTGAGGGCTAGGGTTAGAGAGACGGTTAGGGTGAGGATTTGACCTAGGTTTAGGGTTATGTTGAGGGCTAGGGTTAGAGGGTCGGTGAAGGTTAGGATTGGACCTAGGGTTAGGGTTATGTTGAGGGCTAGTGTTAGAAAGACGGTTAGGGTTAGGATTAGCCCTAGGGTTAGGGTTATGTTGAGGGCTAGGGTTAGAGAGACGTTTATGGTTAGGATTGGACCTAGGGTTCTGGTTATGTTGAGGGCTAGGGATAGAGAGACGGTTAGGGGTAGAATTGGACCTAGGGTTAGGGTTATGTTGAAGCCTGGGTTAGAGAGACGGTTAGGGTTAGGATTGCACCTAGGGTTAGGGTTATGTTGAGGGCTTGGTTTAGAGAGATGGTTAGGGTTAGGATTCGACCTAGGGTTAGGGTTATGTTGAGGGCTAGGGTTAGAGAGACGGTTAGGGTTAGGATTGGAACTAGGGTTAGGGTTATGTTGAGGGCTAGGGTTAGAGAGACGGTTACGGTTAGGATTGGACCTAGGGTTAGGGTTATGTTGAGGGCTAGGGTTAGAGAGACGGTTAGGATTAGGATTGGACCTAGGCTTAGGGTTATGTTGAGGGCTAGGTTTACATAGGCGGTTAGGGTCAGGATTGGACCTAGGGTTAGAATTATGTTGAGGGCTATGGTAGAGAGACGGTTAGGGTTAGGATTGGACTTAGGGTTAGGGTTATTTTGAGGGCTAAAGTTAGAGAGACGCTTAGGTTTAGCATTGGACCTAGGGTTAGGGTTATGTTGAGGTCTAGGGTTAGAGAGACGTTTATGGTTAGGATTGGACCTAGGGTTCTGGTTATGTTGAGGGCTAGGGTTAGAGAGACGGTTAGGGTTAGGATTGGAACTAGGGTTAGGGTTATGTTGAGGGCTAGGGTTAGAGAGACGGTCAGAGTTAGGATTGGAACTAGGGTTAGGGTTATGTTGAGGGCTAGGGTTAGAGAGACGGTTAGGGTTAGGATTGGACCTAGGGTTAGGGTTATGTTGAGGGCTAGGGTTAGAGAGACGGTCAGAGTTAGGATTGGACCTAGGCTTAGGGTTATGTTGAGGGCTCGGGTTAGAGAGACGTTTATGGTTAGGATTGGACCTAGGGTTAGGGTTATGTTGAGGGCTAGGGTTAGAGAGACGGTTAGGGTTAGAATTGGACCGAGGGTTATGGGTATGTTGAGGGATAAGGTTAGAGAGACGGTTAGGGTTAGGATTGCTCCTAGGGTTAGGGTTATGTTGAGGGCTAGGGTTAGAGAGACGGTTAGGGTTAGGATTGGACCGAGGGGTAGGGGTATGTTGAGGGATAGGGTTAGAGAGACGGTTAGGGTTAGGATTGCTCCTAGGGTTAGGGTTATGTTGAGGGCTAGGGTTAGAGAGACGGTTAGGGTTAGGATTGGACCTAGGGTTAGGGTTATGTTGAGGGCTAGGGTTAGAGGGACGGTGAGGGTTAGGATTGCACCTAGGGTTAGGGTTATGTTGAGGGCTAGGGTTAGAGAGACGGTTAGGGATAGGATTGGACCTAGGGTTAGAGTTATGTTGAGGGCTAGGGTTAGAGAGACGGTTAGGGTTAGGATAGGACCTAGGGTTAGGGTTATGTTGAGGGCTAGGGTTAGAGAGACAGTTAGGGTTAGGATTGGACCTAGGGTTAGTGTTATGTTGAAGGCTAGGTTTAGAGAGACGGTTAGGGTTAGGATTGGACCTAGGGTTAGGGTTAGGTTGAGGGCTAGGGTTATAGAGACGGTTAGGGTTAGGATTGGACCTAGCGTTAGCGTTATGCTGAGGGCTAGGGTTAGAGAGACGGTTAGGGTTAGGATTGGACCTAGGGTTAGGGTTATGTTGAGGGCTAGGGATAGAGAGACGGTTAGGGTTAGGATTGGACCTAGGGTTAGGGTTAGGTTGAGGGCTAGGGTTAGAGAGACGGTTAGGTTTAGGATTGGACCTAGAGTTAGGGTTATGTTGAGGGCTAGGGTTAGAGAGATGGTTAGGGTGAGGATTGGACCTAGGTTTAGGGTTATGTTGAGGGCTAGGTTTAGAGAGACGTTTAGGGTTAGGATTAGACCTAGGGTTAGGGTTATGTTGAGGGCTAGGGTTAGAGTGTCGGTTACGGTTAGGATTGGACCTAGGGTTATGGTTTTGTTGAGGGCTAGGGTTAGAGAGACGGTTAGGGTTAGGATTGGACCTATGGTTAGGGTTATGTTGAGGGCTATGGTTAGAGGGACGGTGAGGGTTAGGATTGGACCTAGGGTTAGGGTTATGTTGAGGGCTAGGGTTAGAGAGACGGTTAGGGTGAGGATTGTACCTAGGGTTAGGGTTATGTTGAGGGCTAGGGTTAGAGACACGGTTAGGGTTAGGATTGGACCTAGGGTTAGGGTTATGTTGACGGCTCGGGTTAGAGAGACGGTTAGGGTTAGAATTGGACCTTGGGTAAGGGGTATGTTGAGGGCTAGGGTTAGAGAGACGGTTAGGGTTAGGATTGCACCTAGGGTTAGGGTTATGTTGAGGGCTAGGGTTAGAGAGACTGTTAGGGTGAGGATTGGACCTAGCGTTAGGGTTATGTTGTGGGCTAGGGTTAGAGAGACGGTTAGGGTTAGGATTGGACCTAGGGTTAGAGTTATTTTGAGGGCTAGGGTTAGAGAGACTGTTAGGGTGAGAATTGGACCTAGGGTTAGGGTTATGGTGAGGGCTAGGGTTAGAGAGATGTTTAGGGTTAGGATTGGACCTAGGGTTAGAGTTATTTTGAGGGCTATTGTTAGAGAGACGGTAAGGGTGATGATTGGACCTAGGTTTAGAGTTATGTTGAGGGCTAGGGTTAGAGAGACGGTTAGGGTTAGGATTGCACCTAGGGTTAGAGTTATGTTGAGGGCTGGGGTTAGAGAGACGGTTAGGGTTAGGATTGGACCTAGGGTTTGGGTCATGTTGAGGGCTAGGGTTAGAGAGACAGTTATTGTTAGGATTTGACCTAGGGTTAGGGTTATGTTGAGGGCTAGGGTTAGAGAGACGGTTAGGGTTAGGATTGGGCCTAGGGTTAGGGTTAGGTTGAGGGCTAGGGTTATAGAGACGGTTAGGGTTAGGATTGGACCTAGGGTTAACGTTATGCTGAGGGCTAGGGTTAGAGAGACGGTTAGGGTTAGGATTGGACCGAGGGTTAACGTTATGCTGAGGGCTAGGGTTAGAGAGACGGTTAGGGTTAGGATTGGACCTAGGGTTATGGTTATGTTGAGGGCTAGGGTTAGAGAGACGGTTAGGGTTAGGATTGGACCTAGGGTTAACGTTATGCTGAGGGCTAGGGTTAGAGAGACGGTTAGGGTTAGGATTGGACCTAGGGTTAGGGTTATGTTGAGGGCTAGGGTTAGAGAGACGGTTAGGGTTAGGATTGGGCCTAGGGTTAGGGTTAGGTTGAGGGCTAGGGTTATAGAGACGGTTAGGGTTAGGATTGGACCTAGGGTTAACGTTATGCTGAGGGCTAGGGTTAGAGAGACGGTTAGGGTTAGGATTGGACCTAGGGTTAGGGTTCTGTTGAGGGCTAGGGTTAGAGGGACGGTTACGGCTAGGATTGGACCTAGGGTTATGGTTTTGTTGAGGGCTAGGGTTAGAGAGACAGTTATGGTTAGGATTGGATCTAGGGTTAGGGTTATGTTGAGGGCTAGGGTTAGAGACAGGGTTAGGGTTAGGATTGGACCTAGGGTTAGGGTTATGTTGAGGGCTAGTGTTAGAGAGACGGTTAGGGTTAGGATTGGACTTAGGGTTAGGGTTCTGTTGAGGGCTAGGGTTAGAGAGACGGTCAGAGTTAGGATTGGACCTAGGGTTAGGGTTATGTTGAGGGCTAGGGTTAGAGAGACGGTTAGTGTTAGGATTGGACCTAGGGTTAGGGTTATGTTGAGGGCTAGGGTAAGAGAGACGGTTAGGGTTAGGATTGGACCTAGGGTTAGGGTTATGTTGAGGGCTAAGGTTAGAGACACGGTTAGGGTTAGGATTGGACCTAGGGTTAGGGTTATACTGAGGGCTAGGGTTAGAGAGAGGTTATGGTTAGTATTGGACCTAGGGTTAGGGTTTTGTTGAGGGCTAGGGTTAGAGAGACGGTTAGGGTTAGGATTGGATCTAGGGTTAGGGTTATGTTGAGGGCTAAGGTTAGAGAGGCCGTTAGGGTTAGAATTGGACCTAGGGTTAGGGTTATGTTGAGGGCTAGGGTTAGAGAGACGGTTAGGGTTAGGATTGGACCTAGGGTTAGGGTTATGTTGAGGGCTAGGGTTAGAGGGTCGGTGAGGGTTAGGATTGGACCTAGGGTTAGGGTTATGTTGAGGGCTAGTGTTAGAAAGACGGTTAGGGTTGGGATAAGCCCTAGGGTTAGGGTTTTGTTGAGGGCTAGGGTTAGAGAGACGTTTATGGTTAGGATTGGACCTAGGGTTCTGGTTATGTTGAGGGCTAGGGATAGAGAGACGGTTAGGGGTAGAATTGGACCTAGGGTTAGGGTTATGTTGAGGCCTGGGTTAGAGAGACGGTTAGGGTTAGGATTGCACCTAGGGTTAGGGTTATGTTGAGGGCTAGGGTTAGAGAGATGTTTAGGGTTAGGATTCGACCTAGGGTTAGGGTTATGTTGAGGGCTAGGGTTAGAGAGACGGTTAGGGTTAGGATTCGAACTAGGGTTAGGTTTATGTTGAGGGCTAGGGTTAGAGAGACGGTTACGGTTAGGATTGGACCTAGGGTTAGGGTTATGTGGAGGGCTAGGGTTAGAGAGACGGTTAGGATTAGGATTGGACCTAGGCTTAGGGTTATGTTGAGGGCTAGGTTTACAGAGGCGGTTAGGGTTAGTATTGGACCTAGGGTTAGAGTTATGTTGAGGGCTATGGTTAGAGAGACGGTTAGGGTTAGGATTGGACCTAGCGTTAGGGTTATGTTGAGGGCTAGGGTTAGAGAGACGGTTAGGGATAGGATTGGACCTAGGGTTAGGGTTATGTTGAGGGCTAGGGTTAGAGAGACGGTTACGGTTAGGATTGGACCTAGGGTTAGGGTTATGTTGCGGGCTAGGGTTAGAGAGACGGTTAGGGTTAGGATTGGACCTAGGGTTAGGGTTATGTTGAGGGCTAGGGTTAGAGGGACGGTGAGGGTTAGGATTGGACCTAGGGTTCTGGTTATGTTGAGGGCTAGGGTTAGAGAGACGGTTAGGGTTAGGATTGGAACTAGGGTTAGCGTTATGTTGAGGGCTAGGGTTAGAGAGACGGTCAGAGTTAGGATTGGAACTAGGGTTAGGGTTATGTTGAGGGCTAGGGTTAGAGAGACGGTTAGGGTTAGGATTGGACCTAGGGTTAGGGTTATGTTGAGGGCTAGGGTTAGAGAGACGGTCAGAGTTAGGATTGGACCTAGGCTTAGGGTTATGTTGAGGGCTCGGGTTAGAGAGACGTTTATGGTTAGGATTGGACCTAGGGTTAGGGTTATGTTGAGGGCTAGGGTTAGAGAGACGGTTAGGGTTAGAATTGGACCGAGGGTTAAGTGTATGTTGAGGGATAAGGTTAGAGAGACGGTTAGGGTTAGGATTGCACCTAGGGTTAGGGTTATGTTGAGGGCTAGGGTTAGAGAGACGGTTAGGGTTAGGATTGGACCTAGGGTTAGGGTTATGTTGAGGGCTAGGGTAAGAGGGACGGTGAGGGTTAGGATTGGACCTAGGGTTAGGGTTATGTTGAGGGCTAGGGATAGAGAGACGGTTAGGGTTAGGATTGGACCTAGGGTTAGGGTTAGGTTGAGGGCTAGGGTTAGAGAGACGGTTAGGTTTAGGATTGGACCTAGAGTTAGGGTTATGTTGAGGGCTAGGGTTAGAGAGATGGTTAGGGTGAGGATTGGACCTAGGTTTAGGGTTATGTTGAGGGCTAGGTTTAGAGAGACGTTTAGGGTTAGGATTAGACCTAGGGTTAGGGTTATGTTGAGGGCTAGGGTTAGAGTGTCGGTTACGGTTAGGATTGGACCTAGGGTTATGGTTTTGTTGAGGGCTAGGGTTAGAGAGACGGTTAGGGTTAGGATTGGACCTATGGTTAGGGTTATGTTGAGGGCTATGGTTAGAGGGACGGTGAGGGTTAGGATTGGACCTAGGGTTAGGGTTATGTTGAGGGCTAGGGTTAGAGAGACGGTTAGGGTGAGGATTGTACCTAGGGTTAGGGTTATGTTGAGGGCTAGGGTTAGAGACACGGTTAGGGTTAGGATTGGACCTAGGGTTAGGGTTATGTTGACGGCTCGGGTTAGAGAGACTGTTAGGGTTAGAATTGGACCTTGGGTAAGGGGTATGTTGAGGGCTAGGGTTAGAGAGACGGTTAGGGTTAGGATTGCACCTAGGGTTAGGGTTATGTTGAGGGCTAGGGTTAGAGAGACTGTTAGGGTGAGGATTGGACCTAGCGTTAGGGTTATGTTGTGGGCTAGGGTTAGAGAGACGGTTAGGGTTAGGATTGGACCTAGGGTTAGAGTTATTTTGAGGGCTAGGGTTAGAGAGACTGTTAGGGTGAGAATTGGACCTAGGGTTAGGGTTATGGTGAGGGCTAGGGTTAGAGAGATGTTTAGGGTTAGGATTGGACCTAGGGTTAGAGTTATTTTGAGGGCTATTGTTAGAGAGACGGTAAGGGTGATGATTGGACCTAGGTTTAGAGTTATGTTGAGGGCTAGGGTTAGAGAGACGGTTAGGGTTAGGATTGCACCTAGGGTTAGAGTTATGTTGAGGGCTGGGGTTAGAGAGACGGTTAGGGTTAGGATTGGACCTAGGGTTTGGGTCATGTTGAGGGCTAGGGTTAGAGAGACAGTTATTGTTAGGATTTGACCTAGGGTTAGGGTTATGTTGAGGGCTAGGGTTAGAGAGACTGTTAGGGTTAGGATTGGGCCTAGGGTTAGGGTTAGGTTGAGGGCTAGGGTTATAGAGACGGTTAGGGTTAGGATTGGACCTAGGGTTAACGTTATGCTGAGGGCTAGGGTTAGAGAGACGGTTAGGGTTAGGATTGGACCTAGGGTTAACGTTATGCTGAGGGCTAGGGTTAGAGAGACGGTTAGGGTTAGGATTGGACCTAGGGTTATGGTTATGTTGAGGGCTAGGGTTAGAGAGACGGTTAGGGTTAGGATTGGACCTAGGGTTAACGTTATGCTGAGGGCTAGGGTTAGAGAGACGGTTAGGGTTAGGATTGGACCTAGGGTTAGGGTTATGTTGAGGGCTAGGGTTAGAGAGACGGTTAGGGTTAGGATTGGGCCTAGGGTTAGGGTTAGGTTGAGGGCTAGGGTTATAGAGACGGTTAGGGTTAGGATTGGACCTAGGGTTAACGTTATGCTGAGGGCTAGGGTTAGAGAGACGGTTAGGGTTAGGATTGGACCTAGGGTTAGGGTTCTGTTGAGGGCTAGGGTTAGAGGGACGGTGAGGGTGAGGATTGGACCTAGGGTTAGGGTTATGTTGAGGGCTAGGGTTAGAGAGACGGTTAGGGTTAGGATTGGACCTAGGGTTAGGGTTATCTTGAGGGCTAGGGTTAGAGTGACGGTTACGGCTAGGATTGGACCTAGGGTTATGATTTTGTTGAGGGCTAGGGTTAGAGAGACAGTTATGGTTAGGATTGGATCTAGGGTTAGGGTTATGTTGAGGGCTAGGGTTAGAGACAGGGTTAGGGTTAGGATTGGACCTAGGGTTAGGGTTATGCTGAGGGCTAGGGTTAGAGAGACGGTTAGGGTTAGGATTGGACCTAGGGTTAGGGTTCTGTTGAGGGCTAGGGTTAGAGGGACGGTGAGGGTTAGTATTGGACCTAGGGTTAGGGTTATGTTGAGGGCTAGTGTTAGAGAGACGGTTAGGGTTAGGATTGGACTTAGGGTTAGGGTTCTGTTGAGGGCTAGGGTTAGAGAGACGGTCAGAGTTAGGATTGGACCTAGGGTTAGGGTTATGTTGAGGGCTAGGGTTAGAGAGACGGTTAGTGTTAGGATTGGACCTAGGGTTAGGGTTATGTTGAGGGCTAGGGTAAGAGAGACGGTTAGGGTTAGGATTGGACCTAGGGTTAGGGTTATGTTGAGGGCTAAGGTTAGAGACACGGTTAGGGTTAGGATTGGACCTAGGGTTAGGGTTATACTGAGGGCTAGGGTTAGAGAGAGGTTATGGTTAGTATTGGACCTAGGGTTAGGGTTTTGTTGAGGGCTAGGGTTAGAGAGACGGTTAGGGTTAGGATTGGATCTAGGGTTAGGGTTATGTTGAGGGCTAAGGTTAGAGAGGCCGTTAGGGTTAGAATTGGACCTAGGGTTAGGGTTATGTTGAGGGCTAGGGTTAGAGAGACGGTTAGGGTTAGGATTGGACCTAGGGTTAGGGTTATGTTGAGGGCTAGGGTTAGAGGGTCGGTGAGGGTTAGGATTGGACCTAGGGTTAGGGTTATGTTGAGGGCTAGTGTTAGAAAGACGGTTAGGGTTGGGATAAGCCCTAGGGTTAGGGTTTTGTTGAGGGCTAGGGTTAGAGAGACGTTTATGGTTAGGATTGGACCTAGGGTTCTGGTTATGTTGAGGGCTAGGGATAGAGAGACGGTTAGGGGTAGAATTGGACCTAGGGTTAGGGTTATGTTGAGGCCTGGGTTAGAGAGACGGTTAGGGTTAGGATTGCACCTAGGGTTAGGGTTATGTTGAGGGCTAGGGTTAGAGAGATGTTTAGGGTTAGGATTCGACCTAGGGTTAGGGTTATGTTGAGGGCTAGGGTTAGAGAGACGGTTAGGGTTAGGATTCGAACTAGGGTTAGGTTTATGTTGAGGGCTAGGGTTAGAGAGACGGTTACGGTTAGGATTGGACCTAGGGTTAGGGTTATGTGGAGGGCTAGGGTTAGAGAGACGGTTAGGATTAGGATTGGACCTAGGCTTAGGGTTATGTTGAGGGCTAGGTTTACAGAGGCGGTTAGGGTTAGTATTGGACCTAGGGTTAGAGTTATGTTGAGGGCTATGGTTAGAGAGACGGTTAGGGTTAGGATTGGACCTAGCGTTAGGGTTATGTTGAGGGCTAGGGTTAGAGAGACGGTTAGGGATAGGATTGGACCTAGGGTTAGGGTTATGTTGAGGGCTAGGGTTAGAGAGACGGTTACGGTTAGGATTGGACCTAGGGTTAGGGTTATGTTGCGGGCTAGGGTTAGAGAGACGGTTAGGGTTAGGATTGGACCTAGGGTTAGGGTTATGTTGAGGGCTAGGGTTAGAGGGACGGTGAGGGTTAGGATTGGACCTAGGGTTAGGGTTATGTTGAGGGCTAGTGTTAGAGTGACGGTTAGGGTTAGGATTGGACCTAGGGTTAGGGTTCTGTTGAGGGCTAGGGTTAGAGAGACGTTTATGGTTAGGATTGGACCTAGGGTTCTGGTTATGTTGAGGGCTAGGGTTAGAGAGACGGTTAGGGTTAGGATTGGAACTAGGGTTAGCGTTATGTTGAGGGCTAGGGTTAGAGAGACGGTCAGAGTTAGGATTGGAACTAGGGTTAGGGTTATGTTGAGGGCTAGGGTTAGAGAGACGGTTAGGGTTAGGATTGGACCTAGGGTTAGGGTTATGTTGAGGGCTAGGGTTAGAGAGACGGTCAGAGTTAGGATTGGACCTAGGCTTAGGGTTATGTTGAGGGCTCGGGTTAGAGAGACGTTTATGGTTAGGATTGGACCTAGGGTTAGGGTTATGTTGAGGGCTAGGGTTAGAGAGACGGTTAGGGTTAGAATTGGACCGAGGGTTAAGTGTATGTTGAGGGATAAGGTTAGAGAGACGGTTAGGGTTAGGATTGCACCTAGGGTTAGGGTTATGTTGAGGGCTAGGGTTAGAGAGACGGTTAGGGTTAGGATTGGACCTAGGGTTAGGGTTATGTTGAGGGCTAGGGTAAGAGGGACGGTGAGGGTTAGGATTGGACCTAGGGTTAGGGTTATGTTGACGGCTAGGGTTAGAGAGACTGTCAGTGTTAGGATTGGACCTAGGGTTAGGGTTATGTTGAGGGCTCGGGTTAGAGAGACGGTTACTGTTAGAATTGGACCTTGGGTAAGGGGTATGTTGAGGGCTAGGGTTAGAGAGACGGTTAGGGTTAGGATTGCACCTAGGGTTAGGGTTATGTTGAGGGCTAGGGTTAGAGAGACGGTTAGGGTGAGGATTGGACCTAGGGTTCGGGTTTTGTTGAGGGCTAGGGTTAGAGGGACGTTTATGGTTAGGATTGGACCTAGGGTTAGGGTTATGTTGAGGGCTAGGGTTAGAGAGACGGTTAGGGTTAGGATTGGACCTAGGGTTAGGGTTATGTTGAGGGCTAGGGTAAGAGGGACGGTGAGGGTTAGGATTGGACCTAGGGTTAGGGTTATGTTGACGGCTAGGGTTAGAGAGACTGTCAGTGTTAGGATTGGACCTAGGGTTAGGGTTATGTTGAGGGCTCGGGTTAGAGAGACGGTTAGGGTTAGAATTGGACCTTGGGTAAGGGGTATGTTGAGGGCTGGGGTTAGAGAGACGGTTAGGGTTAGGATTGCACCTAGGGTTAGGGTTATGTTGAGGGCTAGGGTTAGAGAGACAGTTAGGGTGAGGATTGGACCTAGGGTTCGGGTTATGTTGAGGGCTAGGGTTAGAGGGACGTTTATGGTTAGGATTGGACCTAGGGTTAGGGTTATGTTGAGGGCTAGGGTTAGAGAGACGGTTAGGGTTAGAATTGGACCGAGGGGTAGGGGTATGTTGAGGGATATCGTTAGAGAGACGGTTAGGGTTAGGATTGCGCCTAGGGTTAGGGTTATGTTGAGGGCTAGGGTTAGGGTTTTGTTGAGAGCTAGGGTTAGAGAGACGGTTAGGGTTAGGATTGGATCTAGGGTTAGGGTTATGTTGAGGGCTTAGGTTAGAGAGGCCGTTAGGGTTAGAATTGGACCTAGGGTTAGGGTTATGTTGAGGGCTAGGGTTAGAGAGACGGTTAGGGTTAGGATTGGACCTAGGGTTAGGGTTATGTTGAGGGCTAAAGTTAGAGAGACGGTTAGGTTTAGGATTGGACCTAAGGTTAGGGTTATGTTGAGGGCTAGGGTTAGAGAGACGGTTAGGGTGAGGATTTGACCTAGGTTTAGGGTTATGTTGAGGGCTAGGGTTAGAGGGTCGGTGAAGGTTAGGATTGGACCTAGGGTTAGGGTTATGTTGAGGGCTAGTGTTAGAAAGACGGTTAGGGTTAGGATTAGCCCTAGGGTTAGGGTTATGTTGAGGGCTAGGGTTAGAGAGACGTTTATGGTTAGGATTGGACCTAGGGTTCTGGTTATGTTGAGGGCTAGGGATAGAGAGACGGTTAGGGGTAGAATTGGACCTAGGGTTAGGGTTATGTTGAAGCCTGGGTTAGAGAGACGGTTAGGGTTAGGATTGCACCTAGGGTTAGGGTTATGTTGAGGGCTTGGTTTAGAGAGATGGTTAGGGTTAGGATTCGACCTAGGGTTAGGGTTATGTTGAGGGCTAGGGTTAGAGAGACGGTTAGGGTTAGGATTGGAACTAGGGTTAGGGTTATGTTGAGGGCTAGGGTTAGAGAGACGGTTACGGTTAGGATTGGACCTAGGGTTAGGGTTATGTTGAGGGCTAGGGTTAGAGAGACGGTTAGGATTAGGATTGGACCTAGGCTTAGGGTTATGTTGAGGGCTAGGTTTACATAGGCGGTTAGGGTCAGGATTGGACCTAGGGTTAGAATTATGTTGAGGGCTATGGTTAGAGAGACGGTTAGGGTTAGGATTGGACTTAGGGTTAGGGTTATTTTGAGGGCTAAAGTTAGAGAGACGCTTAGGTTTAGCATTGGACCTAGGGTTAGGGTTATGTTGAGGTCTAGGGTTAGAGAGACGTTTATGGTTAGGATTGGACCTAGGGTTCTGGTTATGTTGAGGGCTAGGGTTAGAGAGACGGTTAGGGTTAGGATTGGAACTAGGGTTAGGGTTATGTTGAGGGCTAGGGTTAGAGAGACGGTCAGAGTTAGGATTGGAACTAGGGTTAGGGTTATGTTGAGGGCTAGGGTTAGAGAGACGGTTAGGGTTAGGATTGGACCTAGGGTTAGGGTTATGTTGAGGGCTAGGGTTAGAGAGACGGTCAGAGTTAGGATTGGACCTAGGCTTAGGGTTATGTTGAGGGCTCGGGTTAGAGAGACGTTTATGGTTAGGATTGGACCTAGGGTTAGGGTTATGTTGAGGGCTAGGGTAAGAGGGACGGTGAGGGTTAGGATTGGACCTAGGGTTAGGGTTATGTTGACGGCTAGGGTTAGAGAGACTGTCAGTGTTAGGATTGGACCTAGGGTTAGGGTTATGTTGAGGGCTCGGGTTAGAGAGACGGTTAGGGTTAGAATTGGACCTTGGGTAAGGGGTATGTTGAGGGCTAGGGTTAGAGAGACGGTTAGCGTTAGGATTGCACCTAGGGTTAGGGTTATGTTGAGGGCTAGGGTTAGAGAGACGGTTAGGGTGAGGATTGGACCTAGGGTTCGGGTTATGTTGAGGGCTAGGGTTAGAGGGACGTTTATGGTTAGGATTGGACCTAGGGTTAGGGTTATGTTGAGGGCTAGGGTTAGAGAGACGGTTAGGGTTAGAATTGGACCGAGGGGTAGGGGTATGTTGAGGGATAGGGTTAGAGAGACGGTTAGGGTTAGGATTGCTCCTAGGGTTAGGGTTATGTTGAGGGCTAGGGTTAGAGAGACGGTTAGGGTTAGGATTGGACCTAGGGTTAGGGTTATGTTGAGGGCTAGGGTTAGAGGGACGGTGAGGGTTAGGATTGCACCTAGGGTTAGGGTTATGTTGAGGGCTAGGTTTAGAGAGACGGTTAGGGTGAGGATTGGACCTAGGTTTAGGGTTATGTTGAGGGCTAGGGTTAGAGAGACGTTTAGGGTTAGGATTAGATCTAGGGTTAGGGTTATGTTGAGGGCTAGGGTTAGAGTGACGGTTACGGTTAGGATTGGACCTAGGGTTATGGTTTTGTTGAGGGCTAGGGTTAGAGAGACGGTTAGGGTTAGGATTGGACCTATGGTTAGGGTTATGTTGAGGGCTATGGTTAGAGGGACGGTGAGGGTTAGGATTGGACCTAGGGTTAGGGTTATGTTGAGGGCTAGGGTTAGAGAGACGGTTAGGGTGAGGATTGTACCTAGGGTTAGGGTTATGTTGAGGGCTAGGGTTAGAGACACGGTTAGGGTTAGGATTGGACCTAGGGTTAGGGTTATGTTGACGGCTCGGGTTAGAGAGACGGTTAGGGTTAGAATTGGACCTTGGGTAAGGGGTATGTTGAGGGCTAGGGTTAGAGAGACGGTTAGGGTTAGGATTGCACCTAGGGTTAGGGTTATGTTGAGGGCTAGGGTTAGAGAGACTGTTAGGGTGAGGATTGGACCTAGCGTTAGGGTTATGTTGTGGGCTAGGGTTAGAGAGACGGTTAGGGTTAGGATTGGACCTAGGGTTAGAGTTATGTTGAGGGCTAGGGTTAGAGAGACTGTTAGGGTGAGAATTGGACCTAGGGTTAGGGTTATGGTGAGGGCTAGGGTTAGAGAGATGTTTAGGGTTAGGATTGGACCTAGGGTTAGAGTTATTTTGAGGGCTATTGTTAGAGAGACGGTAAGGGTGATGATTGGACCTAGGTTTAGAGTTATGTTGAGGGCTAGGGTTAGAGAGACGGTTAGGGTTAGGATTGCACCTAGGGTTAGAGTTATGTTGAGGGCTGGGGTTAGAGAGACGGTTAGGGTTAGGATTGGACCTAGGGTTTGGGTCATGTTGAGGGCTAGGGTTAGAGAGACAGTTATTGTTAGGATTTGACCTAGGGTTAGGGTTATGTTGAGGGCTAGGGTTAGAGAGACGGTTAGGGTTAGGATTGGGCCTAGGGTTAGGGTTAGGTTGAGGGCTAGGGTTATAGAGACGGTGAGGGTTAGGATTGGACCTAGGGTTAACGTTATGCTGAGGGCTAGGGTTAGAGAGACGGTTAGGGTTAGGATTGGACCTAGGGTTAACGTTATGCTGAGGGCTAGGGTTAGAGAGACGGTTAGGGTTAGGATTGGACCTAGGGTTATGGTTATGTTGAGGGCTAGGGTTAGAGAGACGGTTAGGGTTAGGATTGGACCTAGGGTTAACGTTATGCTGAGGGCTAGGGTTAGAGAGACGGTTAGGGTTAGGATTGGACCTAGGGTTAGGGTTATGTTGAGGGCTAGGGTTAGAGAGACGGTTAGGGTTAGGATTGGGCCTAGGGTTAGGGTTAGGTTGAGGGCTAGGGTTATAGAGACGGTTAGGGTTAGGATTGGACCTAGGGTTAACGTTATGCTGAGGGCTAGGGTTAGAGAGACGGTTAGGGTTAGGATTGGACCTAGGGTTAGGGTTCTGTTGAGGGCTAGGGTTAGAGGGACGGTGAGGGTGAGGATTGGACCTAGGGTTAGGGTTATGTTGAGGGCTAGGGTTAGAGAGACGGTTAGGGTTAGGATTGGACCTAGGGTTAGGGTTATCTAGAGGGCTAGGGTTAGAGTGACGGTTACGGCTAGGATTGGACCTAGGGTTATGGTTTTGTTGAGGGCTAGGGTTAGAGAGACAGTTATGGTTAGGATTGGATCTAGGGTTAGGGTTATGTTGAGGGCTAGGGTTAGAGACAGGGTTAGGGTTAGGATTGGACCTAGGGTTAGGGTTATGCTGAGGGCTAGGGTTAGAGAGACGGTTAGGGTTAGGATTGGACCTAGGGTTAGGGTTCTGTTGAGGGCTAGGGTTAGAGGGACGGTGAGGGTTAGGATTGGACCTAGGGTTAGGGTTATGTTGAGGGCTAGTGTTAGAGAGACGGTTAGGGTTAGGATTGGACTTAGGGTTAGGGTTCTGTTGAGGGCTAGGGTTAGAGAGACGGTCAGAGTTAGGATTGGACCTAGGGTTAGGGTTATGTTGAGGGCTAGGGTTAGAGAGACGGTTAGTGTTAGGATTGGACCTAGGGTTAGGGTTATGTTGAGGGCTAGGGTAAGAGAGACGGTTAGGGTTAGGATTGGACCTAGGGTTAGGGTTATGTTGAGGGCTAAGGTTAGAGACACGGTTAGGGTTAGGATTGGACCTAGGGTTAGGGTTATAATGAGGGCTAGGGTTAGAGAGAGGTTATGGTTAGTATTGGACCTAGGGTTAGGGTTTTGTTGAGGGCTAGGGTTAGAGAGACGGTTAGGGTTAGGATTGGATCTAGGGTTAGGGTTATGTTGAGGGCTAAGGTTAGAGAGGCCGTTAGGGTTAGAATTGGACCTAGGGTTAGGGTTATGTTGAGGGCTAGGGTTAGAGAGACGGTTAGGGTTAGGATTGGACCTAGGGTTAGGGTTATGTTGAGGGCTAGGGTTAGAGGGTCGGTGAGGGTTAGGATTGGACCTAGGGTTAGGGTTATGTTGAGGGCTAGTGTTAGAAAGACGGTTAGGGTTGGGATAAGCCCTAGGGTTAGGGTTTTGTTGAGGGCTAGGGTTAGAGAGACGTTTATGGTTAGGATTGGACCTAGGGTTCTGGTTATGTTGAGGGCTAGGGATAGAGAGACGGTTAGGGGTAGAATTGGACCTAGGGTTAGGGTTATGTTGAGGCCTGGGTTAGAGAGACGGTTAGGGTTAGGATTGCACCTAGGGTTAGGGTTATGTTGAGGGCTCGGGTTAGAGAGATGTTTAGGGTTAGGATTCGACCTAGGGTTAGGGTTATGTTGAGGGCTAGGGTTAGAGAGACGGTTAGGGTTAGGATTCGAACTAGGGTTAGGTTTATGTTGAGGGCTAGGGTTAGAGAGACGGTTACGGTTAGGATTGGACCTAGGGTTAGGGTTATGTTGAGGGCTAGGGTTAGAGAGACGGTTAGGATTAGGATTGGACCTAGGCTTAGGGTTATGTTGAGGGCTAGGTTTACAGAGGCGGTTAGGGTTAGTATTGGACCTAGGGTTAGAGTTATGTTGAGGGCTATGGTTAGAGAGACGGTTAGGGTTAGGATTGGACCTAGCGTTAGGGTTATGTTGAGGGCTAGGGTTAGAGAGACGGTTAGGGATAGGATTGGACCTAGGGCTAGGGTTATGTTGAGGGCTAGGGTTAGAGAGACGGTTACGGTTAGGATTGGACCTAGGGTTAGGGTTATGTTGCGGGCTAGGGTTAGAGAGACGGTTAGGGTTAGGATTGGACCTAGGGTTAGGGTTATGTTGAGGGCTAGGGTTAGAGGGACGGTGAGGGTTAGGATTGGACCTAGGGTTAGGGTTATGTTGAGGGCTAGTGTTAGAGTGACGGTTAGGGTTAGGATTTGACCTAGGGTTAGGGTTCTGTTGAGGGCTAGGGTTAGAGAGACTGTCAGTGTTATGATTGGACCTAGGGTTAGGGTTATGTTGAGGGCTCGGGTTAGAGAGACGGTTAGGGTTAGAATTGGACCTTGGGTAAGGGGTATGTTGAGGGTTAGGGTTAGAGAGACGGTTAGGGTTAGGATTGCACCTAGGGTTAGGGTATGTTGAAGGCTAGGGTTAGAGAGAAGGTAAGGGTGAGGATTGGACCTAGGGTTAGGGTTATGTTGAGGGCTAGGGTTAGAGAGACGGTTAGGGTTAGGATTGGACCTAGTGTTACAGTTATGTTGAGGGCTAGGGTTAGAGAGACGGTTAGGGTGAGGATTGGACCTAGGGTTAGGGTTATGGTGAGGGCTAGGGTTATAGAGACGGTTAGGGTTAGCATTGGACCCAGGGGTAGAGTTATTTTGAGGGCAATTGTTAGAGAGACGGTAAGGGTGAGGATTGAACCTAGGGTTAGAGTTATGTTGAGGGCTAGGGTTAGAGAGACGGATAGGGTTAGGATTGGACCTAGGGTTAGAGTTATGTTGAGGGCTAGGGTTAGAGAGACGGTTAGGGTTAGGATTGGACCTAGGGTTAGGGTTATGTTGAGCGCTAGGGTTAGAGAGACAGTTAGGGTTAGGATTTGACCTAGGGTTAGGGATATGTTGAGGGCTAGGTTTAGAGAGACGGTTAGGGTTAGGATTGGACCTAGGGTTAGGGTTAGGTTGAGGGCTAGGGTTATAGAGACGGTTAGGGTTAGGATTGGACCTAGGGTTAACGTTATGCTGAGGACTAGGGTTAGAGAGACGGTTAGGGTTAGGATTGGACCTAGGGTTAGGGCTATGTTGAGGGCTAGGGTTAGAGAGACGGTTAGGGTTAGGATTGGACCTAGGGTTAGGGTTAGGTTGAGGGCTAGTGTTATAGAGACGGTTAGGGTTAGGATTGTACCTAGGGTTAGCGTTATGCTGAGGACTAGGGTTAGAGAGACGGTTAGGGTTAGGATTGGACCTAGGGTTAGGGCTATGTTGAGGGCTAGGGTTAGAGAGACGGTTAGGGTTAGGATTGGACCTAGGGTTAGGGTTATGTTGAGGGCTAGGGTTAGAGAGACGGTTAGGGTTAGGATTGGACCTAGGGTTAACGTTATGCTGAGGGCTAGGGTTAGAGAGACGGTTAGGGTTAGGATTGGACCTAGGGTTAGGGTTATGTTGAGGGCTAGGTTTAGAGAGACGGTTAGGGTTAGGATTGGGCCTAGGGTTAGGGTTAGGTTGAGGGCTAGGGTTATAAAGACGGTTAGGGTTAGGATTGGACCTAGGGTTAACGTTATGCTGAGGGCTAGGGTTAGAGAGACGGTTAGGGTTAGGATTGGACCTAGGGTTAGGGTTCTGTTGAGGGCTAGGGTTAGAGGGACGGTGAGGGTGAGGATTGGACCTAGGGTTAGGGTTATGTTGAGGGCTAGGGTTAGAGAGACGGTTAGGGTTAGGATTGGACCTAGGGTTAGGGTTATCTTGAGGGCTAGGGTTAGAGTGACGGTTACGGCTAGGATTGGACCTAGGGTTATGGTTTTGTTGAGGGCTAGGGTTAGAGAGACAGTTATGGTTAGGATTGGATCTAGGGTTAGGGTTATGTTGAGGGCTAGGGTTAGAGACAGGGTTAGGGTTAGGATTGGACCTAGGGTTAGGGTTATGCTGAGGGCTAGGGTTAGAGAGACGGTTAGGGTTAGGATTGGACCTAGGGTTAGGGTTCTGTTGAGGGCTAGGGTTAGAGGGACGGTGAGGGTTAGGATTGGACCTAGGGTTAGGGTTATGTTGAGGGCTAGTGTTAGAGAGACGGTTAGGGTTAGGATTGGACTTAGGGTTAGGGTTCTGTTGAGGGCTAGGGTTAGAGAGACGGTCAGAGTTAGGATTGGACCTAGGGTTAGGGTTATGTTGAGGGCTAGGGTTAGAGAGACGGTTAGTGTTAGGATTGGACCTAGGGTTAGGGTTATGTTGAGGGCTAGGGTTTGAGAGACGGTTAGGGTTAGGATTGGACCTAGGGTTAGCGTTATGTTGAGGGCTAGGGTTAGAGAGATGGTTAGGGTTAGGATTGGACCTAGGGTTATGGTTAGGATGAGGGCTAGGTTTAGAGAGACGGTTAGGTTTAGGATTGGACCTAGGGTTAGGGTTATGTTGAGGGCTAGGGTTAGAGAGACGGTTAGGGTTAGGATTGGACCTAGGGTTAGGGTTATGTTGAGGGCTAGGGTAAGAGACGGTTACGGTTAGGATTGGACCTAGGGTTAAGGTTATGTTGAGGGCTAAGGTTAGAGACACGGTTAGGGTTAGGATTGGACCTAGGGTTAGGGTTATACTGAGGGCTAGGGTTAGAGAGAGGTTATGGTTAGTATTGGACCTAGGGTTAGGGTTTTGTTGAGGGCTAGGGTTAGAGAGACGTTTATGGTTAGGATTGGACCTAGGGTTCTGGTTATGTTGAGGGCTAGGGATAGAGAGACCGTTAGGGGTAGAATTGGACCTAGGGTTAGGGTTATGTTGAGGCCTGGGTTAGAGAGACGGTTAGGGTTAGGATTGCACCTAGGGTTAGGGTTATGTTGAGGGCTAGGGTTAGAGAGATGTTTAGGGTTAGGATTCGACCTAGGGTTAGGGTTATGTTGAGGGCTAGGGTTAGAGAGACGGTTAGGGTTAGGATTGGAACTAGGGTTAGGTTTATGTTGAGGGCTAGGGTTAGAGAGACGGTTACGGTTAGGATTGGACTTAGAGTTAGGGTTATGTTGAGGGCTAGGGTTAGAGAGACGGTTAGGATTAGGATTGGACCTAGGCTTAGGGTTATGATGAGGGCTAGGTTTACAGAGGCGGTTAGGGTTAGGATTGGACCTAGGGTTAGAGTTATGTTGAGGGCTATGGTTAGAGAGACGGTTAGGGTTAGGATTGGACTTAGGGTTAGGGTTATTTTGAGGGCTAAAGTTAGAGAGACGGTTAGGTTTAGCATTGGACCTAGGGTTAGGGTTATGTTGAGGGCTAGGATTAGAGAGACGGTTAGGGTGAGGATTGGACCTAGGGTTAGGGTTATGTTGAGGGCTAGGGTTAGAGACACGGTTAGGGTTAGGAATGGACCTAGGGTTAGGGTTATGTTGAGGGCTAGGGTTAGAGAGACGGTTAGGGTTAGGATTGGACCTAGGGTTAGGGTTATGTTGAGGGCTAGGGTAAGAGAGACGGTTACGGTAAGGATTGGACCTAGGGTTAGGGTTATGTTGAGGGCTAAGGTTAGAGACACGGTTAGGGTTAGGATTGGACCTAGGGTTAGGGTTATACTGAGGGCTAGGGTTAGAGAGAGGTTATGGTTAGTATTGGACCTAGGGTTAGGGTTTTGTTGAGGGCTAGGGTTAGAGAGACGTTTATGGTTAGGATTGGACCTAGGGTTCTGGTTATGTTGAGGGCTAGGGATAGAGAGACGGTTAGGGGTAGAATTGGACCTAGGGTTAGGGTTATGTTGAGGCCTGGGTTAGAGAGACGGTTAGGGTTAGCATTGCACCTAGGGTTAGGGTTATGTTGAGGGCTAGGGTTAGAGAGACGGTTAGGGTTAGGATTGGACCTAGGGTTAGGGTTAGGTTGAGGGCTAGGGTTAGAGAGACGGTTAGGTTTAGGATTGGACCTAGGGTTAGGGTTATGTTGAGGGATAGGGTTAGAGAGATGGTTAGGGTTAGGATTGGACCTAGGGTTAGGGTTAGGTTGAGGGCTAGGGTTAGAGAGACGGTTAGGTTTAGGATTGGACCTAGGGTTAGGGTTATGTTGAGGGCTAGGGTTAGAGAGACGGTTAGGGTTAGGATTGGACCCAGGGTTAGGGTTATGTTGAGGGCTAGGGTTAGAGAGACGTTTATGGTTAGGTTTGGACCTAGCTTTAGGGTTATGTTGAGGGCTAGGGTTAGAGAGACGGTTAGGGTTAGAATTGGACCTAGGGTTAGGGGTATGTTGAGGGCTAGGCTTAGAGAGACGGTTAGGGTTAGGATTGCACCTAGGGTTAGGGTTATGTTGAGGGCTAGGGTTGGAGAGACGGTTAGGGTTAGGATTGGACCTAGCGTTAGGGTTATGTTGAGGGCTAGGGTTAGAGAGACGGTTAGGGATAGGATTGGACCTAGGGTTAGGGTTATGTTGCGGGCTAGGGTTAGAGAGACGGTTAGGGTTAGGATTGGACCTAGGGTTAGGGTTCTGTTGAGGGCTAGGGTTAGAGGGACGGTGAGGGTGAGGATTGGACCTAGGGTTAGGGTTATATTGAGGGCTAGGGTTAGAGAGACGGTTAGGGTTAGGATTGGACCTAGGGTTAGGGTTATCTTGAGGGCTAGGGTTAGAGTGACGGTTACGGCTAGGATTGGACCTAGGGTTATGGTTTTGTTGAGGGCTAGGGTTAGAGAGACAGTTATGGTTAGGATTGGATCTAGGGTTAGGGTTATGTTGAGGGCTAGGGTTAGAGACAGGGTTAGGGTTAGGATTGGACCTAGGGTTAGGGTTATGCTGAGGGCTAGGGTTAGAGAGACGGTTAGGTTTAGGATTGGACGTAGAGTTAGGGTTATGTTGAGGGCTAGGGTTAGAGAGACGGTTAGGGTTAGGATTGGACCAAGGGTTAGGGTTATGTTGAGGGCTAGGGTTAGAGAGACGGTTAGGGTTAGGATTGGACCAAGGGTTATGGTTTTGTTGAGGGCTAGGGTTAAAGAGACGGTTATGGTTAGGATTGGATCTAGGGTTAGGGTTATGTTGAGGGCTAGGGTTAGAGACAGGGTTAGGGTTAGGATTGGACCTAGGGTTAGGGTTATGCTGAGGGCTAGGGTTAGAGAGACGGTTAGGGTTAGGATTGGACCTAGGGTTAGGGTTTTGTTGAGGGCTAGGTTTAGAGGGACGGTGAGTGTTAGGATTGGACCTAGGGTTAAGGTTATGTTGAGGGCTAGGGTTAGAGGGACAGTGAGGGTTAGGATTGGACCTAGGGTTAGGGTTATGTTGAGGGCTAGTGTTAGAGTGACGGTTAGGGTTAGGATTGGACCTAGGGTTAGGGTTCTGTTGAGGGCTAGTGTTAGAGAGACGGTTAGGGTTAGGATTGGACCTAGGGTTAGGGTTATGTTGAGGGCTAGTGTTAGAGAGACGGTTAGGGTTAGGATTGGACCTAGGGTTAGGGTTCTGTTGAGGGCTAGGGTTAGAGAGACTGTTAGGGTTAGGATTGGACCTAGGGTTAGGGTTATGTTGAGGGCAAGTGTTAGAGAGACGGTTAGGGTTAGGAATGGACCTAGGTTTAGGGTTATGTTGAAGGCTAGGGTTAGAGGGACGGTGAGGGTTAGGATTGGACTTTGGGTTAGCGTTATGTTGAGGGGTAGTGTTAGAGTGACGGTTAGGGTGAGGATTGGACGTAGGGTTAGGGTTATGTTGAGGGCTAGCGTTAGAGAGACGGTTAGGGTTAGGATTGGACCTAGGGTTAGGCTTATGTTGAGGGCTAGGGTTACAGTGACGGTTACGGTTAGGATTGGACCTAGGGTTATGGTTTTGTCGAGGGCTAGGGTTAAAGGGACGGTTATGGTTAGGATTGGATCTAGGGTTAGGGTTATGTTGAGGGCTAGGGTTAGAGACAGGGTTAGGGTTAGATGTGGACCTAGGGTTAGGGTTATGCTGAGGGCTAGGGTTAGAGAGACGGTTAGGGTTAGGATTGGACCTAGGGTTAGGGTTTTGTTGAGGGCTAGGGTTAGGGAGACGGTTAGGGTTAGGATTGGATCTAGGGTTAGGGTTATGTTGAGGGTTAGGTTTAGAGAGACGGTTAGGGTGAGGATTGGACCTAGGTTTAGGGTTATGTTGAGGCCTAGGGTTAGAGAGACGGTTAGGGTTAGGATTGGACCTAGGGTTAGAGTTATTTTGAGGGCTAGGGTTAGAGAGACGTTTAGGGTTAGGTTTGGACCTAGGGTTAGAGTTATGTTGAGGGCTAGGGTTAGAGAGACGGTTAGGGTTAGGATTGGACCTAGGGTTAGGGTTATGTTGAGATCTAGGGTTAGAGAGACAGTTAGGGTTAGGATTAGACCTAGGGTTAGGGTTATGTTGAGGGCTAGGGTTAGAGAGATGGTTAGGGTTAGGATTGGACCTAGGGTTAGGGTTAGGTTGAGGGCTAGGGTAATAGAGACGGTTAGGTTTAGGATTGGACCTAGGGTTAGCGTTATGCTGAGGACTAGGGTTAGAGAGACGGTTAGGGTTAGGATTGGACCTAGGGTTAGGGCTATGTTGAGGGCTAGGGTTAGAGAGACGGTTAGGTTTAGGATTGGACGTAGAGTTAGGGTTATGTTGAGGGCTAGGGTTAGAGAGACGTTTAGGGTTAGGATTGGACCTAGGGTTAGGGTTATGTTGAGGGCTAGGGTTAGAGTGACCGTTAGGGTTAGGATTGGACCTAGGGTTAGGGTTATGTTGAGGGCTAGGGTTACAGTGACGGTTACGGTTAGGATTGGAGCTAGGGTTATGGTTTTGTTGAGGGCTAGGGTTAAAGAGACGGTTATGGTTAGGATTGGATCTAGGGTTAGGGTTATGTTGAGGGCTATGGTTAGAGACAGGGTTAGGGTTAGGATTGGACCTAGGGTTAGGGTTATGCTGAGGGCTAGGGTTAGAGAGACGGTTAGGGTTAGGATTGGACCTAGGGTTAGGGTTAGGTTGAGGGCTAGGGTTATAGAGACGGTTAGGGTTAGGATTGGACCTAGGGTTAGGGCTCTGTTGAGGGCTAGGGTTAGAGAGACGGTTAGGGTGAGGATTGGACCTAGGGTTAGGGTTATGTTGAGGGCTAGGGTTAGAGAGACGGTTTGGGTTAGGATTGGACCTAGGGTTAGGGTTATGTTGAGGGCTAGGGTGAGAGTGACGGTTACGGTTAGGATTGGACCTAGGGTTATGGTTTTGTTGAGGGCTAGGGTTAAAGAGACGGTTATGGTTAGGATTGGATCTAGGGTTAGGGTTATGTTGAGGGCTAGGGATAGAGTCAGGGTTAGGGTTAGGATTGGACCTAGGGTTAGGGTTATGCTGAGGGCTAGGGTTAGAGAGACGGTTAGGGTTAGGATTGGACCTAGGGTTAGGGTTTTGTTGAGGGCTAGGGTTAGAGAGACGGTTAGGGTTAGGATTGGATCTAGGGTTAGGGTTATGTGGAGGGCTAGGGTTAGAGAGGCGGTTAGGGTTAGGATTGGACCTAGGGTTAGGGTTTTGTTGAGGGCTAAAGTTAGAGAGACTGTTAGGTTTAGGATTGGATCTAGGGTTAGGGTTATGTTGAGGGCTAGGGTTAGAGAGACGGTAAGGGTGAGGATTGGACCTAGGGTTAGGGTTATGTTGAGGGCTAGGGTTAGAGGTAGGGTGAGGGTTAGGATTGGACCTAGGGTTAGGGTTATGTTGAGGGCTAGGGTTAGAGGGACGGTGAGGGTTAGGATTGGACCTAGGGTTAGGGTTATGTTGAGGGCTAGTGTTAGAGTGACGGTTAGGGTTACGATTGGACCTAGGGTTAGGGTTTTGTTGAGGGCTAGGGTTAGAGAGACGGTTAGGGTTAGGATTGGACCTAGGGTTAGGGTTATGTTGAAGGCTAGTGTTAGAGACGGTTAGGGTTAGGATTGGACCTACGGTTAGGGTTCTGTTGAGGGCTAGGGTTAGAGAGACGGTTAGGGTTAGAATTGGACCTAGGGTTAGGGGTATGTTGAGGGCTAGGCTTAGAGAGACGGTTACGGTTAGGATTGGACCTAGGGGTAGGGTTATGTTCCGGGCTAGGGTTAGAGAGACGGTTAGGGTTAGGATTGGACCTAGGGTTAGGGTTATGTTGAGGGCTAGGGTTAGAGGGACGGTGAGGGTTAGGATTGGACCTAGGGTTAGGGTTATGTTCAGGGCTAGTGTTAGAGTGAAGGTTAGGGTTAGGATTGGACCTAGGGTTAGAGTTATGTTGAGGGCTAGGGTTAGAGAGACGGTTAGGGTGAGGATTGGACCTAGGGTTAGGGTTATGGTGAGCGCTAGGGTTAGAGAGACGGTTAGGGTTAGCATTGGACCCAGGGTTCGAGTTATTTGAGGGCTATTGTTAGAGAGACGGTAAGGGTGAGGATTGGACCTAGGGTTAGAGTTATGTTGAGGGCTAGGGTTAGAGAGACGGTTAGGGTTAGGATTGGACCTAGGGTTAGAGTTATGTTGAGGGCTAGGGTTAGAGAGACGGTTAGGGTTAGGATTGGACCTAGGGTTAGGGTTATGTTGAGGGCTAGGTTTAGAGAGACAGTTAGGGTTAGGATTAGACCTAGGGTTAGGGTTATGTTGAGGGCTAGGGTTAGAGAGACGGTTAGGGTTAGGATTGGACCTAGGGTTAGGGTTAGGTTGAGGGCTAGGGTTATAGAGACGGTTAGGGTTAGGATTGGACCTAGGGTTAGCGTTATGCTGAGGACTAGGGTTAGAGAGACGGTTAGGGTTAGGATTGGACCTAGGGTTAGGGCTATGTTGAGGGCTAGGGTTAGAGAGACGGTTAGGGTTAGGATTGGACCTAGGGTTAGGGTTAGGTTGAGGGCTAGGGTTAGAGAGACGGTTAGGTTTAGGATTGGACGTAGAGTTAGGGTTATGTTGAGGGCTAGGGTTAGAGAGACGGTTAGGGTGAGGATTGGACCTAGGGTTAGGGTTAGGTTGAGGGCTAGGGTTAGAGAGACGGTTAGGTTTAGCATTGGACGTAGAGTTAGGGTTATGTTGAGGGCTAGGGTTAGAGAGACGGTTAGGGTGAGGATTGGACCTAGGGTTAGGGTTATGTTGAGGGCTAGGGTTAGAGAGACGGTTAGGGTTAGGATTGGACCTAGGGTTAGGGTTATGTTGAGGGCTAGTGTTAGAGTGACGGTTACGGTTAGGATTGGACCTAGGGTTATGGTGTTGTTGAGGGCTAGGGTTAAAGAGACGGTTATGGTTAGGATTGGATCTAGGGTTAGGGTTATATTGAGGGCTATTGTTAGAGACAGGGTTAGGGTTAGGATTGGATCTAGGGTTATGGTTATGTTGAGGGTTAGGGTTAGAGAGACGGTTAGGGTGAGGATTGGACCTAGGGTTAGGGTTATGTTGAGGGCTAGGGTTAGAGGGACGGTGAGGGTTAGGATTGGACCTAGGGTTAGGGTTATGTTGAGGGCTAGGGTTAGAGGGACTGTGAGGGTTAGGATTGCACCTAGGGTTAGGGTTATGTTGAGGGCTAGTGTTAGAGAGACGGTTAGGGTTAGGATTGTACCTAGGGTTAGGGTTCTGTTGAGGGCTAGGGTTAGAGGGACGGTGAGGGTTAGGATTGGACCTAGGGTTAGGGTTATGTTGAGGGCTAGGGTTAGAGAGACGGTTAGGGTTAGCATTGGACCCAGGGTTAGAGTTATTTAGAGGGCTATTGTTAGAGAGACGGTAAGGGTGAGGATTGGACCTAGGGTTAGAGTTATGTTGAGGGCTAGGTTTAGAGAGACGGTTAGGGTTAGGTTTGGACCTAGGGTTAGAGTTATGTTGAGGGCTAGGGTTAGAGAGACGGTTAGGGTTAGGCTTGGACCTAGGGTTAGGGTTATGTTGAGGGCTAGGGTTAGAGAGACAGTTAGGGTTAGGATTAGACCTAGGGTTAGGGTTATGTTGAGGGCTAGGGTTAGAGAGACGGTTAGGGTTAGGATTGGCCGTAGAGTTAGGGTTATGTTGAGGGCTAGGGTTAGAGAGACGGTTAGGGTTAGGATTGGACCTAGGGTTAGGGTTTTGTTGAGGGCTAGGGTTAGAGAGACGGTTAGGGTTAGGATTGGATCTAGGGTTAGGGTTATGTTGAGGGCTAGAGTTAGAGAGGCGGTTAGGGTTAGGCTTGGACCTAGGGTTAGGGTTATGTTGAGGGCTAAAGTTAGAGAGACGGTTAGGGTTAGGATTGGATCTAGGGTTAGGGTTATGTTGAGGGCTAGGGTTAGAGAGACGGTTAGGGTTAGGATTGGACCTAGGGTTAGGGTTATGTTGAGGGCTAGGGTTACAGTGACGGTTACGGTTAGGATTGGACCTAGGGTTATGGTTTTGTTGAGGGCTAGGTTAAAGAGACGGTTATGGTTAGGATTGGATCTAGGGTTAGGGTTATGTTGAGGGCTAGGGTTAGAGACAGGGTTAGGGTTAGGATTGGACCTAGGGTTAGGGTTATGTTGAGGCCTAGTGTTAGAGAGACCCTTAGGGTTAGGATTGGACCTAGGGTTAGGGTTCTGTTGAGGGCTAGGGTTAGAAAGACGGTTAGGGTTAGGATTGGACCTAGGTTTAGGGTTATGTTGAGGGCTAGGGTTAGAGAGACTGTCAGTGTTAGGATTGGACCTAGGGTTAGGGTTATGTTGAGGGCTCGGGTTAGAGAGACGGTTAGGGTTAGAATTAGACCTTGGGTAAGGGGTATGTTGAGGGTTAGGGTTAGAGAGACGGTTAGGGTTAGGATTGCACCTAGGGTTAGGTTTATGTTGAGGGCTAGGGTTAGAGAGACGGTAAGGGTGAGGATTGGACCTAGGTTTAGGGTTATGTTGAGGGCTAGGATTAGAGAGACGGTTAGGGTGAAGATTGGACCTAGGGTTAGGGTTATGGTGAGGGCTAGGGTTAGAGAGACGGTTAGGGTTAGGATTGGACCCAGGGTTAGAGTTATTTTGAGGGCTATTGTTAGAGAGACGGTAAGGGTGAGGATTGGACCTAGGGTTAGAGTTATGTTGAGGGCTAGGGTGAGAGAGACGGTTAGGGTTAGGATTGGACCTAGCGTTAGAGTTATGTTGAGGGCTAGGGTTAGAGAGACAGTTAGGGTTAGGATTTGACCTAGGGTTAGGGTTATGTTGAGGGCTAGGGTTAGAGAGACGGTTAGGGTTAGGATTGTACCTAGGGTTAGGGTTAGGTTGAGGGCTAGGGTTATAGAGACGGTTAGGGTTAGGATTGGACCTAGGGTTAGTGTTATGCTGAGGGCTAGGGTTAGAGAGACGTTTAGGGTTAGGATTGGACCTAGGGTTAGGGCTATGTTGAGGGCTAGGGTTAGAGAGACGGTTAGGGTTAGGATTGGACCTAGGGTTAGGGTTAGGTTGAGGGCTAAGGTTAGAAAGACGGTTAGGTTTAGGATTGGACGTAGAGTTAGGGTTATGTTGAGGGCTTGGGTTAGAGAGACGGTTAGGGTGAGGATTGGACCTAGGGTTAGGGTTATGTTGAGGTCTAGGCTTAGAGAGACGGTTAGGGTTAGGATTGTTCCTAGGGTTAGGGTTATGTTGAGGGCTAGGGTTAGAGACACGGTTAGGGTTAGGATTGGACCTAGGGTTAGGGTTATACTGAGGGCTAGGGTTAGAGAGAGGTTATGGTTAGGATTGGACCTAGGGTTAGGGTTTTGTTGAGGGCTAGGTTTAGAGAGACGGTTAGGGTTAGGATTGGATCTAGGGTTAGGGTTATGTTGAGGGCTAAGGTTAGAGAGACCGTTAGGGTTAGGATTGGACCTAGGGTTAGGGTTATGTTGAGGGCTAAAGTTAGAGAGACTGTTAGGTTTAGGATTGGACCTAGGGTTAGGGTTATGTTGAGGGCTAGGGTTAGAAAGACGGTTAGGGTGAGGATTGGACCTAGGGTTAGGGTTATGTTGAGGGCTAGGGTTAGAGTGTCGGTTAGGGTTAGGATTGGACCCAGGGATGGGGTTATGTTGAGGGCTAGGTTTAGAGAGACAGTTAGGGTTAGGATTTGACCTAGGGTTAGGGTTATGTTGAGGGCTAGGGTTAGAGAGACGGTTACGGTTAGGATTAGACCTAGGGTTATGGTTATGTTGAGGGCTAGGGTTAGAGAGACGGTTAGGGTTAGCATTGGACCCAGGGTTAGAGTTATTTAGAGGGCTATTGTTAGAGAGACGGTAAGGGTGAGGATTGGACCTAGGGTTAGAGTTATGTTGAGGGCTAGGTTTAGAGAGACGGTTAGGGTTAGGTTTGGACCTAGGGTTAGAGTTATGTTGAGGGCTAGGGTTAGAGAGACGGTTAGGGTTAGGCTTGGACCTAGGGTTAGGGTTATGTTGAGGGCTAGGGTTAGAGAGACAGTTAGGGTTAGGATTAGACCTAGGGTTAGGGTTATGTTGAGGGCTAGGGTTAGAGAGACGGTTAGGGTTAGGATTGGCCGTAGAGTTAGGGTTATGTTGAGGGCTAGGGTTAGAGAGACGGTTAGGGTTAGGATTGGACCTAGGGTTAGGGTTTTGTTGAGGGCTAGGGTTAGAGAGACGGTTAGGGTTAGGATTGGATCTAGGGTTAGGGTTATGTTGAGGGCTAGAGTTAGAGAGGCGGTTAGGGTTAGGCTTGGACCTAGGGTTAGGGTTATGTTGAGGGCTAAAGTTAGAGAGACGGTTAGGGTTAGGATTGGATCTAGGGTTAGGGTTATGTTGAGGGCTAGGGTTAGAGAGACGGTTAGGGTTAGGATTGGACCTAGGGTTAGGGTTATGTTGAGGGCTAGGGTTACAGTGACGGTTACGGTTAGGATTGGACCTAGGGTTATGGTTTTGTTGAGGGCTAGGTTAAAGAGACGGTTATGGTTAGGATTGGATCTAGGGTTAGGGTTATGTTGAGGGCTAGGGTTAGAGACAGGGTTAGGGTTAGGATTGGACCTAGGGTTAGGGTTATGTTGAGGCCTAGTGTTAGAGAGACCCTTAGGGTTAGGATTGGACCTAGGGTTAGGGTTCTGTTGAGGGCTAGGGTTAGAAAGACGGTTAGGGTTAGGATTGGACCTAGGTTTAGGGTTATGTTGAGGGCTAGGGTTAGAGAGACTGTCAGTGTTAGGATTGGACCTAGGGTTAGGGTTATGTTGAGGGCTCGGGTTAGAGAGACGGTTAGGGTTAGAATTAGACCTTGGGTAAGGGGTATGTTGAGGGTTAGGGTTAGAGAGACGGTTAGGGTTAGGATTGCACCTAGGGTTAGGTTTATGTTGAGGGCTAGGGTTAGAGAGACGGTAAGGGTGAGGATTGGACCTAGGTTTAGGGTTATGTTGAGGGCTAGGATTAGAGAGACGGTTAGGGTGAAGATTGGACCTAGGGTTAGGGTTATGGTGAGGGCTAGGGTTAGAGAGACGGTTAGGGTTAGGATTGGACCCAGGGTTAGAGTTATTTTGAGGGCTATTGTTAGAGAGACGGTAAGGGTGAGGATTGGACCTAGGGTTAGAGTTATGTTGAGGGCTAGGGTGAGAGAGACGGTTAGGGTTAGGATTGGACCTAGCGTTAGAGTTATGTTGAGGGCTAGGGTTAGAGAGACAGTTAGGGTTAGGATTTGACCTAGGGTTAGGGTTATGTTGAGGGCTAGGGTTAGAGAGACGGTTAGGGTTAGGATTGTACCTAGGGTTAGGGTTAGGTTGAGGGCTAGGGTTATAGAGACGGTTAGGGTTAGGATTGGACCTAGGGTTAGTGTTATGCTGAGGGCTAGGGTTAGAGAGACGTTTAGGGTTAGGATTGGACCTAGGGTTAGGGCTATGTTGAGGGCTAGGGTTAGAGAGACGGTTAGGGTTAGGATTGGACCTAGGGTTAGGGTTAGGTTGAGGGCTAAGGTTAGAAAGACGGTTAGGTTTAGGATTGGACGTAGAGTTAGGGTTATGTTGAGGGCTTGGGTTAGAGAGACGGTTAGGGTGAGGATTGGACCTAGGGTTAGGGTTATGTTGAGGTCTAGGCTTAGAGAGACGGTTAGGGTTAGGATTGTTCCTAGGGTTAGGGTTATGTTGAGGGCTAGGGTTAGAGACACGGTTAGGGTTAGGATTGGACCTAGGGTTAGGGTTATACTGAGGGCTAGGGTTAGAGAGAGGTTATGGTTAGGATTGGACCTAGGGTTAGGGTTTTGTTGAGGGCTAGGTTTAGAGAGACGGTTAGGGTTAGGATTGGATCTAGGGTTAGGGTTATGTTGAGGGCTAAGGTTAGAGAGACCGTTAGGGTTAGGATTGGACCTAGGGTTAGGGTTATGTTGAGGGCTAAAGTTAGAGAGACTGTTAGGTTTAGGATTGGACCTAGGGTTAGGGTTATGTTGAGGGCTAGGGTTAGAAAGACGGTTAGGGTGAGGATTGGACCTAGGGTTAGGGTTATGTTGAGGGCTAGGGTTAGAGTGTCGGTTAGGGTTAGGATTGGACCCAGGGATGGGGTTATGTTGAGGGCTAGGTTTAGAGAGACAGTTAGGGTTAGGATTTGACCTAGGGTTAGGGTTATGTTGAGGGCTAGGGTTAGAGAGACGGTTAGGGTAAGGATTGGACCTAGGGTTAGGGTTAGGTTGAGGGCTAAGGTTAGAGAGACGGTTAGGTTTAGGATTGGACGTAGAGTTAGGGTTATGTTGAGGGCTTGGGTTAGAGAGACGGTTAGGGTGAGGATTGGACCTAGGGTTAGGGTTATGTTGAGGGCTAGGGTTAGAGAGACGGTTAGGGTTAGGATTGTTCCTAGGGTTAGGGTTATGTTGAGGGCTAGGGTTAGAGTGACGGTTACGGTTAGGATTGGACCTAGGGTTATGGTTTTGTTGAGGGCTAGGGTTAAAGAGACGGTTATGGTTAGGATTGGATCTAGGGTTAGGGTTATGTTGAGGGCTAGGGTTAGAGAGACGGTTAGGGTTAGGATTGGACGTAGAGTTAGGGTTATGTTGAGGGCTAGGGTTAGAGAGATGGTTAGGGTTAGGATTGGACCTAGGGTTAGGGTTAGGTTGAGGGCTAGGGTTATAGAGACGTTTAGGGTTAGGATTGGACCTAGGTTTAGCGTTATGCTGTGGACTAGGGTTAGAGAGACGGTTAGGGTTAGGATTGGACGTAGAGTTAGGGTTATGTTGAGGGCTAGGGTTAGAGAGACGGTTAGGGTGAGGATTGGACCTAGTGTTAGGGTTATGTTGAGGGCTAGGGTTAGAGAGACGGTTAGGGTTATAATTGGACCTAGGGTTAGGGTTATGTTGAGGGCTAGGGTTAGAGACACGGTTAGGGTTAGGATTGGACCTAGGGTTAGGGTTATACTGAGGGCTAGGCTTAGAGAGAGGTTATGGTTAGGATTGGATCTAGGGTTAGGGTTAGGTTGAGGGCTAGGGTTATAGAGACGGTTAGGGTTAGGATTGGACCTAGGGTTAGCGTTATGCTGAGGGCTAGGGTTAGAGAGACGGTTAGGGTTAGGATTGGACCTAGGGTTAGGGTTAGGTTGAGGGCTAAGGTTAGAGAGACGGTTAGGTTTAGGATTGGACGTAGAGTTAGGGTTATATTGAGGGCTTGGGTTAGAGAGACGGTTAGGGTGAGGATTGGACCTAGGGTTAGGGTTATGTTGAGGGCTAGAGTTAGAGAGACGGTTAGGGTTAGGATTGTTCCTAGGGTTAGGGTTATGTTGAGGGCTAGGGTTAGAGTGACGGTTACGGTTAGGATTGGATCTAGGGTTAGGGTTCTGTTGAGGGCTAGGGTTAGAGACAGGGTTAGGGTTAGGATTGGACCTAGGTTTAGGCTTATGCTGAGGGCTAGGGTTAGAGAGACGGTTAGGGTTAGGATTGGACCTAGGGTTAGGGTTTTGTTGAGGGCTAGGGTTAGAGAGACGGTTAGGGTTAGGATTGGATCTAGGGTTAGGGTTATGTTGAGGGCTAGGGTTAGAGACAGGGTTAGGGTTAGGATTGGACCTAGGGTTAGGGTTTTGTTGAGGGATAGGGTTAGAGAGACGGTTAGGGTTAGGATTGGATCTAGGGTTAGGGTTATGTTGAGGGCTATGGTTAGAGAGGCGGTTAGGGTTAGGATTGGACCTAGGGTTAGGGTTATGTTGAGGGCTAAAGTTAGAGAGACGGTTAGGTTTAGGATTGGATCTAGGGTTAGGGTTATGTTGAGGGTTAGGGTTAGAGAGACGGTTAGGGTGAGGATTGGACCTAGGGTTAGGGTTAAGTTGAGGGCTAGGGTTATAGAGACGGTTAGGGTTAGGATTGGACCAAGGGTTAGGGTTATGTTGAGGGCTAGGGTTAGAGAGACGGTTAGGGTTAATATTGGACCTAGGGTTAGGGTTAGGTTGAGGGCTAGGGTTATAGAGAAGGTTAGGATTAGGATTGGACCTAGGGTTAGCGTTATGCTGAGGGCTAGGGTTAGAGAGACGGTTAGGGTTAGGATTGGACCTAGGGTTAGTGCTATATTGAGGGCTAGGGTTAGAGAGACGGTTAGGGTTAGGATTGGACCTAGGGTTAGGGTTAGGTTGAGGGCTAAGGTTAGAGAGACGGTTAGGTTTAGGATTGGACGTAGAGTTAGGGTTATGTTGAGGGCTTGAGTTAGAGAGACGATTAGGGTGAGGATTGGACCTAGGGTTAGGGTTATGTTGAGGGCTAGGGTCAGAGAGACGGTTAGGGTTAGGATTGGTCCTAGGGTTAGGGTTATGTTGAGGGCTAGGGTTAGAGTGACGGTTACGGTTAGGATTGGACCTAGGGTTATGGTTTTGTTGAGGGCTAGGTTTACAGAGACGGTTATGGTTAGGATTGGATCTAGGGTTAGGGTTATGTTGAGGGCTAGGGTTAGAGACAGGGTTAGCGTTAGGATTGGACCTAGGGTTAGGGTTATGCTGAGGGCTAAGGTTAGAGAGACGGTTAGTGTTAGGATTGGACCTAGGGTTAGGGTTTTGTTGAGGGCTAGGGTTAGAGAGACGGTTAGGGGTAGGATTGAATCTAGGGTTAGGGTTATGTTGAGGGCTAGGGTTAGACAGGCGGTTAGGGTTAGGATTGGACCTAGGGTTAGGGTTATGTTGAGGGCTAAAGTTAGATAGACGGTTAGGTTTAGGATTGGATCTAGGGTTAGGGTTATGTTGAGGGTTAGGGTTAGAGAGACGGTTAGGGTGAGGATTGGAACTAGGGTTAGGGTTATGTTGAGGGCTAGGGTTAGAGGGACGGTGAGGGTTAGGATTGGACCTAGGGTTAGGGTTATGTTGAGGGCTAGTGTTAGAGAGACGGTTAGGGTTAGGATTGGACGTAGGGTTAGGATTCTGTTGAGGGCTAGGGTTAGAGAGACGGTTAGGGTTAGGATTGGACCTAGGGTTAGGGTTAGGTTGAGGGCTTGGGTTAGAGAGACGGTTAGGTTTAGGATTGGACCTAGGGTTAGGGTTATGTTGAGGGCTAGGGTTAGAGAGACGGTTAGGGTTAGGATTGGACTTAGGGTTAGGGTTAGGTTGAGGGCTAGGTTTAGAGAGACGGTTAGGGGTAGGATTGGACCTAGGGTTAGGGTTATGTTGAGGGCTAGGGTTAGAGAGACGGTTAGGGTTAGGATTGGACCTAGGGTTAGGGTTATGTTGTGGGCTAGGGTTAGAGAGACGGTTACGGTTAGGATTGGACCTAGGGTTAGGGTTATGTTGAGGGCTAGGGTTAGAGACACGGTTAGGGTTAGGATTGGACCTAGGGTTAGGGTTATACTGAGGGCTAGGGTTAGAGAGAGGTTATGGTTAGGATTGGACCTAGGGTTAGGGTTTTGTTGAGGGCTAGGTTTAGGGAGACGGTTAGGGTTAGGATTGGCTCTAGGGTTAGGGTTATGTTGAGGGCTAAGGTTAGAGAGGGCGTTAGGGTTAGGATTGGACCTAGGGTTAGGGTTCTGTTGAGGGCTAGGGTTAGAGAGACGGTTAGGGTTAGGATTGGACCTAGGGTTAGGGTTAGGTTGAGGGCTAGGGTTAGAGAGACGGTTAGGTTTAGGATTGGACCTAGGGTTAGGGTTATGTTGAGGGCTAGGGTTAGAGAGATGGTTAGGGTTAGGATTGGACCTAGGGTTAGGGTTAGGTTGAGGGCTAGGGTTAGAGAGAAGATTAGGGTTAGGATTGGACCTAGGGTTAGGGTTATTTTGAGGGCTAGGGTTAGAGAGACGGTTAGGGTTAGGATTGGACCTAGGGTTAGGGTTATGTTGAGGGCTAGGGTTAGAGACACGGTTAGGTTTAGGATTGGACCTAGGGTTAGGGTTATGTTGAGGGCTAGGGTTAGAGAGATGGTTAGGGTTAGGATTGGACCTAGGGTTAGGGTTAGGTTGAGGGCTAGGGTTAGAGTGACGGTTACGGTTAGGATTGGACCTAGGGTTATGGTTTTGTTGAGTGCTAGGGTTAAAGAGACGGTTATGGTTAGGATTGGATCTAGGGTTAGGGTTATGTTGAGGGCTAGGGTTAGAGACAGGGTTAGGGTTAGGATTGGACCTAGGGTTAGGGTTATGCTGAGGGCTAGGGTTAGAGAGACGGTTAGGGTTAGGATTGGACCTAGGGTTAGGATTTTGTTGAGGGCTAGGATTAGAGAGACGGTTAGGGTTAGGATTGGATCTACGGTTAGGGTTATGTTGAGGGCTAGGTTTAGAGAGGCGGTTAGGGTTAGGATTGGACCTAGGGTTAGGGTTATGTTGAGGGCTAAAGTTAGAGAGACGGTTAGGTTTAGGATTGGATCTAGGGTTAGGGTTATGTTGAGGGTTAGCGTTAGAGAGACGGTTAGGGTGAGGATTGGACCTAGGGTTAGGGTTATGTTGAGGGCTAGGGTTAGAGGTATGGTGAGGGTTAGGATTGGACCTAGGGTTAGGGTTATGTTGAGGGCTAGGGTTAGAGGGACGGTGAGGGTTAGGATTGGACCTAGGGTTAGGGTTATGTTGAGGGCTAGTGTTAGAGAGACGGTTATGGTTAGGATTGGACCTAGGGTTAGGGTTAGGTTGAGGGCTAGGGTTAGAGAGACGGTTATGGTTAGGATTGGACCTAGGGTTAGGGTTATGTTGAGGGCTAGGGTTAGAGAGATGGTTAGGGTTAGGATTGGACCTAGGGTTAGGGTTATGTTGAGGGCTAGGGTTAGAGAGACGGTTAGGGTTAGGATTGGACCTAGGGTTAGGGTTATGTTGAGGGCTAGGGTTAGAGAGACGGTTAGGGTTAGGATTGGATCTAGGGTTAGGGTTATGTTGAGGGTTAGGGTTAGAGGGACGGTGAGGGTTAGGATTGGACCTAGGGTTAGGGTTATGTTGAGGGCTAGGGTTAGAGGGACGGTGAGGGTTAGGATTGGACCTAGGGTTAGGGTTAGGTTGAGGGCTAGGGTTAGAGTGACGGTTACGGTTAGGATTGGACCTAGGGTTATGGTTTTGTTGAGGGCTAGGGTTAAAGAGACGGTTATGGTTAGGATTGGATCTAGGGTTAGGGTTATGTTGAGGGCTAGGGTTAGAGACATGGTTAGGGTTAGGATTGGACCTAGGGTTAGGGTTATGCTGAGGGCTAGGGTTAGAGAGACGGTTAGGGTTAGGATTGGACCTAGGGTTAGGGTTTTGTTGAGGGCTAGGCTTAGAGAGACGGTTAGGGTTAGGATTGGATCTAGGGTTAGGGTTATGTTGAGGGCTAGGTTTAGAGGGTCGGTGAGGGTTAGGATTGGACCTAGGGTTAGGGTTATGTTCAGGGCTAGTGTTAGAAAGACGGTTAGGGTTAGGATTAGCCCTAGGGTTAGGGTTATGTTGAGGGCTAGGGTTAGAGCGACGGTCAGAGTTAGGATTGGACCTAGGGTTCGGGTTATGTTGAGGGCTAGGGATAGAGAGACGGTCAGGGTTAGAATTGGACCTAGGGTTAGGGTTATGTTGAGGGCTAGGGTTAGAGAGATGGTTAGGGTTAGGATTCGACCTAGGGTTAGGGTTATGTTGAGGGTTAGGGTTAGAGAGACGGTTAGGGTTAGGATTGGAACTAGGGTTAGGGTTATGTTGAGGGCTAGGGTTAGAGAGACGGTTACGGTTAGGATTGGACCTAGGGTTAGGGTTATGTTGAGGGCTAGGGTTAGAGAGACGGTTAGGATTAGGATTGGACCTAGGGTTAGGGTTATGTTGAGGGCTAGGTTTAGAGAGACGGTTAGGGTTAGGATTGGCTCTAGGGTTAAGGTTATGTTGAGGGCTAAGGTTAGAGAGGGCGTTAGGGTTAGGATTGGACCTAGGGTTAGGGTTATGTTGAGGGCTATGGTTAGAAAGACGGTTAGGGTTAGGATTGGACCTAGGGTTAGGGTTATGTTGAGGGCTAAAGTTAGAGAGACTGTTAGGTTTAGGATTGGACCTAGGGTTAGGGTCATGTTGAGGGCTAGGGTTAGAGAGACGGTTAGGGTGAGGATTGGACCTAGGGTTAGGGTTATGTTGAGGGCTAGGGTTATAGAGACGGTTAGGGTTAGAATTGGACCAAGGGTTAGGGCTATGTTGAGGGCTAGGGTTAGAGGGTTGGTTAGGGTTAGGATTGGACCTAGGGTTAGGGTTATGTTGAGGGCTAGGGTTAGAGAGACAGTTAGGGTTAGGATTTGACCTAGGGTTAGGGTTATGTTGAGGGCTAGGGTTAGAGAGACGGTTAGGGTTAGGATTGGACCTAGGGTTAGGGTTAGGTTGAGGGCTAGGGTTATAGAGACGGTTAGGGTTAGGATTGGACCTAGGGTTAGCGTTATGCTGAGGGCTAGGGTTAGAGAGACGGTTAGGGTTAGGATTGGACCTAGGGTTAGGGCTATGTTGAGGGCTAGGGTTAGAGAGACGGTTAGGGTTAGGATTGGACCTAGGGTTATGGTTAGGTTGAGGGCTAAGGTTAGAGAGACGGTTAGGTTTAGGATTGGACGTAGAGTTAGGGTTATGTTGAGGGCTTGGGTTAGAGAGACGGTTAGGGTGAGGATTGGACCTAGGGTTAGGGTTATGTTGAGGGCTAGGGTTAGAGAGACGGTTAGGGTTAGGATTGTTCCTAGGGTTAGGGTTATGTTGAGGGCTAGGGTTAGAGTGACGGTTACGGTTAGGATTGGACCTAGGGTTATGGTTTTGTTGAGGGCTAGGGTTAAAGAGACGGTTATGGTTAGGATTGGATCTAGGGTTAGGGTTATGTTGAGGGCTAGGGTTAGAGACAGGGTTAGGGTTAGGATTGGACCTAGGGTTAGGGTTATGCTGAGGGCTAGGGTTAGAGAGACGGTTAGGGTTAGGATTGGACCTAGGGTTAGGGTTTTGTTGAGGGCTAAAGTCAGAGATACGGTTAGGTTTAGGATTGGATCTAGGGTTAGGGTTATGTTGAGGGTTAGCGTTAGAGAGACTGTTAGGGTGAGGATTGGACCTAGGGTTAGGGTTATGTTGAGGGCTAGGCTTAGAGGTACGGTGAGGGTTAGGATTGGACCTAGGGTTAGGGTTATGTTGAGGGCTAGGGTTAGAAGGACGGTGAGGGTTAGGATTGGACCTAGGTTTAGGGTTATGTTGAGGGCTAGTGTTAGAGAGACGGTTAGGGTTAGGATTGGACCTAGGGTTAGGGTTCTGTTGAGGGCTAGGGTTAGAGAGACGGTTAGGGTTAGGATTGGACCTAGGGTTAGGGTTAGGTTGAGGGCTAGGGTTAGGGAGACGGTTAGGTTTAGGATTGGACCTAGGGTTAGGGTTATGTTGAGGGCTAGGGTTAGAGAGATGGTTAGGGTTAGGATTGGACCTAGGGTTAGGGTTAGGTTGAGGGCTAGGGTTAGAGAGACGGTTAGGGTTAGGATTGGACCTAGGGTTAGGGTTATGTTGAGGGCTAGGGTTAGAGAGACGGTTAGGGTTAGGATTGGACCTAGGGTTAGGGTTATGTTGAGGGCTAGGGTTAGAGAGACGGTTACGGTTAGGATTGGACCTAGGGTTAGGGTTATGTTGAGGGCTAGGGTTAGAGACACGGTTAGGGTTAGGATTGGACCTAGGGTTAGGGTTATACTGAGGGCTAGGGTTAGAGAGAGGTTATGGTTAGGATTGGACCTAGGGTTAGGGTTTTGTTGAGGGCTAGGTTTAGAGAGACGGTTAGGGTTAGGATTGGATCTAGGGTTAGGGTTATGTTGAGGGCTAAGGTTAGAGAGGCCGTTAGGGTTAGGATTGTACCTAGGGTTAGGGTTATGTTGAGGGCTAGGGTTAGAAAGACGGTTAGGGTTAGGATTGGTCCTAGGGTTAGGGTTATGCTGAGGGCTAAAGTTAGAGAGACTGTTATGTTTAGGATTGGACCTAGGGTTAGGGTTATGTTGAGGGCTAGGGTTAGAGAGACGGTTAGGGTGAGGATTTGACCTAGGGTTAGGGTTATATTGAGGGCTAGGGTTATAGAGACGGTTAGGGTTAGGATTGGACCAAAGGTTAGGGTTATGTTGAGGGCTAGGGTTAGAGGGTCGGTGAGGGTGAGGATTGGACCTAGGGTTAGGGTTATGTTCAGGGCTAGTGTTAGAAAGACGGTTAGGGTTAGGATTAGCCCTAGGGTTAGGGTTATGTTGAGGGCTAGGGTTAGAGAGACGGTCAGAGTTAGGATTGGACCTAGGGTTAGGGTTATGTTGAGGGCTCGGGTTAGAGAGACGTTTATGGTTAGGATTGGATTTAGGGTTCGGGTTATGTTGAGGGCTAGGGATAGAGAGACGGTTAGGGTTAGAATTGGACCTAGGGTTAGGGTTATGTTGAGGGCTAGGGTTAGAGAGACGGTTAGGGTTAGGATTGCACCTAGGGTTAGGGTTATGTTGAGGGCTAGGGTTAGAGAGATGGTTAGGGTTAGGATTCGACCTAGGGTTAGGATAATGTTGAGGGCTAGGGTTAGAGAGACGGTTAGGGTTAGGATTGGAACTAGGGTTAGGGTTATGTTGAGGGCTAGGGTTAGAGAGACGGTTACGGTTAGGATTGGAACTAGGGTTAGGGTTATGTTGAGGGCTAGGGTTAGAGAGACGTTTAGGATTAGGATTGGACCTAGGGTTAGGGTTATGTTGAGGGCTAGGTTTAGAGAGGCGGTTAGGGTTAGGATTGGATCTAGGGTTAGAGTTATGTTGAGGGCTATGTTTAGAGAGACGGTTAGGCTTAGGATTGGACCTAGGGTTAGGGTTATGTTGAGGGCTAAAGTTAGAGAGACGGTTAGGTTTAGCATTGGACCTAGGGATAAGGTTATGTTGAGGTCTAGGGTTAGAGAGACGGTTAGGGTGAGGATTGGACCTAGGGTTAGGGTTATGTTGAGGGCTAGGGTTAGAGACACGGTTAGGGTTAGGATTGGACCTAGGGTTAGGGTTATGTTGAGGGCTAGGGTTAGAGGGACGGTGAGGGTTAGGATTGGACCTTGGGTTAGGGTTCTGTTGAGGGCTAGGGTTAGAGAGACGGTTAGGGTTAGGATTGGACCTAGGGTTAGGGTTAGGTTGAGGGCTAGGGTTAGAGAGACGGTTACGTTTAGGATTGCACCTAGGGTTAGGGTTATGTTGAGGGCTAGGGTTAGAGAGACGGTTAGGGTTAGGATTGGACCTAGGGTTAGGGTTAGGTTGAGGGCTAGGGTTAGAGAGACGGTTAGGGTTAGTATTGGACCTAGGGTTAGGGTTATGTTGAGGGCTAGGGTTAGAGAGACGGTTAGGGTTAGGATTGGACCTAGGGTTAGGGTTATGTTGAGGGCTAGGGTTAGAGACACGGTTAGGGTTAGGATTGGACCTAGGGTTAGGGTTATACTGAGGGCTAGGGTTAGAGAGAGGTTATGGTTAGGATTGGACCTAGGGTTAGAGTTTTGTTGAGGGCTAGGTTTAGAGAGACGGTTAGGGTTATAATTGGATCTAGGGTTAGGGTTATGTTGAGGGCTAAGGTTAGAGAGGCCGTTAGGGTTAGGATTGGACCTAGGGTTAGGGTTATATTGAGGGCTAGGGTTAGAGAGACGGTTAGGGTGAGGATTGAACCTAGGGTTAGGGTTATGTTGAGGGCTAGGGTTAGAGAGACGGTTAGGATTAGGATTGGTCCTAGGGTTAGGGTTATGTTGAGGGCTAGGGTTAGTGTGACGGTTACGGTTAGGATTGGACCTAGGGTTATGGTTTTGTTGAGGGCTAGGTTTAAAGAGACGGTTATGGTTAGGATTGGATCTAGGGTTAGGGTTATGTTGAGGGCTAGGGTTAGAGACAGGGTTAGGGTTAGGATTGGACCTAGGGTTAGTGTTATGCTGAGGGCTAGGGTTAGAGAGACGGTTAGGGTTAGGATTGGACCTAGGGTTAGGGTTTTGTTGAGGGCTAGGGTTAGAGAGACGGTTAGGGTTAGGATTGGATCTAGGGTTAGGGTTATGTTGAAGGCTAGGGTTATACAGGCGGTTAGGGTTAGGATTGGACCTAGGGTTAGGGTTATGTTGAGGGCTAAAGTTAGAGAGACGGTTAGGTTTAGGATTGGATCTAGGGTTAGGGTTATGCTGAGGGCTAGGGTTAGAGACACGGTTAGGGTTAGGATTGGACCTAGGGTTAGGGTTATGCTGAGGGCTAGATTTAGAGAGACGGTTAGGGTTAGGATTTAACCTAGGGTTAGGGTTTTGTTGAGGGCTAGGGTTAGAGAGACGGTTAGGGTTAGGATTGGATCTAGGGTTAGGGTTATGTTGAGGGCTATGGTTAGAGAGGCGGTTGGGGTTAGGATTTTCCCTAGGGTTAGGGTTATGTTGAGGGCAAGGGTTAGAGAGACGGTTAGTTTAGGATTAGACCTTGGGTTAGGGTTATGTTGAGGGCTAAAGTCAGAGAGACGGTTAGGTTTAGGATAGGACCTAGGGTTAGGGTTATATTGAGGGCTAGGGTTAGAGAGACGGTTAGGGTGAGGATTGGACCTAGGGTTAGGGTTTGTTGAGGGCTAGGGTTAGAGAGACTGTCAGGGTTAGGATTGGACCTAGGGTTAGGGTTATGTTGAGGGCTCGGGTTAGAGAGACGGTTAGGGTTAGGATTGGACCTAGGGTTAGGGTTATGTTGAGGGCTAGGGTTAGAGAGATGGTTAGGGTTAGGATTGGACCTAGGGTTAGGGTTATGTTGAGGGCTATGTTTAGAGAGACGGTTACGGTTAGGATTGGACCTAGTGTTAGGATTATGTTGAGGGCTCGGGTTAGAGAGACGTTTATGGTTAGGATTGGACCTAGGGTTAGGGTTATGTTGACGGCTAGGGTTAGAGAGACGGTTAGGGTTAGAATTGGACCTAGGGTTAGGGGTATGTTGAGGGCTAGGGTTAGAGAGACGGTTAGGGTTAGGATTGCACCTAGGGTTAGGGTTATGTTGAGGGCTAGGGTTAGAGAGACATTTGGGTTAGGATTGGACCTAGGGTTAGGGTTATGTTGAGGGCTAGGGTTAGAGAGACGGTTAGGGTTAGAATTGGACCTAGGGTTAATGGTATGTTGAGGGCTAGGGCTAGACAGACGGTTAGGGTTAGGATTGCACCTAGGGTTAGGGTTATGTTGAGGGCTAGGGTCAGAGAGACGGTTAGGGTTAGAATTGGACCTAGGGTTAGGGTTATGTTGAGGGCTAGGGTTAGAGAGACGGTTAGGGTTAGGATTGGACCTAGGGTTAGTGTTATGTTGAGGGCTAGGTTTAGAGAGACGGTTACGGTTAGGATTGGACCTAGGGTTAGGGTTATGTTGAAGACTAGGGTTAGAGACGGTTAGGGTTAGGATTGGACCTAGGGTTAGGGTTATGTTGAGGACTAGGGTTAGAGGGACGGTGAGGGTTAGGATTGGAACTAGGGTTAGGGTTATGTTGAGGGCTAATGTTAGAGAGACGGTTAGGTTTAGCATTGGACCTAGGGTTAAGGTTATGTTGAGGGCTAGGGTTAGAGAGACTGTTAGGGTGAGGATTGGACCTAGGGTTAGGGTTTTGTTGAGGGCTAGGGTTAGAGAGACGGTTAGGGTTAGGATTGGATCTAGGGTTAAGGTTATGTTGAGGGCTATGGTTAGAGAGGCGGTTGGGGTTAGGATTTTCCCTAGGGTTAGGGTTATGTTGAGGGCTAGGGTTAGAGAGACGGTTAGTTTAGGATTAGACCTAGGGTTAGGGTTATGTTGAGGGCTAAAGTCAGAGAGACGGTTAGGTTTAGGATAGGACCTAGGGTTAGGGTTATATTGAGGGCTAGGGTTAGAGAGACGGTTAGGGTGAGGATTGGACCTAGGGTTAGGGTTTGTTGAGGGCTAGGGTTAGAGAGACTGTCAGGGTTAGGATTGGACCTAGGGTTAGGGTTATGTTGAGGGCTCGGGTTAGAGAGACGGTTAGGGTTAGGATTGGACCTAGGGTTAGGGTTATGTTGAGGGCTAGGGTTAGAGAGATGGTTAGGGTTAGGATTGGACCTAGGGTTAGGGTTATGTTGAGTGCTATGTTTAGAGAGACGGTTACGGTTAGGATTGGACCTAGTGTTAGGATTATGTTGAGGGCTCGGGTTAGAGAGACGTTTATGGTTAGGATTGGACCTAGGGTTAGGGTTATGTTGACGGCTAGGGTTAGAGAGACGGTTAGGGTTAGAATTGGACCTAGGGTTAGGGGTATGTTGAGGGCTAGGGTTAGAGAGACGGTTAGGGTTAGGATTGCACCTAGGGTTAGGGTTATGTTGAGGGCTAGGGTTAGAGAGACATTTGGGTTAGGATTGGACCTAGGGTTAGGGTTATGTTGAGGGCTAGGGTTAGAGAGACGTTTAGGGTTAGGATTGGAACTAGGGTTAGGGTTATGTTGAGGGGTAGGGTTAGAGAGAGGGTTACGGTTAGGATTGGACCTAGGGTTAGGGTTATGTTGAAGGCTAGGGTTAGAGAGACGGTTAGGGTTAGGATTGGACCTAGGGTTAGGGTTATGTTGAGGACTAGGGTTAGAGGGACGGTGAGGGTTAGGATTGGACCTAGGGTTAGGGTTATGTTGAGGGCTAAAGTTAGAGAGACGGTTAGGTTTAGCATTGGACCTAGGGTTAGGGTTATGTTGAGGGCTAGGTTTAGAGAGACGGTTAGGGTGAGGATTGGACGTAGGGTTAGGGTTATGTTGAGGGCTAGGGTTAGAGGGACGGTGAGGGTTAGGATTGGACCTAGGGTTAGGGTCATGTTGAGGGCTAGTGTTAGAGAGACGGTAGGGTTAGGATTGGATCTAGGGTTAGGGTTATGTTGAGGGCTACGGTTAGAGAGGCGGTTAGGGTTAGGATTGTCCCTAGGGTTAGGGTTATGTTGAGGGCTAGGGTTAGAGAGACGGTTAGGGTTAGGATTGTACCTAGGGTTAGGGTTATGTTGAGGGCTAGGGTTAGAGAGATGGTTAGGGTTAGGATTGGACCTAGGGTTAGGGTTATGTTGAGGGCTTTGTTTGGAGAGACGGTTACTGTTAGGATTGGACCTAAGGTTAGGGTTATGTTGAGGGCTCGGGTTAGAGAGACGTTTATGGTTAGGATTGGACCTAGGGTTAGGGTTATGTTGAGGGCTAGGGTTAGAGAGACGGTTAGGGTTGGAATTGGACCTAGGGTTAGGGGTATGTTGAGGGCTAGGGTTAGAGAGACGGTTAGGGTTAGGATTGCACCTAGGGTTAGGGTTATGTTGAGGGCTAGGGTTAGAGAGACGGTTAGGGTTAGGATTGGACCTAGGGTTAGGGTTATGTTGAGGGCTAGGGTTAGAGAGACGGTTACGGTTAGGATTGGACCTAGGGTTAGGGTTATGTTGAGGGCTATGGTTAGAGACACGGTTAGGGTTAGGATTGGACCTAGGGATAGGGTTATGTTGAGGGCTAGGGTTAGAGGGACGGTGAGGGTTAGGATTGGACCTAGGGTTAGGGTCATGTTTAGGGCTAGTGTTAGAGAGACGGTAGGGTTAGGATTGGACCTTAGGTTAGGGTTATGTTGAGGGCTAGGGTTAGAGAGACGGTCAGGGTTAGGATTGGACCTAGGGTTAGGGTTATGTTGAGGGCTAGGGTTAGAGAGACGTTTATGATTAAGATTGGACCTAGGGTTAGGGTTATGTTGAGGGCTAGGGTTAGAGAGACGGTTACGGTGAGGATTGGACCTAGGGTTAGGGTTATGTTGAGGGCTAGGGTTAGAGACACGGTTAGGGTTAGGATTGGACCTAGGGTTAGGGTTATGCTGAGGGCTAGGGTTAGAGAGACGGTTAGGGTTAGGATTGGACCTAGGGTTAGGGTTTTGTTGAGGGCTAGGGTTAGAGAGACGGTTAGGGTTAGGATTGGACCTAGGTTTAGGGTTATGTTGAGCCCTAGTGTTAGAGAGACGGTTAGGGTTAGGATTGGACCTAGGGTTAGGGTTATGCTGAGGGCTATGGTTAGAGAGACGGTTAGGGTTAGGATTTAACCTAGGGTTAGGGTTTTGTTGAGGGCTAGGGTTAGAGAGACGGTTAGGGTTAGGATTGGATCTAGGGTTAGGGTTATGTTGAGGGCTACGGTTAGGGAGGCGGTTAGGGTTAGGATTGTCCCTAGGGTTAGGGTTATGTTGAGGGCTAGGGTTAGAGGGACAGTGAGGGTTAGGGTTGGACCTAGGGTTAGGGTTATGTTGAGGGCTAGGGTTAGAGAGATGGTTAGGGTTAGGATTGGACCTAGGTTTAGGGTTATGTTGAGGGCTAGGGTTAGAGAGACGGTTAGGGTTATGATTGGACCTCGGTTTAGGGTTATGTTGAGGGCTAGGGTTAGAGAGACGGTTACGGTTAGGATTGGACCTAGGGTTAAGGTTATGTTAAGGGCTAGGGTTAGAGAGACGGTTAGGGTTAGGATTGGACCTAGGGTTAGGGTTATGTTGAGGGCAAGGGTTAGAGGGACGGTGAGGGTTAGGATTGGACCTAGGGTTAGGGTTATGTTGAGGGCTAAAGTTAGAGAGACGGTTAGGTTTAGCATTGGACCTAGGGTTAGGGTTATGTTGAGGGCTAGGGTTAGAGAGACGGTTAGGGTTAGAATTGGACCTAGGGTTAATGGTATGTTGAGGGCTAGGGTTAGAGAGACGGTTAGGGTTAGGATTGCACCTAGGGTTAGGGTTATGTTGAGGGCTAGGGTTAGAGAGACGGTTAGGGTTAGGATTGGACCTAGGGTTATGGTTCTGTTGAGGGCTAGGGTTAGAGAGACGGTTAGGGTTAGGATTGGACCTAGGGTTAGGGTTAGGGTTATGTTGAGGGCGAGGGTTAGAGAGACGGTTAGGTTTAGGATTGGACCTAGGGTTAGGGTTATGTTGAGGGCTAGGGTTAGAGAGATGGTTAGGGTTAGGATTGGACCTAGGGTTAGGATTAGGTTGAGGGCTAGGTTTAGAGAGAGGGTTAGGTTTAGGATTGGACCTAGGGTTAGGGTTATGTTGAGGGCTAGGTTTAGAGAGACGGTTAGGGTTAGGATTGGACCTAGGGTTAGGGTTATGTTGAAGGCTAGGGTTAGAGAGACGGTTAGGGTTAGGATTGGACCTAGGGTTAGGGTTATGTTGAGGGCTAGGGTTAGAGAGACGGTTACGGTTAGGATTGGACCTAGGGTTAGGGTTATGTTGAGGGCTAGGGTTAGAGAGACGGTTAGGGTGAGGATTGGACCTAGGGTTAGGGTTATGGTGAGGGCTAGGGTTAGAGAGACGGTTAGGGTTAGGATTGCACGTAGGGTTAGGGTTATGTTGAGGGCTAGGGTTAGAGTGACGGTTACGGTTAGGATTGGACCTAGGGTTATGGTTTTGTTGAGGGCTAGGGTTAAAGAGACGGTTATGGTTAGGATTGGATCTAGGGTTAGGGTTATGTTGAGGGCTAGGGTTAGAGACAGGGTTAGGGTTAGGATTGGACCTAGGGTTAGGGTTATGCTGAGGGCTAGGGTTAGAGAGACGGTTAGGGTTAGGATTGGACCTAGGGTTAGGGTTTTGTTGAGGGTTAGGTTTAGAGAGACGGTTAGGGTGAGGATTGGATCTAGGGTTAGGGTTATGTTGAGGGCTAGGGTTATAGAGGCGGTTAGGGTTAGGATTGGACCTAGGGTTAGGGTTATGTTGAGGGTTAGGGTTAGAGAGACGGTTAGGGTGAGAATTGGACCTAGGTTTAGGGTTATGTTGAGGGGTAGGGTTAGAGGGACGGTGAGGGTTAGGATTGGACCTAGGGTTAGGGTTATGTTGAGGGCTAGGGTTAGAGGGACGGTGAGGGTTAGGATTGGACCTAGGGTTAGGGTTAGGTTGAGGGCTAGGGTTAGAGAGACGGTTAGTTTTAGGATTGGACGTAGAGTTAGGGTTATGTTGAGGGCTAGGGTTAGAGAGACGGTTAGGGTGAGGATTGGACCTAGGGTTAGGGTTATGTTGAGGGCTAGGGTAAGAGAGACTGTTAGGGTTACGATTGGACCTAGGGTTAGGGTTATGTTGACGGCTATGGCTAGAGTGACGGTTACGGTTAGGATTGGACCTAGGGTTATGGTTTTGTTGAGGGCTAGGGTTAAAGAGACGGTTATGGTTAGGATTGGATCTAGGGTTAGGGTTATGTTGAGGGTTAGGGTTAGAGAGACGGTTAGGGTTAGGATTGGACCTAGGGTTAGAGTTATGTTGAGGACTATGGTTAGAGAGACGGTTCGGGTTAGGATTGGACCTAGGGTTAGGGTTATGTTGAGGACTATGGTTAGAGAGACGGTTCGGATTAGGATTGGGCCTAGGGTTAGGGTTATGTTGAGGGCTAGGGTTAGAGAGACGGTTAGGGTTAGGATTGCACCTAGGGTTAGGGGTATGTTGAGGGCTAGGGTTAGAGAGACGGTTAGGGTTAGGATTGGACCTAGGGTTAGGATTATGTTGAGGGCTAGGGTTAGAGAGACGGTTAGGGGTAGGATTGGACCTAGGGTTAGGGTTATGTTGAGGGCTAGGGGTAGAGAGACGGTTACTGTTAGGATTGGACCTAGGGTTAGGGTTATGTTGAGGACTAGGGTTAGAGAGACGGTTAGGGTTAGGATTGGACCTAGGGTTAGGGTTATGTTGAGGGCTAGGGTTAGAGGGACGGTGAGGGTTATGATTGGACCTAGGGTTAGGGTTATGTTGAGGGCTAGTGTTAGAGAGACTGTTAGGGTTAGGATTGGACCTAGGGTTAGGGTTCTGTTTAGGGCTAGGGTTAGAGAGACGGTCAGGGTTAGGATTGGACCTAGGGTTAGGGTTATGTTGAGGGCTCGGGATAGAGAGACGTTTATGGTTAGGATTGGACCTAGATTTTGGGTTATGTTGAGGGCTAGGGTTAGAGAGACGGTTAGGGTTAGAATTGGACCTAGGGTTAGGGGTATGTTGAGGGCTAGGGTTAGAGAGACGGTTAGGGTTAGGATTGCACCTAGGGTTAGGATTATGTTGAGGGCTAGGGTTAGAGTGACGGTTACGGTTAGGATTGGACCTAGGGTTATGGTTTTGTTGAGGGCTAGGGTTAAAGAGACGGTTATGGTTAGGATTGGATCTAGGGTTAGGGTTATGTTGAGGGCTAGGGTTAGAGACTGGGTTAGGGTTAGGATTGGACCTAGGGTTAGGGTTATGCTGAGGGCTAGGGTTAGAGAGACGGTTAGGGTTAGGATTGGACCTAGGGTTAGGGTTTTGTTGAGGGCTAGGTTTAGAGAGACGGTTAGGGTTAGGATTGGATCTAGGGTTAGGGTTATGTTGAGGGCTAGGGTTAGAGGGTCGGTGAGGGTTAGGATTGGACCTAGGGTTAGGGTTATGTTCAGGGCTAGTGTTAGAAAGACGGTTAGGGTTAGGATTAGCCCTAGGGTTAGGGTTATGTAGAGGGCTAGGGTTAGAGTGACGGTCAGAGTTAGGATTGGACCTAGGGTTCGGGTTATGTTGAGGGCTAGGGATAGAGAGATGGTTAGGGTTAGAATTGGACCTAGGGTTAGGGTTATGTTGAGGGCTAGGGTTAGAGAGACGGTTAGGGTTAGGATTGCACCTAGGGTTAGGGTTATGTTGAGGGCTAGGGTTAGAGAGACGGTTAGGGTTAGGATTGGAACTAGGGTTAGGGTTATGTTGAGGGCTAGGGTTAGAGAGACGGTTACGGTTAGGATTGGACCTAGGGTTAGGGTTATGTTGAGGGCTAGCGTTAGAGAGACGGTTAGGATTAGGATTGGACCTAGGGTTAGGGTTATGTTGAGGGCTAGGTTTAGAGAGGCGGTTAGGGTTAGGATTGGATCTAGGCTTAGAGTTATGTTGAGGGCTATGGTTAGAGAGACGGTTAGGGTTAGGATTGGACCTAGGGTTAGGGTTATGTTGAGGGCTAGGGTTAGAGACACGGTTAGGGTTAGGATTGGACCTAGGGTTAGGGTTATGTTGAGGGCTAGGGTTAGAGGGACGGTGAGGGTTAGGATTGGACCTAGGGTTACGGGTATGTTGAGGGCTCGGGTTAGAGAGACGGTTAGGGTTAGAATTGGACCTTGGGTAAGGTGTATGTTGAGGGTTAGGGTTAGAGAGACGGTTAGGGTTAGGATTGCACCTAGGGTTAGGGTTATGTTGAGGGCTAGGGTTAGAGAGACGGTTAGGGTTAGGATTGGACCTAGGGTTAGAGTTATGTTGAGGGCTAGGGTTAGAGAGACGGTTAGGGTGAGGATTGGACCTAGGGTTAGGGTTATGGTGAGGGCTAAAGTTAGAGAGACGGTTAGGTTTAGCATTGGACCTAGGGATAAGGTTATGTTGAGGGCTAGGGTTAGAGAGACGGTTACGGTGAGGATTGGACCTAGGGTTAGGGTTATGTTGAGGGCTAGGGTTAGAGGGACGGTCAGGGTTAGGATTGGACCTAGGGTTAGGGTTATGTTGAGGGCTAGGGTTAGAGAGATGGTTAGGGTTAGGATTGGACCTAGGTTTAGGGTTAGGTTGAGGGCTAGGGTTAGAGAGACGTTTATGGTTAGGATTGGACCTAGGGTTAGGGTTAAGTTGAGGGCTAGGGTTAGAGAGACGGTTAGGGTTAGGATTGGACCTAGGGTTAGGGTTAGATTGAGGGCTAGGGTTAGAGAGACGGTTAGGTTTTGGATTGGACCTAGGGTTAGGGTTACGTTGAGTGCTATGTTTAGAGAGATGGTTACGGTTAGGATTGGACCTAGGTTTAGGGTTAGGTTGAGGGCTAGGGTTAGAGAGACGTTTATGGTTAGGATTGGACCTAGGGTTAGGGTTATGTTGACGGCTAGGGTTAGAGAGACGGTTAGGGTTAGAATTGGACCTAGGGTTAGGGGTATGTTGAGGGCTAGGTTTAGAGAGACGGTTAGGGTTAGGATTGCACCTAGGGTTAGGGTTAGGTTGAGGGCTAGGGTTAGAGAGACGGTTAGGTTTAGGATTGGACCTAGGGTTAGGGTTATGTTGAGGGCTAGGGTTAGAGAGATGGTTAGGTTTAGGATTGGACCTAGGGTTAGGGTTAGGTTGAGGGCTAGGGTTAGAGAGACGGTTAGGGTTAGGATTGGACGTAGGGTTAGGGTTATGTTGAGGGCTAGGGTTAGAGAGACGGTTAGGGTTAGGATTGGACCTAGGGTTAGGGTTATGTTGAGGGCTAGGGTTAGAGAGACGGTTACGGTTAGGATTGGACCTAGGGTTAGGGTTATGTTGAGGGCTAGTGTTAGAGACACGGTTAGGGTTAGGATTGGACCTAGGGTTAGGGTTATATTGAGGGCTAGGGTTAGAGAGAGGTTATGGTTTGGATTGGACCAAGGGTTAGGGTTATGTTGAGGGCTAGGGTTAGAGGGTCGGTGAGGGTGAGGATTGGACCTAGGGTTAGGGTTATGTTCAGGGCTAGTGTTAGAAAGACGGTTAGGGTTAGGATTAGCCCTAGGGTTAGGGTTATGTTGAGGGCAAGGGTTAGAGAGACGGTCAGGGTTAGGATTGGACCTAGGGTTAGGGTTATGTTGAGGGCTCGGGTTAGAGAGACGTTTATGGTTAGGATTGGATCTAGGGTTCGGGTTATGTTGAGGGCTAGGGATAGAGAGACGGTTAGGGTTAAAATTGGACCTAGGGTTAGGGTTATGTTGAGGGCTAGGGTTAGAGAGGGTTAGGGTTAGGATTGCACCTAGGGTTAGGGTTATGTTGAGGGCTAGGGTTAGAGAGATGGTTAGGGTTAGGATTCGACCTAGGGTTAGGATTATGTTGAGGGCTAGGGTTAGAGAGACGGTTAGGGTTAGGATTGGAACTAGGGTTAGGGTTATGTTGAGGGCTAGGGTTAGAGAGACGGTTACGGTTAGGATTGGAACTAGGGTTAGGGTTATGTTGAGGGCTAGGGTTAGAGAGACGTTTAGGATTAGGATTGGACCTAGGGTTAGGGTTATGTTGAGGGCTAGGTTTAGAGAGGCGGTTAGGGTTAGGATTGGATCTAGGGTTAGAGTTATGTTGAGGGCTATGTTTAGAGAGACGGTTAGGGTTAGGATTGGACCTAGGGTTAGGGTTATGTTGAGGGCTAAAGTTAGAGAGACGGTTAGGTTTAGCATTGGACCTAGGGATAAGGTTATGTTGAGGGCTAGGGTTAGAAGGACGGTTAGGGTGAGGATTGGACCTAGGGTTAGGCTTATGTTGAGGGCTAGGGTTAGAGACACGGTTAGGGTTAGGATTGGACCTAGGGTTAGGGTTATGTTGAGGGCTAGGGTTAGAGGGACGGTGAGGGTTAGGATTGGACCTAGGGTTAGGGTCATGTTGAGGGCTAGTGTTAGAAAGACGGTTAGGTTTAGGATTGGACCTAGGGTTAGGGTTATGTTGAGGGCTAAAGTTAGAGAGACGGTTAGGTTTAGGATTGGATCTAGGGTTAGGGTTATGTTGAGGGTTAGGGTTAGAGAAACGGTTAGGGTGAGGATTGGACCTAGGGTTAGGGTTATGTTGTGGGCTAGGGTTAGAGGGACGGTGAGGGTTAGGATTGGACCTAGGGTTAGGGTTATGTTGAGGGCTAGGGTTAGATGGACGGTGAGGGTTAGGATTGGACCTAGGGTTAGGGTTAGGTTGAGGGCTAGGGTTAGAGAGACGGTTAGGGTTAGGATTGGACCTAGGGTTATAGTTTTGTTGAGGGCTAGGGTTAAAGAGACGGTTATGGTTAGGATTGGATATAGGGTTAGGGTTATGTTGAGGGCCAGGGTTAGAGACAGGGTTAGGGTTAGGATTGGACCTAGGGTTAGGGTTTTGTTGAGGGCTAGGTTTAGAGAGACGGTTAGGGTTAGGATTGGATCTAGGGTTAGGGTTATGTTGAGGGCTAGGGTTAGACGGTCGGTGAGGGTTAGGATTGGACCTAGGGTTAGGGTTATGATCAGGGCTAGTGTTAGAAAGACGGTTAGGGTTAGGATTAGCTCTAGGGTTAGGGTTATGTTGAGGGCTAGGGTTAGAGAGAGGGTCAGAGTTAGGATTGGACCTAGTGTTCGGGTTATGTTGAGGGCTAGGGATAGAGAGGCGGTTAGGGTTAGAATTGGACCTAGTGTTAGGGTTATGTTGAGGGCTAGGGTTAGAGAGACGGTTAGGGTTAGGATTGCACCTAGGGTTAGGGTTATGTTGAGGGCTAGGGTTAGAGAGACGGTTAGGGTTAGGATTGGAACTAGGGTTAGGGTTATGTTGAGGGCTAGGGTTAGAGAGACGGTTAGGATTAGGATTGGACCTAGGGTTAGGGTTATGTTGAGGGCTAGGTTTAGAGACGCGGTTAGGGTTAGGATTGGATCTAGGCTTAGAGTTATGTTGAGGGCTATGGTTAGAGAGACGGTTAGGGTTAGGATTGGACCTAGGGTTAGGGTTATGTTGAGGGCTAAAGTTAGAGAGACTGTTAGGTTTAGCATTGGACCTAGGGATAAGGTTATGTTGAGGGCTAGGGTCAGAGAGACGGTTAGGGTGAGGATTGGACCTAGGGTTAGGGTTATGTTGAGGGCTAGGGTTAGAGACACGGTTAGGGTTAGGATTGGACCTAGGGTTAGGGTTTTGTTGAGGGCTAGGGTTAGAGGGACGGTGAGGGTTAGGATTGGACCTAGGGTTACGGGTATGTTGAGGGCTCGGGTTAGAGAAACGGTTAGGGTTAGAATTGGACCTTAGGTAAGGGGTATGTTGAGGGTTAGGGTTAGAGAGACGGTTAGGGTTAGTATTGCACCTAGGGTTAGGGTCATGTTGAGGGCTAGGGTTAGAGAGACGGTAAGGGTGAGGATTGGACCTAGGGTTAGGGTTATGTTGAGGGCTAGGGTTAGAGAGACGTTTAGGGTTAGGATTGGACCTAGGGTTAGAGTTATGTTGAGGGCTAGGGTTAGAGAGACGGTTAGGGTGAGGATTGGACCTAGGGATATGGTTATGGTGAGGGCTAGGGTTAGAGAGACGGTTAGGGTTAGGATTGGACCCAGGGTTAGAGTTATTTTGAGGGCTATTGTTAGAGAGACGGTAAGGGTGAGGATTGGACCTAGGGTTAGAGTAATGTTGAGGGCTAGGGTTAGAGAGACGGTTAGGGTTAGGATTGGACCTAGGGTTAGAGTTATGTTGAGGGCTAGGGTTAGAGAGACGGTTAGGGTTAGGATAGGACCTAGGGTTAGTGTTATGTTGAGGGCTAGGGTTAGAGAGACAGTTAGGGTTAGGATTTGAACTAGGGTTAGGGTTATGTTGAGGGCTAGGTTTAGAGAGACGGTTAGGGTTAGGATTGGACCTAGGGTTAGGGTTAGGTTGAAGGCTAGGGTTATAGAGACGGTTAGGGTTAGGATTGGACCTAGGGTTAGCGTTATGCTGAAGGCTAGGTTTAGAGAGACGGTTAGGGTTAGGATTGGACCTAGGGTTAGGGCTATGTTGGGGGCTAGGGTTAGAGAGACGGTTAGGGTTAGGATTGGACCTAGGGTTAGGGTTAGGTTGAGGGCTAGGGTTAGAGAGACGGTTAGGTTTAGGATTGGAAGTAGAGTTAGGGTTATGTTGAGGGCTAGGGTTAGAGAGACGGTTAGGGTGAGGATTGGACCTAGGGTTAGGGTTATGTTGAGGGCTAGGGTTAGAGAAGCGGTTAGGGTTAGGATTGGACCTAGGGTTAGGGTTATGTTGAGGGCTAGGGTTAAAGAGACGGTTATGGTTAGGATTGGATCTAGGGTTAGGGTTATGTTGAGGGCTAGGCTTAGAGACAGGGTTAGGGTTAGGATTGGACCTAGGGTTAGGGTTATGCTGAGGGCTAGGGTTAGAGAGACGGTTAGGGTTAGGATTGGACCTAGGGTTAGGGTTAGGTTGAGGGCTAGGGTTAGAGAGACGATTAGGTTTAGGATTGGACCTAGGGTTAGTGTTATGTTGAGGGCTAGGGTCAGAGAGATGGTTAGGGTGAGGACTGGACCTAGGGTTAGGGTTAGGTTGAGTGCGATGTTTAGAGAGACGGTTAGGTTTAGGATTGGACCTAGGGTTAGGGTTATGTTGAGAGCTATGTTTAGAGAGACGGTTAGGGTTAGGATTGGATCTAGGGTTAGGGTTATGTTGAGGGCTAGGGTTAGAGGGTCGGTGAGGGTTAGGATTGGACCTAGGGTTAGGGTTATGTTCAGGGCTAGTGTTAGAAAGACGGTTAGGGTTAGGATTAGCCCTAGGGTTAGGGTTATGTTGAGGGCTAGGGTTAGAGAGACGGTCAGAGTTAGGATTGGACCTAGGGTTCGGGTTATGTTGAGGGCTAGGGATAGAGAGACGTTTAGGGTTAGAATTGGACCTAGGGTTAGGGTTATGTTGAGGGCTAGGGTTAGAGAGACGGTTAGGGTTAGGATTGCACCTAGGGTTAGGGTTATGTTGAGGGCTAGGGTTAGAGAGATGGTTAGGGTTAGTATTCGACCTAGGGTTAGGGTTATGTTGAGGGTTAGGGTTAGAGAGACGGTTAGGGTTAGGATTGGAACTAGGGTTAGGGTTATGTTGAGGGCTAGGGTTAGAGAGACGGTTACGGTTAGGATTGGACCTAGGGTTAGGGTTATGTTGAGGGCTAGGGTTAGAGAGACGGTTAGGATTAGGATTGGACCTAGGGTTAGGGTTATGTTGAGGGCTAGGTTTAGAGAGGCGGTTAGGGTTAGGATTGGATCTAGGCTTAGAGTTATGTTGAGGGCTATGGTTAGAGAGACGGTTAGGGTTAGGATTGGACCTAGGGTTAGGGTTATGTTGAGGGCTAAAGTTAGAGAGACGGTAAGGGTGAGGATTGGACCTAGGGTTAGAGTTATGTTGAGGGATAGGGTTAGAGAGACGGTTAGGGTTAGGATTGGACCTAGGGTTAGAGTTATGTTGAGGGCTAGGGTTAGAGAGACGGTTAGGGTTAGGATTGGACCTAGGGTTAGGGTTATGTTGAGGGCTAGAGTTAGAGAGACAGTTAGGGTTAGGATTTGAACTAGGGTTAGGGTTATGTTGAGGGCTAGGTTTAGAGAGACGGTTAGGGTTAGGATTGGACCTAGGGTTAGGGTTAGGTTGAAGGCTAGGGTTATAGAGACTGTTAGGGTTAGGATTGGACCTAGGGTTAGCGTTATGCTGAAGGCTAGGTTTAGAGAGACGGTTAGGGTTAGGATTGGACCTAGGGTTAGGGCTATGTTGGGGGCTAGGGTTAGAGAGACGGTTAGGGTTAGGATTGGACCTAGGATTAGGGTTAGGTTGAGGGCTAGGGTTAGAGAGACGGTTAGGTTTAGGATTGGACGTAGAGTTAGGGTTATGTTGAGGGCTAGGGTTAGAGAGACTGTTAGGGTGAGGATTGGACCTAGGGTTAGGGTTATGTTGAGGGCTAGGGTTAGAGAAGCGGTTAGGGTTAGGATTGGACCTAGGGTTAGGGTTATGTTGAGGGCTAGGGTTAAAGAGACGGTTATGGTTAGGCTTGGATCTAGGGTTAGGGTTATGTTGATTGCTAGGGTTAGAGACAGGGTTAGGGTTAGGATTGGACCTCACGTTAGGGTTATGCTGAGGGCTAGGGTTAGAGAGACGGTTAGGGTTAGGATTGGACCAAGGTTAGGGTTCTGTTGAAGGCTAGAGTTAGAGAGACGGTTAGGGTTAGGATTGGACCTAGGGTTAGGGTTAGGTTGAGGGCTAGGGTTAGAGAGACGATTAGGTTTAGGATTGGACCTAGGGTTAGGGTTATGTTGAGGGCTAGGTTTAGAGAGACGGTTAGGGTTAGGATTGGATCTAGGGTTAGGGTTATGTTGAGGGCTAGGGTTAGAGGGTCGGTGAGGGTTAGGATTGGACCTAGGGTTAGGGTTATGTTCAGGGCTAGTGTTAGAAAGACGGTTAGGGTTAGGATTAGCCCTAGGGTTAGGGTTATGTTGAGGGCTAGGGTTAGAGAGACTGTCAGAGTTAGGATTGGACCTAGGGTTCGGGTTATTTTGAGGGCTAGGGATAGAGAGACGGTTAGGGTTAGAATTGGACCTAGGGTTAGGGTTATGTTGAGGGCTAGGGTTAGAGAGCAGGTTAGGGTTAGGATTGCACCTAGGGTTAGGGTTATGTTGAGGGCTAGGGTTAGAGAGATGGTTAGGGTTAGGATTCGACCTAGGGTTAGGGTTATGTTGAGGGCTAGGGTTAGAGAGACGGTTAGGGTTAGGATTGGAACTAGGGTTAGGGTTATGTTGAGGGCTAGGGTTAGAGAGACGGTTACGGTTAGGATTGGACCTAGGGTTAGGGTTATGTTGAGGGCTAGGGTTAGAGAGACGGTTAGGATTAGGATTGGACCTAGGGTTAGGGTCATGTTGAGGGCTAGGTTTAGAGAGGCGGTTAGCGTTAGGATTAGATCTAGGCTTAGAGTTATGTTGAGGGCTATGGTTAGAGAGAAGGTTAGGGTTAGGATTGGACCTAGGGTTAGGGTTATGTTGAGGGCTAAAGTTAGAGAGACGGTTAGGTTTAGCATTGGACCTAGGGATAAGGTTATGTTGAGGGCTAGGGTTAGAGAGACGGTTAGGGTGAGGATTGGACCTAGGGTTAGGGATATGTTGAGGGCTGGGGTTAGAGGGACGGTGAGGGTTAGGATTGGACCTAGGGTTACGGGTATGTTGAGGGCTCGGGTTAGAGAGACGGTTAGGGTTAGGATTGCACCTAGGGTTAGGGTTATGTTGAGGGCTAGGGTTAGAGAGACGTTAAGGGTGAGGATTGGACCTAGGGTTAGGGTTATGTTGAGGGCTAGGGTTAGAGAGACGGTTAGGGTTAGGATTGGACCTAGGGTTAGAGTTATGTTGAGGGCTAGGGTTAGAGAGACGGTTAGGGTGAGGATTGGACGTAGGGTTAGGGTTATGGTGAGGGCTAGGGTTAGAGAGACGGTTAGGGTTAGGATTGGAACCAGGGTTAGAGTTATTTTGAGGGCTATTGTTAGAGAGACGGTAAGGGTGAGGATTGGACCTAGGGTTAGAGTTATGTTGAGGGCTAGGGTTAGAGAGACGGTTAGGGTTAGGATTGTACCTAGGGTTAGAGTTATGTTGAGGGCTAGGGTTAGAGAGACGGTTAGGGTTAGGATTGGACCTAGGGTTAGGGTTATGTTGAGGGCTAGGGTTAGAGAGACAGTTAGGGTTAGGATTTGACCTAGGGTTAGGGTTATGTTGAGGGCTAGGTTTAGAGAGACGGTTAGGGTTAGGATTGGACCTAGGGTTAGGGTTAGGTTGAAGGCTAGGGTTATAGAGACGGTTAGGGTTAGGATTGGACCTAGGGTTAGCGTTATGCTGAAGGCTAGGTTTAGAGAGACGGTTAGGGTTAGGATTGGACCTAGGGTTAGGGCTATGTTGGGGGCTAGGGTTAGAGAGACGGTTAGGGTTAGGATTGGACCTAGGGTTAGGGTTAGGTTGAGGGCTAGGGTTAGAGAGACGGTTAGGTTTAGGATTGGACGTAGAGTTAGGGTTATGTTGAGGGCTAGGGTTAGAGAGACGGTTAGGGTGAGGATTGGACCTAGGGTTAGGGTTATGTTGAGGGCTAGGGTTAGAGAAGCGGTTAGGGTTAGGATTGGACCTAGGGTTAGGGTTATGTTGAGGGCTAGGGTTAAAGAGACGGTTATGGTTAGGATTGGATCTAGGGTTAGGGTTATGTTGAGGGCTAGGGTTAGAGACAGGGTTAGGGTTAGGATTGGACCTAGGGTTAGGGTTATGCTGAGGGCTAGGGTTAGAGTGACGGTTACGGTTAGGATTGGACCTAGGGTTATGGTTTAGTTGAGGGCTAGGGTTAAAGAGACGGTTATGGTTAGGATTGGATCTGGGGTTAGGGTTATGTTGAGGGCTAGGGTTAGAGACAGGGTTAGGGTTAGGATAGGACCTAGGATTAGGGTTATGCTGAGGGCTAGGGTTAGAGAGACGGTTAGGGTTAGGATTGGACCTAGGGTTAGGGTTCTGTTGAAGGCTAGAGTTAGAGAGACGGTTAGGGTTAGGATTGGACCTAGGGTTAGGGTTAGGTTGAGGGCTAGGGTTAGAGAGACGATTAGGATTACGATTGGACCTAGGGTTAGTGTTATGTTGAGGGCTAGGGTTAGAGAGATGGTTAGGGTGAGGATTGGACCTAGGGTTAGGGTTAGGTTGAGGGCGATATTTAGAGAGACGGTTAGGTTTAGGATTGGACCTAGGGTTAGGGTTATGTTGAGGGCTAGGGTTAGAGAGACGGTTAGGGTTAGGATTGGACCTAGGGTTAGGGTTATGTTGAGGGCTAGGGTTAGAGAGACGGTTAGGGTTAGGATTATACCTAGGGTTAGGGTTATGTTGAGGGCTAGGGTTAGAGACACGGTTAGGGTTAGGATTGGACCTAGCGTTAGGGTTATGTTGAGGGCTAGGTTTAGAGAGGCGGTTAGGGTTAGGATTGAACCTAGGGTTAGAGTTATGTTGAGGGCTATGGTTAGAGAGACGTTTATGGTTAGGATTGGACCTAGGGTTAGGGTTATGTTGAGGGCTAGTGTTAGAAAGACAGTTAGGGTTAGGATTAGCCCTAGGGTTAGGGTTATGTTGAGGGCTAGGGTTAGAGAGACGTTAAGGGTGAGGATTGGACCTAGGGTTAGGGTTATGTTGAGGGCTAGGGTTAGAGAGACGGTTAGGGTTAGGATTGGACCTAGGGTTAGAGTTATGTTGAGGGCTAGGGTTAGAGAGACGGTTAGGGTGAGGATTGGACGTAGGGTTAGGGTTATGGTGAGGGCTAGGGTTAGAGAGACGGTTAGGGTTAGGATTGGAACCAGGGTTAGAGTTATTTTGAGGGCTATTGTTAGAGAGACGGTAAGGGTGAGGATTGGACCTAGGGTTAGAGTTATGTTGAGGGCTAGGGTTAGAGAGACGGTTAGGGTTAGGATTGTACCTAGGGTTAGAGTTATGTTGAGGGCTAGGGTTAGAGAGACGGTTAGGGTTAGGATTGGACCTAGGGTTAGGGTTATGTTGAGGGCTAGGGTTAGAGAGACAGTTAGGGTTAGGATTTGACCTAGGGTTAGGGTTATGTTGAGGGCTAGGTTTAGAGAGACGGTTAGGGTTAGGATTGGACCTAGGGTTAGGGTTAGGTTGAAGGCTAGGGTTATAGAGACGGTTAGGGTTAGGATTGGACCTAGGGTTAGCGTTATGCTGAAGGCTAGGTTTAGAGAGACGGTTAGGGTTAGGATTGGACCTAGGGTTAGGGCTATGTTGGGGGCTAGGGTTAGAGAGACGGTTAGGGTTAGGATTGGACCTAGGGTTAGGGTTAGGTTGAGGGCTAGGGTTAGAGAGACGGTTAGGTTTAGGATTGGAAGTAGAGTTAGGGTTATGTTGAGGGCTAGGGTTAGAGAGACGGTTAGGGTGAGGATTGGACCTAGGGTTAGGGTTATGTTGAGGGCTAGGGTTAGAGAAGCGGTTAGGGTTAGGATTGGACCTAGGGTTAGGGTTATGTTGAGGGCTAGGATTAAAGAGACGGTTATGGTTAGGATTGGATCTAGGGTTAGGGTTATGTTGACGGCTAGGGTTAGAGACAGGGTTAGGGTTAGGATTGGACCTAGGGTTAGGGTTATGCTGAGGGCTAGGGTTAGAGTGACGGTTACGGTTAGGATTGGACCTAGGGTTATGGTTTAGTTGAGGGCTAGGGTTAAAGAGACGGTTATGGTTAGGATTGGATCTAGGGTTAGGGTTATGTTGAGGGCTAGGGTTAGAGACAGGGTTAGGGTTAGGATAGGACCTAGGATTAGGGTTATGCTGAGGGCTAGGGTTAGAGAGACGGTTAGGGTTAGGATTGGACCTAGGGTTAGGGTTCTGTTGAAGGCTAGAGTTAGAGAGACGGTTAGGGTTAGGATTGGACCTAGGGTTAGGGTTAGGTTGAGGGCTAGGGTTAGAGAGACGATTAGGATTAGGATTGGACCTAGGGTTAGTGTTATGTTGAGGGCTAGGGTTAGAGAGATGGATAGGGTGAGGATTGGACCTAGGGTTAGGGTTAGGTTGAGGGCGATATTTAGAGAGACGGTTAGGTTTAGGATTGGACCTAGGGTTAGGGTTATGTTGAGGGCTAGGGTTAAAGAGACGGTTAGGGTTAGGATTGGACCTAGGGTTAGGGTTATGTTGAGGGCTAGGGTTAGAGGGACGGTGAGGGTTAGGATTGGACCTAGGGTTAGGGTCATGTTGAGGGCTAGTGTTAGAGAGACGGTAGGGTTAGGATTGGATCTAGGGTTAGGGTTATGTTGAGGGCTACGGTTAGAGAGGCGGTTAGGGTTAGGATTGTCCCTAGGGTTAGGGTTTTGTTGAGGGCTAGGGTTAGAGAGACGGTTAGGGTTAGGATTGGATCTAGGGTTAGGGTTTGTTGAGGGCTAGGTTTAGAGAGACGGTTAGGGTTAGGATTGGACCTAGGGTTAGGGTTTTGTTGAGGGCTAGGGTTAGAGAGACGGTTAGGGTTAGGATTGGATCTAGGGTTAGGGTTATGCTGAGGGCTAGGGTTAGAGACACGGTTAGGGTTAGGATTGGACCTAGGGTTAGGGTTATGCTGAGGGCTAGGGTTAGAGAGACGGTTAGGGTTAGGATTGGACCTAGGGTTACGGTTTTGTTGAGGGCTAGGGTTAGAGGGACGGTGAGGGTTAGGATTGGACCTAGGTTTAGGGTTAGTTTGAGGCCTAGTGTTAGAGAGACGGTTAGGGTTAGGATTGGACCTAGGGTGAGGGTTCTGTTGAGGGCTAGGGTTAGAGAGACGGTTACGTTTAGGATTGGACCTAGGGTTAGAGTTATGTTGAGGGCTAGGGTTAGAGAGACGGTTAGGGTTAGGATTGGACTTAGGGTTAGGGTTATGTTGAGGGCTAGGGTTAGAGAGACGGTTACGGTTAGGACTGGACCTAGGGTTATGGTTATGTTGAACGCTAGGGATAGAGAGACTGTTAGGGTTAGGATTGGACCTAGGGTTAGGGTTATGTTGAGGACTAGTGTTAGAGAGACGGTTAGGGTTAGGATTGCACCTAGGGTTAGGGTTATGTTGAGCGCTAGGGTTAGAGAGACGGTTAGGGTTAGGATTGGACCTAGGGTTAGGGTTATGTTGAGGACTAGGGTTAGAGAGACGGTTAGGTTTAGCATTGGACCTAGGGTTAGGGTTATGTTGAGGGCTAGGGTTAGAGAGACGGTTAGAGTGAGGATTGGACCTAGGCTTAGGGTTATGTTGAGGGCTAGGGTTAGAGACACGGTTAGGGTTAGGTTTGGACCTAGGGTTAGGGTTATGTTGAGGCCTAGGGTTAGAGGGACGGTGAGGGTTAGGATTGGACCTAGGGTTATGGTCATGTTGAGGGCTAGTGTTAGAGAGACGGTAGGGTTAGGATTGGACCTTGGGTTAGGGTTATGTTGAGGGCTAGGGTTAGAGAGACGGTCAGGGTTAGGATTGGACCTAGGGTTAGGGTTCTTTTGAGGGCTCGGGTTAGAGAGACGTTTATGATTAAGATTGGACCTAGGGTTAGGGTTTGTTGAGGGGTAGGGTTAGAGAGACGGTTAGGGTTAGGATTGGACCTAGGGTTAGGGTTATGTTGAGGGCTAGGGTTAGAGAGATGGTTAGGGTTAGGATTGGACCTAGGGTTAGGGTTTTGTTGAGGGCTAGGGTTAGAGAGACGGTTACGGTTAGGATTGGATCTAGGGTTAGGGTTATGTTGAGGGCTAGGGTTAGAGAGGCGCTTAGGGTTACTATTGGACCTAGGGTTAGGGTTATGTTGAGGGCTAAAGTTAGAGAGACGGTTAGGTTTAGGATTGGATCTAGGGTTAGGGTTATGTTGAGGGTTAGGGTTAGAGAGACGGTTAGGGTGAGGATTGGACCTAGGGTTAGGGTTATGTTGAGGGGTAGGGTAAGAGAGACGGTTAGGTTTAGGATTGGACCTAGGGTTAGGGTTATGTTGAGGGCTAGGGTTAGAGTGACGGTTACGGTTAGGATTGGACCTAGGGTTATGGTTTTGTTGAGGGCTAGGGTTAAAGAGACGGTTATGGTTTGGATTGGATCTAGGGTTAGGGTTATGTTGAGGGCTAGGGTTAGAGACAGGGTTAGGGTTAGGATTGGACCTAGGGTTAGGGTTATGCTGAGGGCTAGGGTTAGAGAGAGGGTTAGGGTTAGGATTGGACCTAGGGTTAGGGTTTTGTTGAGGGCTAGGGTTAGAGAGACGGTTAGGGTTAGGATTGGACCTAGGGTTAGGGTTTTGTTGAGGGCTAGGGTTAGAGAGACGGTTAGGGTTAGGATTGGAACTAGGGTTAGGGTTAGGTTGAGGGCTAGGGTTAGAGAGACGGTTAGGTTTAGGATTGGACCTAGGGTTAGGGTTATGTTGAGGCCTAGGGTTAGAGAGACGGTTACGGTTAGGATTGGAACTAGGGTTAGGGTTATGTTGAGGGCTAGGGTTAGAGAGACGGTTATGGTTAGGATTGGAACTAGGGTTAGGGTTATGTTGAGGGCTAGGGTTAGAGAGACGTTTAGGATTAGGATTGGACCTAGGGTTAGGGTTATGTTGAGGGCTAGGTTTAGAGAGGCGGTTAGGGTTTGGATTGGATCTAGGGTTAGAGTTATGTTGAGGGCTATGTTTAGAGAGACGGTTAGGGTTAGGATTGGACCTAGGGTTAGGGTTATGTTGAGGGCTAAAGTTAGAGAGACGGTTAGGTTTAGCATTGGACCTAGGGATAAGGTTATGTTGAGGGCTAGGGTTAGAGAGACGGTTAGGGTGAGGATTGGACCTAGTGTTAGGGTTATGTTGAGGGCTAGGGTTAGAGACACGGTTAGGGTTAGGATTGGACCTAGGGTTAGGGTTATGTTGAGGGCTAGTGTTAGAAAGACAGTTAGGGTTAGGATTAGCCCTAGGGTTAGGGTTATGTTGAGGGCTAGGGTTAGAGAGACGTTAAGGGTGAGGATTGGACCTAGGGTTAGGGTTATGTTGAGGGCTAGGGTTAGAGAGACGGTTAGGGTTAGGATTGGACCTAGGGTTAGAGTTATGTTGAGGGCTAGGGTTAGAGAGACGGTTAGGGTGAGGATTGGACGTAGGGTTAGGGTTATGGTGAGGGCTAGGGTTAGAGAGACGGTTAGGGTTAGGATTGGAACCAGGGTTAGAGTTATTTTGAGGGCTATTGTTAGAGAGACGGTAAGGGTGAGGATTGGACCTAGGGTTAGAGTTATGTTGAGGGCTAGGGTTAGAGAGACGGTTAGGGTTAGGATTGTACCTAGGGTTAGAGTTATGTTGAGGGCTAGGGTTAGAGAGACGGTTAGGGTTAGGATTGGACCTAGGGTTAGGGTTATGTTGAGGGCTAGGGTTAGAGAGACAGTTAGGGTTAGGATTTGACCTAGGGTTAGGGTTATGTTGAGGGCTAGGTTTAGAGAGACGGTTAGGGTTAGGATTGGACCTAGGGTTAGGGTTAGGTTGAAGGCTAGGGTTATAGAGACGGTTAGGGTTAGGATTGGACCTAGGGTTAGCGTTATGCTGAAGGCTAGGTTTAGAGAGACGGTTAGGGTTAGGATTGGACCTAGGGTTAGGGCTATGTTGGGGGCTAGGGTTAGAGAGACGGTTAGGGTTAGGATTGGACCTAGGGTTAGGGTTAGGTTGAGGGCTAGGGTTAGAGAGACGGTTAGGTTTAGGATTGGAAGTAGAGTTAGGGTTATGTTGAGGGCTAGGGTTAGAGAGACGGTTAGGGTGAGGATTGGACCTAGGGTTAGGGTTATGTTGAGGGCTAGGGTTAGAGAAGCGGTTAGGGTTAGGATTGGACCTAGGGTTAGGGTTATGTTGAGGGCTAGGATTAAAGAGACGGTTATGGTTAGGATTGGATCTAGGGTTAGGGTTATGTTGACGGCTAGGGTTAGAGACAGGGTTAGGGTTAGGATTGGACCTAGGGTTAGGGTTATGCTGAGGGCTAGGGTTAGAGTGACGGTTACGGTTAGGATTGGACCTAGGGTTATGGTTTAGTTGAGGGCTAGGGTTAAAGAGACGGTTATGGTTAGGATTGGATCTAGGGTTAGGGTTATGTTGAGGGCTAGGGTTAGAGACAGGGTTAGGGTTAGGATAGGACCTAGGATTAGGGTTATGCTGAGGGCTAGGGTTAGAGAGACGGTTAGGGTTAGGATTGGACCTAGGGTTAGGGTTCTGTTGAAGGCTAGAGTTAGAGAGACGGTTAGGGTTAGGATTGGACCTAGGGTTAGGGTTAGGTTGAGGGCTAGGGTTAGAGAGACGATTAGGATTAGGATTGGACCTAGGGTTAGTGTTATGTTGAGGGCTAGGGTTAGAGAGATGGATAGGGTGAGGATTGGACCTAGGGTTAGGGTTAGGTTGAGGGCGATATTTAGAGAGACGGTTAGGTTTAGGATTGGACCTAGGGTTAGGGTTATGTTGAGGGCTAGGGTTAAAGAGACGGTTAGGGTTAGGATTGGACCTAGGGTTAGGGTTATGTTGAGGGCTAGGGTTAGAGGGACGGTGAGGGTTAGGATTGGACCTAGGGTTAGGGTCATGTTGAGGGCTAGTGTTAGAGAGACGGTAGGGTTAGGATTGGATCTAGGGTTAGGGTTATGTTGAGGGCTACGGTTAGAGAGGCGGTTAGGGTTAGGATTGTCCCTAGGGTTAGGGTTTTGTTGAGGGCTAGGGTTAGAGAGACGGTTAGGGTTAGGATTGGATCTAGGGTTAGGGTTTGTTGAGGGCTAGGTTTAGAGAGACGGTTAGGGTTAGGATTGGACCTAGGGTTAGGGTTTTGTTGAGGGCTAGGGTTAGAGAGACGGTTAGGGTTAGGATTGGATCTAGGGTTAGGGTTATGCTGAGGGCTAGGGTTAGAGACACGGTTAGGGTTAGGATTGGACCTAGGGTTAGGGTTATGCTGAGGGCTAGGGTTAGAGAGACGGTTAGGGTTAGGATTGGACCTAGGGTTACGGTTTTGTTGAGGGCTAGGGTTAGAGGGACGGTGAGGGTTAGGATTGGACCTAGGTTTAGGGTTAGTTTGAGGCCTAGTGTTAGAGAGACGGTTAGGGTTAGGATTGGACCTAGGGTGAGGGTTCTGTTGAGGGCTAGGGTTAGAGAGACGGTTACGTTTAGGATTGGACCTAGGGTTAGAGTTATGTTGAGGGCTAGGGTTAGAGAGACGGTTAGGGTTAGGATTGGACTTAGGGTTAGGGTTATGTTGAGGGCTAGGGTTAGAGAGACGGTTACGGTTAGGACTGGACCTAGGGTTATGGTTATGTTGAACGCTAGGGATAGAGAGACTGTTAGGGTTAGGATTGGACCTAGGGTTAGGGTTATGTTGAGGACTAGTGTTAGAGAGACGGTTAGGGTTAGGATTGCACCTAGGGTTAGGGTTATGTTGAGCGCTAGGGTTAGAGAGACGGTTAGGGTTAGGATTGGACCTAGGGTTAGGGTTATGTTGAGGACTAGGGTTAGAGAGACGGTTAGGTTTAGCATTGGACCTAGGGTTAGGGTTATGTTGAGGGCTAGGGTTAGAGAGACGGTTAGAGTGAGGATTGGACCTAGGCTTAGGGTTATGTTGAGGGCTAGGGTTAGAGACACGGTTAGGGTTAGGTTTGGACCTAGGGTTAGGGTTATGTTGAGGCCTAGGGTTAGAGGGACGGTGAGGGTTAGGATTGGACCTAGGGTTATGGTCATGTTGAGGGCTAGTGTTAGAGAGACGGTAGGGTTAGGATTGGACCTTGGGTTAGGGTTATGTTGAGGGCTAGGGTTAGAGAGACGGTCAGGGTTAGGATTGGACCTAGGGTTAGGGTTCTTTTGAGGGCTCGGGTTAGAGAGACGTTTATGATTAAGATTGGACCTAGGGTTAGGGTTTGTTGAGGGGTAGGGTTAGAGAGACGGTTAGGGTTAGGATTGGACCTAGGGTTAGGGTTATGTTGAGGGCTAGGGTTAGAGAGATGGTTAGGGTTAGGATTGGACCTAGGGTTAGGGTTTTGTTGAGGGCTAGGGTTAGAGAGACGGTTACGGTTAGGATTGGATCTAGGGTTAGGGTTATGTTGAGGGCTAGGGTTAGAGAGGCGCTTAGGGTTACTATTGGACCTAGGGTTAGGGTTATGTTGAGGGCTAAAGTTAGAGAGACGGTTAGGTTTAGGATTGGATCTAGGGTTAGGGTTATGTTGAGGGTTAGGGTTAGAGAGACGGTTAGGGTGAGGATTGGACCTAGGGTTAGGGTTATGTTGAGGGGTAGGGTAAGAGAGACGGTTAGGTTTAGGATTGGACCTAGGGTTAGGGTTATGTTGAGGGCTAGGGTTAGAGTGACGGTTACGGTTAGGATTGGACCTAGGGTTATGGTTTTGTTGAGGGCTAGGGTTAAAGAGACGGTTATGGTTTGGATTGGATCTAGGGTTAGGGTTATGTTGAGGGCTAGGGTTAGAGACAGGGTTAGGGTTAGGATTGGACCTAGGGTTAGGGTTATGCTGAGGGCTAGGGTTAGAGAGAGGGTTAGGGTTAGGATTGGACCTAGGGTTAGGGTTTTGTTGAGGGCTAGGGTTAGAGAGACGGTTAGGGTTAGGATTGGACCTAGGGTTAGGGTTTTGTTGAGGGCTAGGGTTAGAGAGACGGTTAGGGTTAGGATTGGAACTAGGGTTAGGGTTAGGTTGAGGGCTAGGGTTAGAGAGACGGTTAGGTTTAGGATTGGACCTAGGGTTAGGGTTATGTTGAGGCCTAGGGTTAGAGAGACGGTTACGGTTAGGATTGGAACTAGGGTTAGGGTTATGTTGAGGGCTAGGGTTAGAGAGACGGTTATGGTTAGGATTGGAACTAGGGTTAGGGTTATGTTGAGGGCTAGGGTTAGAGAGACGTTTAGGATTAGGATTGGACCTAGGGTTAGGGTTATGTTGAGGGCTAGGTTTAGAGAGGCGGTTAGGGTTTGGATTGGATCTAGGGTTAGAGTTATGTTGAGGGCTATGTTTAGAGAGACGGTTAGGGTTAGGATTGGACCTAGGGTTAGGGTTATGTTGAGGGCTAAAGTTAGAGAGACGGTTAGGTTTAGCATTGGACCTAGGGATAAGGTTATGTTGAGGGCTAGGGTTAGAGAGACGGTTAGGGTGAGGATTGGACCTAGTGTTAGGGTTATGTTGAGGGCTAGGGTTAGAGACACGGTTAGGGTTAGGATTGGACCTAGGGTTAGGGTTATGTTGAGGGCTAGGGTTAGAGGGAAGGTGAGTGTTAGGATTGGACCTAGGGTTAGGGTCATGTTGAGGGCTAGTGTTAGAGAGACGGTTAGGGATAGAATTGGACCTTGGGTTAGGGTTATGTTGAGGGCTAGGGTTAGAGAGACGGTCAGGGTTAGGATTGGGCCTAGGGTTAGGGTTATGTTGAGGGCTAGGGTTAGAGAGATGGTTAGGGTTAGGATTGGACCTAGGGTTAGGGTTAGGTTGAGGGCTAGGGTTAGAGAGACGGTTAGGTTTAGGATTGGACCTAGGGTTAGGGTTAAGTTGAGGGCTAGGGTTAGAGAGACGGTCAGAGTTAGGATTGGACCTAGGGTTAGGGTTATGTTGAGGGCTCGGTTAGAGAGACGTTTATGGTTAGGATTGGACCTAGGGTTCGGGTTATGTTGAGGGCTAGGGATAGAGAGACGGTTAGGGTTAGAATTGGACCTAGGGTTAGGGTTATGTTGAGGGCTAGGGTTATAGAGACGGTTAGGGTTAGGATTGCACCTAGGGTTAGGGTTATGTTGAGGGCTACGGTTAGAGAGATGGTTAGGGTTAGGATTCGACCTAGGGTTAGGGTTATGTTGAGGGCTAGGGTTAGAGAGACGGTTAGGGTTAGGATTGGAACTAGGGTTAGAGAGACGGTTACGGTTAGGATTGGACCTAGGGTTAGGGTTATGTTGAGGGCTAAGGTTAGAGAGACGGTTAGGATTAGGATTGGACCTAGGGTTAGGGTTATGTTGATTGCTAGGTTTAGAGAGGCGGTTGGGGTTAGGATTGGATCTAGGGTTAGAGTTATGTTGAGGGCTATGGTTAGAGAGACGGTTAGGGTTAGGATTGGACATAGGGTTAGGGTTATGTTGAGGGCTAAAGTTAGAGAGACGGTTAGGTTTAGCATTGGACCTAGGGTTAAGGTTATGTTGAGGGATAGGGTTAGAGAGACGGTTAGGGTGAGGATTGGACCTAGGGTTAGGGTTATCTTGAGGGCTAGGGTTCGAGACACGGTTAGGGTTAGGATTGGACCTAGGGTTAGGGTTATGTTGAGGGCAGGGTTAGAGGGACGGTGAGGGTTAGGATTGGACCTAGGGTTAGGGTCATGTTGAGGGCTAGTGTTAGAGAGACGGTTAGGGTTAGAATTGGACCTTGGTTTGGGTTATGTTGAGGGCTAGGGTTAGAGAGATGTTTATGATTAAGATTGGACCCAGGGTTAGGGTTATGTTGAGGGCTAGGTTTAGAGACACGGTTAGGGTTAGGATTGGACCTAGGGTTAGGGTTATGCTGAGGGCTAGGGTTAGAGAGACGGTTAGGGTAGGGATTGGACCTAGGGTTAGGGTTATGTTGAGGGCTAGTGTTAGAGGGACGGTTAGGGTTAGGATTGGATCTAGGGTTAGGGTTATGTTGAGGGCTACGGTTAGTGAGGCGGTTAGGGTTAGGATTGTCCCTAGGGTTAGGGTTATGTTGAGGGCTAGGGTTAGAGGGACGGTGAGGGTTAGGATTGGACCTAGGGTTAGGGTCATGTTGAGGGCTAGTGTTAGAGAGATGTTTATGATTAAGATTGGACCCAGGGTTAGGGTTATGTTGAGGGCTAGGGTTAGAGAGATGTTTATGATTAAGATTGGACCCAGGGTTAGGGTTATGTTGAGGGCTAGGGTTAGAGAGACGGTTACGGTTAGGATTGGACCTAGGGTTAGGGTTCTGTTGAGGGCTCGGGTTAGAGAGACGTTTATGATTAAGATTGGACCTAGGGTTAGGGTTATGTTGAGGGCTAGGGTTAGAGATACGGTTAGGGTTAGGATTGGACCTAGGGTTAGGGTTATGTTAGGGCTAGGGTTAGAGAGACGGTTAGGGTTAGGATTGGACCTAGGGTTAGGGTTTTGTTGAGGGCTAGGGTTAGAGAGACGGTTAGGGTTATGATTGGACATAGGGTTAGGATTTTGTTGAGGGCTAGGGTTAGAGAGACGGTTAGGGTTAGGATTGGATCTAGGGTTAGGGTTATGCTGAGGGCTAGGTTAAGAGACACGGTTAGGGATAGGATTGGACCTAGGGTTAGGGTTATGCTGAGGGCTAGGGTTAGAGAGACAGTTAGGGTTAGGATTTAACCTAGGGTTAGGGTTTTGTTGAGGGCTAGGGTTAGAGAGACGGTTAGGGTTAGGATTGGATCTAGGGTTAGGGTTATGTTGAGGGCTACGGTTAGAGAGGCGGTTAGGGTTAGGATTGTCCTTAGGGTTAGGGTTATTTTGAGGGCTAGGGTTAGAGAGACGGTTAGGGTGAGGATTGGACCTAGGGTTAGGGTTATGTTGAGGGCTAGGGTTAGAGAGACGGTTAGGGTTAGGATTGGACCTAGGGTTAGGGTTATGTTGAGGGCTAAAGTTAGATAGACGGTTAGGTTTAGGATTGGACCTAGGGTTATGGTTATGTTGAGGGCTAGTGTTAGAGAGACGGTTAGGGTGAGGATTGGACCTAGGGTTAGGGTTATGTTGTGGGCTAGGGTTAGAGAGACGGTTAGGGTTAGGATTGGACCTAGGGTTAGGGTTATGTTGAGGGCTAGGGTTAGAGGGACGGTGAGGGTTAGGATTGGACCTAGGTTTAGGGTTATGTTGAGGCCTAGTTTTAGAGAGACGGTTAGGGTTAGGATTGTACCTAGGGTTAGGGTTCTGTTGAGGGCTAGGATTAGAGAGACTGTCAGGGTTAGGATTGGACCTAGGGTTAGGGTTATGTTGAGGGCTAGGGTTAGAGAGACGTTTATGGTTAGGATTGGACCTAGGGTTAGGGTTATGTTGAGGGCTAGGGTTAGAGAGACGGATAGGGTTAGAATTGGACCTAGGGTTAATGGTATGTTGAGGGCTAGGGTTAGAGAGACGGTTAGGGTTAGGATTGCACCTAGGGTTAGGGTTATGTTGAGGGCTAGGGTTAGAGAGACGGTTAGGGTTAGGATTGGACCTAGGTTTAGGGTTATGTTGAGGGCTAGGGTTAGAGAGACGGTTAGGGTTAGGATTGGACCTAGGGTTAGGGTTATGTTGAGGGCTAGGGTTAGAGAGACGGTTACGGTTAGGATTGGACCTAGGGTTAGGGTTATGTTGAAGGCTAGGGTTAGAGAGACGGTTAGGGTTAGGATTGGACCTAGGGTTAATGTTATGTTGAGGGCTAGGGTTAGAGAGACGGTTAGGGTGAGGATTGGACCTAGGGTTAGGGTTATGTTGAGGGCTAGGGTTAGAGACACGGTTAGGGTTAGGATTGGACCTAGGGTTAGGGTTATGTTGAGGGCTAGGGTTAGAAGGATGGTGAGGGTTAGGATTGGACCTAGGGTTAGGGTCATGTTGAGGGCTAGTGTTAGAGAGACGGTAGGGTTAGGATTGGACCTTGGGTTAGGGTTATGTTGAGGGCTAGGGTTAGAGAGACGGTCAGGGTTAGGATTGGACCTAGGGTTAGGGTTATGTTGAGGGCTAGGGTTAGAGAGACGGTCAGGGTTAGGATTGGACCTAGGGTTAGGGTTATGTTGAGGGCTCGGGTTAGAGAGACGTTTATGATTAAGATTGGACCTAGGGTTAGGGTTATGTTGAGGGCTAGGGTTAGAGAGACGGTTACGGTTAGGATTGGACCTAGGGTTAGGGTTATGTTGAGGGCTAGGGTTAGAGACACGGTTAGGGTTAGGATTGGACCTAGGGTTAGGGTTATGCTGAGGGCTAGGGTTAGAGAGATGGTTAGGGTTAGGATTGGACCTAGGGTTAGGGTTTTGTTGAGGGCTAGGGTTAGAGAGATGGTTAGGGTTAGGATTGGACCTAGGGTTAGTGTTTTGTTGAGGGCTAGGGTTAGGGAGACGGTTAGGGTTAGGATTGGATCTAGGGTTAGGGTTATGCTGAGGGCTAGGTTTAGAGACACGGTTAGGGTTAGGATTAGACCTAGGGTTAGGGTTATGCTGAGGGCTAGATTTAGAGAGACGGTTAGGGTTAGGATTTAACCTAGGGTTAGGTTTTTGTTGAGGGCTAGGGTTAGAGAGACGGTTAGGGTTAGGATTGGATCTAGGGTTAGGGTTATGTTGATGGCTATGGTTAGAGAGGCGGTTAGGGTTAGGATTGTCCCTAGGGTTAGGCTTATGTTGAGGGCTAGGGTTAGAGAGACGGTTAGCGTTAGGATTGGACCTAGGGTTAGGGTTATGTTGAGGGCTAAAGTTAGAGAGACGGTTAGGTTTAGGATTGGACCTAGGGTTAGGGTTATGTTGAGGGCTAGGGTTAGAGAGACGGTTAGGGTGAGGATTGGACCTAGGGTTAGGGTTCTTTTGAGGGCTAGGGTTAGAGAGACGGTTAGGGTTAGGATTGGACCTAGGGTTAGGGTTATGTTGAGGGCTAGGTTTAGAGAGACGGTTAGGTTTAGGATTGGACCTAGGGTTATGGTTATGTTGAGGGCTAAGGTTAGAGAGACGGTTAGGGTGAGGATTGGACCTAGGGTTAGGGTTATGTTGTGGGCTAGGGTTAGAGAGACGGTTAGGGTTAGGATTGGACCTAGGGTTAGGGTTATGTTGAGGGCTAGGGTTAGAGAGACGGTTAGAGTTAGGATTGGACCTAGGGTTAGGGTTCTGTTGAGGGCTAGGATTAGAGAGACTGTCAGGGTTAGGATTGGACCTAGGGTTAGGGTTATGTTGAGGGCTCGGGTTAGAGAGACGGTTAGAGTTAGGATTGGACCTAGGGTTAGGGTTCTGTTGAGGGCTAGGATTAGAGAGACTGTCAGGGTTAGGATTGGACCTAGGGTTAGGGTTATGTTGAGGGCTCGGGTTAGAGAGACGGTTAGAGTTAGGATTGGACCTAGGGTTAGGGTTATGTTGAGGGCTAGAGTTAGAGAGATGGTTAGGGTTAGGATTGGACCTAGGGTTAGGGTTATGTTGAGGGCTATGTTTAGAGAGACGGTTACGGTTAGGATTGAACCTAAGGTTAGGGTTATGTTGAGGGCTCGGGTTAGAGAGACGTTTATGGTTAGGATTGGACCTAGGGTTAGGGTTATGTTGAGGGCTAGGGTTAGAGAGACGGTTAGGGTTAGGATTGCACCTAGGGTTAGGGTTATGTTGAGGGCTAGGGTTAGAGAGACGGTTAGGGTTAGGATTGGACCTAGGTTTAGGGTTATGTTGAGGTCTAGGGTTAGAGAGACGGTTAGGGTTAGGATTGGACCTAGGGTTAGGGTTATGTTGAGGGCTAGGGTTAGAGAGACGGTTAGGGTTAGGATTGGACCTAGGGTTAGGGTTATTTTGAGGACTAGGGTTAGAGGGACGGTGAGGGTTAAGATTGGACCTAGGATTAGGGTTATGTTGAGGGCTAAAGTTAGAGAGACGGTTAGGTTTAGCATTGGACCTAGGGATAAGGTTATGTTGAGGGCTAGGGTTAGAGAGACGTTTAGGGTGAGGATTGGACCTAGGGTTAGGGTTATGTTGAGGGCTAGGGTTAGAGAGACGGTTAGGGTTAGGATTGGACCTAGGGTTAGGGTTATTTTGAGGACTAGGGTTAGAGGGACGGTGAGGGTTAAGATTGGACCTAGGATTAGGGTTATGTTGAGGGCTAAAGTTAGAGAGACGGTTAGGTTTAGCATTGGACCTAGGGATAAGGTTATGTTGAGGGCTAGGGTTAGAGAGACGTTTAGGGTGAGGATTGGACCTAGGGTTAGGGTTATGTTGAGGGCTAGGGTTAGAAGGATGGTGAGGGTTAGGATTGGACCTAGGGTTAGGATCATGTTGAGGGCTAGTGTTAGAGAGACGGTAGGGTTAGGATTGGACCTTGGGTTAGGGTTATGTTGAGGGCTAGGGTTAGAGAGACGGTCAGGGTTAGGATTGGACCTAGGGTTAGGGTTATGTTGAGGGCTCGGGTTAGAGAGACGTTTATGATTAAGATTGGACCTAGGGTTAGGGTTATGTTGAGGGCTAGGGTTAGAGAGACGATTACGGTTAGGATTGGACCTAGGGGTAGGGTTATGTTGAGGGCTAGGGTTAGAGACGGTTAGGGTTCGGATTGGACCTAGGGTTAGGGTTACGCTGAGGGTTAGGGTTAGAGAGACGGTTAGGGTTAGGATTGGACCTAGGGTTAGGGTTTTGTTGAGGGCTAGGGTTAGAGAGACGGTTAGGGTTAGGATTGGACCTAGGGTTAGGGTTTTGTTGAGGGCTAGGGTTAGGGAGACGGTTAGGGTTAGGATTGGATCTAGGGTTAGGGTTATGCTGAGGGCTAGGTTTAGAGACACGGTTAGGGTTAGGATTAGACCTACGGTTAGGGTTATGCTGAGGGCTAGATTTAGAGAGACGGTTAGGGTTAGGATTTAACCTAGGGTTAGGGTTTTGTTGAGGGCTAGGGTTAGAGAGACGGTTAGGGTTAGGATTGGATCTAGGGTTAGGGTTATGTTGATGGCTATGGTTAGAGAGGCGGTTAGGGTTAGGATTGTCCCTAGGGTTAGGCTTATGTTGAGGGCTAGGGTTAGAGAGACGGTTAGCGTTAGGATTGGACCTAGGGTTAGGGTTATGTTGAGGGCTAAAGTTAGAGAGACGGTTAGGTTTAGGATTGGACCTAAGGTTAGGGTTATGTTGAGGGCTAGGGTTAGAGAGACGGTTAGGGTGAGGATTGGACCTAGGGTTAGGGTTCTTTTGAGGGCTAGGGTTAGAGAGACGGTTAGGGTTAGGATTGGACCTAGGGTTAGGGTTATGTTGAGGGCTAGGTTTAGAGAGACGGTTAGGTTTAGGATTGGACCTAGGGTTATGGTTATGTTGAGGGCTAAGGTTAGAGAGACGGTTAGGGTGATGATTGGACCTAGGGTTAGGGTTATGTTGTGGGCTAGGGTTAGAGAGACGGTTAGGGTTAGGATTGGACCTAGGGTTAGGGTTATGTTGAGGGCTAGGGTTAGAGAGACGGTTAGAGTTAGGATTGGACCTAGGGTTAGGGTTCTGTTGAGGGCTAGGATTAGAGAGACTGTCAGGGTTAGGATTGGACCTAGGGTTAGGGTTATGTTGAGGGCTCGGGTTAGAGAGACGGTTAGAGTTAGGATTGGACCTAGGGTTAGGGTTCTGTTGAGGGCTAGGATTAGAGAGACTGTCAGGGTTAGGATTGGACCTAGGGTTAGGGTTATGTTGAGGGCTCGGGTTAGAGAGACGGTTAGAGTTAGGATTGGACCTAGGGTTAGGGTTATGTTGAGGGCTAGAGTTAGAGAGATGGTTAGGGTTAGGATTGGACCTAGGGTTAGGGTTATGTTGAGGGCTATGTTTAGAGAGACGGTTACGGTTAGGATTGAACCTAAGGTTAGGGTTATGTTGAGGGCTCGGGTTAGAGAGACGTTTATGGTTAGGATTGGACCTAGGGTTAGGGTTATGTTGAGGGCTAGGGTTAGAGAGACGGTTAGGGTTAGGATTGCACCTAGGGTTAGGGTTATGTTGAGGGCTAGGGTTAGAGAGACGGTTAGGGTTAGGATTGGACCTAGGTTTAGGGTTATGTTGAGGTCTAGGGTTAGAGAGACGGTTAGGGTTAGGATTGGACCTAGGGTTAGGGTTATGTTGAGGGCTAGGGTTAGAGAGACGGTTACGGTTAGGATTGGACCTAGGGTTAGGGTTATGTTGAAGGCTAGGGTTAGAGAGACGGTTAGGGTTAGGATTGGACCTAGGGTTAGGGTTATTTTGAGGACTAGGGTTAGAGGGACGGTGAGGGTTAAGATTGGACCTAGGGTTAGGGTTATGTTGAGGGCTAAAGTTAGAGAGACGGTTAGGTTTAGCATTGGACCTAGGGTTAAGGTTATGTTGAGGGCTAGGGTTAGAGAGACGTTTAGGGTGAGGATTGGACCTAGGGTTAGGGTTATGTTGAGGGCTAGGGTTAGAGACACGGTTAGGGTTAGGATTGGACCTAGGGTTAGGGTTATGTTGAGGGCTAGGGTTAGAAGGATGGTGAGGGTTAGGATTGGACCTAGGGTTAGGATCATGTTGAGGGCTAGTGTTAGAGAGACGGTAGGGTTAGGATTGGACCTTGGGTTAGGGTTATGTTGAGGGCTAGGGTTAGAGAGACGGTCAGGGTTAGGATTGGACCTAGGGTTAGGGTTATGTTGAGGGCTCGGGTTAGAGAGACGTTTATGATTAAGATTGGACCTAGGGTTAGGGTTATGTTGAGGGCTAGGGTTAGAGAGACGGTTACGGTTAGGATTGGACCTAGGGGTAGGGTTATGTTGAGGGCTAGGGTTAGAGACGGTTAGGGTTCGGATTGGACCTAGGGTTAGGGTTACGCTGAGGGTTAGGGTTAGAGAGACGGTTAGGGTTAGGATTGGACCTAGGGTTAGGGTTTTGTTGAGGGCTAGGGTTAGAGAGACGGTTAGGGTTAGGATTGGACCTAGGGTTAGGGTTTTGTTGAGGGCTAGGGTTAGGGAGACGGTTAGGGTTAGGATTGGATCTAGGGTTAGGGTTATGCTGAGGGCTAGGTTTAGAGACACGGTTAGGGTTAGGATTAGACCTACGGTTAGGGTTATGCTGAGGGCTAGATTTAGAGAGACGGTTAGGGTTAGGATTTAACCTAGGGTTAGGGTTTTGTTGAGGGCTAGGGTTAGAGAGACGGTTAGGGTTAGGATTGGATCTAGGGTTAGGGTTATGTTGATGGCTATGGTTAGAGAGGCGGTTAGGGTTAGGATTGTCCCTAGGGTTAGGCTTATGTTGAGGGCTAGGGTTAGAGAGACGGTTAGCGTTAGGATTGGACCTAGGGTTAGGGTTATGTTGAGGGCTAAAGTTAGAGAGACGGTTAGGTTTAGGATTGGACCTAGGGTTAGGGTTATGTTGAGGGCTAGGGTTAGAGAGACGGTTAGGGTGAGGATTGGACCTAGGGTTAGGGTTCTTTTGAGGGCTAGGGTTAGAGAGACGGTTAGGGTTAGGATTGGACCTAGGGTTAGGGTTATGTTGAGGGCTAGGTTTAGAGAGACGGTTAGGTTTAGGATTGGACCTAGGGTTATGGTTATGTTGAGGGCTAAGGTTAGAGAGACGGTTAGGGTGAGGATTGGACCTAGGGTTAGGGTTATGTTGTGGGCTAGGGTTAGAGAGACGGTTAGGGTTAGGATTGGACCTAGGGTTAGGGTTATGTTGAGGGCTAGGGTTAGAGAGACGGTTAGAGTTAGGATTGGACCTAGGGTTAGGGTTCTGTTGAGGGCTAGGATTAGAGAGACTGTCAGGGTTAGGATTGGACCTAGGGTTAGGGTTATGTTGAGGGCTCGGGTTAGAGAGACGGTTAGAGTTAGGATTGGACCTAGGGTTAGGGTTCTGTTGAGGGCTAGGATTAGAGAGACTGTCAGGGTTAGGATTGGACCTAGGGTTAGGGTTATGTTGAGGGCTCGGGTTAGAGAGACGGTTAGAGTTAGGATTGGACCTAGGGTTAGGGTTATGTTGAGGGCTAGAGTTAGAGAGATGGTTAGGGTTAGGATTGGACCTAGGGTTAGGGTTATGTTGAGGGCTATGTTTAGAGAGACGGTTACGGTTAGGATTGAACCTAAGGTTAGGGTTATGTTGAGGGCTCGGGTTAGAGAGACGTTTATGGTTAGGATTGGACCTAGGGTTAGGGTTATGTTGAGGGCTAGGGTTAGAGAGAGGGTTAGGGTTAGGATTGCACCTAGGGTTAGGGTTATGTTGAGGGCTAGGGTTAGAGAGACGGTTAGGGTTAGGATTGGACCTAGGTTTAGGGTTATGTTGAGGTCTAGGGTTAGAGAGACGGTTAGGGTTAGGATTGGACCTAGGGTTAGGGTTATGTTGAGGGCTAGGGTTAGAGAGACGGTTACGGTTAGGATTGGACCTAGGGTTAGGGTTATGTTGAAGGCTAGGGTTAGAGAGACGGTTAGGGTTAGGATTGGACCTAGGGTTAGGGTTATTTTGAGGACTAGGGTTAGAGGGACGGTGAGGGTTAAGATTGGACCTAGGGTTAGGGTTATGTTGAGGGCTAAAGTTAGAGAGACGGTTAGGTTTAGCATTGGACCTAGGGTTAAGGTTATGTTGAGGGCTAGGGTTAGAGAGACGTTTAGGGTGAGGATTGGACCTAGGGTTAGGGTTATGTTGAGGGCTAGGGTTAGAGACACGGTTAGGGTTAGGATTGGACCTAGGGTTAGGGTTATGTTGAGGGCTAGGGTTAGAAGGATGGTGAGGGTTAGGATTGGACCTAGGGTTAGGATCATGTTGAGGGCTAGTGTTAGAGAGACGGTAGGGTTAGGATTGGACCTTGGGTTAGGGTTATGTTGAGGGCTAGGGTTAGAGAGACGGTCAGGGTTAGGATTGGACCTAGGGTTAGGGTTATGTTGAGGGCTCGGGTTAGAGAGACGTTTATGATTAAGATTGGACCTAGGGTTAGGGTTATGTTGAGGGCTAGGGTTAGAGAGACGGTTACGGTTAGGATTGGACCTAGGGGTAGGGTTATGTTGAGGGCTAGGGTTAGAGACGGTTAGGGTTCGGATTGGACCTAGGGTTAGGGTTACGCTGAGGGTTAGGGTTAGAGAGACGGTTAGGGTTAGGATTGGACCTAGGGTTAGGGTTTTGTTGAGGGCTAGGGTTAGAGAGACGGTTAGGGTTAGGATTGGACCTAGGGTTAGGGTTTTGTTGAGGGCTAGGGTTAGGGAGACGGTTAGGGTTAGGATTGGATCTAGGGTTAGGGTTATGCTGAGGGCTAGGTTTAGAGACACGGTTAGGGTTAGGATTAGACCTACGGTTAGGGTTATGCTGAGGGCTAGATTTAGAGAGACGGTTAGGGTTAGGATTTAACCTAGGGTTAGGGTTTTGTTGAGGGCTAGGGTTAGAGAGACGGTTAGGGTTAGGATTGGATCTAGGGTTAGGGTTATGTTGATGGCTATGGTTATAGAGGCGGTTAGGGTTAGGATTGTCCCTAGGGTTAGGCTTATGTTGAGGGCTAGGGTTAGGGAGACGGTTAGCGTTAGGATTGGACCTAGGGTTAGGGTTATGTTGAGGGCTAAAGTTAGAGAGACGGTTAGGTTTAGGATTGGACCTAGGGTTAGGGTTATGTTGAGGGCTAGGGTTAGAGAGACGGATAGGGTGAGGATTGGACCTAGGGTTAGGGTTCTGTTGAGGGCTAGGGTTAGAGAGACGGTTAGGGTTAGGATTGGACCTAGGGTTAGTGTTATTTTGAGGGCTAGGGTTAGAGGGTCGGTGAGGGTTAGGATTGGACCTAGGTTTAGGGTTATGTTGAGGCCTAGTGTTAGAGAGACGGTTAGGGTTAGGATTGGACCTAGGGTTAGGGTTCTGTTGAGGGCTAGGGTTAGAGAGACTGTCAGGGTTAGGATTGGACCTAGGGTTAGTGTTATGTTGAGGGCTTGGGTTAGAGAGACGGTTAGGGTTAGGATTGGACCTAGGGTTAGGGTTATGTTGAGGGCTAGGGTTAGAGAGATGGTTAGGGTTAGGATTGGACCTAGGGTTAGTGTTATGTTGAGGGCTATGTTTAGAGAGATGGTTACGGTTAGGATTGGACCTAGGGTTAGGGTTATGTTGAGGGCTCGGGTTAGAGAGATGTTTATGCTTAGGATTGGACCTCGGGTTAGGGTTATGTTGAGGGCTAGGGTTAGAAAGACGGTTAGGGTTAGGATTGGACCTAGGTTTAGGGGTATGTGGAGGGCTAGGGTTAGAGAGACGGTTAGGGTTAGGATTGCACCTAGGGTTAGGGTTATGTTGAGGGCTAAGGTTAGAGACACGGTTAGGGTTAGGATTGGACCTAGGGTTAGGGTTATGTTGAGGGCTAGGGTTAGAGAGACGGTTAGGGTTAGGATTGGACCTAGGGTTAGGGTTATGTTGAGGGGTAGGGTTAGAGAGACCGTTACGGTTAGGATTGGACCTAGGGTTAGGGTTATGTTGAAGGCTAGGGTTAGAGAGACGGTTAGGGTTAGGATTAGACCTAGGGTTAGGGTTATGTTGAGGACTAGTGTTAGAGGGACGGTGAGGGTTAGGATTGGACCTAGGGTTAGGGTTATGTTGAGGGCTAAGTTAGAGAGACGGTTAGGTTTAGCATTGGACCTAGGGTTAGGGTTCTGTTGAGGGCTAGGGTTAGAGAGACGGTTAGGGTGAGGATTGGACCTAGGGTTAGGGTTATGTTGAGGGCTAGGGTTAGAGACACGGTTAGGGTTAGGATTGGACCTAGGGTTAGGGTTATGTTGAGGGCTAGGGTTAGAGGGACGGTGAGGGTTAGGATTGGACCTAGGGTTAGGGTCATGTTGAGGGCTAGTGTTAGAGAGACGGTAGGGTTAGGATTGGATCTAGGGTTAGGGTTATGTTGAGGGCTACGGTTAGAGAGGCGGTTAGGCTTAGGATTGTCCCTAGGGTTAGGGTTTTGTTGAGGGCTATGGTTAGAGAGACGGTTAGGGTTAGGATTGGATCTAGGGTTAGGGTTTGTTGAGGGCTAGGTTTAGAGAGACGGTTAGGGTTAGGATTGGACCTAGGGTTAGGGTTTTGTTGAGGGCTAGGGTTAGAGAGACGGTTAGGGTTAGGATTGGATCTAGGGTTAGGGTTATGCTGAGGGCTAGGGTTAGAGACACGGTTAGGGTTAGGATTGGACCTAGGGTTAGGGTTATGCTGAGGGCTAGGGTTAGAGAGACGGTTAGGGTTAGGATTGGACCTAGGGTTACGGTTTTGTTGAGGGCTAGGGTTAGAGGGACGGTGAGGGTTAGGATTGGACCTAGGTTTAGGGTTAGTTTGAGGCCTAGTGTTAGAGAGACGGCTAGGGTTAGGATTGGACCTAGGGTGAGGGTTCTGTTGAGGGCTAGGGTTAGAGAGACGGTTACGGTTAGGATTGGACCTAGGGTTAGGGTTATGTTGAGGGCTAGGGTTAGAGAGACGGTTAGGGTTAGGATTGGACTTAGGGTTAGGGTTATGTTGAGGGCTAGGGTTAGAGAGACGGTTACGGTTAGGACTGGACCTCGGGTTAGGGTTATGTTGAACGCTAGGGTTAGAGAGACTGTTAGGGTTAGGATTGGACCTAGGGTTAGGGTTATGTTGAGGACTAGTGTTAGAGAGACGGTTAGGGTTAGGATTGCACCTAGGGTTAGGGTTATGTTGAGCGCTAGGGTTAGAGAGACGGTTAGGGTTAGGATTGGACGTAGGGTTAGGGTTATGTTGAGGACTAGTGTTAGAGAGACGGTTAGGTTTAGCATTGGACCTAGGGTTAGGGTTATGTTGAGGGCTAGGGTTAGAGAGACGGTTAGAGTGAGGATTGGACCTAGGCTTAGGGTTATGTTGAGGGCTAGGGTTAGAGACACGGTTAGGGTTAGGATTGGACCTAGGGTTAGGGTTATGTTGAGGGCTAGGGTTAGAGGGACGGTGAGGGTTAGGATTGGACCTAGTGTTATGGTCATGTTGAGGGCTAGTGTTAGAGAGACGGTAGGGTTAGGATTGGACCTTGGGTTAGGGTTATGTTGAGGGCTAGGGTTAGAGAGACGGTCAGGGTTAGGATTGGACCTAGGGTTAGGGTTCTTTTGAGGGCTCGGGTTAGAGAGACGTTTATGATTAAGATTGGACCTAGGGTTAGGGTTTGTTGAGGGGTAGGGTTAGAGAGACGGTTAGGGTTAGGATTGGATCTAGGGTTAGGGTTATGTTGAGGGCTACGGTTAGCGAGGCGGTTAGGGTTAGGATTTAACCTAGGGTTAGGGTTTTGTTGAGGGCTAGGGTTAGAGAGACGGTTAGGGTTAGGATTGGATCTAGGGTTAGGGTTATGTTGAGGGCTACGGTTAGCGAGGCGGTTAGGGTTAGGGTTGTCCCTAGGGTTAGGGTTATGTTGATGGCTAGGGTTACAGAGACGGTTAGGGTTAGGATTGGACCTAGGGTTAGGGTTATGTTGAGGGCTAAAGTTAGAGAGACTGTTAGGTTTAGGATTGGACCTAGGGTTAGGGTTATGTTGAGGGCTAGGGTTAGAGAGACGGTTAGGGTGAGGATTGGACCTAGGTTTAGGGTTATGTTGAGGGCTAAGGTTAGAGAGACGGTTAGGGTTAGGATTGGACCTAGGGTTAGGGTTATGTTGAGGTCTAGGGTTAGAGGGACGGTGAGGGTTAGGATTGGACCTAGGTATAGGGTTATGTTGAGGCCTAGTGTTAGAGAGACGGTTAGGGTTAGGATTGGACCTAGGGTTAGGGTTCTGTTGAGGGCTAGGGTTAGAGAGACTGTCAGGGTTAGGATTGGACCTAGCGTTAGGGTTATGTTGAGGGCTCGGGTTAGAGAGACGGTTAGGGTTAGGATTGTACCTAGGGTTAGGGTTATGTTGAGGGCTAGGGTTAGAGAGATGGTTAGGGTTAGGATTGGACCTAGGGTTAGGGTTATGTTGAGGGCTTTGTTTAGAGTGACGGTTACTGTTAGGATTGGACCTAAGGTTAGGGTTATGTTGAGGGCTCGGGTTAGAGAGTCGTTTATGGTTAGGATTGGACCTAGGGTTAGGGTTATGTTGAGGGCTAGGGTTAGAGAGACGGTTAGGGTTAGAATTGGACCTAGGGTTAGGGGTATGTTCAGGGCTAGGGTTAGAGAGACGGTTAGGGTTAGGATTGCACCTAGGGTTAGGGTTATGTTGAGGGCTAGGGTTAGAGAGACGGTTACGGTTAGGATTGGACCTAGGGTTAGGGTTATGTTGAGGGCTATGGTTAGAGACACGGTTAGGGTTAGGATTGGACCTAGGGATAGGGTTATGTTGAGGGCTAGGGTTAGAGGGACGGTGAGGGTTAGGATTGGACCTAGGGTTAGGGTCATGTTTAGGGCTAGTGTTAGAGAGACGGTAGGGTTAGGATTGGACTTTGGGTTAGGGTTATGTTGAGGGCTAGGGTTAGAGAGACGGTCAGGGTTAGGATTGGACCTAGGGTTAGGGTTATGTTGAGGGCTAGGGTTAGAGAGACGTTTATGATTAAGATTGGACCTAGGGTTAGGGTTATGTTGAGGGCTAGGGTTAGAGAGACGGTTACGGTGAGGATTGGACCTAGGGTTAGGGTTATGTTGAGGGCTAGGGTTAGAGACACGGTTAGGGTTAGGATTGGACCTAGGGTTAGGGTTATGCTGAGGGCTAGGGTTAGAGAGACGGTTAGGGTTAGGATTGGACCTAGGGTTAGGGTTTTGTTGAGGGCTAGGGTTAGAGAGACTGTTAGGGTTAGGATTAGACCTAGGGTTAGGGTTATGTTGAGGGCTAGAGTTAGAGGGACGGTGAGGGTTAGGATTGGACCTAGGTTTAGGGTTATGTTGAGGCCTAGTTTTAGAGAGACGGTTAGGGTTAGGATTGTACCTAGGGTTAGGGTTCTGTTGAGGGCTAGGATTAGAGAGACTGTCAGGGTTAGGATTGGACCTAGGGTTAGGGTTATGTTGAGGGCTCGGGTTAGAGAGACGGTTAGAGTTAGGATTGGACCTAGGGTTAGGGTTAGGTTGAGGGCTAGAGTTAGAGAGATGGTTAGGGTTAGGATTGGACCTAGGGTTAGGGTTATGTTGAGGGCTATGTTTAGAGAGACGGTTACGGTTAGGATTGAACCTAAGGTTAGGGTTATGTTGAGGGCTCGGGTTAGAGAGACGTTTATGGTTAGGATTGGACCTAGGGTTAGGGTTATGTTGAGGGCTAGGGTTAGAGAGACGGTTAGGGTTAGGATTGCACCTAGGGTTAGGGTTATGTTGAGGGCTAGGGTTAGAGAGACGGTTAGGGTTAGGATTGGACCTAGGTTTAGGGTTATGTTGAGGTCTAGGGTTAGAGAGACGGTTAGGGTTAGGATTGGACCTAGGGTTAGGGTTATGTTGAGGGCTAGGGTTAGAGAGACGGTTACGGTTAGGATTGGACCTAGGGTTAGGGTTATGTTGAAGGCTAGGGTTAGAGAGACGGTTAGGGTTAGGATTGGACCTAGGGTTAGGGTTATTTTGAGGACTAGGGTTAGAGGGACGGTGAGGGTTAAGATTGGACCTAGGGTTAGGGTTATGTTGAGGGCTAAAGTTAGAGAGACGGTTAGGTTTAGCATTGGACCTAGGGTTAAGGTTATGTTGAGGGCTAGGGTTAGAGAGACGGTTAGGGTGAGGATTGGACCTAGGGTTAGGGTTATGTTGAGGGCTAGGGTTAGAGACACGGTTAGGGTTAGGATTGGACCTAGGGTTAGGGTTATGTTGAGGGCTAGGGTTAGAAGGATGGTGAGGGTTAGGATTGGACCTAGGGTTAGGATCATGTTGAGGGCTAGTGTTAGAGAGACGGTAGGGTTAGGATTGGACCTTGGGTTAGGGTTATGTTGAGGGCTAGGGTTAGAGAGACGGTCAGGGTTAGGATTGGACCTAGGGTTAGGGTTATGTTGAGGGCTCGGGTTAGAGAGACGTTTATGATTAAGATTGGACCTAGGGTTAGGGTTATGTTGAGGGCTAGGGTTAGAGAGACGGTTACGGTTAGGATTGGAGCTAGGGTTAGGGTTATGTTGAGGGCTAGGGTTAGAGAAACGGTTAGTGTTAGGATTGGACCTAGGGTTAGGGTTATGCTGAGGGTTAGGGTTAGAGAGACGGTTAGGGTTAGGATTGGACCTACGGTTAGGGTTATGCTGAGGGCTAGATTTAGAGAGACGGTTAGGGTTAGGATTTAACCTAGGGTTAGGGTTTTCTTGAGGGCTAGGGTTAGAGAGACGGTTAGGGTTAGGATTGGATCTAGGGTTAGGGTTATGTTGATGGCTATGGTTATAGAGGCGGTTAGGGTTAGGATTGTCCCTAGGGTTAGGCTTATGTTGAGGGCTAGGGTTAGGGAGACGGTTAGCGTTAGGATTGGACCTAGGGTTAGGTTTATGTTGAGGGCTAAAGTTAGAGAGACGGTTAGGTTTAGGATTGGGCCTAGGGTTAGGGTTATGTTGAGGGCTAGGGTTAGAGAGACGGTTAGGGTGAGGATTGGACCTAGGGTTAGGGTTCTGTTGAGGGCTAGGGTTAGAGAGACGGTTAGGGTTAGGATTGGACCTAGGGTTAGTGTTATTTTGAGGGCTAGGGTTAGAGGGTCGGTGAGGGTTAGGATTGGACCTAGGTTTAGGGTTATGTTGAGGCCTAGTGTTAGAGAGACGGTTAGGGTTAGGATTGGACCTAGGGTTAGGGTTCTGTTGAGGGCTAGGGTTAGAGAGACTGTCAGGGTTAGGATTGGACCTAGGGTTAGGGTTATGTTGAGGGCTTGGGTTAGAGAGACGGTTAGGTTTAGGATTGGACCTAGGGTTAGGGTTATGTTGAGGGCTAGGGTTAGAGAGATGGTTAGGGTTAGGATTGGACTTATGGTTAGTGTTATGTTGAGGGCTATGTTTAGAGAGATGGTTACGGTTAGGATTGGACCTAGGGTTAGGGTTATGTTGAGGGCTCGGGTTAGAGAGATGTTTATGCTTAGGATTGGACCTAGGGTTAGGGTTATGTTGAGGGCTAGGGTTAGAAAGACGGTTAGGGTTAGGATTGGACCTAGGTTTAGGGGTATGTTGAGGGCTAGGGTTAGAGAGACGGTTAGGGTTAGGATTGCACCTAGGGTTAGGGTTATGTTGAGGGCTAGGGTTAGAGACACGGTTAGGGTTAGGATTGGACCTAGGGTTAGGGTTATGTTGAGGGCTAGAGTTAGAGAGACGGTTAGGGTTAGGATTGGACCTAGGGTTAGGGTTATGTTGAGGGGTAGGGTTAGAGAGACCGTTACGGTTAGGATTGGACCTAGGGTTAGGGTTATGTTGAAGGCTAGGGTTAGAGAGACGGTTAGGGTTAGGATTAGACCTAGGGTTAGGGTTATGTTGAGGACTAGTGTTAGAGGGACGGTGAGGGTTAGGATTGGACCTAGGGTTAGGGTTATGTTGAGGGCTAAGTTAGAGAGACGGTTAGGTTTAGCATTGGACCTAGGGTTAGGGTTCTGTTGAGGGCTAGGGTTAGAGAGACGGTTAGGGTGAGGATTGGACCTAGGGTTAGGGTTATGTTGAGGGCTAGGGTTAGAGACACGGTTAGGGTTAGGATTGGACCTAGGGTTAGGGTTATGTTGAGGGCTAGGGTTAGAGGGACGGTGAGGGTTAGGATTGGACCTAGGGTTAGGGTCATGTTGAGGGCTAGTGTTAGAGAGACGGTAGGGTTAGGATTGGATCTAGGGTTAGGGTTATGTTGAGGGCTACGGTTAGAGAGGCGGTTAGGGTTAGGATTGTCCCTAGGGTTAGGGTTTTGTTGAGGGCTAGGGTTAGAGAGACGGTTAGGGTTAGGATTGGATCTAGGGTTAGGGTTTGTTGAGGGCTAGGTTTAGAGAGACGGTTAGGGTTAGGATTGGACCTAGGGTTAGGGTTTTGTTGAGGGCTAGGGTTAGAGAGACGGTTAGGGTTAGGATTGGATCTAGGGTTAGGGTTATGCTGAGGGCTAGGGTTAGAGACACGGTTAGGGTTAGGATTGGACCTAGGCTTAGGGTTATGCTGAGGGCTAGGGTTAGAGAGACGGTTAGGGTTAGGATTGGACCTAGGGTTACGGTTTTGTTGAGGGCTAGGGTTAGAGGGACGGTGAGGGTTAGGATTGGACCTAGGTTTAGGGTTAGTTTGAGGCCTAGTGTTAGAGAGACGGTTAGGGTTAGGATTGGACCTAGGGTGAGGGTTCTGTTGAGGGCTAGGGTTAGAGAGACGGTTACGGTTAGGATTGGACCTAGGGTTAGGGTTATGTTGAGGGCTAGGGTTAGAGAGACGGTTAGGGTTAGGATTGGACTTAGGGTTAGGGTTATGTTGAGGGCTAGGGTTAGAGAGACGGTTACGGTTAGGACTGGACCTAGGGTTAGGGTTATGTTGAACGCTAGGGTTAGAGAGACTGTTAGGGTTAGGATTGGACCTAGGGTTAGGGTTATGTTGAGGACTAGTGTTAGAGAGACGGTTAGGGTTAGGATTGCACCTAGGGTTAGGGTTATGTTGAGCGCTAGGGTTAGAGAGACGGTTAGGGTTAGGATTGGACCTAGGGTTAGGGTTATGTTGAGGACTAGTGTTAGAGAGACGGTTAGGTTTAGCATTGGACCTAGGGTTAGGGTTATGTTGAGGGCTAGGGTTAGAGAGAGGGTTAGAGTGAGGATTGGACCTAGGCTTAGGGTTATGTTGAGGGCTAGGGTTAGAGACACGGTCAGGGTTAGGATTGGACCTAGGGTTAGGGTTATGTTGAGGGCTAGGGTTAGAGGGACGGTGAGGGTTAGGATTGGACCTAGGGTTATGGTCATGTTGAGGGCTAGTGTTAGAGAGACGGTAGGGTTAGGATTGGACCTTGGGTTAGGGTTATGTTGAGGGCTAGGGTTAGAGAGACGGTCAGGGTTAGGATTGGACCTAGGGTTAGGGTTCTTTTGAGGGCTCGGGTTAGAGAGACGTTTATGATTAAGATTGGACCTAGGGTTAGGGTTTGTTGAGGGGTAGGGTTAGAGAGACGGTTAGGGTTAGGATTGGATCTAGGGTTAGGGTTATGTTGAGGGCTACGGTTAGCGAGGCGGTTAGGGTTAGGATTTAACCTAGGGTTAGGGTTTTGTTGAGGGCTAGGGTTAGAGAGACGGTTAGGGTTAGGATTGGATCTAGGGTTAGGGTTATGTTGAGGGCTACGGTTAGCGAGGCGGTTAGGGTTAGGGTTGTCCCTAGGGTTAGGGTTATGTTGATGGCTAGGGTTACGGAGACGGTTAGGGTTAGGATTGGACCTAGGGTTAGGGTTATGTTGAGGGCTAAAGTTAGAGAGACTGTTAGGTTTAGGATTGGACCTAGGGTTAGGGTTATGTTGAGGGCTAGGGTTAGAGAGACGGTTAGGGTGAGGATTGGACCTAGGTTTAGGGTTATGTTGAGGGCTAAGGTTAGAGAGACGGTTAGGGTTAGGATTGGACCTAGGGTTAGGGTTATGTTGAGGTCTAGGGTTAGAGGGACGGTGAGGGTTAGGATTGGACCTAGGTATAGGGTTATGTTGAGGCCTAGTGTTAGAGAGACGGTTAGGGTTAGGATTGGACCTAGGGTTAGGGTTCTGTTGAGGGCTAGGGTTAGAGAGACTGTCAGGGTTAGGATTGGACCTAGCGTTAGGGTTATGTTGAGGGCTCGGGTTAGAGAGACGGTTAGGGTTAGGATTGTACCTAGGGTTAGGGTTATGTTGAGGGCTAGGGTTAGAGAGATGGTTAGGGTTAGGATTGGACCTAGGGTTAGGGTTATGTTGAGGGCTTTGTTTAGAGAGACGGTTACTGTTAGGATTGGACCTAAGGTTAGGGTTATGTTGAGGGCTCGGGTTAGAGAGTCGTTTATGGTTAGGATTGGACCTAGGGTTAGGGTTATGTTGAGGGCTAGGGTAGGAGAGACGGTTAGGGTTAGAATTGGACCTAGGGTTAGGGGTATGTTGAGGGCTAGGGTTAGAGAGACGGTTAGGGTTAGGATTGCACCTAGGGTTAGGGTTATGTTGAGGGCTAGGGTTAGAGAGACGGTTACGGTTAGGATTGGACCTACGGTTAGGGTTATGTTGAGGGCTATGGTTAGAGACACGGTTAGGGTTAGGTTTGGACCTAGGGATAGGGTTATGTTGAGGGCTAGGGTTAGAGGGACGGTGAGGGTTAGGATTGGACCTAGGGTTAGGGTCATGTTTAGGGCTAGTGTTAGAGAGACGGTAGGGTTAGGATTGGACTTTGGGTTAGGGTTATGTTGAGGGCTAGGGTTAGAGAGAGGGTCAGGGTTAGGATTGGACCTAGGGTTAGGGTTATGTTGAGGGCTAGGGTTAGAGAGACGTTTATGATTAAGATTGGACCTAGGGTTAGGGTTATGTTGAGGGCTAGGGTTAGAGAGACGGTTACGGTGAGGATTGGACCTAGGGTTAGGGTTATGTTGAGGGCTAGGGTTAGAGACACGGTTAGGGTTAGGATTGGACCTAGGGTTAGGGTTATGCTGAGGGCTAGGGTTAGAGAGACGGTTAGGGTTAGGATTGGACCTAGGGTTAGGGTTTTGTTGAGGGCTAGGGTTAGAGAGACTGTTAGGGTTAGGATTAGACCTAGCGTTAGGGTTATGTTGAGGGCTAGAGTTAGAGGGACGGTGAGGGTTAGGATTGGACCTAGGTTTAGGGTTATGTTGAGGCCTAGTTTTAGAGAGACGGTTAGGGTTAGGATTGTACCTAGGGTTAGGGTTCTGTTGAGGGCTAGGATTAGAGAGACTGTCAGGGTTAGGATTGGACCTAGGGTTAGGGTTATGTTGAGGGCTCGGGTTAGAGAGACGGTTAGGGTTAGGATTGGACCTAGGGTTAGGGTTATGTTGAGGGCTATGTTTAGAGAGACGGTTACGGTTATGATTGAACCTAAGGTTAGGGTTATGTTGAGGGCTCGGGTTAGAGAGACGTTTATGGTTAGGATTGGACCTAGGGTTAGGGTTATGTTGAGGGCTAGGGTTAGAGAGACGGTTAGGGTTAGGATTGCACCTAGGGTTAGGGTTATGTTGAGGGCTAGGGTTAGAGAGACGGTTAGGGTTAGGATTGGACCTAGGTTTAGGGTTATGTTGAGGTCTAGGGTTAGAGAGACGGTTAGGGTTAGGATTGGACCTAGGGTTAGGGTTATGTTGAGGGCTAGGGTTAGAGAGACGGTTACGGTTAGGATTGGACCTAGGGTTAGGGTTATGTTGAAGGCTAGGGTTAGAGAGACGGTTAGGGTTAGGATTGGACCTAGGGTTAGGGTTATTTTGAGGACTAGGGTTAGAGGGACGGTGAGGGTTAAGATTGGACCTAGGGTTAGGGTTATGTTGAGGGCTAAAGTTAGAGAGACGGTTAGGTTTAGCATTGGACCTAGGGTTAAGGTTATGTTGAGGGCTAGGGTTAGAGAGACGGTTAGGGTGAGGATTGGACCTAGGGTTAGGGTTATGTTGAGGGCTAGGGTTAGAGACACGGTTAGGGTTAGGATTGGACCTAGGGTTAGGGTTATGTTGAGGGCTAGGGTTAGAAGGATGGTGAGGGTTAGGATTGGACCTAGGGTTAGGATCATGTTGAGGGCTAGTGTTAGAGAGACGGTAGGGTTAGGATTGGACCTTGGGTTAGGGTTATGTTGAGGGCTAGGGTTAGAGAGACGGTCAGGGTTAGGATTGGACCTAGGATTAGGGTTATGTTGAGGGCTCGGGTTAGAGAGACGTTTATGATTAAGATTGGACCTAGGGTTAGGGTTATGTTGAGGGCTAGGGTTAGAGAGACGGTTACGGTTAGGATTGGACCTAGGGTTAGGGTTATGTTGAGGGCTAGGGTTAGAGAAACGGTTAGGGTTAGGATTGGACCTAGGGTTAGGGTTATGCTGAGGGTTAGGGTTAGAGAGACGGTTAGGGTTAGGATTGGACCTAGGGTTAGGGTTTTGTTGAGGGCTAGGGTTAGAGAGACGGTTAGGGTTAGGATTGGACCTAGGGTTAGGGTTTTGTTGAGGGCTAGGGTTAGGGAGACGGTTAGGGTTAGGATTGGATCTAGGGTTAGGGTTATGCTGAGGGCTAGGTTTAGAGACACGGTTAGGGTTAGGATTAGACCTACGGTTAGGGTTATGCTGAGGGCTAGATTTAGAGAGACGGTTAGGGTTAGGATTTAACCTAGGGTTAGGGTTTTGTTGAGGGCTAGGGTTAGAGAGACGGTTAGGGTTAGGATTGGATCTAGGGTTAGGGTTATGTTGATGGCTATGGTTATAGAGGCGGTTAGGGTTAGGATTGTCCCTAGGGTTAGGCTTATGTTGAGGGCTAGGGTTAGGGAGACGGTTAGCGTTAGGATTGGACCTAGGGTTAGGTTTATGTTGAGGGCTAAAGTTAGAGAGACGGTTAGGTTTAGGATTGGGCCTAGGGTTAGGGTTATGTTGAGGGCTAGGGTTAGAGAGACGGTTAGGGTGAGGATTGGACCTAGGGTTAGGGTTCTGTTGAGGGCTAGGGTTAGAGAGACGGTTAGGGTTAGGATTGGACCTAGGGTTAGTGTTATTTTGAGGGCTAGGGTTAGAGGGTCGGTGAGGGTTAGGATTGGACCTAGGTTTAGGGTTATGTTGAGGCCTAGTGTTAGAGAGACGGTTAGGGTTAGGATTGGACCTAGGGTTAGGGTTCTGTTGAGGGCTAGGGTTAGAGAGACTGTCAGGGTTAGGATTGGACCTAGGGTTAGGGTTATGTTGAGGGCTTGGGTTAGAGAGACGGTTAGGTTTAGGATTGGACCTAGGGTTAGGGTTATGTTGAGGGCTAGGGTTAGAGAGATGGTTAGGGTTAGGATTGGACTTATGGTTAGTGTTATGTTGAGGGCTATGTTTAGAGAGATGGTTACGGTTAGGATTGGACCTAGGGTTAGGGTTATGTTGAGGGCTCGGGTTAGAGAGATGTTTATGCTTAGGATTGGACCTAGGGTTAGGGTTATGTTGAGGGCTAGGGTTAGAAAGACGGTTAGGGTTAGGATTGGACCTAGGTTTAGGGGTATGTTGAGGGCTAGGGTTAGAGAGACGGTTAGGGTTAGGATTGCACCGAGGGTTAGGGTTATGTTGAGGGCTAGGGTTAGAGACACGGTTAGGGTTAGGATTGGACCTAGGGTTAGGGTTATGTTGAGGGCTAGAGTTAGAGAGACGGTTAGGGTTAGGATTGGACCTAGGGTTAGGGTTATGTTGAGGGGTAGGGTTAGAGAGACCGTTACGGTTAGGATTGGACCTAGGGTTAGGGTTATGTTGAAGGCTAGGGTTAGAGAGACGGTTAGGGTTAGGATTAGACCTAGGGTTAGGGTTATGTTGAGGACTAGTGTTAGAGGGACGGTGAGGGTTAGGATTGGACCTAGGGTTAGGGTTATGTTGAGGGCTAAGTTAGAGAGACGGTTAGGTTTAGCATTGGACCTAGGGTTAGGGTTCTGTTGAGGGCTAGGGTTAGAGAGACGGTTAGGGTGAGGATTGGACCTAGGGTTAGGGTTATGTTGAGGGCTAGGGTTAGAGACACGGTTAGGGTTAGGATTGGACCTAGGGTTAGGGTTATGTTGAGGGCTAGGGTTAGAGGGACGGTGAGGGTTAGGATTGGACCTAGGGTTAGGGTCATGTTGAGGGCTAGTGTTAGAGAGACGGTAGGGTTAGGATTGGATCTAGGGTTAGGGTTATGTTGAGGGCTACGGTTAGAGAGGCGGTTAGGGTTAGGATTGTCCCTAGGGTTAGGGTTTTGTTGAGGGCTAGGGTTAGAGAGACGGTTAGGGTTAGGATTGGATCTAGGGTTAGGGTTTGTTGAGGGCTAGGTTTAGAGAGACGGTTAGGGTTAGGATTGGACCTAGGGTTAGGGTTTTGTTGAGGGCTAGGGTTAGAGAGACGGTTAGGGTTAGGATTGGATCTAGGGTTAGGGTTATGCTGAGGGCTAGGGTTAGAGACACGGTTAGGGTTAGGATTGGACCTAGGGTTAGGGTTATGCTGAGGGCTAGGGTTAGAGAGACGGTTAGGGTTAGGATTGGACCTAGGGTTACGGTTTTGTTGAGGGCTAGGGTTAGAGGGACGGTGAGGGTTAGGATTGGACCTAGGTTTAGGGTTAGTTTGAGGCCTAGTGTTAGAGAGACGGTTAGGGTTAGGATTGGACCTAGGGTGAGGGTTCTGTTGAGGGCTAGGGTTAGAGAGACGGTTACGGTTAGGATTGGACCTAGGGTTAGAGTTATGTTGAGGGCTAGGGTTAGAGAGACGGTTAGGGTTAGGATTGGACTTAGGGTTAGGGTTATGTTGAGGGCTAGGGTTAGAGAGACGGTTACGGTTAGGACTGGACCTAGGGTTATGGTTATGTTGAACGCTAGGGATAGAGAGACTGTTAGGGTTAGGATTGGACCTAGGGTTAGGGTTATGTTGAGGACTAGTGTTAGAGAGACGGTTAGGGTTAGGATTGCACCTAGGGTTAGGGTTATGTTGAGCGCTAGGGTTAGAGAGACGGTTAGGGTTAGGATTGGACCTAGGGTTAGGGTTATGTTGAGGACTAGGGTTAGAGAGACGGTTAGGTTTAGCATTGGACCTAGGGTTAGGGTTATGTTGAGGGCTAGGGTTAGAGAGACGGTTAGAGTGAGGATTGGACCTAGGCTTAGGGTTATGTTGAGGGCTAGGGTTAGAGACACGGTTAGGGTTAGGTTTGGACCTAGGTTTAGGGTTATGTTGAGGCCTAGGGTTAGAGGGACGGTGAGGGTTAGGATTGGACCTAGGGTTATGGTCATGTTGAGGGCTAGTGTTAGAGAGACGGTAGGGTTAGGATTGGACCTTGGGTTAGGGTTATGTTGAGGGCTAGGGTTAGAGAGACGGTCAGGGTTAGGATTGGACCTAGGGTTAGGGTTCTTTTGAGGGCTCGGGTTAGAGAGACGTTTATGATTAAGATTGGACCTAGGGTTAGGGTTTGTTGAAGGATAGGGTTAGAGAGACGGTTAGGGTTAGGATTGGATCTAGGGTTAGGGTTATGTTGAGGGCTACGGTTAGCGAGGCGGTTAGGGTTAGGATTTAACCTAGGGTTAGGGTTTTGTTGAGGGCTAGGGTTAGAGAGACGGTTAGGGTTAGGATTGGATCTAGGGTTAGGGTTATGTTGAGGGCTACGGTTAGCGAGGCGGTTAGGGTTAGGGTTGTCCCTAGGGTTAGGGTTATGTTGATGGCTAGGGTTACAGAGACGGTTAGGGTTAGGATTGGACCTAGGGTTAGGGTTATGTTGAGGGCTAAAGTTAGAGAGACTGTTAGGTTTAGGATTGGACCTAGGGTTAGGGTTATGTTGAGGGCTAGGTTTAGAGAGACGGTTAGGGTGAGGATTGGACCTAGGTTTAGGGTTATGTTGAGGGCTAAGGTTAGAGAGACGGTTAGGGTTAGGATTGGACCTAGGGTTAGGGTTATGTTGAGGTCTAGCGTTAGAGGGACGGTGAGGGTTAGGATTGGACCTAGGTATAGGGTTATGTTGAGGCCTAGTGTTAGAGAGACGGTTAGGGTTAGGATTGGACCTAGGGTTAGGGTTCTGTTGAGGGCTAGGGTTAGAGAGACTGTCAGGGTTAGGATTGGACCTAGCGTTAGGGTTATGTTGAGGGCTCGGGTTAGAGAGACGGTTAGGGTTAGGATTGTACCTAGGGTTAGGGTTATGTTGAGGGCTAGGGTTAGAGAGATGGTTAGGGTTAGGATTGGACCTAGGGTTAGGGTTATGTTGAGGGCTTTGTTTAGAGAGACGGTTACTATTAGGATTGGACCTAAGGTTAGGGTTATGTTGAGGGCTCGGGTTAGAGAGACGTTTATGGTTAGGATTGGACCTAGGGTTAGGGTTATGTTGAGGGCTAGGGTTAGAGAGACGGTTAGGGTTAGAATTGGACCTAGGGTTAGGGGTATGTTGAGGGCTAGGGTTAGAGAGACGGTTAGGGTTAGGATTGCACCTAGGGTTAGGGTTATGTTGAGGGCTAGGGTTAGAGAGACGGTTACGGTTAGGATTGGACCTAGGGTTAGGGTTATGTTGAGGGCTATGGTTAGAGACACGGTTAGGGTTAGGATTGGACCTAGGGATAGGGTTATGTTGAGGGCTAGGGTTAGAGGGACGGTGAGGGTTAGGATTGGACCTAGGGTTAGGGTCATGTTTAGGGCTAGTGTTAGAGAGACGGTAGGGTTAGGATTGGACCTTGGGTTAGGGTTATGTTGAGGGCTAGGGTTAGAGAGACGGTCAGGGTTAGGATTGGACCTAGGGTTAGGGTTATGTTGAGGGCTAGGGTTAGAGAGACGTTTATGATTAAGATTGGACCTAGGGTTAGGGTTATGTTGAGGGCTAGGGTTAGAGAGACGGTTACGGTGAGGATTGGACCTAGGGTTAGGGTTATGTTGAGGGCTAGGGTTAGAGACACGGTTAGGGTTAGGATTGGACCTAGGGTTAGGGTTATGCTGAGGGCTAGGGTTAGAGAGACGGTTAGGGTTAGGATTGGACCTAGGGTTAGGGTTTTGTTGAGGGCTAGGGTTAGAGAGACGGTTAGGGTTAGGATTAGACCTAGGGTTAGGGTTTTGTTGAGGGCTAGGGTTAGAGAGACGGTTAGGGTTAGGATTGTCCCTAGGGTTAGGGTTATGTTGAGGGCTAGGGTTAGAGAGACGGTTAGGGTTAGGATTGGACCTAGGGTTAGGGTTATGTTGAGGGCTAAATTTAGAGAGACGGTTAGGTTTAGGATTGGACCTAGGGTTAGGGTTATGTTGAGGGTTAGGGTTAGAGAGACAGTTAGGGTGAGGATTGGACCTAGGTTTAGGGTTAGGTTGAGGCCTAGTGTTGGAGAGACGGTTAGGGTTAGGATTGGACCTAGGGTGAGGGTTCTGTTGAGGGCTAGGGTTAGAGAGACTGTCAGGGTTAGGATTGGACCTAGGGTTAGGGTTATGTTGAGGGCTCGGGTTAGAGAGACGTTTATGGTTAGGATTGGACCTAGGGTTAGGGTTATGTTGAGGGCTAGGGTTAGAGAGACGGTTAGGGTTAGAATTGGACCTAGGGTTAATGGTATGTTGAGGGCTAGGGTTAGACAGACGGTTAGGGTTAGGATTGCACCTAGGGTTAGGGTTATGTTGAGGGCTAGGGTTAGAGAGACGGTTAGGGTTAGAATTGGACCTAGGGTTAGGGTTATGTTGAGGGCTAGGGTTAGAGAGACGGTTAGGGTTAGGATTGGACCTAGGGTTAGTGTTATGTTGAGGGCTAGGGTTAGAGAGACGGTTACGGTTAGGATTGGACCTAGGGTTAGGGTTATGTTGACGACTAGGGTTAGAGAGACGGTTAGGGTTAGGATTGGACCTAGGGTTAGGGTTATGTTGAGGACTAGGGTTAGAGGGACGGTGAGGGTTAGGATTGGAACTAGGGTTAGGGTTATGTTGAGGGCTAATGTTAGAGAGACGGTTAGGTTTAGCATTGGACCTAGGGTTAAGGTTATGTTGAGGGCTAGGGTTAGAGAGACGGTTAGGGTGAGGATGGACCTAGGGTTAGGGTTATGTTGAGGGCTAGGCTTAGAGAGACGGTTAGGGTTAGGATTGGACCTAGGGTTATAGTTATGTTGAGGGCTAGGGTTAGAGGGACGGTGAGGGTTAGGATTGGACCTAGAGTTAGGGTCATGTTGAGGGCTAGTGTTAGAGAGACGGTAGGGTTAAGATTGGACCTTGGGTTAGGGTTATGTTGAGGGCTAGGGTTAGAGAGACGGTCAGGGTTAGGATTGGACCTAGGGTTAGGGTTATGCTGAGGGCTAGGGTTAGAGAGACGGTTAGGGTTAGGATTGGACCTAGGGTTAGGGTTTTGTTGAGGGCTAGGGTTAGAGAGACGGTTAGGGTTAGGATTGGACCTAGGGTTAGGGTTTTGTTGAGGGCTAGGGTTAGAGATACGGTTAGGGTTAGGATTGGATCTAGGGTTAGGGTTATGCTGAGGGCTAGGGTTAGAGACACGGTTAGGGTTAGGATTGGACCTAGGGTTAGGGTTATGCTGAGGGCTAGATTTAGAGAGACGGTTAGGGTTAGGATTTAACCTAGGGTTAGGGTTTTGTTGAGGGCTAGGGTTAGAGAGACGGTTAGGGTTAGGATTGTATCTAGGGTTAGGGTTATGTTGAGGGCTATGGTTAGAGAGGCGGTTGGGGTTAGGATTTTCCCTAGGGTTAGGGTTATGTTGAGGGCTAGGGTTAGAGAGACGGTTAGTTTAGGATTAGACCTAGGGTTAGGGTTATGTTGAGGGCTAAAGTCAGAGAGACGGTTAGGTTTAGGATAGGACCTAGGGTTAGGGTTATATTGAGGGCTAGGGTTAGAGAGACCGTTAGGGTGAGGATTGGACCTAGGGTTAGGGTTTGTTGAGGGCTAGGGTTAGAGAGACTGTCAGGGTTAGGATTGGACCTAGGGTTAGGGTTATGTTGAGGGCTCGGGTTAGAGAGACGGTTAGGGTTAGTATTGGACCTAGGGTTAGGGGTATGTTGAGGGCTAGGGTTAGAGAGATGGTTAGGGTTAGGATTGGACCTAGGGTTAGGGTTATGTTGAGGGCTATGTTTAGAGAGACGGTTACGGTTAGGATTGGACCTAGTGTTAGGATTATGTTGAGGGCTCGGGTTAGAGAGACGTTTATGGTTAGGATTGGACCTAGGGTTAGGGTTATGTTGACGGCTAGGGTTAGAGAGACGGTTAGGGTTAGAATTGGACCTAGGGTTAGGGGTATGTTGAGGGCTAGGGTTAGAGAGACGGTTAGGGTTAGGATTGCACCTAGGGTTAGGGTTATGTTGAGGGCTAGGGTTAGAGAGACATTTGGGTTAGGATTGGACCTAGGGTTAGGGTTATGTTGAGGGCTAGGGTTAGAGAGACGGTTAGGGTTAGGATAGGAACTAGGGTTAGGGTTATGTTGAGGGGTAGGGTTAGAGAGAGGGTTACGGTTAGGATTGGACCTAGGGTTAGGGTTATGTTGAAGGCTAGGGTTAGAGAGACGGTTAGGGTTAGGATTTAACCTAGGGTTAGGGTTTTGTTGAGGGCTAGGGTTAGAGAGACGGTTAGGGTTAGGATTGGATCTAGGGTTAGGGTTATGTTGAGGGCTACGGTTAGGGAGGCGGTTAGGGTTAGGATTGTCCCTAGGGTTAGGGTTATGTTGAGGGCTAGGGTTAGAGGGACAGTGAGGGTTAGGGTTGGACCTAGGGTTAGGGTTATGTTGAGGGCTAGGGTTAGAGAGATGGTTAGGGTTAGGATTGGACCTAGGATTAGGGTTATGTTGAGGGCTAGGGTTAGAGAGACGGTTAGGGTTATGATTGGACCTCGGTTTAGGGTTATGTTGAGGGCTAGGGTTAGAGAGACGGTTACGGTTAGGATTCTACCTAGGGTTAGGGTTATGTTAAGGGCTAGGGTTAGAGAGACGGTTAGGGTTAGGATTGTACCTAGGGTTAGGGTTATGTTGAGGGCAAGGGTTAGAGGGACGGTGAGGGTTAGGATTGGACCTAGGGTTAGGGTTATGTTGAGGGCTAAAGTTAGAGAGACGGTTAGGTTTAGCATTGGACCTAGGGTTAGGGTTATGTTGAGGGCTAGGGTTAGAGAGACGGTTAGGGTTAGAATTGGACCTAGGGTTAATGGTATGTTGAGGGCTAGGGTTAGAGAGACGGTTAGGGTTAGGATTGCACCTAGGGTTAGGGTTATGTTGAGGGCTAGGGTTAGAGAGACGGTTAGGGTTAGGATTGGACCTAGGGTTAGGTTTATGTTGAGGGCTAGGGTTAGAGAGACGGTTAGGGTTAGGATTGAACCTAGGGTTAGGGTTATGTTGAGGGCTAGGGTTAGAGAGACGGTTACGGTTAGGATTGGACCTAGGGTTAGGGTTATGTTGAAGACTAGGGTTAGAGAGACGGTTAGGGTTAGGATTGGACCTAGGGTTAGGGTTATGTTGAGGACTAGGGTTAGAGGGACGGTGAGGGTTAGGATTGGACCTAGGGTTAGGGTTATGTTGAGGGCTAAAGTTAGAGAGACGGTTAGGTTTAGCCTTGGACCTAGGGTTAAGGTTATGTTGAGGGCTAGGGTTAGAGAGACGGTTAGGGTGAGGATTGTACCTAGGGTTAGGGTTATGTTGAGGGCTAGGGTTAGAGACACGGTTAGGGTTAGGATTGGACCTAGGGTTAGGGTTATGTTGAGGGCTAGGGTTAGAGGGACGGTGAGGGTTAGGATTGGACCTTGAGTTAGGGTCATGTTGAGGGCTAGGGTTAGAGAGACGGTAGGGTTAGGATTGGACCTTGGGTTAGGGTTATGTTGAGCGCTAGGGTTAGAGAGACGGTCAGGGTTAGGATTGGACCTAGGGTTAGGGTTATGTTGAGGGCTCGGGTTAGAGAGACGTTTATGATTAAGATTGGACCTAGGGTTAGGGTTATGTTGAGGGCTAGGGTTAGAGAGACGGTTACGGTTAGGATTGGACCTAGGGTTAGGGTTATGTTGAGGGCTAGGGTTAGAGACACGGTTAGGGTTAGGATTGGACCTAGGGTTAGGGTTATGCTGAGGGCTAGGGTTAGAGATACGGTTAGGGTTAGGATTGGACCTAGGGTTAGGGTTTTGTTGAGGGCTAGGTTTAGAGAGCCGGTTAGGGTTAGGATTGGACCTAGGGTTAGGGTTTTGTTGAGGGCTAGGGTTAGAGATACGGTTAGGGTTAGGATTGGATCTAGGGTTAGGGTTATGCTGAGGGCTAGATTTAGAGAGACTGTTAGGGTTAGGATTTAATCTAGGGTTAGGGTTTTGTTTAGGGCTAGGGTTAGAGAGACGGTTAGGGTTAGGATTGTATCTAGGGTTAGGGTTATGTTGAGGGCTATGGTTAGAGAGGCGGTTGGGGTTAGGATTTTCCCTAGGGTTAGGGTTATGTTGAGGGCTAGGGTTAGAGAGACGGTTAGGGTTAGGATTGGACCTAGGGTTAGGATTATGTTGAGGGCTAAAGTTAGAGAGACGGTTAGGTTTAGGATTGGACCTAGGGTTAGGGTTATGTTGAGGGCTAGGGTTAGAGAGACGGTTAGGGTGAGGATTGGACCTAGGGTTAGGGTTATGTTGAGGGCTAGGGTTAGAGAGACGGTTAGGGTTAGGATTGGACCTAGGGTTAGGGTTATGTTGAGGGCTAGGGTTAGAGGGACCGTGAGGGTTAGGATTGGACCTAGGTTTAGGGTTATGTTGAGGCCTAGTGTTAGAGAGACGGTTAGGGTTAGGATTGGACCTAGGGTTAGGGTCTGTTGAGGACTAGGGTTAGAGAGACTGTCAGGGTTAGGATTGGACCTAGGGTTAGGGTTATGTTGAGGGCTTAGGTTAGAGAGACTGTTAGGGTTAGGATTGGACATAGGGTTAGGGTTATGTTGAGGGCTAGGATTAGAGAGATGGTTAGGGTTAGGATTGGACCTAGGGTTAGGGTTATGTTGAGGGCTATGTTTAGAGAGACGGTTACGGTTAGGATTGGACCTAGGGTTAGGGTTATGTTGAGGACTCGGGTTAGAGAGACGTTTATGGTTAGGATTGGACCTAGGGTTAGGGTTACGTTGAGGGCTAGGTTTAGAGAGACGGTTAGGGTTAGAATTGGACCTAGGGTTAGGGGTATGTTGAGGGCTAGGGTTAGAGGGACGGTTAGGGTTAGGATTGCACCTAGGGTTAGGTTTATGTTGAGGGCTAGGGTTAGAGAGACGGTTAGGGTTAGGATTGGACCTAGGGTTAGGGTTATGTTGAGGGCTAGGGTTAGAGAGACGGTTAGGGTTAGGATTGGAACTAGGGTTAGGGTTATGTTGAGGGGTAGGGTTAGAGAGACGGTTACGGTTAGGATTGGACCTAGGGTTAGGGTTATGTTGAAGGCTAGTGTTAGAGAGACGGTTAGGGTTAGGATTGGACCTAGGGTTAGGGTTATGTTGAGGACTAGGGTTAGAGGGACGGTGAGGGTTGGGATTGGACCTAGGGTTAGGGTTATGTTGAGGGCTAGGGCTAGAGAGACGGTTACGGTTAGGATTGGACCTAGGGTTAGGGTTATGTTGAGGGCTAGGGTTAGAGAGACGGTAAGGGTTAGGATTGGACCTAGGGTTAGGGTTCTGTTGACGGCTAGGGTTAGAGGGACGGTTAGGGTTAGGATTGGACTTAGGGTTAGGGTTATGTTGAGGGCTAGGGTTAGAGAGACGGTTAGGGTTAGGATTGGACTTAGGGTTAGGGTTATGTTGAGGGCTAGGGTTAGAGAGACGGTTACGGTTAGGACTGGACCTAGGGTTAGGGTTATGTTGAACGCTAGGGTTAGAGAGACTGTTAGGGTTAGGATTGGACCTAGGGTTAGGGTTATGTTGAGGACTAGTGTTAGAGAGACGGTTAGGGTTAGGATTGCACCTAGGGTTAGGGTTATGTTGAGCGCTAGGGTTAGAGAGACGGTTAGGGTTAGGATTGGACCTAGGGTTAAGGTTATGTTGAGGACTAGGGTTAGAGAGACGGTTAGGTTTAGCATTGGACCTAGGGTTAGGGTTATGTTGAGGGCTAGGGTTAGAGAGACGGTTAGAGTGAGGATTGGACCTAGGCTTAGGGTTATGTTGAGGGCTAGGGTTAGAGACACGGTTAGGGTTAGGATTGGACCTAGGGTTAGGGTTATGTTGAGGGCTAGGGTTAGAGGGACGGTGAGGGTTAGGATTGGACCTAGGGTTATGGTCATGTTGAGGGCTAGTGTTAGAGAGACGGTAGGGTTAGGATTGGACCTTGGGTTAGGGTTATGTTGAGGGCTAGGGTTAGAGAGACGCTCAGGGTTAGGATTGGACCTAGGGTTAGGGTTCTTTTGAGGGCTCGGGTTAGAGAGACGTTTATGATTAAGATTGGACCTAGGGTTAGGGTTTGTTGAGGGGTAGGGTTAGAGAGACGGTTAGGGTTAGGATTGGATCTAGGGTTAGGGTTATGTTGAGGGCTACGGTTAGCGAGGCGGTTAGGGTTAGGATTTAACCTAGGGTTAGGGTTTTGTTGAGGGCTAGGGTTAGAGAGACGGTTAGGGTTAGGATTGGATCTAGGGTTAGGGTTATGTTGAGGGCTACGGTTAGCGAGGCGGTTAGGGTTAGGGTTGTCCCTAGGGTTAGGGTTATGTTGATGGCTAGGGTTACAGAGACGGTTAGGGTTAGGATTGGACCTAGGGTTAGGGTTATGTTGAGGGCTAAAGTTAGAGAGACTGTTAGGTTTAGGATTGGACCTAGGGTTAGGGTTATGTTGAGGGCTAGGGTTAGAGAGACGGTTAGGGTGAGGATTGGACCTAGGTTTAGGGTTATGTTGAGGGCTAAGGTTAGAGAGACGGTTAGGGTTAGGATTGGACCTAGGGTTAGGGTTATGTTGAGGTCTAGGGTTAGAGGGACGGTGAGGGTTAGGATTGGACCTAGGTATAGGGTTATGTTGAGGCCTTGTGTTAGAGAGACGGTTAGGGTTAGGATTGGACCTAGGGTTAGGGTTCTGTTGAGGGCTAGGGTTAGAGAGACTGTCAGGGTTAGGATTGGACCTAGCGTTAGGGTTATGTTGAGGGCTCGGGTTAGAGAGACGGTTAGGGTTAGGATTGTACCTAGGGTTAGGGTTATGTTGAGGGCTAGGGTTAGAGAGATGGTTAGGGTTAGGATTGGACCTAGGGTTAGGGTTATGTTGAGGGCTTTGTTTAGAGAGACGGTTACTGTTAGGATTGGACCTAAGGTTAGGGTTATGTTGAGGGCTCGGGTTAGAGAGACGTTTATGGTTAGGATTGGACCTAGGGTTAGGGTTATGTTGAGGGCTAGGGTTAGAGAGACGGTTAGGGTTAGAATTGGACCTAGGGTTAGGGGTATGTTGAGGGCTAGGGTTAGAGAGACGGTTAGGGTTAGGATTGCACCTAGGGTTAGGGTTATGTTGAGGGCTAGGGTTAGAGAGACGGTTACGATTAGGATTGGACCTAGGGTTAGGGTTATGTTGAGGGCTATGGTTAGAGACACGGTTAGGGTTAGGATTGGACCTAGGGATAGGGTTATGTTGAGGACTAGGGTTAGAGGGACGGTGAGGGTTAGGATTGGACCTAGGGTTAGGGTCATGTTTAGGGCTAGTGTTAGAGAGACGGTAGGGTTAGGATTGGACCTTGGGTTAGGGTTATGTTGAGGGCTAGGGTTAGAGAGACGGTCAGGGTTAGGATTGGACCTAGGGTTAGGGTTATGTTGAGGGCTAGGGTTAGAGAGACGTTTATGATTAAGATTGGACCTAGGGTTAGGGTTATGTTGAGGGCTAGGGTTAGAGAGACGGTTACGGTGAGGATTGGACCTAGGGTTAGGGTTATGTTGAGGGCTAGGGTTAGGGACACGGTTAGGGTTAGGATTGGACCTAGGGTTAGGGTTATGCTGAGGGCTAGGGTTAGAGAGACGGTTAGGGTTAGGATTGGACCTAGGGTTAGGGTTTTGTTGAGGGCTAGGGTTAGAGAGACGGTTAGGGTTAGGATTAGACCTAGGGTTAGGGTTTTGTTGAGGGCTAGGGTTAGAGAGACGCTTAGGGTTAGGATTGGATCTAGGGTTAGGGTTATGCTGAGGGCTAGGGTTAGAGACACGGTTAGGGTTAGGATTGGACCTAGGGTTAGGGTTATGCTGAGGGCTAGGGTTAGAGAGACGGTTAGGGTTAGGATTTAACCTAGGGTTAGGGTTTTGTTGAGGGCTAGGGTTAGAGAGACGGTTAGGGTTAGGATTGGATCTAGGGTTAGGGTTATGTTGAGGGCTACGGTTAGAGAGGCGGTTAGGGTTAGGATTGTCCCTAGGGTTAGGGTTATGTTGAGGGCTAGGGTTAGAGAGACGGTTAGGGTTAGGATTGGACCTAGGGTTAGGGTTATGTTGAGGGCTAAATTTAGAGAGACGGTTAGGTTTAGGATTGGACCTAGGGTTAGGGTTATGTTGAGGGTTAGGGTTAGAGAGACGGTTAGGGTGAGGATTGGACCTAGGTTTAGGGTTAGGTTGAGGCCTAGTGTTAGAGAGACGGTTAGGGTTAGGATTGGACCTAGGGTGAGGGGTCTGTTGCGGGCTAGGGTTAGAGAGACTGTCAGGGTTAGGATTGGACCTAGGGTTAGGGTTATGTTGAGGGCTCGGGTTAGAGAGACGGTTAAAGTTAGGATTGGACCTAGGGTTAGGGTTATGTTGAGGGCTACGGTTGGAGAGATGGTTAGGGTTATGATTGGACCTAGGGTTAGGTTTATGTTGAAGGCTATGTTTAGAGAGACGGTTACGGTTAGGATTGGACCTAGGGTTAGGGTTATGTTGAGGGCTCGGGTTAGAGAGACGTTTATGGTTAGGATTGGACCTAGGGTTAGGGTTATGTTGAGGGCTAGGGTTAGAGAGACGGTTAGGGTTAGAATTGGACCTAGGGTTAATGGTATGTTGAGGGCTAGGGTTAGACAGACGGTTAGGGTTAGGATTGCACCTAGGGTTAGGGCTATGTTGAGGGCTAGGGTTAGAGAGACGGTTAGGGTTAGAATTGGACCTAGGGTTAGGGTTATGTTGAGGGCTAGGGTTAGAGAGACGGTTAGGGTTAGGATTGGACCTAGGGTTAGTGTTATGTTGAGGGCTAGGGTTAGAGAGACGGTTACGGTTAGGATTGGACCTAGGGTTAGGGTTATGTTGAAGACTAGGGTTAGAGAGATGATTAGGGTTAGGATTGGACCTAGGGTTAGGGTTATGTTGAGGACTAGGGTTAGAGGGACGGTGAGGGTTAGGATTGGAACTAGGGTTAGGGTTATGTTGAGGGCTAATGTTAGAGAGACGGTTAGGTTTAGCATTGGACCTAGGGTTAAGGTTATGTTGAGGGCTAGGGTTAGAGAGACGGTTAGGGTGAGGATTGGACCTAGGGTTAGGGTTATGTTGAGGGCTAGGGTTAGAGAGACGGTTAGGGTTAGGATTGGACCTAGGGTTATAGTTATGTTGAGGGCTAGGGTTAGAGGGACGGTGAGGGTTAGGATTGGACCTAGAGGTAGGGTCATGTTGAGGGCTAGTGTTAGAGAGACGGTAGGGTTAAGATTGGACCTTGGGTTAGGGTTATGTTGAGGGCTAGGGTTAGAGAGACGGTCAGGGTTAGGATTGGACCTAGGGTTAGGGTTATGCTGAGGGCTAGGGTTAGAGAGACGGTTAGGGTTAGGATTGGACCTAGGGTTAGGGTTTTGTTGAGGGCTAGGGTTAGAGAGACGGTTAGGGTTAGGATTGGACCTAGGGTTATGGTTTTGTTGAGGGCTAGGGTTAGAGATACGGTTAGGGTTAGGATTGGATCTAGGGTTAGGGTTATGCTGAGGGCTAGGGTTAGAGACACGGTTAGGGTTAGGATTGGACCTAGGGTTAGGGTTATGCTGAGGGCTAGATTTAGAGAGACGGTTAGGGTTAGGATTTAACCTAGGGTTAGGGTTTTGTTGAGGGCTAGGGTTAGAGAGACGGTTAGGGTTAGGATTGTATCTAGGGTTAGGGTTATGTTGAGGGCTATGGTTAGAGAGGCGGTTGGGGTTAGGATTTTCCCTAGGGTTAGGGTTATGTTGAGGGCTAGGGTTAGAGAGACGGTTAGTTTAGGATTAGACCTAGGGTTAGGGTTATGTTGAGGGCTAAAGTCAGAGAGACGGTTAGGTTTAGGATAGGACCTAGGGTTAGGGTTATATTGAGGGCTAGGGTTAGAGAGACGGTTAGGGTGAGGATTGGACCTAGGGTTAGGGTTTGTTGAGGGCTAGGGTTAGAGAGACTGTCAGGGTTAGGATTGGACCTAGGGTTAGGGTTATGTTGAGGGCTCGGGTTAGAGAGACGGTTAGGGTTAGGATTGGACCTAGGGTTAGGGGTATGTTGAGGGCTAGGGTTAGAGAGATGGTTAGGGTTAGGATTGGACCTAGGGTTACGGTTATGTTGAGGGCTATGTTTAGAGAGACGGTTACGGTTAGGATTGGACCTAGTGTTAGGATTATGTTGAGGGCTCGGGTTAGAGAGACGTTTATGGTTAGGATTGGACCTAGGGTTAGGGTTATGTTGACGGCTAGGGTTAGAGAGACGGTTAGGTTTAGAATTGGACCTAGGGTTAGGGGTATGTTGAGGGCTAGGGTTAGAGAGACGGTTAGGGTTAGGATTGCACCTAGGGTTAGGGTTATGTTGAGAGCTAGGGTTAGAGAGACATTTGGGTTAGGATTGGACCTAGGGTTAGGGTTATGTTGAGGGCTAGGGTTAGAGAGAGGGTTACGGTTAGGATTGGACCTAGGGTTAGCGTTATGTTGAAGGCTAGGGTTAGAGAGACGGTTAGGGTTAGGATTGGACCTAGGGTTAGGGTTATGTTGAGGACTAGGGTTAGAGGGACGGTGAGGGATAGGATTGGACCTAGGGTTAGGGTTATGTTGAGGGCTAAAGTTAGAGAGACGGTGAGGTTTAGCATTGGACCTAGGGTTAGGGTTATGTTGAGGGCTAGGTTTAGAGAGACGGTTAGGGTGAGGATTGGACCTAGGGTTAGGGTTATGGTGAGGGCTAGGGTTAGAGACACGGTTAGGGTTAGGATTGGACGTAGGGTTAGGGTTATGTTGAGGGCTAGGGTTAGAGGGACGGTGAGGGTTAGGATTGGACCTAGGGTTAGGGTCATGTTGAGGGCTAGTGTTAGAGAGACGGTAGGGTTAGGATTGGATCTAGGGTTAGGGTTATGTTGAGGGCTACGGTTAGAGAGGCGGTTAGGGTTAGGATTGTCCCTAGGGTTAGGGTTATGTTGAGGGCTAGGGTTAGAGAGACGGTTAGGGTTAGGATTGTACCTAGGGTTAGGGTTATGTTGAGGGCTAGGGTTAGAGAGATGGTTAGGGTTAGGATTGGACCTAGGGTTAGGGTTATGTTGAGGGCTTTGTTTAGAGAGACGGTTACTGTTAGGATTGGACCTAAGGTTAGGGTTATGTTGAGGGCTCGAGTTAGAGAGACGTTTATGGTTAGGATTGGACCTAGGGTTAGGGTTATGTTGAGGGCTAGGGTTAGAGAAACGGTTAGGGTTAGAATTGGACCTAGGGTTAGGGGTATGTTGAGGGCTAGGGTTAGAGAGACGGTTAGGGTTAGGATTGCACCTAGGGTTAGGGTTATGTTGAGGGCTAGGGTTAGAGAGACGGTTAGGGTTAGGATTGGACCTAGGGTTAGGGTTATGTTGAGGGCTAGGGTTAGAGAGACGGTTACGGTTAGGATTGGACCTAGGGTTAGGGTTATGTTGAGGGCTATCGTTAGAGACACGGTTAGGGTTAGGATTGGACCTAGGGATAGGGTTATGTTGAGGGCTAGGGTTAGAGGGACGGTGAGGGTTAGGATTGGACCTAGGGTTAGGGTCATGTTTAGGGCTACTGTTAGAGAGACGGTAGGGTTAGGATTGGACCTTGGGTTAGGGTTATGTTGAGGGCTAGGGTTAGAGAGACTGTCAGAGTTAGGATTGGACCTAGGGTTAGGGTTATGTTGAGGGCTAGGGTTAGAGAGACGTTTATGATTAAGATTGGACCTAGGGTTAGGGTTATGTTGAGGGCTAGGGTTAGAGAGACGGTTACGGTGAGGATTGGACCTAGGGTTAGGGTTATGTTGAGGGCTAGGGTTAGAGACACGGTTAGGGTTAGGATTGGACCTAGGGTTAGGGTTATGCTGAGGGCTAGGGTTAGAGAGACGGTTAGGGTTAGGATTGGACCTAGGGTTAGGGTTTTGTTGAGGGCTAGGGTTAGAGAGACGGTTAGGGTTAGGATTGGACCTAGGTTTAGGGTTATGTTGAGGCCTAGTGTTAGAGAGACGGTTAGGGTTAGGATTGGACCTAGGGTTAGGGTTATGCTGAGGGCTATGGTTAGAGAGACGGTTAGGGTTAGGATTTAACCTAGGGTTAGGGTTTTGTTGAGGGCTAGGGTTAGAGAGACGGTTAGGGTTAGGATTGGATCTAGGGTTAGGGTTATGTTGAGGGCTACGGTTAGGGAGGCGGTTAGGGTTAGGATTGTCCCTAGGGTTAGGGTTATGTTGAGGGCTAGGGTTAGAGGGACAGTGAGGGTTAGGGTTGGACCTAGGGTTAGGGTTATGTTGAGGGCTAGGGTTAGAGAGATGGTTAGGGTTAGGATTGGACCTATGTTTAGGGTTATGTTGAGGGCTAGGGTTAGAGAGACGGTTAGGGTTATGATTGGACCTCGGTTTAGGGTTATGTTGAGGGCTGGGGTTAGAGAGACGGTTACGGTTAGGATTCTACCTAGGGTTAGGGTTATGTTAAGGGCTAGGGTTAGAGAGACGGTTAGGGTTAGGATTGGACCTAGGGTTAGGGTTATGTTGAGGGCAAGGGTTAGAGTGACGGTGAGGGTTAGGATTGGACCTAGGGTTAGGGTTATGTTGAGGGCTAAAGTTAGAGAGACGGTTAGGTTTAGCATTGGACCTAGGGTTAGGGTTATGTTGAGGGCTAGGGTTAGAGAGACGGTTAGGGTTAGAATTGGAGCTAGGGTTAATGGTATGTTGAGGGCTAGGGTTAGAGAGACGGTTAGGGTTAGGATTGCACCTAGGGTTAGGGTTATGTTGAGGGCTAGGGTTAGAGAGACGGTTAGGGTTAGGATTGGACCTAGGGTTAGGTTTATGTTGAGGGCTAGGGTTAGAGAGACGGTTAGGGTTAGGATTGAACCTAGGGTTAGGGTTATGTTGAGGGCTAGGGTTAGAGAGACGGTTACGGTTAGGATTGGACCTAGGGTTAGGGTTATGTTGAAGACTAGGGTTAGAGAGACGGTTAGGGTTAGGATTGGACCTAGGGTTAGGGTTATGTTGAGGACTAGGGTTAGAGGGACGGTGAGGGTTAGGATTGGACCTAGGGTTAGGGTTATGTTGAGGGCTAAAGTTAGAGAGACGGTTAGGTTTAGCCTTGGACCTAGGGTTAAGGTTATGTTGAGGGCTAGGGTTAGAGAGACGGTTAGGGTGAGGATTGTACCTAGGGTTAGGGTTATGTTGAGGGCTAGGGTTAGAGACACGGTTAGGGTTAGGATTGGACCTAGGGTTAGGGTTATGTTGAGGGCTAGGGTTAGAGGGACGGTGAGGGTTAGGATTGGACCTTGAGTTAGGGTCATGTTGAGGGCTAGGGTTAGAGAGACGGTAGGGTTAGGATTGGACCTTGGGTTAGGGTTATGTTGAGCGCTAGGGTTAGAGAGACGGTCAGGGTTAGGATTGGACCTAGGGTTAGGGTTATGTTGAGGCCTCGGGTTAGAGAGACGTTTATGATTAAGATTGGACCTAGGGTTAGGGTTATGTTGAGGGCTAGGGTTAGAGAGACGGTTACGGTTAGGATTGGACTTAGGGTTAGGGTTATGTTGAGGGCTAGGGTTAGAGACACGGTTAGGGTTAGGATTGGACCTAGGGTTAGGGTTATGCTGAGGGCTAGGGTTAGAGAGACGGTTAGGGTTAGGATTGGACCTAGGGTTAGGGTTTTGTTGAGGGCTAGGTTTAGAGAGCCGGTTAGGGTTAGGATTGGACCTAGGGTTAGGGTTTTGTTGAGGGCTAGGGTTAGAGATACGGTTAGGGTTAGGATTGGATCTAGGGTTAGGGTTATGCTGAGGGCTAGATTTAGAGAGACTGTTAGGGTTAGGATTTAAACTAGGGTTAGGGTTTTGTTTAGGGCTAGGGTTAGAGAGACGGTTAGGGTTAGGATTTTATCTAGGGTTAGGGTTATGTTGAGGGCTATGGTTAGAGAGGCGGTTGGGGTTAGGATTTTCCCTAGGGTTAGGGTTATGTTGAGGGCTAGGGTTAGAGAGACGGTTAGGGTTAGGATTGGACCTAGGGTTAGGGTTATGTTGAGGGCTAAAGTTAGAGAGACGGTTAGGTTTAGGATTGGACCTAGGGTTAGGGTTATGTTGAGGGCTAGGGTTAGAGAGACGGTTAGGGTGAGGATTGGACCTAGGGTTAGGGTTATGTTGAGGGCTAGGGTTAGAGAGACGGTTAGGGTTAGGATTGGACCTAGGGTTAGGGTTATGTTGAGGGCTAGGGTTAGAGGGACGGTGAGGGTTAGGATTGGACCTAGGTTTAGGGTTATGTTGAGGCCTAGTGTTAGAGAGACGGTTAGGGTTAGGATTGGACCTAGGGTTAGGGTTCTGTTGAGGACTAGGGTTAGAGAGACTGTCAGGGTTAGGATTGGACCTAGGGTTAGGGTTATGTTGAGGGCTTAGGTTAGAGAGACTGTTAGGGTTAGGATTGGACATAGGGTTAGGGTTATGTTGAGGGCTAGGGTTAGAGAGATGGTTAGGGTTAGGATTGGACCTAGGGTTAGGGTTATGTTGAGGGCTATGTTTAGAGAGACGGTTACGATTAGGATTGGACCTAGGGTTAGGGTTATGTTGAGGACTCGGGTTAGAGAGACGTTTATGGTTAGGATTGGACCTAGGGTTAGGGTTACGTTGAGGGCTAGGTTTAGAGAGACGGTTAGGGTTAGAATTGGACCTAGGGTTAGGGGTATGTTGAGGGCTAGGGTTAGAGGGACGGTTAGGGTTAGGATTGCACCTAGGGTTAGGTTTATGTTGAGGGCTAGGGTTAGAGAGACGGTTAGGGTTAGGATTGGACCTAGGGTTAGGGTTATGTTGAGGGCTAGGGTTAGAGAGACGGTTAGGGTTAGGATTGGAACTAGGGTTAGGGTTATGTTGAGGGGTAGGGTTAGAGAGACGGTTACGGTTAGGATTGGACCTAGGGTTAGGGTTATGTTGAAGGCTAGTGTTAGAGAGACGGTTAGGGTTAGGTTTGGACCTAGGGTTAGGGTTATGTTGAGGACTAGGGTTAGAGGGACGGTGAGGGTTAGGATTGGACCTAGGGTTAGGGTTATGTTGAGGGCTAGGGCTAGAGAGACGGTTACGGTTAGGATTGGACCTAGGGTTAGGGTTATGTTGAGGGCTAGGGTTAGAGAGACGGTAAGGGTTAGGATTGGACCTAGGGTTAGGGTTCTGTTGACGGCTAGGGTTAGAGGGACGGTTAGGGTTAGGATTGGACCTAGGGTTAGGGTTATGTGAGGGCTAGTTTTAGAGAGACGGTCAGGGTTACGATTGGACATAGGATTAGCGTTATGCTGAGGGCTAGGGTTAGAGAGACGGTTAGGGTTAGGATTGGACCTAGGGTTAGGGCTATGTTGAGGGCTAGGGTTAGAGAGACGATTAGGGTTAGGATTGCACCTAGGGTTAGGGTTAGGTTGAGGGCTAGGGTTAGAGAGAAGGTTAGGTTTAGGATTGAACGTAGAGTTAGGGTTATGTTGAGGGGTAGGGTTAGAGAGACGGTTAGGGTGAGGATTGGACCTAGGGTAGGGTTATGTTGAGGGCTAGGGTTAGAGAGACGGTTAGGGTTAGGATTGGACCTAGGGTTATGGTTCTGTTGAGGGCTAGGGTTAGAGAGACGGTTAGGGTTAGGATTGGACCTAGGGTTAGGGTTAGGTTGAGGGCTAGGGTTAGAGAGACGGTTAGGTTTAGGATTGGACCTAGGGTTAGGGTTATGTTCAGGGCTAGGGTTAGAGAGATGGTTAGGGTTAGGATTGGACCTAGGGTTAGGATTAGGTTGAGGGCCAGGTTTAGAGAGAGGGTTAGGTTTAGGATTGGACCTAGGGTTAGGGTTATGTTGAGGGCTAGGTTTAGAGAGACGGTTAGGGTTAGGATTGGACCTAGGGTTAGGGTTATGTTGAAGGCTAGGGTTAGAGAGACGGTTAGGGTTAGGATTGGACCTAGGGTTAGGGTTATGTTGAGGGCTAGGGTTAGAGAGACGGTTACGGTTAGGATTGGACCTAGGGTTAGGGTTATGTTGAGGGCTAGGGTTAGAGACACGGTTAGGGTTTGGATTGGACCTAGGGTTAGGGTTATACTGAGGGCTAGGGTTAGAGAGAGGTTATGGTTAGGATTGGACCTAGGGTTAGGGTTTTGTTGACGGCTAGGGTTAGAGAGACGGTTAGGCTTAGCATTGGATTTAGGGTTAGGGTTATGTTGCGGGCTAAGGTTAGAGATGCCGTTAGGGTTAGGATTGGACCTAGGGTTAGGGTTATGTTGAGGGCTAGGGTTAGAAAGACGGTTAGGGTTAGGATTGGACCTAGGGTTAGGGTTAGGTTGAGGGCTAAAGTTAGAGAAACTGTTAGGTTTAGGATTGGACCTAGGGTTAGTGTTATGTTGAGGACTAGGGTTAGAGAGACGGTTAGGGTGAGGATTGGACCTAGGGTTAGGGTTATGTTGAGGGCTAGGGTTAGAGAGACGGTTAGGGTTAGGATTGGACCAAGGGTTAGGGTTATGTTGAGGGCTAGGGTTAGAGGGTCGGTGAGGGTTAGGATTGGACCTAGGGTTAGGGTTATGTTCAGGGCTACTGTTAGAAAGACGGTTAGGGTTAGGATTAGCCCTAGGGTTAGGGTTATGTTGAGGGCTAGGGTAGAGAGACGGTCAGAGTTAGGATTGGACCTAGGGTTAGGGTTATGTTGAGGGCTCGGTTAGAGAGACGTTTATGGTTAGGATTGGACCTAGGGTTCGGGTTATGTTGAGGGCTAGGGATAGAGAGACGGTTAGGGTTAGAATTGGACCTAGGGTTAGGGTTATATTGAGGGCTAGGGTTATAGAGACGGTTAGGGTTAGGATTGCACCTAGGGTTAGGGTTATGTTGAGGGCTACGGTTAGAGAGATGGTTAGGGTTAGGATTCGACCTAGGGTTAGGGTTATGTTGAGGGCTAGGGTTAGAGAGACGGTTAGGGTTAGGATTGGAACTAGGGTTAGGGTTATGTTGAGGGCTCGGGTTAGAGAGACGTTTATGATTAAGATTGGACCTAGGGTTAGGGTTATGTTGAGGGCTAAGGTTAGAAAGACGGTTAGGATTAGGATTGGACCTAGGGTTAGGGTTATGTTGATTGCTAGGTTTAGAGAGGCGGTTGGGGTTAGGATTGGATCTAGGGTTAGAGTTATGTTGAGGGCTATGGTTAGAGAGACGGTTAGGGTTAGGATTGGACATAGGGTTAGGGTTATGTTGAGGGCTAAAGTTAGAGAGACGGTTAGGTTTAGCATTGGACCTAGGGTTAAGGTTATGTTGAGGGCTAGGGTTAGAGAGACGGTTAGGGTGAGGATTGGACCTAGGGTTAGGGTTATGTTGAGGGCTAGGGTTAGAGACACGGTTAGGGTTAGGATTGGACCTAGGGTTAGGGTTATGTTGAGGGCAGGGTTAGAGGGACGGTGAGGGTTAGGATTGGACCTAGGGTTAGGGTCATGTTGAGGGCTAGTGTTAGAGAGACGGTTAGGGTTAGAATTGAACCTTGGGTTAGGGTTATGTTGAGGGCTAGGGTTAGAGAGACGGTCAGGTTTAGGATTGGGCCTAGGGTTAGTGTTATGTTGAGGGCTAGGGTTAGAGAGATGGTTAGGTTTAGGATTGGACCTAGGGTTAGGGTTACGTTGAGGTCTAGGGTTAGAGAGACGGTTAGGTTTAGGATTGGACCTAGGGTTAGGGTTATGTTGAGGGCTAAGGTTAGATAGACGGTTAGGGTTAGGATTGGACCTAGGTTTAGGGTTAGGTTGAGGGCTAGGGTTAGAGAGATGGTTAGGTTTAGGATTGGACCTAGGGTTAGGGTTATGTTGAGGGCTAGGTTTAGAGAGATGGTTAGGGTTAGGATTGGACCTAGGGTTAGGGTTAGGTTGAGGGCTAGGGTTACAGAGACGTTTATGGTTAGGATTGGACCTAGGGTTCGGGTTATGTTGAGGGCTAGGGATAGAGAGACGGTTAGGGTTAGAATTGGACCGAGGGTTAGGGTTATGTTGAGGGCTAGTGTTAGAGAGACGGTTAGGGTTAGGATTGGACCTAGGGTTAGGGTTATGTTGAGGGCTAGTGTTAGAGAGACGGTTAGGGTTAGGATTGGACCTAGGGTTAGGGTTATGTTGAGGGCTAGGGTTAGAGAGACGGTTAGGGTTAGGATTGGACCTAGGGTTAGAGTTATGTTGAGGGATAGGGTTAGAGAGACGGTTAGGGTTAGAATTGGACCGAGGGTTAAGGTTATGTTGAGCCTAGGGTTAGAGAGACGGTTAGGGTTAGGATTGCACCTAGGGTTAGGGTTATGTTGAGGGCTAGGTTTAGAGAGACGCTCAGGGTTAGGATTGGGGCTAGGGTTAGTGTTATGTTGAGGGCTTGGGTTAGAGAGACGTTTATGGTTAGGATTGGACCTAGGGTTAGGGTTATGTTGAGGGCTAGGGTTAGAGAGACGGTTAGGCTTAGAATTGGACCTAGGGTTAGGGGTATGTTGAGGGCTAGGGTTAGAGAGACGGTTAGGGTTAGTATTCCACCTAGGGTTAGGGTTATGTTGAGGGCTAGGGTTAGAGAGACGGTTAGGGTTAGGATTGGACCTTGGGTTAGGGTTATGTTGAGGGCTAGGGTTAGAGAGACGGTTAGGGTTAGGATTGGACCTAGGGTTAGTGTTATGTTGAGGGCTAGGGTTAGAGAGATGGTTAGCGTTAGGATTGGACCTAGGGTTAGGGTTATGTTGAGGGCTAGGGTTAGAGAGACCGTTAGGGTTAGGATTGGACCTAGGGTTAGGGTTCTGTTGAGGGCTAGGGTTAGAGAGACGGTCAGGGTTAGGATTGGACCTAGGGTTAGGTTTATGTTGAGGGCTCGGTTTAGAGAGACGTTTATGGTTAGGATTGTACCTAGGGTTAGGTTTATGTTGAGGGCTAGGGTTAGAGGGACGGTGAGGGTTAGGATTGGACCTAGGGTTAGGGTTATGTTGAGGGCTAGTGTTAGAGAGACGGTTAGGGTTAGGATTGGACCTAGGGTTAGGGTTATGTTGAGGTCTAGGGTGAGAGACGGTTAGGGTTAGGATTGGACCTACGGTTAGAGTTATGTTGAGGGATAGGGTTAGAGAGACGGTTAGGGTTAGAATTGGACCGACGGTTAAGGTTATGTTGAGGGCTAGGGTTAGAGAGACGGTTAGGGTTAGGATTGCACCTAGGGTTAGGGTTATGTTGAGGGCTAGGGTTAGAGAGACGGTTAGGGTTAGGATTGGACCTAGGCTTAGGGTTATGTTGAGTGCTAGGTTTAGAGAGGCGGTTAGGGTTAGGATTGGACCTAGGGTTAGAGTTATGTTGAGGGCTATGGTTAGAGAGACGGTTAGGGTTAGGATTGGACCTAGGGTTAGGGTTATGTTGAGGGCTAAAGTTAGAGAGACGCATAGGTTTAGCATTGGACCTAGGGTTAGGGTTATGTTGGGGGCTAGGGTTAGAGAGACGGTTAGGGTGAGGATTGGACCTAGGGTTAGGGTTATGTTGAGGGCTAGGGTTAGAGAGACGGTTAGGGTGAGGATTGGACCTAGGATTAGGGTTATGTTGAGGGCTAGGGTTAGAGGGACGGTGAGGGTTAGGATTGGACCTAGGATTAGGGTCATGTTGAGGGCTAGTGTTAGAGAGACGGTTAGGGTTAGGATTGGACCTTGGGTTAGGGTTATGTTTAGGGCTAGGGTTAGAGAGCCGGTCAGGGTTAGAATTGGACCTAGGGTTAGGGTTATGTTCAGGGCTAGGGTTAGAGAGACGGTTAGGATTAGGATTGGACCTAGGGTTAGGGTTATGTTGAGGGCTAGGGTTAGAGAGACGGTTAGGGGTAGGATTGGACCTAGGGTTAGGGTTATGTTGAGGGCTAGGGTTAGAGAGATGGTTACGCTTAGTTTTGGACCTAGGGTTAGAGTTATGTTGAGGGCTAGGGTTAGAGAGACGGTTAGGGTTAGGATTGGACCTAGGGTTAGGGGTAAGTTGAGGGCTAGGTTTAGAGAGATAGTTAGGGTTAGGATTTGACCTAGGGTTAGGGTTATGGTGAGGGCTAGGGTTAGAGGGACGGTGAGGGTTAGGATTGGACCTAGGGTTAGGGTTAGGTTGAGGGCTAGGGTTAGAGAGACGGTTAGGGTTAGGATTGGACCTATGGTTAGCGTTATGCTGAGGGCTAGGGTTAGAGAGACGGTTAGGTTTAGGATTGGACCTAGGGTTAGGGTTATGTTGAGGGCTAGGGTTAGAGAGACGGTTAGGGTTAGGATTGGACCTAGGGTTAGGGTTAGGTTGAGGGCTAGGGTTAGAGAGACGGTTAGGTTTAAGATTGGACCTAGGGTTAGGGTTATGTTGAGGGGTAGGGTTAGAGAAACGGTTACGCTGAGGATTGGACCTAGGGTTAGGGTTATGTTGAGGGCTAGGGTTAGAGAGACGGTTATGGTTAGGATTGGATCTAGGGTTAGGGTTATGTTGAGGGCTAGGGTTAGAGACAGGGTTAAGGTAAGGATTGGACCTAGGGTTAGGGTTATGCTGAGGGCTAGGGTTAAAGAGATGGTTAGGGTTAGGATTGGACCTAGGGTTAGGGTTATGTTGAGGGCTAGGGTTAGAGAGACGGTTAGGGTGAGGATTGGACCTAGGGTTAGGGTTATGTTGAGGGCTAGGGTTAGAGGGACGGTGAGGGTTAGGATTGGACCTAGGATTAGGGTCATGTTGAGGGCTAGTGTTAGAGAGACGGTTAGGGTTAGGATTGGACCTTGGGTTAGGGTTATGTTTAGGGCTAGGGTTAGAGAGCCGGTCAGGGTTAGAATTGGACCTAGGGTTAGGGTTATGTTGAGGGCTAGGGTTAGAGAGACGGTTAGGGTTAGGATTGGACCTAGGGTTAGGGTTATGTTGAGGGCTAGGGTTAGAGAGACGGTTAGGGGTAGGATTGGACCTACGGTTAGGGTTATGTTGAGGGCTATGGTTAGAGAGATGGTTACGCTTAGTTTTGGACCTAGGGTTAGAGTTATGTTGAGGGCTAGGGTTAGAGAGACGGTTAGGGTTAGGATTGGACCTAGGGTTAGGGGTAAGTTGAGGGCTAGGTTTAGAGAGATAGTTAGGGTTAGGATTTGACCTAGGGTTAGGGTTATGGTGAGGGCTAGGGTTAGAGGGACGGTGAGGGTTAGGATTGGACCTAGGGTTAGGGTTAGGTTGCGGGCTAGGGTTAGAGAGACGGTTAGGGTTAGGATTGGACCTATGGTTAGCGTTATGCTGAGGGCTAGGGTTAGAGAGACTGTTAGGTTTAGGATTGGACCTAGGGTTAGGGTTATGTTGAGGGCTAGGGTTAGAGAGACGGTTAGGGTTAGGATTGGACCTAGGGTTAGGGTTAGGTTGAGGGCTAGGGTTAGAGAGACGGTTAGGTTTAGGATTGGACCTAGGGTTAGGGTTATGTTGAGGGGTAGGGTTAGAGAAACGGTTACGCTGAGGATTGGACCTAGGGTTAGGGTTATGTTGAGGGCTAGGGTTAGAGAGACGGTTATGGTTAGGATTGGATCTAGGGTTAGGGTTATGTTGAGGGCTAGGGTTAGAGACAGGGTTAAGGTAAGGATTGGACCTAGGGTTAGGGTTATGCTGAGGGCTAGGGTTAAAGAGATGGTTAGGGTTAGGATTGGACCTAGGGTTAGGGTTATGTTGAGGGCTAGGGTTAGAGAGACGGTTAGGTTTAGGATTGGACCTAGGGTTAGGGTTATGTTGAGGGTTAGGTTTAGAGAGACGGTTAGGGTGAGGATTGGACCTAGGGTTAGGGTTATGTTGAGGGCTAGGGTTAGAGGGACGGTGAGGGTTAGGATTGGACCTAGGGTTAGGGCTAGGTTGAGGGCTAGGGTTGGAGAGACGGTTAGGTTTAGGATTGGACCTAGGGTTAGGGTTATGTTGAGGGCTAGGGTTAGAGAGATGGTTAGGGTTAGGATTGGACCTAGGGTTAGGGTTAGGTTGAGGGCTAGGTTTAGAGAGACGCTTAGGTTTAGGATTGGACCTAGGGTTAGGGTTATGTTGAGGGCTAGGGTTAGAGAGACGATTAGGGTTAGGAATGGACCTAGGGTTAGGGTTATGTTGAAGGCTAGGGTTAGAGAGACGGTTAGGGTTAGGATTGGACCTAGGGTTAGGGTTATGTTGAGGGCTAGGGTTAGAGAGACGGTTACGGTTAGGATTGGACCTAGGGTTAGGGTTATGTTGAGGGCTAGGGTTAGAGACACGGTTAGGGTTAGGATTGGACCTAGGGTTAGGGTTATACTGAGGGCTAGGGTTAGAGAGAGGTTATGGTTAGGATTGGACCTAGGGTTAGGGTTTTGTTGAGGGCTAGGGTTAGAGAGACGGTTAGGGTTAGGATTGGATTTAGGGTTAGGGTTATGTTGAGGGCTAAGGTTAGAGAGGCCGTTAGGGTTAGGATTGGACCTAGGGTTAGGGTTATGTTGAGGGCTAGGGTTAGAAAGACGGTTAGGGTTAGGATTGGACCTAGGGTTAGGGTTAGGTTGAGGGCTAAAGTTAGAGAAACTGTTAGGTTTAGGATTGGACCTAGGGTTAGGGTTATGTTGAGGGCTAGGGTTAGAGGGTCGGTGAGAGTTAGGATTGGACCTAGGGTTAGGGTTATGTTGAGGGCTAGTGTTAGAGAGACGGTTAGGGTTAGGATTGCACCTAGGGATAGGGTTATGTTGAGGGCTAGATTAGAGAGACGGTTAGGGTTAGGATTGCACCTAGGGTTAGGGTTATGTTGAGGGCTAGGGTTAGAGAGACGGTTAGGGTTAGGATTGCACCTAGGGTTAGGGTTATGTTGAGGGCTAGTGTTAGAGAGACGGTAGGGTTAGGATTGGACCTAGGGTTAGGGTTATGTGAGGGCTAGTTTTAGAGAGACGGTCAGGGTTACGATTGGACATAGGATTAGCGTTATGCTGAGGGCTAGGGTTAGAGAGACGGTTAGGGTTAGGATTGGACCTAGGGTTAGGGCTATGTTGAGGGCTAGGGTTAGAGAGACGATTAGGGTTAGGATTGCACCTAGGGTTAGGGTTAGGTTGAGGGCTAGGGTTAGAGAGAAGGTTAGGTTTAGGATTGAACGTAGAGTTAGGGTTATGTTGAGGGCTAGGGTTAGAGAGACGGTTAGGGTGAGGATTGGACCTAGGGTAGGGTTATGTTGAGGGCTAGGGTTAGAGAGACGGTTAGGGTTAGGATTGGACCTAGGGTTATGGTTCTGTTGAGGGCTAGGGTTAGAGAGACGGTTAGGGTTAGGATTGGACCTAGGGTTAGGGTTAGGTTGAGGGCTAGGGTTAGAGAGACGGTTAGGTTTAGGATTGGACCTAGGGTTAGGGTTATGTTCAGGGCTAGGGTTAGAGAGATGGTTAGGGTTAGGATTGGACCTAGGGTTAGGATTAGGTTGAGGGCCAGGTTTAGAGAGAGGGTTAGTTTTAGGATTGGACCTAGGGTTAGGGTTATGTTGAGGGCTAGGTTTAGAGAGACGGTTAGGGTTAGGATTGGACCTAGGGTTAGGGTTATGTTGAAGGCTAGGGTTAGAGAGACGGTTAGGGTTAGGATTGGACCTAGGGTTAGGGTTATGTTGAGGGCTAGGGTTAGAGAGACGGTTACGGTTAGGATTGGACCTAGGGTTAGGGTTATGTTGAGGGCTAGGGTTAGAGACACGGTTAGGGTTAGGATTGGACCTAGGGTTAGGGTTATACTGAGGGCTAGGGTTAGAGAGAGGTTATGGTTAGGATTGGACCTAGGGTTAGGGTTTTGTTGACGGCTAGGGTTAGAGAGACGGTTAGGCTTAGCATTGGATTTAGGGTTAGGGTTATGTTGCGGGCTAAGGTTAGAGATGCCGTTAGGGTTAGGATTGGACCTAGGGTTAGGGTTATGTTGAGGGCTAGGGTTAGAAAGACGGTTAGGGTTAGGATTGGACCTAGGGTTAGGGTTAGGTTGAGGGCTAAAGTTAGAGAAACTGTTAGGTTTAGGATTGGACCTAGGGTTAGTGTTATGTTGAGGACTAGGGTTAGAGAGACGGTTAGGGTGAGGATTGGACCTAGGGTTAGGGTTATGTTGAGGGCTAGGGTTAGAGAGACGGTTAGGGTTAGGATTGGACCAAGGGTTAGGGTTATGTTGAGGGCTAGGGTTAGAGGGTCGGTGAGGGTTAGGATTGGACCTAGGGTTAGGGTTATGTTCAGGGCTACTGTTAGAAAGACGGTTAGGGTTAGGATTAGCCCTAGGGTTAGGGTTATGTTGAGGGCTAGGGTAGAGAGACGGTCAGAGTTAGGATTGGACCTAGGGTTAGGGTTATGTTGAGGGCTCGGTTAGAGAGACGTTTATGGTTAGGATTGGACCTAGGGTTCGGGTTATGTTGAGGGCTAGGGATAGAGAGACGGTTAGGGTTAGAATTGGACCTAGGGTTAGGGTTATATTGAGGGCTAGGGTTATAGAGACGGTTAGGGTTAGGATTGCACCTAGGGTTAGGGTTATGTTGAGGGCTACGGTTAGAGAGATGGTTAGGGTTAGGATTCGACCTAGGGTTAGGGTTATGTTGAGGGCTAGGGTTAGAGAGACGGTTACGGTTAGGATTGGAACTAGGGTTAGAGAGACGGTTACGGTTAGGATTGGACCTAGGGTTAGGGTTATGTTGAGGGCTAAGGTTAGAAAGACGGTTAGGATTAGGATTGGACCTAGGGTTAGGGTTATGTTGATTGCTAGGTTTAGAGAGGCGGTTGGGGTTAGGATTGGATCTAGGGTTAGAGTTATGTTGAGGGCTATGGTTAGAGAGACGGTTAGGGTTAGGATTGGACATAGGGTTAGGGTTATGTTGAGGGCTAAAGTTAGAGAGACGGTTAGGTTTAGCATTGGACCTAGGGTTAAGGTTATGTTGAGGGCTAGGGTTAGAGAGACGGTTAGGGTGAGGATTGGACCTAGGGTTAGGGTTATGTTGAGGGCTAGGGTTAGAGACACGGTTAGGGTTAGGATTGGACCTAGGGTTAGGGTTATGTTGAGGGCAGGGTTAGAGGGACGGTGAGGGTTAGGATTGGACCTAGGGTTAGGGTCATGTTGAGGGCTAGTGTTAGAGAGACGGTTAGGGTTAGAATTGGACCTTGGGTTAGGGTTATGTTGAGGGCTAGGGTTAGAGAGACGGTCAGGTTTAGGATTGGGCCTAGGGTTAGTGTTATGATGAGGGCTAGGGTTAGAGAGATGGTTAGGTTTAGGATTGGACCTAGGGTTAGGGTTACGTTGAGGTCTAGGGTTAGAGAGACGGTTAGGTTTAGGATTGGACCTAGGGTTAGGGTTATGTTGAGGGCTAAGGTTAGATAGACGGTTAGGGTTAGGATTGGACCTAGGTTTAGGGTTAGGTTGAGGGCTAGGGTTAGAGAGATGGTTAGGTTTAGGATTGGACCTAGGGTTAGGGTTATGTTGAGGGCTAGGGTTAGAGAGATGGTTAGGGTTAGGATTGGACCTAGGGTTAGGGTTAGGTTGAGGGCTAGGGTTACAGAGACGTTTATGGTTAGGATTGGACCTAGGGTTCGGGTTATGTTGAGGGCTAGGGATAGAGAGACGGTTAGGGTTAGAATTGGACCGAGGGTTAGGGTTATGTTGAGGGCTAGTGTTAGAGAGACGGTTAGGGTTAGGATTGGACCTAGGGTTAGGGTTATGTTGAGGGCTAGTGTTAGAGAGACGGTTAGGGTTAGGATTGGACCTAGGGTTAGGGTTATGTTGAGGGCTAGGGTTAGAGAGACGGTTAGGGTTAGGATTGGACCTAGGGTTAGAGTTATGTTGAGGGATAGGGTTAGAGAGACGGTTAGGGTTAGAATTGGACCGAGGGTTAAGGTTATGTTGAGCCTAGGGTTAGAGAGACGGTTAGGGTTAGGATTGCACCTAGGGTTAGGGTTATGTTGAGGGCTAGGTTTAGAGAGACGGTCAGGGTTAGGATTGGGGCTAGGGTTAGGGTTATGTTGAGGGCTTGGGTTAGAGAGACGGTTAGGGTTAGAATTGGACCTAGGGTTAGGGGTATGTTGAGGGCTAGGGTTAGAGAGACGGTTAGGGTTAGTATTCCACCTAGGGTTAGGGTTATGTTGAGGGCTAGGGTTAGAGAGACGGTTAGGGTTAGGATTGGACCTTGGGTTAGGGTTATGTTGAGGGCTAGGGTTAGAGAGACGGTTAGGGTTAGGATTGGACCTAGGGTTAGTGTTATGTTGAGGGCTAGGGTTAGAGAGATGGTTAGCGTTAGGATTGGACCTAGGGTTAGGGTTATGTTGAGGGCTAGGGTTAGAGAGACCGTTAGGGTTAGGATTGGACCTAGGGTTAGGGTTCTGTTGAGGGCTAGGGTTAGAGAGACGGTCAGGGTTAGGATTGGACCTAGGGTTAGGTTTATGTTGAGGGCTCGGTTTCGAGAGACGTTTATGGTTAGGATTGTACCTAGGGTTAGGTTTATGTTGAGGGCTAGGGTTAGAGGGACGGTGAGGGTTAGGATTGGACTTAGGGTTAGGGTTATGTTGAGGGCTAGTGTTAGAGAGACGGTTAGGGTTAGGATTGGACCTAGGGTTAGGGTTATGTTGAGGTCTAGGGTGAGAGACGGTTAGGGTTAGGATTGGACCTAGGGTTAGGGTTATGTTGAGGGCTCGGTTAGAGAGACGTTTATGGTTAGGATTGGACCTAGGGTTCGGGTTATGTTGAGGGCTAGGGATAGAGAGACGGTTAGGGTTAGAATTGGACCTAGGGTTAGGGTTATATTGAGGGCTAGGGTTATAGAGACGGTTAGGGTTAGGATTGCACCTAGGGTTAGGGTTATGTTGAGGGCTACGGTTAGAGAGATGGTTAGGGTTAGGATTCGACCTAGGGTTAGGGTTATGTTGAGGGCTAGGGTTAGAGAGACGGTTAGGGTTAGGATTGGAACTAGGGTTAGAGAGACGGTTACGGTTAGGATTGGACCTAGGGTTAGGGTTATGTTGAGGGCTAAGGTTAGAAAGACGGTTAGGATTAGGATTGGACCTAGGGTTAGGGTTATGTTGATTGCTAGGTTTAGAGAGGCGGTTGGGGTTAGGATTGGATCTAGGGTTAGAGTTATGTTGAGGGCTATGGTTAGAGAGACGGTTAGGGTTAGGATTGGACATAGGGTTAGGGTTATGTTGAGGGCTAAAGTTAGAGAGACGGTTAGGTTTAGCATTGGACCTAGGGTTAAGGTTATGTTGAGGGCTAGGGTTAGAGAGACGGTTAGGGTGAGGATTGGACCTAGGGTTAGGGTTATGTTGAGGGCTAGGGTTAGAGACACGGTTAGGGTTAGGATTGGACCTAGGGTTAGGGTTATGTTGAGGGCAGGGTTAGAGGGACGGTGAGGGTTAGGATTGGACCTAGGGTTAGGGTCATGTTGAGGGCTAGTGTTAGAGAGACGGTTAGGGTTAGAATTGGACCTTGGGTTAGGGTTATGTTGAGGGCTAGGGTTAGAGAGACGGTCAGGTTTAGGATTGGGCCTAGGGTTAGTGTTATGTTGAGGGCTAGGGTTAGAGAGATGGTTAGGTTTAGGATTGGACCTAGGGTTAGGGTTACGTTGAGGTCTAGGGTTAGAGAGACGGTTAGGTTTAGGATTGGACCTAGGGTTAGGGTTATGTTGAGGGCTAAGGTTAGATAGACGGTTAGGGTTAGGATTGGACCTAGGTTTAGGGTTAGGTTGAGGGCTAGGGTTAGAGAGATGGTTAGGTTTAGGATTGGACCTAGGGTTAGGGTTATGTTGAGGGCTAGGGTTAGAGAGATGGTTAGGGTTAGGATTGGACCTAGGGTTAGGGTTAGGTTGAGGGCTAGGGTTACAGAGACGTTTATGGTTAGGATTGGACCTAGGGTTCGGGTTATGTTGAGGGCTAGGGATAGAGAGACGGTTAGGGTTAGAATTGGACCGAGGGTTAGGGTTATGTTGAGGGCTAGTGTTAGAGAGACGGTTAGGGTTAGGATTGGACCTAGGGTTAGGGTTATGTTGAGGGCTAGTGTTAGAGAGACGGTTAGGGTTAGGATTGGACCTAGGGTTAGGGTTATGTTGAGGGCTAGGGTTAGAGAGACGGTTAGGGTTAGGATTGGACCTAGGGTTAGGGTTATGTTGAGGGCTAGGGTTAGAGAGACGGTTAGGGTTAGAATTGGACCTAGGGTTAGGGGTATGTTGAGGGCTAGGGTTAGAGAGACGGTTAGGGTTAGTATTCCACCTAGGGTTAGGGTTATGTTGAGGGCTAGGGTTAGAGAGACGGTTAGGGTTAGGATTGGACCTTGGGTTAGGGTTATGTTGAGGGCTAGGGTTAGAGAGACGGTTAGGGTTAGGATTGGACCTAGGGTTAGTGTTATGTTGAGGGCTAGGGTTAGAGAGATGGTTAGCGTTAGGATTGGACCTAGGGTTAGGGTTATGTTGAGGGCTAGGGTTAGAGAGACCGTTAGGGTTAGGATTGGACCTAGGGTTAGGGTTCTGTTGAGGGCTAGGGTTAGAGAGACGGTCAGGGTTAGGATTGGACCTAGGGTTAGGTTTATGTTGAGGGCTCGGTTTAGAGAGACGTTTATGGTTAGGATTGTACCTAGGGTTAGGTTTATGTTGAGGGCTAGGGTTAGAGGGACGGTGAGGGTTAGGATTGGACTTAGGGTTAGGGTTATGTTGAGGGCTAGTGTTAGAGAGACGGTTAGGGTTAGGATTGGACCTAGGGTTAGGGTTATGTTGAGGTCTAGGGTGAGAGACGGTTAGGGTTAGGATTGGACCTAGGGTTAGAGTTATGTTGAGGGATAGGGTTAGAGAGACGGTTAGGGTTAGAATTGGACCGAAGGTTAAGGTTATGTTGAGGGCTAGGGTTAGAGAGACGGTTAGGGTTAGGATTGCACCTAGGGTTAGGGTTATGTTGAGGGCTAGGGTTAGAGAGACGGTTAGGGTTAGGATTGGACCTAGGCTTAGGGTTATGTTGAGTGCTAGGTTTAGAGAGGCGGTTTGGGTTAGGATTGGACCTAGGGTTAGAGTTATGTTGAGGGCTATGGTTAGAGAGACGGTTAGGGTTAGGATTGGACCTAGGGTTAGGGTTATGTTGAGGGCTAAAGTTAGAGAGACGCATAGGTTTAGCATTGGACCTAGGGTTAGGGTTATGTTGAGGGCTAGGGTTAGAGAGACGGTTAGGGTGAGGATTGGACCTAGGGTTAGGGTTATGTTGAGGGCTATGGTTAGAGAGACGGTTAGGGTGAGGATTGGACCTAGGGTTAGGGTTATGTTGAGGGCTAGGGTTAGAGGGACGGTGAGGGTTAGGATTGGACCTAGGATTAGGGTCATGTTGAGGGCTAGTGTTAGAGAGACAGTTAGGGTTAGGATTGGACCTTGGGTTAGGGTTATGTTTAGGGCTAGGGTTAGAGAGCCGGTCAGGGTTAGAATTGGACCTAGGGTTAGGGTTATGTTGAGGGCTAGGGTTAGAGAGACGGTTAGGATTAGGATTGGACCTAGGGTTAGGGTTATGTTGAGGGCTAGGGTTAGAGAGACGGTTAGGGGTAGGATTGGACCTAGGGTTAGGGTTATGTTGAGGGCTAGGGTTAGAGAGATGGTTACGCTTAGTTTTGGACCTAGGGTTAGAGTTATGTTGAGGGCTAGGGTTAGAGAGACGGTTAGGGTTAGGATTGGACCTAGGGTTAGGGGTAAGTTGAGGGCTAGGTTTAGAGAGATAGTTAGGGTTAGGATTTGACCTAGGGTTAGGGTTATGGTGAGGGCTAGGGTTAGTGGGACGGTGAGGGTTAGGATTGGACCTAGGGTTAGGGTTAGGTTGAGGGCTAGGGTTAGAGAGACGGTTAGGGTTAGGATTGGACCTATGGTTAGCGTTATGCTGAGGGCTAGGGTTAGAGAGACGGTTAGGTTTAGGATTGGACCTAGGGTTAGGGTTATGTTGAGGGCTAGGGTTAGAGAGACGGTTAGGGTTAGGATTGACCTAGGGTTAGGGTTAGGTTGAGGGCTAGGGTTAGAGAGACGGTTACGTTTAGGATTGGACCTAGGGTTAGGGTTATGTTGAGGGGTAGGGTTAGAGAAACGGTTACGCTGAGGATTGGACCTAGGGTTAGGGTTATGTTGAGGGCTAGGGTTAGAGAGACGGTTATGGTTAGGATTGGATCTAGGGTTAGGGTTATGTTGAGGGCTAGGGTTAGAGACAGGGTTAAGGTAAGGATTGGACCTAGGGTTAGGGTTATGCTGAGGGCTAGGGTTAAAGAGATGGTTAGGGTTAGGATTGGACCTAGGGTTAGGGTTATGTTGAGGGCTAGGGTTAGAGAGACGGTTAGGGTGAGGATTGGACCTAGGGTTAGGGTTATGTTGAGGGCTAGGGTTAGAGGGACGGTGAGGGTTAGGATTGGACCTAGGATTAGGGTCATGTTGAGGGCTAGTGTTAGAGAGACGGTTAGGGTTAGGATTGGACCTTGGGTTAGGGTTATGTTTAGGGCTAGGGTTAGAGAGCCGGTCAGGGTTAGAATTGGACCTAGGGTTAGGGTTATGTTGAGGGCTAGGGTTAGAGAGACGGTTAGGGTTAGGATTGGACCTAGGGTTAGGGTTATGTTGAGGGCTAGGGTTAGAGAGACGGTTAGGGGTAGGATTGGACCTAGGGTTAGGGTTATGTTGAGGGCTAGGGTTAGAGAGATGGTTACGCTTAGTTTTGGACCTAGGGTTAGAGTTATGTTGAGGGCTAGGGTTAGAGAGACGGTTAGGGTTAGGATTGGACCTAGGGTTAGGGTTAAGTTGAGGGCTAGGTTTAGAGAGATAGTTAGGGTTAGGATTTGACCTAGGGTTAGGGTTATGGTGAGGGCTAGGGTTAGAGGGACGGTGAGGGTTAGGATTGGACCTAGGGTTAGGGTTAGGTTGAGGGCTAGGGTTAGAGAGACGGTTAGGGTTAGGATTGGACCTATGGTTAGCGTTATGCTGAGGGCTAGGGTTAGAGAGACGGTTAGGTTTAGGATTGGACCTAGGGTTAGGGTTATGTTGAGGGCTAGGGTTAGAGAGACGGTTAGGGTTAGGATTGGACCTAGGGTTAGGGTTAGGTTGAGGGCTAGGGTTAGAGAGACGGTTAGGTTTAGGATTGGACCTAGGGTTAGGGTTATGTTGAGGGGTAGGGTTAGAGAGACGGTTATGGTTAGGATTGGATCTAGGGTTAGGGTTATGTTGAGGGCTAGGGTTAGAGTCAGGGTTAAGGTAAGGATTGGACCTAGGGTTAGGGTTATGCTGAGGGCTAGGGTTAAAGAGATGGTTAGGGTTAGGATTGGACCTAGGGTTAGGGTTATGTTGAGGGCTAGGTTTAGAGAGACGGTTAGGTTTAGGATTGGACCTAGGGTTAGGGTTATGTTGAGGGTTAGGTTTAGAGAGACGGTTAGGGTGAGGATTGGACCTAGGGTTAGGGTTATGTTGAGGGCTAGGGTTAGAGGGACGGTGAGGGTTAGGATTGGACCTAGGGTTAGGGCTAGGTTGAGGGCTAGGGTTGGAGAGAGGGTTAGGTTTAGGATTGGACCTAGGGTTAGGGTTATGTTGAGGGCTAGGGTTAGAGAGATGGTTAGGGTTAGGATTGGACCTAGGGTTAGGGTTAGGTTGAGGGCTAGGTTTAGAGAGACGCTTAGGTTTAGGATTGGACCTAGGGATAGGGTTATGTTGAGGGCTAGGGTTAGAGAGACGATTAGGGTTAGGAATGGACCTAGGGTTAGGGTTATGTTGAAGGCTAGGGTTAGAGAGACGGTTAGGGTTAGGATTGGACCTAGGGTTAGGGTTATGTTGAGGGCTAGGGTTAGAGAGACGGTTACGGTTAGGATTGGACCTAGGGTTAGGGTTATGTTGAGGGCTAGGGTTAGAGACACGGTTAGGGTTAGGATTGGACCTAGGGTTAGGGTTATACTGAGGGCTAGGGTTAGAGAGAGGTTATGGTTAGGATTGGACCTAGGGTTAGGGTTTTGTTGAGGGCTAGGGTTAGAGAGACGGTTAGGGTTAGGATTGGATTTAGGGTTAGGGTTATGTTGAGGGCTAAGGTTAGAGAGGCCGTTAGAGTTAGGATTGGACCTAGGGTTAGGGTTATGTTGAGGGCTAGGGTTAGAAAGACGGTTAGGGTTAGGATTGGACCTAGGGTTAGGGTTAGGTTGAGGGCTAAAGTTAGAGAAACTGTTAGGTTTAGGATTGGACCTAGGGTTAGGGTTATGTTGAGGGCTAGGGTTAGAGGGTCGGTGAGGGTTAGGATTGGACCTAGGGTTAGGGTTATGTTGAGGGCTAGTGTTAGAGAGACGGTTAGGGTTAGGATTGCACCTAGGGATAGGGTTATGTTGAGGGCTAGATTAGAGAGACGGTTAGGGTTAGGATTGCACCTAGGGTTAGGGTTATGTTGAGGGCTAGGGTTAGAGAGACGGTTAGGGTTAGGATTGCACCTAGGGTTAGGGTTATGTTGAGGGCTAGTGTTAGAGAGACGGTAGGGTTAGGATTGGACCTTGGGTTAGGGTTATGTTGAGGGCTAGGGTTAGAGAGACGGTTAGGGTTAGGATTGGACCTAGGGTTAGGGTTATGTTGAAGGCTAGCGTTAGAGAGACGGTTAGGGTTAGGATTGGACCTAGGGTTAGGGTTATGTATGTTGAGGGCTAGGGTTAGAGAGACGCTTACGGTTAGGATTGGACCTAGGTTTAGGGTTATGTTGAGGGCTAGGGTTAGAGACACGGTTAGGGTTAGGATTGGACCTAGGGTTAGGGTTATACTGAGGGCTAGGATTAGAGAGAGGTTATGGTTAGGATTGGACCTAGGGTTAGGGTTTTGTTGAGGGATAGGGTTAGAGAGACGGTTAGGGTTAGGATTGGATTTAGGGTTAGGGTTATGTTGAGGGCTAAGGTTAGAGAGGCCGTTAGAGTTAGGATTGGACCTAGGGTTAGGGTTATGTTGAGGGCTAGGGTTAGAAAGACGGTTAGGGTTAGGATTGGACCTAGGGTTAGGGTTAGGTTGAGGGCTAAAGTTAGAGAAACTGTTAGGTTTAGGATTGGATCTAGGGTTAGGGTTATGTTGAGGGCTAGGGTTAGAGAGACGGTTAGGGTGAGGATTAGACCTAGGGTTAGGGTTATGTTGAGGGCTCGGGTTAGAGAGACGGTTAGGGTTAGGATTGGACCTAGGGTTAGGGTTATGTTGAGGGCTAGGGTTAGAGAGATGGTTAGGGTTAGGATTGGACCTAGGGTTAGGGTTATGTTGTGGGCTAGGATTAGAGAGACGGTTACCGTTAGGATTGGACCTAGGGTTAGGGTTATGTTGAGGACTAGGGTTATAGGGACGGTGAGGGTTAGGATTGGACCTAGGGTTAGGGTTATGTTGAGGGCTAGGGTTAGAGACAGGGTTAGGGTTAGGATTGGACCTAGGGTTAGGGTTATGCTGAGGGCTAGGGTTAGAGAGACGGTTAGGGTTAGGATTGGACCTAGGGTTAGGGTTTTGTTGAGTGTAAGGTTAGAGAGACGGTTAGGGTTAGGATTGGATCTAGGGTTAGGGTTATGCTGAGGGCTACGTTTAGAGACACGGTTAGGGTTAGGATTGGACCTAGGGTTAGGGTTATGCTGAGGGCTACGTTTAGAGACACGGTTAGGGTTAGGATTGGACCTAGGGTTAGGGTTATGTTGAGGGCTAGGTTTAGAGAGACGGTTAGGGTTAGGATTGGACCTAGGGTTAGAGTTATGTTGAGGGCTAGGGTTAGAGAGACGGTTAGGGTGAGGATTGGACCTAGGGTTAGGGTTATGGTGAGGGCTACTGTTAGAGAGACGGTTAGGGTTAGGATTGGACCTAGGGTTAGAGTTATTTTGAGGGCTATTGTTAGAGAGACGGTAAGGGTGAGGATTGGACCTAGGGTTAGAGTTAGGTTGAGGGCTAGGGTTAGAGAGACGGTTAGGGTTAGGATTGGACCTAGGGTTAGAGTTATGTTAAGGGCTAGGGTGAGAGAGACGGTTAGGGTTAGGATTGGACCTAGGGTTAGGGTTATGTTGAGGGCTACGGTTAGAGAGACAGTTAGCGTTAGGATTTGACCTAGGGTTAGGGTTATGTTGAGGGCTAAAGTTAGAGAGACGGTTAGGTTTAGCATTGGACCTAGGGTTAGGGTTATGTTGAGGGCTAGGGTTAGAGAGACGGTTAGGGTGAGGATTGGACCTAGGGTTAGGGTTATGTTGAGGGCTAGGGTTAGAGAGACGGTTAGGGTTAGGATTTACCTAGGGTTAGGGTTTTGTTGAGGGCTAGGGTTAGAGAGACGGTTAGGGTTAGGATTTACCTAGGGTTAGGGTTTTGTTGAGGGCTAGGGTTAGAGAGACGGTTAGGGTTAGGATTGGATCTAGGGTTAGCGTTATGTTGAGGGATACGGTTAGAGAGGCGGTTAGGGTTAGGATTGTCCCTAGGGTTAGGGTTATGTTGAGGGCTAGGGTTAGAGAGACGGTTAGGGTTAGGATTGGACCTAGGGTTAGGGTTATGTTGAGGGCTAAAGTTAGAGAGACGGTTAGGTTTAGGATTGGACCTAGGGTTAGCGTTATGTTGAGGGCTAGGGTTAGAGAGACGGTTAGGGTGAGGATTGGACCTAGGGTTAGGGTTATTTTGAGGGCTAGGGTTAGAGAGACGGTTAGGGTTAGGATTGGACCTAGGGTTAGGTTTATGTTGAGGGCTAGGGTTAGAGGGACGGTGAGGGTTAGGATTGGATCTAGGTTTAGGGTTATGTTGAGGCCTAGTGTTAGAGAGACGGTTAGGGTTAAGATTGGACCTAGGGTTAGGGTTCTGTTGAGGGCTAGGGTTAGAGAGTCTGTCAGGCTTATGATTGGACCTAGGGTTAGGGTTATGTTGAGGGCTAGGGTTAGAGAGATGGTTAGGGTTATGATTGGACCTAGGGTTAGGGTTATGTTGAGGGCTATGTTTAGAGAGACGGTTACGGTTAGGATTGGACCTAGGGTTAGGGTTATGTTGAGGGCTCGGGTTAGAGAGACGTTTATGGTTAGAATTGGACCTAGGGTTAGGGTTATGTTGAGGGCTAGGGTAAGAGAGACGGTTAGGGTTAGAATTGGACCTAGGGTTAGGGGTATGTTGAGGGCTAGGGTTAGAGAGACGGTTAGGGTTAGGATTGGACATAGGGTTAGGGTTATGTTGAGGGCTAGGGTTAGAGAGACGGTTACGGTTAGGATTGGACCTAAGTTTAGGGTTATGTTGAAGGCTAGGGTTAGAGAGACGGTTAGGTTTAGGATTGGACCTAGGGTTAGGGTTATGTTGAGGACTAGGGTTAGAGGGACGGTGAGGGTTAGGATTGGACCTAGGGTTAGGGTTATGTTGAGGGCTAAAGTTAGAGAGACGGTTAGGTTTAGCATTGGACCTAGGGTTAGGCTTATGTTGAGGGCTAGGGTTAGAGAGACGGTTAGGGTGAGGATTGGACCTAGCGTTAGGGTTATGTTGAGGGCTAGGTTTAGAGAGACGGTTAGGGTTAGGATTGGACCTAGGGTTAGAGTTATGTTGAGGGCTAGGGTTAGAGAGACGGTTAGGGTGAGGATTGGACCTAGGGTTAGGGTTATGGTGAGGGCTACTGTTAGAGAGACGGTTAGGGTTAGGATTGGACCTAGGGTTAGAGTTATTTTGAGGGCTATTGTTAGAGAGACGGTAAGGGTGAGGATTGGACCTAGGGTTAGAGTTAGGTTGAGGGCTAGGGTTAGAGAGACGGTTAGGGTTAGGATTGGACCTAGGGTTAGAGTTATGTTAAGGGCTAGGGTGAGAGAGACGGTTAGGGTTAGGATTGGACCTAGGGTTAGGGTTATGTTGAGGGCTACGGTTAGAGAGACAGTTAGCGTTAGGATTTGACCTAGGGTTAGGGTTATGTTGAGGGCTAAAGTTAGAGAGACGGTTAGGTTTAGCATTGGACCTAGGGTTAGGGTTATGTTGAGGGCTAGGGTTAGAGAGACGGTTAGGGTGAGGATTGGACCTAGGGTTAGGGTTATGTTGAGGGCTAGGGTTAGAGACACGGTTAGGGTTAGGATTGGACCTAGGGTTAGGGTTATGTTGAGGGCTAGGTTTAGAGGGACGGTGAGGGTTAGGATTGGACCTAGGGTTAGGGTCATGTTGAGGGCTAGTGTTAGAGAGACGGTTAGGTTTAGCATTGGACCTAGGGTTAGGGTTATGTTGAGGGCTAGGGTTAGAGAGACGGTTAGGGTTAGGATTGGACCTAGGGTTAGGGTTAGGTTGAGGGCTAGGGTTAGAGACGGTTAAGTTTAGGATTGGACCTAGAGTTAGGGTTATGTTGAGGGCTATGGTTAGAGAGACGGTTAGGGTGAGGAATGGACCTAGGGTTAGGGTTATGTTGAGGGCTAAGGTTAGAGAGACGGTTAGGGTTAGGATTGGACCTAGGGTTAGGGTTATGCTGAGGGCTCGGGTTAGAGAGACGTTTATGGTTAGAATTGGACCTAAGGTTAGGGTTATGCTGTGGGCTAGGGTTAGAGACACGGTTAGGGTTAGGATTGGACCTAGGGTTAGGGTTATGCTGAGGGCTAGGGTTAGAGAGACGGTTAGGGTTAGGATTTACCTAGGGTTAGGGTTTTGTTGAGGGCTAGGGTTAGAGAGACGGTTAGGGTTAGGATTGGATCTAGGGTTAGCGTTATGTTGAGGGATACGGTTAGAGAGGCGGTTAGGGTTAGGATTGTCCCTAGGGTTAGGGTTATGTTGAGGGCTAGGGTTAGAGAGACGGTTAGGGTTAGGATTGGACCTAGGGTTAGGGTTATGTTGAGGGCTAAAGTTAGAGAGACGGTTAGGTTTAGGATTGGACCTAGGGTTAGCGTTATGTTGAGGGCTAGGGTTAGAGAGACGGTTAGGGTGAGGATTGGACCTAGGGTTAGGGTTATTTTGAGGGCTAGGGTTAGAGAGACGGTTAGGGTTAGGATTGGACCTAGGGTTAGGTTTATGTTGAGGGCTAGGGTTAGAGGGACGGTGAGGGTTAGGATTGGATCTAGGTTTAGGGTTATGTTGAGGCCTAGTGTTAGAGAGACGGTTAGGGTTAAGATTGGACCTAGGGTTAGGGTTCTGTTGAGGGCTATGGTTAGAGAGACGGTTAGGGTGAGGATTGGACCTAGGGTTAGGGTTATGTTGAGGGCTAAGGTTAGAGAGACGGTTAGGGTTAGGATTGGACCTAGGGATAGGCTTATGTTGAGGGCTAGGGTTAGAGTGACGGTTACGGTTAGGATTGGACCTAGGGTTATGGTTTTGTTGAGGGCTAGGGTTAGAGAGACGGTTATGGTTAGGATTGGATCTAGGGTTAGGGTTATGTTGAGGGCTAGGGTTAGAGACAGGGTTAGGGTTAGGGTTGGACCTAGGGTTAGGGTTATGCTGAGGGCTAGGGTTAGAGAGACGGTTAGGGTTAGGATTGGACCTAGGGTTAGGGTTATGTTGAGGGCTAGGGTTAGAGTGACGGTTAGGGTGAGGATTGGACCTATGGTTAGGGTTATGTTGAGGGCTAGGTTTCGAGGGACGGTGAGGGTTAGGATTGGACCTAGGGTTAGGGTTATGTTGAGGGCTAGTGTTAGAGAGACGGTTAGGGTTAGGATTGGACCTAGGGTTAGGGTTCTGTTGAGGGCTAGGGTTAGAGAGACGGTCAGAGTTAGGATTGGACCTAGGGTTAGGGTTATGTTGAGGGCTAGGGTTAGAGAGACGGTTAGGGTTAGGATTGGACCTAGGGTTAGGGTTATGTTGAGGGCTAGGGTTAGAGAGACGGTTAGGGTTAGGATTGGACCTAGGGTTAGGGTTATGTTGAGGGCTAGGGTTAGAGAGACGGTTAGGGTTAGGATTGGACCTAGGGTTAGCGTTATGTTGAGGGCTAGGGTTAGAGAGATGTTTAGGGTTAGGATTGGACTTAGGGTTAGGGTTCTGTTGAGGGCTAGGGTTAGAGAGTCTGTCAGGCTTATGATTGGACCTAGGGTTAGGGTTATGTTGAGGGCTAGGGTTAGAGAGATGGTTATGGTTATGATTGGACCTAGGGTTAGGGTTATGTTGAGGGCTATGTTTAGAGAGACGGTTACGGTTAGGATTGGACCTAGGATTAGGGTCATGTTGAGGGCTAGTGTTAGAGAGACGGTTAGGGTTAGGATTGGACCTTGGGTTAGGGTTATGTTTAGGGCTAGGGTTAGAGAGCCGGTCAGGGTTAGAATTGGACCTAGGGTTAGGGTTATGTTGAGGGCTAGGGTTAGAGAGACGGTTAGGGTTAGGATTGGACCTAGGGTTAGGGTTATGTTGAGGGCTAGGGTTAGAGAGACGGTTAGGGGTAGGATTGGACCTAGGGTTAGGGTTATGTTGAGGGCTAGGGTTAGAGAGATGGTTACGCTTAGTTTTGGACCTAGGGTTAGAGTTATGTTGAGGGCTAGGGTTAGAGAGACGGTTAGGGTTAGGATTGGACCTAGGGCTAGGGTTAAGTTGAGGGCTAGGTTTAGAGAGATAGTTAGGGTTAGGATTTGACCTAGGGTTAGGGTTATGGTGAGGGCTATGGTTAGAGGGACGGTGAGGGTTAGGATTGGACCTAGGGTTAGGGTTAGGTTGAGGGCTAGGGTTAGAGAGACGGTTAGGGTTAGGATTGGACCTATGGTTAGCGTTATGCTGAGGGCTAGGGTTAGAGAGACGGTTAGGTTTAGGATTGGACCTAGGGTTAGGGTTATGTTGAGGGCTAGGGTTAGAGAGACGGTTAGGGTTAGGATTGGACCTAGGGTTAGGGTTAGGTTGAGGGCTAGGGTTAGAGAGACGGTTAGGTTTAGGATTGGACCTAGGGTTAGGGTTATGTTGAGGGGTAGGGTTAGAGAAACGGTTACGCTGAGGATTGGACCTAGGGTTAGGGTTATGTTGAGGGCTAGGGTTAGAGAGACGTTTATGGTTAGGATTGGATCTAGGGTTAGGGTTATGTTGAGGGCTAGGGTTAGAGACAGGGTTAAGGTAAGGATTGGACCTAGGGTTAGGGTTATGCTGAGGGCTAGGGTTAAAGAGATGGTTAGGGTTAGGATTGGACCTAGGGTTAGGGTTATGTTGAGGGCTAGGGTTAGAGAGACGGTTAGGTTTAGGATTGGACCTAGGGTTAGGGTTATGTTGAGGGTTAGGTTTAGAGAGACGGTTAGGGTGAGGATTGGACCTAGGGTTAGGGTTATGTTGAGGGCTAGGGTTAGAGGGACGGTGAGGGTTAGGATTGGACCTAGGGATAGGGCTAGGTTGAGGGCTAGGGTTGGAGAGACGGTTAGGTTTAGGATTGGACCTAGGGTTAGGGTTATGTTGAGGGCTAGGGTTAGAGAGATGGTTAGGGTTAGGATTGGACCTAGGGTTAGGGTTAGGTTGAGGGCTAGGTTTAGAGAGACGCTTAGGTTTAGGATTGGACCTAGGGTTAGGGTTATGTTGAGGGCTAGGGTTAGAGAGACGATTAGGGTTAGGAATGGACCTAGGGTTAGGGTTATGTTGAAGGCTAGGGTTAGAGAGACGGTTAGGGTTAGGATTGGACCTAGGGTTAGGGTTATGTTGAGGGCTAGGGTTAGAGAGACGGTTACGGTTAGGATTGGACCTAGGGTTAGGGTTATGTTGAGGGCTAGGGTTAGAGACACGGTTAGGGTTAGGATTGGACCTAGGGTTAGGGTTATACTGAGGGCTAGGGTTAGAGAGAGGTTATGGTTAGGATTGGACCTAGGGTTAGGGTTTTGTTGAGGGCTAGGGTTAGAGAGACGGTTAGGGTTAGGATTGGATTTAGGGTTAGGGTTATGTTGAGGGCTAAGGTTAGAGAGGCCGTTAGGGTTAGGATTGGACCTAGGGTTAGGGTTATGTTGAGGGCTAGGGTTAGAAAGACGGTTAGGGGTAGGATTGGACCTAGGGTTAGGGTTAGGTTGAGGGCTAAAGTTAGAGAAACTGTTAGGTTTAGGATTGGACCTAGGGTTAGGGTTATGTTGAGGGCTAGGGTTAGAGGGTCGGTGAGGGTTAGGATTGGACCTAGGGTTAGGGTTATGTTGAGGGCTAGTGTTAGAGAGACGGTTAGGGTTAGGATTGCACCTAGGGATAGGGTTATGTTGAGGGCTAGATTAGAGAGACGGTTAGGGTTAGGATTGCACCTAGGGTTAGGGTTATGTTGAGGGCTAGGGTTAGAGAGACGGTTAGGGTTAGGATTGCACCTAGGGTTAGGGTTATGTTGAGGGCTAGTGTTAGAGAGACGGTAGGGTTAGGATTGGACCTTGGGTTAGGGTTATGTTGAGGGCTAGGGTTAGAGAGACGGTTAGGGTTAGGATTGGACCTAGGGTTAGGGTTATGTTGAAGGCTAGCGTTACAGAGACGGTTAGGGTTAGGATTGGACCTAGGGTTAGGGTTATGTATGTTGAGGGCTAGGGTTAGAGAGACGCTTACGGTTAGGATTGGACCTAGGTTTAGGGTTATGTTGAGGGCTAGGGTTAGAGACACGGTTAGGGTTAGGATTGGACCTAGGGTTAGGGTTATACTGAGGGCTAGGATTAGAGAGAGGTTATGGTTAGGATTGGACCTAGGGTTAGGGTTTTGTTGAGGGATAGGGTTAGAGAGACGGTTAGGGTTAGGATTGGATTTAGGGTTAGGGTTATGTTGAGGGCTAAGGTTAGAGAGGCCGTTAGAGTTAGGATTGGACCTAGGGTTAGGGTTATGTTGAGGGCTAGGGTTAGAAAGACGGTTAGGGTTAGGATTGGACCTAGGGTTAGGGTTAGGTTGAGGGCTAAAGTTAGAGAAACTGTTAGGTTTAGGATTGGATCTAGGGTTAGGGTTATGTTGAGGGCTAGGGTTAGAGAGACCGTTAGGGTGAGGATTAGACCTAGGGTTAGGGTTATGTTGAGGGCTCGGGTTAGAGAGACGGTTAGGGTTAGGATTGGACCTAGGGTTAGGGTTATGTTGAGGGCTAGGGTTAGAGAGATGGTTAGGGTTAGGATTGGACCTAGGGTTAGGGTAATGTTGAGGGCTAGGATTAGAGAGACGGTTACCGTTAGGATTGGACCTAGGGTTAGGGTTATGTTGAGGACTAGGGTTATAGGGACGGTGAGGGTTAGGATTGGACCTAGGGTTAGGGTTATGTTGAGGGCTAGGGTTAGAGACAGGGTTAGGGTTAGGATTGGACCTAGGGTTAGGGTTATGCTGAGGGCTAGGGTTAGAGAGACGGTTAGGGTTAGGATTGGACCTAGGGTTAGGGTTTTGTTGAGTGTAAGGTTAGAGAGACGGTTAGGGTTAGGATTGGATCTAGGGTTAGGGTTATGCTGAGGGCTACGTTTAGAGACACGGTTAGGGTTAGGATTGGACCTAGGGTTAGGGTTATGCTGAGGGCTAGGGTTAGAGAGACGGTTAGGGTTAGGATTGGACCTAGGGTTAGGGTTTTGTTGAGGGCTAGGGTTAGAGAGACGGTTAGGGTTAGGATTGGATCTAGGGTTAGGGTTATGCTGTGGGCTAGGGTTAGAGACACGGTTAGGGTTAGGATTGGACCTAGGGTTAGGGTTATGCTGAGGGCTAGGGTTAGAGAGACGGTTAGGGTTAGGATTTACCTAGGGTTAGGGTTTTGTTGAGGGCTAGGGTTAGAGAGACGGTTAGGGTTAGGATTGGATCTAGGGTTAGCGTTATGTTGAGGGATACGGTTAGAGAGGCGGTTAGGGTTAGGATTGTCCCTAGGGTTAGGGTTATGTTGAGGGCTAGGGTTAGAGAGACGGTTAGGGTTAGGATTGGACCTAGGGTTAGGGTTATGTTGAGGGCTAAAGTTAGAGAGACGGTTAGGTTTAGGATTGGACCTAGGGTTAGCGTTATGTTGAGGGCTAGGGTTAGAGAGACGGTTAGGGTGAGGATTGGACCTAGGGTTAGGGTTATTTTGAGGGCTAGGGTTAGAGAGACGGTTAGGGTTAGGATTGGACCTAGGGTTAAGTTTATGTTGAGGGCTAGGGTTAGAGGGACGGTGAGGGTTAGGATTGGATCTAGGTTTAGGGTTATGTTGAGGCCTAGTGTTAGAGAGACGGTTAGGGTTAAGATTAGACCTAGGGTTAGGGTTCTGTTGAGGGCTAGGGTTAGAGAGTCTGTCAGGCTTATGATTGGACCTAGGGTTAGGTTTATGTTGAGGGCTAGGGTTAGAGAGATGGTTAGGGTTATGATTGGACCTAGGGTTAGGGTTATGTTGAGGGCTCGGGTTAGAGAGACGTTTATGGTTAGAATTGGACCTAGGGTTAGGGTTATGTTGAGGGCTAGGGTAAGAGAGACGGTTAGGGTTAGAATTGGACCTAGGGTTAGGGGTATGTTGAGGGCTAGGGTTAGAGAGACGGTTAGGGTTAGGATTGGACATAGGGTTAGGGTTATGTTGAGGGCTAGGGTTAGAGAGACGGTTACGGTTAGGATTGGACCTACGGTTAGGGTTATGTTGAAGGCTAGGGTTAGAGAGACGGTTAGGTTTAGGATTGGACCTAGGGTTAGGGTTATGTTGAGGACTAGGGTTAGAGGGACGGTGAGGGTTAGGATTGGACCTAGGGTTAGGGTTATGTTGAGGGCTAAAATTAGAGAGACGGTTAGGTTTAGCATTGGACCTAGGGTTAGGCTTATGTTGAGGGCTAGGGTTAGAGAGACGGTTAGGGTGAGGATTGGACCTAGGGTTAGGGTTATGTTGAGGGCTAGGTTTAGAGAGACGGTTAGGGTTAGGATTGGACCTAGGGTTAGAGTTATGTTGAGGGCTAGGGTTAGAGAGACGGTTAGGGTGAGGATTGGACCTAGGGTTAGGGTTATGGTGAGGGCTACTGTTAGAGAGACGGTTAGGGTTAGGATTGGACCTAGGGTTAGAGTTATTTTGAGGGCTATTGTTAGAGAGACGGTAAGGGTGAGGATTGGACCTAGGGTTAGAGTTATGTTGAGGGCTAGGGTTAGAGAGACGGTTAGGGTTAGGATTGGACCTAGGGTTAGAGTTATGTTAAGGGCTAGGGTGAGAGAGACGGTTAGGGTTAGGATTGGACCTAGGGTTAGGGTTATGTTGAGGGCTACGGTTAGAGAGACAGTTAGCGTTAGGATTTGACCTAGGGTTAGGGTTATGTTGAGGGCTAAAGTTAGAGAGACGGTTAGGTTTAGCATTGGACCTAGGGTTAGGGTTATGTTGAGGGCTAGGGTTAGAGAGACGGTTAGGGTGAGGATTGGACCTAGGGTTAGGGTTATGTTGAGGGCTAGGGTTAGAGACACGGTTAGGGTTAGGATTGGACCTAGGGTTAGGGTTATGTTGAGGGCTAGGTTTAGAGGGACGGTGAGGGTTAGGATTGGACCTAGGGTTAGGGTCATGTTGAGGGCTAGTGTTAGAGAGACGGTTAGGTTTAGCATTGGACCTAGGGTTAGGGTTATGTTGAGGGCTAGGGTTAGAGAGACGGTTAGGGTTAGGATTGGACCTAGGGTTAGGGTTAGGTTGAGGGCTAGGGTTAGAGAGACGGTTAAGTTTAGGATTGGACCTAGAGTTAGGGTTATGTTGAGGGCTATGGTTAGAGAGACGGTTAGGGTGAGGAATGGACCTAGGGTTAGGGTTATGTTGAGGGCTAAGGTTAGAGAGACGGTTAGGGTTAGGATTGGACCTAGGGTTAGGGTTATGCTGAGGGCTCGGGTTAGAGAGACGTTTATGGTTAGAATTGGACCTAAGGTTAGGGTTATGTTGAGGGCTAGGGTAAGAGAGACGGTTAGGGTTAGAATTGGACCTAGGGTTAGGGGTATGTTGAGGGCTAGGGTTAGAGAGACGGTTAGGGTTACAATTGCACCTAGGGGTAGGGTTATGTTGAGGGCTAGGGTTAGAGAGACGGTTAGGGATAGGATTGGACATAGGGTTAGGGTTATGTTGAGGGCTAGGGTTAGAGAGACGGTTACGGTTAGGATTGGACCTAGGGTTAGGGCTATGTTGAAGGCTAGGGTTAGAGAGACGGTTAGGGTTAGGATTGGACCTAGGGTTAGGGTTATGTTGAGGACTAGGGTTAGAGGGTCGGTGAGAGTTAGGATTGGACCTAGGGTTAGGGTTATGTTGAGGGCTAAAGTTAGAGAGACGGTTAGGTTTAGCATTGGACCTAGGGTTAGGGTTATGTTGAGGGCTAGGTTTAGAGAGACGGTTAGGGTTAGGATTGGACCTAGGGTTAGAGTTATGTTGAGGGCTAGGGTTAGAGAGACGGTTAGGGTGAGGATTGGACCTAGGGTTAGGGTTAGGTTGAGGGCTAGGGTTAGAGAGACGGTTAAGTTTAGGATTGGACCTAGAGTTAGGGTTATGTTGAGGGCTATGGTTAGAGAGACGGTTAGGGTGAGGATTGGACCTAGGGTTAGGGTTATGTTGAGGGCTAAGGTTAGAGAGACGGTTAGGGTTAGGATTGGACCTAGGGATAGGCTTATGTTGAGGGCTAGGGTTAGAGTGACGGTTACGGTTAGGATTGGACCTAGGGTTATGGTTTTGTTGAGGGCTAGGGTTAGAGAGACGGTTATGGTTAGGATTGGATCTAGGGTTAGGGTTATGTTGAGGGCTAGGGTTAGAGACAGGGTTAGGGTTAGGATTGGACCTAGGGTTAGGGTTATGCTGAGGGCTAGGGTTAGAGAGACGGTTAGGGTTAGGATTGGACCTAGGGTTAGGGTTATGTTGAGGGCTAGGGTTAGAGTGACGGTTAGGGTGAGGATTGGACCTATGGTTAGGGTTATGTTGAGGGCTAGGTTTCGAGGGACGGTGAGGGTTAGGATTGGACCTAGGGTTAGGGTTATGTTGAGGGCTAGGGTTAGAGAGACGGTTAGGGTGAGGATTGGACCTAGGGTTAGGGTTATGGTGAGGGCTACTGTTAGAGAGACGGTTAGGGTTAGGATTGGACCTAGGGTTAGAGTTATTTTGAGGGCTATTGTTAGAGAGACGGTAAGGGTGAGGATTGGACCTAGGGTTAGAGTTATGTTGAGGGCTAGGGTTAGAGAGACGGTTAGGGTTAGGATTGGACCTAGGGTTAGAGTTATGTTAAGGGCTAGGGTGAGAGAGACGGTTAGGGTTAGGATTGGACCTAGGGTTAGGGTTATGTTGAGGGCTACGGTTAGAGAGACAGTTAGCGTTAGGATTTGACCTAGGGTTAGGGTTATGTTGAGGGCTAAAGTTAGAGAGACGGTTAGGTTTAGCATTGGACCTAGGGTTAGGGTTATGTTGAGGGCTAGGGTTAGAGAGACGGTTAGGGTGAGGATTGGACCTAGGGTTAGGGTTATGTTGAGGGCTAGGGTTAGAGACACGGTTAGGGTTAGGATTGGACCTAGGGTTAGGGTTATGTTGAGGGCTAGGTTTAGAGGGACGGTGAGGGTTAGGATTGGACCTAGGGTTAGGGTCATGTTGAGGGCTAGTGTTAGAGAGACGGTTAGGTTTAGCATTGGACCTAGGGTTAGGGTTATGTTGAGGGCTAGGGTTAGAGAGACGGTTAGGGTTAGGATTGGACCTAGGGTTAGGGTTAGGTTGAGGGCTAGGGTTAGAGAGACGGTTAAGTTTAGGATTGGACCTAGAGTTAGGGTTATGTTGAGGGCTATGGTTAGAGAGATGGTTAGGGTGAGGAATGGACCTAGGGTTAGGGTTATGTTGAGGGCTAAGGTTAGAGAGACGGTTAGGGTTAGGATTGGACCTAGGGTTAGGGTTATGCTGAGGGCTCGGGTTAGAGAGACGTTTATGGTTAGAATTGGACCTAAGGTTAGGGTTATGTTGAGGGCTAGGGTAAGAGAGACGGTTAGGGTTAGAATTGGACCTAGGGTTAGGGGTATGTTGAGGGCTAGGGTTAGAGAGACGGTTAGGGTTACAATTGCACCTAGGGGTAGGGTTATGTTGAGGGCTAGGGTTAGAGAGACGGTTAGGGATAGGATTGGACATAGGGTTAGGGTTATGTTGAGGGCTAGGGTTAGAGAGACGGTTACGGTTAGGATTGGACCTAGGGTTAGGGCTATGTTGAAGGCTAGGGTTAGAGAGACGGTTAGGGTTAGGATTGGACCTAGGGTTAGGGTTATGTTGAGGACTAGGGTTAGAGGGTCGGTGAGAGTTAGGATTGGACCTAGGGTTAGGGTTATGTTGAGGGCTAAAGTTAGAGAGACGGTTAGGTTTAGCATTGGACCTAGGGTTAGGGTTATGTTGAGGGCTAGGTTTAGAGAGACGGTTAGGGTTAGGATTGGACCTAGGGTTAGAGTTATGTTGAGGGCTAGGGTTAGAGAGATGGTTACGGTGAGGATTGGACCTAGGGTTAGGGTTAGGTTGAGGGCTAGGGTTAGAGAGACGGTTAAGTTTAGGATTGGACCTAGAGTTAGGGTTATGTTGAGGGCTATGGTTAGAGAGACGGTTAGGGTGAGGATTGGACCTAGGGTTAGGGTTATGTTGAGGGCTAAGGTTAGAGAGACGGTTAGGGTTAGGATTGGACCTAGGGTTAGGCTTATGTTGAGGGCTAGGGTTAGAGTGACGGTTACGGTTAGGATTGGACCTAGGGTTATGGTTTTGTTGAGGGCTAGGGTTAGAGAGACGGTTATGGTTAGGATTGGATCTAGGGTTAGGGTTATGTTGAGGGCTAGGGTTAGAGACAGGGTTAGGGTTAGGATTGGACCTAGGGTTAGGGTTATGCTGAGGGCTAGGGTTAGAGAGACGGTTAGGGTTAGGATTGGACCTAGGGTTAGGGTTATGTTGAGGGCTAGGGTTAGAGTGACGGTTAGGGTGAGGATTGGACCTATGGTTAGGGTTATGTTGAGGGCTAGGTTTCGAGGGACGGTGAGGGTTAGGATTGGACCTAGGGTTAGGGTTATGTTGAGGGCTAGTGTTAGAGAGACGGTTAGGGTTAGGATTGGACCTAGGGTTAGGGTTCTGTTGAGGGCTAGGGTTAGAGAGACGGTCAGAGTTAGGATTGGACCTAGGGTTAGGGTTATGTTGAGGGCTAGGGTTAGAGAGACGGTTAGGGTTAGGATTGGACCTAGGGTTAGGGTTATGTTGAGGGCTAGGGTTAGAGAGACGGTTAGGGTTAGGATTGGACCTAGGGTTAGGGTTATGTTGAGGGCTAGGGTTAGAGAGACGGTTAGGGTTAGGATTGGACCTAGGGTTAGCGTTATGTTGAGGGCTAGGGTTAGAGAGATGTTTAGGGTTAGGATTGGACTTAGGGTTAGGGTAAGGTTGAGGGTTAGGTTTAGAGAGACGGTTAGGTTTAGGATTTGACCTAGGGTTAGGGTTATGTTGAGGGCTAGGGTTAGAGACACGGTTAGGGTTAGGATTGGACCTAGGGTTAGGGTTATGTTGAGGGCTAGGGTTAGATAGACGGTTAGGGTTAGGATTGGACCTAGGGTTAGGGTTATGTTGAGGGCTAGGGTAAGGGAGACGGTTACGGTTAGGATTGGACCTAGGGTTAGGGTTATGTTGAGGGCTAGGGTTAGAGACACGGTTAGGGTTAGGATTGGACCTAGGGTTAGGGTTAAACTGAGGGCTAGGGTTAGAGAGAGGTTATGGTTAGGATTGGACCTAGGGTTAGGGTTTTGTTGAGGCTAGGGTTAGAGAGACGGTTAGGGTTAGGATTGGACCTAGGGTTAGGGTTATGTTGAGGGCTAAGTTTAGAGAGGCCGTTAGGGTTAGGATTGGACCTAGGGTTAGGGTTATGTTGAGGGCTAGGGTTAGAGAGACGGTTAGGGTTAGGATTGGACCTAGGGTTAGGGTTATGTTGAGGGCTAAAGTTAGAGAGACGGTTACGTTTAGGATTGGACCTAAGGTTAGGGTTTTGTTGAGGGCTAGGGTTAGAGAGACGGTTAGGGTTAGGATTGGAACTAGGGTTAGGGTTATGTTGAGGGCTAGGGTTAGAGAGACGGTTACGGATAGGATTGGACCTAGGGTTAGGGTTATGTTGAAAGCTAGGGTTAGAGAGACGGTTAGGATTAGGAATGGACCTAGGCTTAGGGTTATGTTGAGGGCTAGGCTTAGAGAGGCGGTTAGGGTTAGGATTGGACCTAGGGTTAGGGTTATGTTGAGGGCTAAAGTTAGAGAGACGGTTAGGTTTAGCATTGGACCTAGGGTAAGGTTTATGTTGAGGGCTAGGGTTAGAGAGACGGTTAGGGTGAGGATTGGACCTAGGGTTAGGGTTATGTTGAGGGCTAGGGTTAGAGGGACGGTGAGGGTTAGGATTGGACCTAGGGTTAGGGTGATGTTGAGGGCTAGGGTTAGAGAGACGGTTAGGGTTAGAATTGGACCTTGCGATAGGGTTATGTCGAGGACTAGGGTTAGAGAGACGGTCAGGGTTAGGATTGGGCCTAGGGTTAGGGTTATGTTGAGGGCTAAGGTTAGAGAGATGGTTAGGGTTAGGATTGCACCTAGGGTTAGGGTTAGGTTGAGGTTTAGGGTTAGAGAGACGGTTAGGTTTAGGATTGGACCTAGGGTTAGGGTTATGTTGAGGGCTAGGGTTAGAGAGACGGTTAGGGTTAGGATTGGACCTAGTGTTAGTGCTATGTTGAGGGCTAGGGTTAGAGAGACGGTTAGGGTTAGGATTGGACCTAGGGTTATGGTTATGTTGAGGGCTAGGGTTAGAGAGACGGTTAGGGTGAGGATTGGACCTAGCGTTAGGGTTATGTTGAGTCTAGGGTTAGAGAGACGGTTAGGGTTAGGATTGGACCTAGGGTTAGGGTTATGTTGAGGGCTAGGGTTAGAGGGACGTTTATGGTTAGGTTTGGACCTAGGTTTAGGGTTATGTTGAGGGCTAGGGTTAGAGAGACGGTTAGGGTTAGAATTGGACCTTGCGATAGGGTTATGTTGAGGGCTAGGGTTAGAGAGACGGTCAGGGTTAGGATTGGGCCTAGGGTTAGGGTTAGGTTTAGGGTTAGGGTTAGAGAGACGGTTAGGTTTCGGATTGGACCTAGGGTTAGGGTTATGTTGAGGGCTAGGGTTAGAGAGAAGGTTAGGGTTAGGATTGGACCTAGGGTTAGGGCTATGTTGAGGGCTAGGGTTAGAGAGACGGTTAGGGTTAGGATTGGACCTAGGGTTAGGGTTATGTTGAGGGCTAGGGTTAGAGAGACGGTTAGGGTTAGGATTGGACCTAGGGTTAGCGTTATGTTGAGGGCTAGGGTTAGAGAGATGTTTAGGGTTAGGATTGGACTTAGGGTTAGGGTTCTGTTGAGGGCTAGGGTTAGAGAGTCTGTCAGGCTTATGATTGGACCTAGGGTTAGGGTTATGTTGAGGGCTAGGGTTAGAGAGATGGTTATGGTTATGATTGGACCTAGGGTTAGGGTTATGTTGAGGGCTATGTTTAGAGAGACGGTTACGGTTAGGATTGGACCTAGGGTTAGGGTTATGTTGAGGGCTCGGGTTAGAGAGACGTTTATGGTTAGAATTGGACCTAGGGTTAGGGTTATGTTGAGGGCTAGGGTAAGAGAGACGGTTAGGGTTAGAATTGGACCTAGGGTTAGGGGTATGTTGAGGGCTAGGGTTAGAGAGACGGTTAGGGTTAGGATTGGACATAGGGTTAGGGTTATGTTGAGGGCTAGGGTTAGAGAGACGGTTACGGTTAGGATTGGACCTACGGTTAGGGTTATGTTGAAGGCTAGGGTTAGAGAGACGGTTAGGTTTACGATTGGACCTAGGGTTAGGGTTATGTTGAGGACTAGGGTTAGAGGGACGGTGAGGGTTAGGATTGGACCTAGGGTTAGGGTTATGTTGAGGGCTAAAGTTAGAGAGACGGTTAGGTTTAGCATTGGACCTAGGGTTAGGCTTATGTTGAGGGCTAGGGTTAGAGAGACGGTTAGGGTGAGGATTGGACCTAGGGTTAGGGTTATGTTGAGGGCTAGGTTTAGAGAGACGGTTAGGGTTAGGATTGGACCTAGGGTTAGAGTTATGTTGAGGGCTAGGGTTAGAGAGACGGTTAGGGTGAGGATTGGACCTAGGGTTAGGGTTATGGTGAGGGCTACTGTTAGAGAGATGGTTAGGGTTAGGATTGGACCTAGGGTTAGAGTTATTTTGAGGGCTATTGTTAGAGAGACGGTAAGGGTGAGGATTGGACCTAGGGTTAGAGTTATGTTGAGGGCTAGGGTTAGAGAGACGGTTAGGGTTAGGATTGGACCTAGGGTTAGAGTTATGTTAAGGGCTAGGGTGAGAGAGACGGTTAGGGTTAGGATTGGACCTAGGGTTAGGGTTATGTTGAGGGCTACGGTTAGAGAGACAGTTAGCGTTAGGATTTGACCTAGGGTTAGGGTTATGTTGAGGGCTAAAGTTAGAGAGACGGTTAGGTTTAGCATTGGACCTAGGGTTAGGGTTATGTTGAGGGCTAGGGTTAGAGAGACGGTTAGGGTGAGGATTGGACCTAGGGTTAGGGTTATGTTGAGGGCTAGGGTTAGAGAGACGGTTAGGGTTAGGATTGGACCTAGGGTTAGCGTTATGTTGAGGGCTAGGGTTAGAGAGATGTTTAGGGTTAGGATTGGACTTAGGGTTAGGGTAAGGTTGAGGGTTAGGTTTAGAGAGACGGTTAGGTTTAGGATTTGACCTAGGGTTAGGGTTATGTTGAGGGCTAGGGTTAGAGACACGGTTAGGGTTAGGATTGGACCTAGGGTTAGGGTTATGTTGAGGGCTAGGGTTAGATAGACGGTTAGGGTTAGGATTGGACCTAGGGTTAGGGTTATGTTGAGGGCTAGGGTAAGGGAGACGGTTACGGTTAGGATTGGACCTAGGGTTAGGGTTATGTTGAGGGCTAGGGTTAGAGACACGGTTAGGGTTAGGATTGGACCTAGGGTTAGGGTTAAACTGAGGGCTAGGGTTAGAGAGAGGTTATGGTTAGGATTGGACCTAGGGTTAGGGTTTTGTTGAGGCTAGGGTTAGAGAGACGGTTAGGGTTAGGATTGGACCTAGGGTTAGGGTTATGTTGAGGGCTAAGTTTAGAGAGGCCGTTAGGGTTAGGATTGGACCTAGGGTTAGGGTTATGTTGAGGGCTAGGGTTAGAGAGACGGTTAGGGTTAGGATTGGACCTAGGGTTAGGGTTATGTTGAGGGCTAAAGTTAGAGAGACGGTTACGTTTAGGATTGGACCTAAGGTTAGGGTTTTGTTGAGGGCTAGGGTTAGAGAGACGGTTAGGGTTAGGATTGGAACTAGGGTTAGGGTTATGTTGAGGGCTAGGGTTAGAGAGACGGTTACGGATAGGATTGGACCTAGGGTTAGGGTTATGTTGAAAGCTAGGGTTAGAGAGACGGTTAGGATTAGGAATGGACCTAGGCTTAGGGTTATGTTGAGGGCTAGGCTTAGAGAGGCGGTTAGGGTTAGGATTGGACCTAGGGTTAGGGTTATGTTGAGGGCTAAAGTTAGAGAGACGGTTAGGTTTAGCATTGGACCTAGGGTAAGGTTTATGTTGAGGGCTAGGGTTAGAGAGACGGTTAGGGTGAGGATTGGACCTAGGGTTAGGGTTATGTTGAGGGCTAGGGTTAGAGGGACGGTGAGGGTTAGGATTGGACCTAGGGTTAGGGTGATGTTGAGGGCTAGGGTTAGAGAGACGGTTAGGGTTAGAATTGGACCTTGCGATAGGGTTATGTCGAGGACTAGGGTTAGAGAGACGGTCAGGGTTAGGATTGGGCCTAGGGTTAGGGTTATGTTGAGGGCTAAGGTTAGAGAGATGGTTAGGGTTAGGATTGCACCTAGGGTTAGGGTTAGGTTGAGGTTTAGGGTTAGAGAGACGGTTAGGTTTAGGATTGGACCTAGGGTTAGGGTTATGTTGAGGGCTAGGGTTAGAGAGACGGTTAGGGTTAGGATTGGACCTAGTGTTAGTGCTATGTTGAGGGCTAGGGTTAGAGAGACGGTTAGGGTTAGGATTGGACCTAGGGTTATGGTTATGTTGAGGGCTAGGGTTAGAGAGACGGTTAGGGTGAGGATTGGACCTAGCGTTAGGGTTATGTTGAGTCTAGGGTTAGAGAGACGGTTAGGGTTAGGATTGGACCTAGGGTTAGGGTTATGTTGAGGGCTAGGGTTAGAGGGACGTTTATGGTTAGGTTTGGACCTAGGTTTAGGGTTATGTTGAGGGCTAGGGTTAGAGAGACGGTTAGGGTTAGAATTGGACCTTGCGATAGGGTTATGTTGAGGGCTAGGGTTAGAGAGACGGTCAGGGTTAGGATTGGGCCTAGGGTTAGGGTTAGGTTTAGGGTTAGGGTTAGAGAGACGGTTAGGTTTCGGATTGGACCTAGGGTTAGGGTTATGTTGAGGGCTAGGGTTAGAGAGAAGGTTAGGGTTAGGATTGGACCTAGGGTTAGGGCTATGTTGAGGGCTAGGGTTAGAGAGACGGTTAGGGTTAGGATTGGACCTAGGGTTAGGGTTATGTTGAGGGCTAGGGTTAGAGAGACGGTTAGGGTTAGGATTGGACCTAGGGTTAGCGTTATGTTGAGGGCTAGGGTTAGAGAGATGTTTAGGGTTAGGATTGGACTTAGGGTTAGGGTTCTGTTGAGGGCTAGGGTTAGAGAGTCTGTCAGGCTTATGATTGGACCTAGGGTTAGGGTTATGTTGAGGGCTAGGGTTAGAGAGATGGTTATGGTTATGATTGGACCTAGGGTTAGGGTTATGTTGAGGGCTATGTTTAGAGAGACGGTTACGGTTAGGATTGGACCTAGGGTTAGGGTTATGTTGAGGGCTCGGGTTAGAGAGACGTTTATGGTTAGAATTGGACCTAGGGTTAGGGTTATGTTGAGGGCTAGGGTAAGAGAGACGGTTAGGGTTAGAATTGGACCTAGGGTTAGGGGTATGTTGAGGGCTAGGGTTAGAGAGACGGTTAGGGTTAGGATTGGACATAGGGTTAGGGTTATGTTGAGGGCTAGGGTTAGAGAGACGGTTACGGTTAGGATTGGACCTACGGTTAGGGTTATGTTGAAGGCTAGGGTTAGAGAGACGGTTAGGTTTACGATTGGACCTAGGGTTAGGGTTATGTTGAGGACTAGGGTTAGAGGGACGGTGAGGGTTAGGATTGGACCTAGGGTTAGGGTTATGTTGAGGGCTAAAGTTAGAGAGACGGTTAGGTTTAGCATTGGACCTAGGGTTAGGCTTATGTTGAGGGCTAGGGTTAGAGAGACGGTTAGGGTGAGGATTGGACCTAGGGTTAGGGTTATGTTGAGGGCTAGGTTTAGAGAGACGGTTAGGGTTAGGATTGGACCTAGGGTTAGAGTTATGTTGAGGGCTAGGGTTAGAGAGACGGTTAGGGTGAGGATTGGACCTAGGGTTAGGGTTATGGTGAGGGCTACTGTTAGAGAGATGGTTAGGGTTAGGATTGGACCTAGGGTTAGAGTTATTTTGAGGGCTATTGTTAGAGAGACGGTAAGGGTGAGGATTGGACCTAGGGTTAGAGTTATGTTGAGGGCTAGGGTTAGAGAGACGGTTAGGGTTAGGATTGGACCTAGGGTTAGAGTTATGTTAAGGGCTAGGGTGAGAGAGACGGTTAGGGTTAGGATTGGACCTAGGGTTAGGGTTATGTTGAGGGCTACGGTTAGAGAGACAGTTAGCGTTAGGATTTGACCTAGGGTTAGGGTTATGTTGAGGGCTAAAGTTAGAGAGACGGTTAGGTTTAGCATTGGACCTAGGGTTAGGGTTATGTTGAGGGCTAGGGTTAGAGAGACGGTTAGGGTGAGGATTGGACCTAGGGTTAGGGTTATGTTGAGGGCTAGGGTTAGAGACACGGTTAGGGTTAGGATTGGACCTAGGGTTAGGGTTATGTTGAGGGCTAGGTTTAGAGGGACGGTGAGGGTTAGGATTGGACCTAGGGTTAGGGTCATGTTGAGGGCTAGTGTTAGAGAGACGGTTAGGTTTAGCATTGGACCTAGGGTTAGGGTTATGTTGAGGGCTAGGGTTAGAGAGACGGTTAGGGTTAGGATTGGACCTAGGGTTAGGGTTAGGTTGAGGGCTAGGGTTAGAGAGACGGTTAAGTTTAGGATTGGACCTAGAGTTAGGGTTATGTTGAGGGCTATGGTTAGAGAGATGGTTAGGGTGAGGAATGGACCTAGGGTTAGGGTTATGTTGAGGGCTAAGGTTAGAGAGACGGTTAGGGTTAGGATTGGACCTAGGGTTAGGGTTATGCTGAGGGCTCGGGTTAGAGAGACGTTTATGGTTAGAATTGGACCTAAGGTTAGGGTTATGTTGAGGGCTAGGGTAAGAGAGACGGTTAGGGTTAGAATTGGACCTAGGGTTAGGGGTATGTTGAGGGCTAGGGTTAGAGAGACGGTTAGGGTTACAATTGCACCTAGGGGTAGGGTTATGTTGAGGGCTAGGGTTAGAGAGACGGTTAGGGATAGGATTGGACATAGGGTTAGGGTTATGTTGAGGGCTAGGGTTAGAGAGACGGTTACGGTTAGGATTGGACCTAGGGTTAGGGCTATGTTGAAGGCTAGGGTTAGAGAGACGGTTAGGGTTAGGATTGGACCTAGGGTTAGGGTTATGTTGAGGACTAGGGTTAGAGGGTCGGTGAGAGTTAGGATTGGACCTAGGGTTAGGGTTATGTTGAGGGCTAAAGTTAGAGAGACGGTTAGGTTTAGCATTGGACCTAGGGTTAGGGTTATGTTGAGGGCTAGGTTTAGAGAGACGGTTAGGGTTAGGATTGGACCTAGGGTTAGAGTTATGTTGAGGGCTAGGGTTAGAGAGATGGTTACGGTGAGGATTGGACCTAGGGTTAGGGTTAGGTTGAGGGCTAGGGTTAGAGAGACGGTTAAGTTTAGGATTGGACCTAGAGTTAGGGTTATGTTGAGGGCTATGGTTAGAGAGACGGTTAGGGTGAGGATTGGACCTAGGGTTAGGGTTATGTTGAGGGCTAAGGTTAGAGAGACGGTTAGGGTTAGGATTGGACCTAGGGTTAGGCTTATGTTGAGGGCTAGGGTTAGAGTGACGGTTACGGTTAGGATTGGACCTAGGGTTATGGTTTTGTTGAGGGCTAGGGTTAGAGAGACGGTTATGGTTAGGATTGGATCTAGGGTTAGGGTTATGTTGAGGGCTAGGGTTAGAGACAGGGTTAGGGTTAGGATTGGACCTAGGGTTAGGGTTATGCTGAGGGCTAGGGTTAGAGAGACGGTTAGGGTTAGGATTGGACCTAGGGTTAGGGTTATGTTGAGGGCTAGGGTTAGAGTGACGGTTAGGGTGAGGATTGGACCTATGGTTAGGGTTATGTTGAGGGCTAGGTTTCGAGGGACGGTGAGGGTTAGGATTGGACCTAGGGTTAGGGTTATGTTGAGGGCTAGTGTTAGAGAGACGGTTAGGGTTAGGATTGGACCTAGGGTTAGGGTTCTGTTGAGGGCTAGGGTTAGAGAGACGGTCAGAGTTAGGATTGGACCTAGGGTTAGGGTTATGTTGAGGGCTAGGGTTAGAGAGACGGTTAGGGTTAGGATTGGACCTAGGGTTAGGGTTATGTTGAGGGCTAGGGTTAGAGAGACGGTTAGGGTTAGGATTGGACCTAGGGTTAGGGTTATGTTGAGGGCTAGGGTTAGAGAGACGGTTAGGGTTAGGATTGGACCTAGGGTTAGCGTTATGTTGAGGGCTAGGGTTAGAGAGATGTTTAGGGTTAGGATTGGACTTAGGGTTAGGGTAAGGTTGAGGGTTAGGTTTAGAGAGACGGTTAGGTTTAGGATTTGACCTAGGGTTAGGGTTATGTTGAGGGCTAGGGTTAGAGACACGGTTAGGGTTAGGATTGGACCTAGGGTTAGGGTTATGTTGAGGGCTAGGGTTAGATAGACGGTTAGGGTTAGGATTGGACCTAGGGTTAGGGTTATGTTGAGGGCTAGGGTAAGGGAGACGGTTACGGTTAGGATTGGACCTAGGGTTAGGGTTATGTTGAGGGCTAGGGTTAGAGACACGGTTAGGGTTAGGATTGGACCTAGGGTTAGGGTTAAACTGAGGGCTAGGGTTAGAGAGAGGTTATGGTTAGGATTGGACCTAGGGTTAGGGTTTTGTTGAGGCTAGGGTTAGAGAGACGGTTAGGGTTAGGATTGGACCTAGGGTTAGGGTTATGTTGAGGGCTAAGTTTAGAGAGGCCGTTAGGGTTAGGATTGGACCTAGGGTTAGGGTTATGTTGAGGGCTAGGGTTAGAGAGACGGTTAGGGTTAGGATTGGACCTAGGGTTAGGGTTATGTTGAGGGCTAAAGTTAGAGAGACGGTTACGTTTAGGATTGGACCTAAGGTTAGGGTTTTGTTGAGGGCTAGGGTTAGAGAGACGGTTAGGGTTAGGATTGGAACTAGGGTTAGGGTTATGTTGAGGGCTAGGGTTAGAGAGACGGTTACGGTTAGGATTGGACCTAGGGTTAGGGTTATGTTGAAAGCTAGGGTTAGAGAGACGGTTAGGATTAGGAATGGACCTAGGCTTAGGGTTATGTTGAGGGCTAGGCTTAGAGAGGCGGTTAGGGTTAGGATTGGACCTAGGGTTAGGGTTATGTTGAGGGCTAAAGTTAGAGAGACGGTTAGGTTTAGCATTGGACCTAGGGTTAGGTTTATGTTGAGGGCTAGGGTTAGAGAGACGGTTAGGGTGAGGATTGGACCTAGGGTTAGGGTTATGTTGAGGGCTAGGGTTAGAGGGACGGTGAGGGTTAGGATTGGACCTAGGGTTAGGGTGATGTTGAGGGCTAGGGTTAGAGAGACGGTTAGGGTTAGAATTGGACCTTGCGATAGGGTTATGTCGAGGACTAGGGTTAGAGAGACGGTCAGGGTTAGGATTGGGCCTAGGGTTAGGGTTATGTTGAGGGCTAAGGTTAGAGAGATGGTTAGGGTTAGGATTGCACCTAGGGTTAGGGTTAGGTTGAGGTTTAGGGTTAGAGAGACGGTTAGGTTTAGGATTGGACCTAGGGTTAGGGTTATGTTGAGGGCTAGGGTTAGAGAGACGGTTAGGGTTAGGATTGGACCTAGTGTTAGTGCTATGTTGAGGGCTAGGGTTAGAGAGACGGTTAGGGTTAGGATTGGACCTAGGGTTATGGTTATGTTGAGGGCTAGGGTTAGAGAGACGGTTAGGGTGAGGATTGGACCTAGCGTTAGGGTTATGTTGAGTCTAGGGTTAGAGAGACGGTTAGGGTTAGGATTGGACCTAGGGTTAGGGTTATGTTGAGGGCTAGGGTTAGAGGGACGTTTATGGTTAGGTTTGGACCTAGGTTTAGGGTTATGTTGAGGGCTAGGGTTAGAGAGACGGTTAGGGTTAGAATTGGACCTTGCGATAGGGTTATGTTGAGGGCTAGGGTTAGAGAGACGGTCAGGGTTAGGATTGGGCCTAGGGTTAGGGTTAGGTTTAGGGTTAGGGTTAGAGAGACGGTTAGGTTTCGGATTGGACCTAGGGTTAGGGTTATGTTGAGGGCTAGGGTTAGAGAGAAGGTTAGGGTTAGGATTGGACCTAGGGTTAGGGCTATGTTGAGGGCTAGGGTTAGAGAGACGGTTAGGGTTAGGATTGGACCTAGGGTTAGGGTTATGTTGAGTGCTAGGGTTAGAGAGACTGTTAGGGTTAGAATTGGACCTTGCGATAGGGTTATGGTGAGGGCTAGGGTTAGAGAGACGGTTAGGGTTAGGATTGGACCTAGGGTTAGGGTTATGTTGAGGGCTAGGGTTAGAGAGACGGTTAGGGTTAGGATTGGATTTAGGGTTAGGGTTATGTTGAGGGCTAAGGTTAGAGAGGCCGTTAGGGTTAGGATTGGACCTAGGGTTAGGGTTTTGTTGAGGGCTAGGGTTAGAGAGACGGTTAGGGTTAGGATTGGATTTAGGGTTAGGGTTATGTTGAGGGCTAAGGTTAGAGAGGCCGTTAGGGTTAGGATTGGACCTAGGGTTAGGGTTATGTTGAGGGCTAGGGTTAGAAAGACGGTTAGGGGTAGGATTGGACCTAGGGTTAGGGTTAGGTTGAGGGCTAAAGTTAGAGAAACTGTTAGGTTTAGGATTGGACCTAGGGTTAGGGTTATGTTGAGGGCTAGGGTTAGAGGGTCGGTGAGGGTTAGGATTGGACCTAGGGTTAGGGTTATGTTGAGGGCTAGTGTTAGAGAGACGGTTAGGGTTAGGATTGCACCTAGGGATAGGGTTATGTTGAGGGCTAGATTAGAGAGACGGTTAGGGTTAGGATTGCACCTAGGGTTAGGGTTATGTTGAGGGCTAGGGTTAGAGAGACGGTTAGGGTTAGGATTGCACCTAGGGTTAGGGTTATGTTGAGGGCTAGTGTTAGAGAGACGGTAGGGTTAGGATTGGACCTTGGGTTAGGGTTATGTTGAGGGCTAGGGTTAGAGAGACGGTTAGGGTTAGGATTGGACCTAGGGTTAGGGTTATGTTGAAGGCTAGCGTTACAGAGACGGTTAGGGTTAGGATTGGACCTAGGGTTAGGGTTATGTATGTTGAGGGCTAGGGTTAGAGAGACGCTTACGGTTAGGATTGGACCTAGGTTTAGGGTTATGTTGAGGGCTAGGGTTAGAGACACGGTTAGGGTTAGGATTGGACCTAGGGTTAGGGTTATACTGAGGGCTAGGATTAGAGAGAGGTTATGGTTAGGATTGGACCTAGGGTTAGGGTTTTGTTGAGGGATAGGGTTAGAGAGACGGTTAGGGTTAGGATTGGATTTAGGGTTAGGGTTATGTTGAGGGCTAAGGTTAGAGAGGCCGTTAGAGTTAGGATTGGACCTAGGGTTAGGGTTATGTTGAGGGCTAGGGTTAGAAAGACGGTTAGGGTTAGGATTGGACCTAGGGTTAGGGTTAGGTTGAGGGCTAAAGTTAGAGAAACTGTTAGGTTTAGGATTGGATCTAGGGTTAGGGTTATGTTGAGGGCTAGGGTTAGAGAGACCGTTAGGGTGAGGATTAGACCTAGGGTTAGGGTTATGTTGAGGGCTCGGGTTAGAGAGACGGTTAGGGTTAGGATTGGACCTAGGGTTAGGGTTATGTTGAGGGCTAGGGTTAGAGAGATGGTTAGGGTTAGGATTGGACCTAGGGTTAGGGTTATGTTGAGGGCTAGGATTAGAGAGACGGTTACCGTTAGGATTGGACCTAGGGTTAGGGTTATGTTGAGGACTAGGGTTATAGGGACGGTGAGGGTTAGGATTGGACCTAGGGTTAGGGTTATGTTGAGGGCTAGGGTTAGAGACAGGGTTAGGGTTAGGATTGGACCTAGGGTTAGGGTTATGCTGAGGGCTAGGGTTAGAGAGACGGTTAGGGTTAGGATTGGACCTAGGGTTAGGGTTTTGTTGAGTGTAAGGTTAGAGAGACGGTTAGGGTTAGGATTGGATCTAGGGTTAGGGTTATGCTGAGGGCTACGTTTAGAGACACGGTTAGGGTTAGGATTGGACCTAGGGTTAGGGTTATGCTGAGGGCTAGGGTTAGAGAGACGGTTAGGGTTAGGATTGGACCTAGGGTTAGGGTTTTGTTGAGGGCTAGGGTTAGAGAGACGGTTAGGGTTAGGATTGGATCTAGGGTTAGGGTTATGCTGTGGGCTAGGGTTAGAGACACGGTTAGGGTTAGGATTGGACCTAGGGTTAGGGTTATGCTGAGGGCTAGGGTTAGAGAGACGGTTAGGGTTAGGATTTACCTAGGGTTAGGGTTTTGTTGAGGGCTAGGGTTAGAGAGACGGTTAGGGTTAGGATTGGATCTAGGGTTAGCGTTATGTTGAGGGATACGGTTAGAGAGGCGGTTAGGGTTAGGATTGTCCCTAGGGTTAGGGTTATGTTGAGGGCTAGGGTTAGAGAGACGGTTAGGGTTAGGATTGGACCTAGGGTTAGGGTTATGTTGAGGGCTAAAGTTAGAGAGACGGTTAGGTTTAGGATTGGACCTAGGGTTAGCGTTATGTTGAGGGCTAGGGTTAGAGAGACGGTTAGGGTGAGGATTGGACCTAGGGTTAGGGTTATTTTGAGGGCTAGGGTTAGAGAGACGGTTAGGGTTAGGATTGGACCTAGGGTTAAGTTTATGTTGAGGGCTAGGGTTAGAGGGACGGTGAGGGTTAGGATTGGATCTAGGTTTAGGGTTATGTTGAGGCCTAGTGTTAGAGAGACGGTTAGGGTTAAGATTGGACCTAGGGTTAGGGTTCTGTTGAGGGCTAGGGTTAGAGAGTCTGTCAGGCTTATGATTGGACCTAGGGTTAGGTTTATGTTGAGGGCTAGGGTTAGAGAGATGGTTAGGGTTATGATTGGACCTAGGGTTAGGGTTATGTTGAGGGCTATGTTTAGAGAGACGGTTACGGTTAGGATTGGACCTAGGGTTAGGGTTATGTTGAGGGCTCGGGTTAGAGAGACGTTTATGGTTAGAATTGGACCTAGGGTTAGGGTTATGTTGAGGGCTAGGGTAAGAGAGACGGTTAGGGTTAGAATTGGACCTAGGGTTAGGGGTATGTTGAGGGCTAGGGTTAGAGAGACGGTTAGGGTTAGGATTGGACATAGGGTTAGGGTTATGTTGAGGGCTAGGGTTAGAGAGACGGTTACGGTTAGGATTGGACCTACGGTTAGGGTTATGTTGAAGGCTAGGGTTAGAGAGACGGTTAGGTTTAGGATTGGACCTAGGGTTAGGGTTATGTTGAGGACTAGGGTTAGAGGGACGGTGAGGGTTAGGATTGGACCTAGGGTTAGGGTTATGTTGAGGGCTAAAATTAGAGAGACGGTTAGGTTTAGCATTGGACCTAGGGTTAGGCTTATGTTGAGGGCTAGGGTTAGAGAGACGGTTAGGGTGAGGATTGGACCTAGGGTTAGGGTTATGTTGAGGGCTAGGTTTAGAGAGACGGTTAGGGTTAGGATTGGACCTAGGGTTAGAGTTATGTTGAGGGCTAGGGTTAGAGAGACGGTTAGGGTGAGGATTGGACCTAGGGTTAGGGTTATGGTGAGGGCTACTGTTAGAGAGACGGTTAGGGTTAGGATTGGACCTAGGGTTAGAGTTATTTTGAGGGCTATTGTTAGAGAGACGGTAAGGGTGAGGATTGGACCTAGGGTTAGAGTTATGTTGAGGGCTAGGGTTAGAGAGACGGTTAGGGTTAGGATTGGACCTAGGGTTAGAGTTATGTTAAGGGCTAGGGTGAGAGAGACGGTTAGGGTTAGGATTGGACCTAGGGTTAGGGTTATGTTGAGGGCTACGGTTAGAGAGACAGTTAGCGTTAGGATTTGACCTAGGGTTAGGGTTATGTTGAGGGCTAAAGTTAGAGAGACGGTTAGGTTTAGCATTGGACCTAGGGTTAGGGTTATGTTGAGGGCTAGGGTTAGAGAGACGGTTAGGGTGAGGATTGGACCTAGGGTTAGGGTTATGTTGAGGGCTAGGGTTAGAGACACGGTTAGGGTTAGGATTGGACCTAGGGTTAGGGTTATGTTGAGGGCTAGGTTTAGAGGGACGGTGAGGGTTAGGATTGGACCTAGGGTTAGGGTCATGTTGAGGGCTAGTGTTAGAGAGACGGTTAGGTTTAGCATTGGACCTAGGGTTAGGGTTATGTTGAGGGCTAGGGTTAGAGAGACGGTTAGGGTTAGGGTTAGGATTGGACCTAGGGTTAGGGTTAGGTTGAGGGCTAGGGTTAGAGAGACGGTTAAGTTTAGGATTGGACCTAGAGTTAGGGTTATGTTGAGGGCTATGGTTAGAGAGACGGTTAGGGTGAGGAATGGACCTAGGGTTAGGGTTATGTTGAGGGCTAAGGTTAGAGAGACGGTTAGGGTTAGGATTGGACCTAGGGTTAGGGTTATGCTGAGGGCTCGGGTTAGAGAGACGTTTATGGTTAGAATTGGACCTAAGGTTAGGGTTATGTTGAGGGCTAGGGTAAGAGAGACGGTTAGGGTTAGAATTGGACCTAGGGTTAGGGGTATGTTGAGGGCTAGGGTTAGAGAGACGGTTAGGGTTACAATTGCACCTAGGGGTAGGGTTATGTTGAGGGCTAGGGTTAGAGAGACGGTTAGGGATAGGATTGGACATAGGGTTAGGGTTATGTTGAGGGCTAGGGTTAGAGAGACGGTTACGGTTAGGATTGGACCTAGGGTTAGGGCTATGTTGAAGGCTAGGGTTAGAGAGACGGTTAGGGTTAGGATTGGACCTAGGGTTAGGGTTATGTTGAGGACTAGGGTTAGAGGGTCGGTGAGAGTTAGGATTGGACCTAGGGTTAGGGTTATGTTGAGGGCTAAAGTTAGAGAGACGGTTAGGTTTAGCATTGGACCTAGGGTTAGGGTTATGTTGAGGGCTAGGTTTAGAGAGACGGTTAGGGTTAGGATTGGACCTAGGGTTAGAGTTATGTTGAGGGCTAGGGTTAGAGAGACGGTTAGGGTGAGGATTGGACCTAGGGTTAGGGTTAGGTTGAGGGCTAGGGTTAGAGAGACGGTTAAGTTTAGGATTGGACCTAGAGTTAGGGTTATGTTGAGGGCTATGGTTAGAGAGACGGTTAGGGTGAGGATTGGACCTAGGGTTAGGGTTATGTTGAGGGCTAAGGTTAGAGAGACGGTTAGGGTTAGGATTGGACCTAGGGATAGGCTTATGTTGAGGGCTAGGGTTAGAGTGACGGTTACGGTTAGGATTGGACCTAGGGTTATGGTTTTGTTGAGGGCTAGGGTTAGAGAGACGGTTATGGTTAGGATTGGATCTAGGGTTAGGGTTATGTTGAGGGCTAGGGTTAGAGACAGGGTTAGGGTTAGGATTGGACCTAGGGTTAGGGTTATGCTGAGGGCTAGGGTTAGAGAGACGGTTAGGGTTAGGATTGGACCTAGGGTTAGGGTTATGTTGAGGGCTAGGGTTAGAGTGACGGTTAGGGTGAGGATTGGACCTATGGTTAGGGTTATGTTGAGGGCTAGGTTTCGAGGGACGGTGAGGGTTAGGATTGGACCTAGGGTTAGGGTTATGTTGAGGGCTAGTGTTAGAGAGATGGTTAGGGTTAGGATTGGACCTAGGGTTAGGGTTCTGTTGAGGGCTAGGGTTAGAGAGACGGTCAGAGTTAGGATTGGACCTAGGGTTAGGGTTATGTTGAGGGCTAGGGTTAGAGAGACGGTTAGGGTTAGGATTGGACCTAGGGTTAGGGTTATGTTGAGGGCTAGGGTTAGAGAGACGGTTAGGGTTAGGATTGGACCTAGGGTTAGGGTTATGTTGAGGGCTAGGGTTAGAGAGACGGTTAGGGTTAGGATTGGACCTAGGGTTAGCGTTATGTTGAGGGCTAGGGTTAGAGAGATGTTTAGGGTTAGGATTGGACTTAGGGTTAGGGTTCTGTTGAGGGCTAGGGTTAGAGAGTCTGTCAGGCTTATGATTGGACCTAGGGTTAGGGTTATGTTGAGGGCTAGGGTTAGAGAGATGGTTATGGTTATGATTGGACCTAGGGTTAGGGTTATGTTGAGGGCTATGTTTAGAGAGACGGTTACGGTTAGGATTGGACCTAGGGTTAGGGTTATGTTGAGGGCTCGGGTTAGAGAGACGTTTATGGTTAGAATTGGACCTAGGGTTAGGGTTATGTTGAGGGCTAGGGTAAGAGAGACGGTTAGGGTTAGAATTGGACCTAGGGTTAGGGGTATGTTGAGGGCTAGGGTTAGAGAGACGGTTAGGGTTAGGATTGGACATAGGGTTAGGGTTATGTTGAGGGCTAGGGTTAGAGAGACGGTTACGGTTAGGATTGGACCTACGGTTAGGGTTATGTTGAAGGCTAGGGTTAGAGAGACGGTTAGGTTTACGATTGGACCTAGGGTTAGGGTTATGTTGAGGACTAGGGTTAGAGGGACGGTGAGGGTTAGGATTGGACCTAGGGTTAGGGTTATGTTGAGGGCTAAAGTTAGAGAGACGGTTAGGTTTAGCATTGGACCTAGGGTTAGTCTTATGTTGAGGGCTAGGGTTAGAGAGACGGTTAGGGTGAGGATTGGACCTAGGGTTAGGGTTATGTTGAGGGCTAGGTTTAGAGAGACGGTTAGGGTTAGGATTGGACCTAGGGTTAGAGTTATGTTGAGGGCTAGGGTTAGAGAGACGGTTAGGGTGAGGATTGGACCTAGGGTTAGGGTTATGGTGAGGGCTACTGTTAGAGAGATGGTTAGGGTTAGGATTGGACCTAGGGTTAGAGTTATTTTGAGGGCTATTGTTAGAGAGACGGTAAGGGTGAGGATTGGACCTAGGGTTAGAGTTATGTTGAGGGCTAGGGTTAGAGAGACGGTTAGGGTTAGGATTGGACCTAGGGTTAGAGTTATGTTAAGGGCTAGGGTGAGAGAGACGGTTAGGGTTAGGATTGGACCTAGGGTTAGGGTTATGTTGAGGGCTACGGTTAGAGAGACAGTTAGCGTTAGGATTTGACCTAGGGTTAGGGTTATGTTGAGGGCTAAAGTTAGAGAGACGGTTAGGTTTAGCATTGGACCTAGGGTTAGGGTTATGTTGAGGGCTAGGGTTAGAGAGACGGTTAGGGTGAGGATTGGACCTAGGGTTAGGGTTATGTTGAGGGCTAGGGTTAGAGACACGGTTAGGGTTAGGATTGGACCTAGGGTTAGGGTTATGTTGAGGGCTAGGTTTAGAGGGACGGTGAGGGTTAGGATTGGACCTAGGGTTAGGGTCATGTTGAGGGCTAGTGTTAGAGAGACGGTTAGGTTTAGCATTGGACCTAGGGTTAGGGTTATGTTGAGGGCTAGGGTTAGAGAGACGGTTAGGGTTAGGATTGGACCTAGGGTTAGGGTTAGGTTGAGGGCTAGGGTTAGAGAGAAGGTTAAGTTTAGGATTGGACCTAGAGTTAGGGTTATGTTGAGGGCTATGGTTAGAGAGATGGTTAGGGTGAGGAATGGACCTAGGGTTAGGGTTATGTTGAGGGCTAAGGTTAGAGAGACGGTTAGGGTTAGGATTGGACCTAGGGTTAGGGTTATGCTGAGGGCTCGGGTTAGAGAGACGTTTATGGTTAGAATTGGACCTAAGGTTAGGGTTATGTTGAGGGCTAGGGTAAGAGAGACGGTTAGGGTTAGAATTGGACCTAGGGTTAGGGGTATGTTGAGGGCTAGGGTTAGAGAGACGGTTAGGGTTACAATTGCACCTAGGGGTAGGGTTATGTTGAGGGCTAGGGTTAGAGAGACGGTTAGGGATAGGATTGGACATAGGGTTAGGGTTATGTTGAGGGCTAGGGTTAGAGAGACGGTTACGGTTAGGATTGGACCTAGGGTTAGGGCTATGTTGAAGGCTAGGGTTAGAGAGACGGTTAGGGTTAGGATTGGACCTAGGGTTAGGGTTATGTTGAGGACTAGGGTTAGAGGGTCGGTGAGAGTTAGGATTGGACCTAGGGTTAGGGTTATGTTGAGGGCTAAAGTTAGAGAGACGGTTAGGTTTAGCATTGGACCTAGGGTTAGGGTTATGTTGAGGGCTAGGTTTAGAGAGACGGTTAGGGTTAGGATTGGACCTAGGGTTAGAGTTATGTTGAGGGCTAGGGTTAGAGAGATGGTTACGGTGAGGATTGGACCTAGGGTTAGGGTTAGGTTGAGGGCTAGGGTTAGAGAGACGGTTAAGTTTAGGATTGGACCTAGAGTTAGGGTTATGTTGAGGGCTATGGTTAGAGAGACGGTTAGGGTGAGGATTGGACCTAGGGTTAGGGTTATGTTGAGGGCTAAGGTTAGAGAGACGGTTAGGGTTAGGATTGGACCTAGGGTTAGGCTTATGTTGAGGGCTAGGGTTAGAGTGACGGTTACGGTTAGGATTGGACCTAGGGTTATGGTTTTGTTGAGGACTAGGGTTAGAGAGACGGTTATGGTTAGGATTGGATCTAGGGTTAGGGTTATGTTGAGGGCTAGGGTTAGAGACAGGGTTAGGGTTAGGATTGGACCTAGGGTTAGGGTTATGCTGAGGGCTAGGGTTAGAGAGACGGTTAGGGTTAGGATTGGACCTAGGGTTAGGGTTATGTTGAGGGCTAGGGTTAGAGTGACGGTTAGGGTGAGGATTGGACCTATGGTTAGGGTTATGTTGAGGGCTAGGTTTCGAGGGACGGTGAGGGTTAGGATTGGACCTAGGGTTAGGGTTATGTTGAGGGCTAGTGTTAGAGAGACGGTTAGGGTTAGGATTGGACCTAGGGTTAGGGTTCTGTTGAGGGCTAGGGTTAGAGAGACGGTCAGAGTTAGGATTGGACCTAGGGTTAGGGTTATGTTGAGGGCTAGGGTTAGAGAGACGGTTAGGGTTAGGATTGGACCTAGGGTTAGGGTTATGTTGAGGGCTAGGGTTAGAGAGACGGTTAGGGTTAGGATTGGACCTAGGGTTAGGGTTATGTTGAGGGCTAGGGTTAGAGAGACGGTTAGGGTTAGGATTGGACCTAGGGTTAGCGTTATGTTGAGGGCTAGGGTTAGAGAGATGTTTAGGGTTAGGATTGGACTTAGGGTTAGGGTAAGGTTGAGGGTTAGGTTTAGAGAGACGGTTAGGTTTAGGATTTGACCTAGGGTTAGGGTTATGTTGAGGGCTAGGGTTAGAGACACGGTTAGGGTTAGGATTGGACCTAGGGTTAGGGTTATGTTGAGGGCTAGGGTTAGATAGACGGTTAGGGTTAGGATTGGACCTAGGGTTAGGGTTATGTTGAGGGCTAGGGTAAGGGAGACGGTTACGGTTAGGATTGGACCTAGGGTTAGGGTTATGTTGAGGGCTAGGGTTAGAGACACGGTTAGGGTTAGGATTGGACCTAGGGTTAGGGTTAAACTGAGGGCTAGGGTTAGAGAGAGGTTATGGTTAGGATTGGACCTAGGGTTAGGGTTTTGTTGAGGCTAGGGTTAGAGAGACGGTTAGGGTTAGGATTGGACCTAGGGTTAGGGTTATGTTGAGGGCTAAGTTTAGAGAGGCCGTTAGGGTTAGGATTGGACCTAGGGTTAGGGTTATGTTGAGGGCTAGGGTTAGAGAGACGGTTAGGGTTAGGATTGGACCTAGGGTTAGGGTTATGTTGAGGGCTAAAGTTAGAGAGACGGTTACGTTTAGGATTGGACCTAAGGTTAGGGTTTTGTTGAGGGCTAGGGTTAGAGAGACGGTTAGGGTTAGGATTGGAACTAGGGTTAGGGTTATGTTGAGGGCTAGGGTTAGAGAGACGGTTACGGTTAGGATTGGACCTAGGGTTAGGGTTATGTTGAAAGCTAGGGTTAGAGAGACGGTTAGGATTAGGAATGGACCTAGGCTTAGGGTTATGTTGAGGGCTAGGCTTAGAGAGGCGGTTAGGGTTAGGATTGGACCTAGGGTTAGGGTTATGTTGAGGGCTAAAGTTAGAGAGACGGTTAGGTTTAGCATTGGACCTAGGGTTAGGTTTATGTTGAGGGCTAGGGTTAGAGAGACGGTTAGGGTGAGGATTGGACCTAGGGTTAGGGTTATGTTGAGGGCTAGGGTTAGAGGGACGGTGAGGGTTAGGATTGGACCTAGGGTTAGGGTGATGTTGAGGGCTAGGGTTAGAGAGACGGTTAGGGTTAGAATTGGACCTTGCGATAGGGTTATGTCGAGGACTAGGGTTAGAGAGACGGTCAGGGTTAGGATTGGGCCTAGGGTTAGGGTTATGTTGAGGGCTAAGGTTAGAGAGATGGTTAGGGTTAGGATTGCACCTAGGGTTAGGGTTAGGTTGAGGTTTAGGGTTAGAGAGACGGTTAGGTTTAGGATTGGACCTAGGGTTAGGGTTATGTTGAGGGCTAGGGTTAGAGAGACGGTTAGGGTTAGGATTGGACCTAGTGTTAGTGCTATGTTGAGGGCTAGGGTTAGAGAGACGGTTAGGGTTAGGATTGGACCTAGGGTTATGGTTATGTTGAGGGCTAGGGTTAGAGAGACGGTTAGGGTGAGGATTGGACCTAGCGTTAGGGTTATGTTGAGTCTAGGGTTAGAGAGACGGTTAGGGTTAGGATTGGACCTAGGGTTAGGGTTATGTTGAGGGCTAGGGTTAGAGGGACGTTTATGGTTAGGTTTGGACCTAGGTTTAGGGTTATGTTGAGGGCTAGGGTTAGAGAGACGGTTAGGGTTAGAATTGGACCTTGCGATAGGGTTATGTTGAGGGCTAGGGTTAGAGAGACGGTCAGGGTTAGGATTGGGCCTAGGGTTAGGGTTAGGTTTAGGGTTAGGGTTAGAGAGACGGTTAGGTTTCGGATTGGACCTAGGGTTAGGGTTATGTTGAGGGCTAGGGTTAGAGAGAAGGTTAGGGTTAGGATTGGACCTAGGGTTAGGGCTATGTTGAGGGCTAGGGTTAGAGAGACGGTTAGGGTTAGGATTGGACCTAGGGTTAGGGTTATGTTGAGTGCTAGGGTTAGAGAGACGGTTAGGGTTAGAATTGGACCTTGCGATAGGGTTATGGTGAGGGCTAGGGTTAGAGAGACGGTTAGGGTTAGGATTGGACCTAGGGTTAGGGTTATGTTGAGGGCTAGGGTTAGAGAGACGTTTAGGGTTAGGTTTGGACCTAGGTTTAGGGTTATGTTGAGGGCTAGGGTTAGAGAGACGGTTAGGGTTAGAATTGGACCTAGGGTTAGGGGTACGTTGAGGGCTAGGCTTAGAGAGACGGTTAGGGTTAGGATTGCACCTAGGGTTAGGGTTATGTTGAGGGCTAGGGTTAGAGAGACGGTTAGGGTTAGGATTGGACCTAGCGTTAGGGTTATGTTGAGGGCTAGGGTTAGAGAGACGGTTAGGGTTAGGATTGGACCTAGGGTTAGGGTTATGTTGAGGGCTAGGTTTAGAGAGACGGTTACGGGTAGGATTGGACCTAGGGTTAGGGTTATGTTGAGGGCTCGGGTTAGAGAGACGGTTAGGGTTAGAATTGGACCTGGGGTAAGGGGTATGTTGAGGGCTAGGGTTAGAGAGATGGTTAGGGTTAGGATTGCACCTAGGGTTAGGGTTATGTTGAGGGCTAGGGTTAGAGAGACGGTTAGGGTGAGGATTGGACCTAGGGTTAGGGTTATGTTGAGGGCTAGGGTTAGAGAGACGGTTAGGGTGAGGATTGGACCTAGGGTTAGGGTTATGTTGAGGGCTAGGGTTAGAGAGGCGGTTAGGGTTAGGATTGGACCTATGGTTAGGGTTATGTTGAGGGCTAAAGTTAGAGAGACGGTTAGGTTTAGGATTGGACCTAGGGTTAGGGTTATGTTGAGGGCTAGGGTTAGAGTGACGGTTAGGGTGAAGATTGGACCTATGGTTAGGGTTATGTTGAGGGCTAGGGTAAGAGAGACGGTTACGGTTAGGATTGGACCTAGGGTTCGGGTTATGTTGAGGGCTAGGGTTAGAGACACGGTTAGGGTTAGGATTGGACCTAGGGTTAGGGTTAAACTGAGGGCTAGGGTTAGAGAGAGGTTATGGTTAGGTTTGGACCTAGGGTTAGGGTTTTGTTGAGGCTAGGGTTAGAGAGACGGTTAGGGTTAGGATTGGACCTAGAGTTATGGTTATGTTGAGGGCTAAGTTTAGAGAGGCCGTTAGGGTTAGGATTGGACCTAGGGTTAGGGTTATGTTGAGGGCTAGGGTTAGAGAGACGGTTAGGGTTAGGATTGGACCTAGGGTTAGGGTTATGTTGAGGGGTAAAGTTAGAGAGACGGTTAGGTTTAGGATTGGGCTTAAGGTTAGGGTTATGTTGAGGGCTAGGGTTAGAGAGACAGTTAGGGTGTGGATTGGACCTAGGGTTAGTGTTATGTTGAGGGCTAGGGTTAGAGAGACGGTTAGGGTTAGGATTGGACCAAGGGTTAGTGTTATGTTGAGGGCTAGGTTTAGAGGGTCGGTGAGGATTAGGATTGGACCTAGGGTTAGGGTTATGTTGAGTGCTAGTGTTAGAAAGACGGTTAGGGTTAGGATTAGCCCTAGGGTTAGGGTTATGTTGATGGCTAGGGTTAGAGAGACGTTTATGGTTAGGATTGGACCTAGGGTTCTGGTTATGTTGAGGGCTAGGGATAGAGAGACGGTTAGGGGTAGAACTGGACCTAGGGTTAGGGTTATGTTGAGGCCTGGGTTAGAGAGACGGTTAAGGTTAGGATTGCACCTAGGGTTAGGGTTATGTTGAGGGCTAGAGTTAGAGAGATGGTTAGGGTTAGGATTCGACCTAGGGTTATGGTTATGTTGAGGGCTAGGGTTAGAGAGACGGTTAGGGTTAGGATTGGAACTAGGGTTAGGGTTATGCTGAGGGCTAGGGTTAGAGAGACGGTTACGGTTAGGATTGGACCTAGGGTTAGGGTTATGTTGAGAGCTAGGGTTAGAGAGACGGTTAGGATTAGGATTGGACCTAGGCTTAGGGTTATGTTGAGGGCTAGGCTTAGAGAGGCGGTTAGGGTTAGGATTGGACCTAGGGTTAGGGTTATGTTGAGGGCTAAAGTTAGAGAAACGGTTAGGTTTAGCATTGGACCTAGGGTTACGTTTATGTTGAGGGCTAGGGTTAGAGAGACGGTTAGGGTGAGGATTGGACCTAGGGTTAGGGTTATGTTGAGGGCTAGGATTAGAGACACGGTTAGGGTTAGGATTGGACCTAGGGTTAGGGTTATGTTGAGGGCTAGGGTTAGAGGGACGGTGAGGGTTAGGATTGGACCTAGGGTTAGGGTCATGTTGAGGGCTAGGGTTAGAGAGACGGTTAGGGTTAGAATTGGACCTTGCGATAGGGTTATGTTGAGGGCTAGGGTTAGAGAGACGGTCAGGTTTAGGATTGGGTCTAGGGTTAGGGTTATGTTGAGGGCTAAGGTTAGAGAGATGGTTAGGGTTAGGAATGGACCTAGGGTTAGGGTTAGGTTGAGGTTTAGGGTTAGAGAGACGGTTAGGTTTAGGATTGGACCTAGGGTTAGGGTTATGTTGAGGGCTAGGGTTAGAGAGACGGTTAGGGTTAGGATTGGACCTAGGGTTAGGGTTATGTTGAGGGCTAGGGTTAGAGAGACGGTTAGGGTGAGGATTGGACCTAGCGTTAGGGTTATGTTGAGGGCTAGGGTTAGAGAGATGGTTAGGGTGAGGATTGGACCTAGGGTTAGGGTTATGTTGAGGGCTAGGGTTAGAGAGACGGTTAGGGTTAGAATTGGACCTTGCGATAGGGTTATGTTGAGGGCTAGGGTTAGAGAGACGGTCAGGGTTAGGATTGGGCCTAGGGTTAGGGTTAGATTGAGGGTTAGGGTTAGAGAGACGGTTAGGTTTAGGTTTGGACCTAGGGTTAGGGTTATGTTGAGGGCTAGGATTAGAGAGACGGTTAGGGTTAGGATTGGACCTAGGGTTAGGGCTATGTTGCCGGCTAGGGTTAGAGAGACGGTTAGGGTTAGGATTGGTCCTAGGGTTAGGGTTATGTTGAGGGCTAGGGTTAGAGAGACGGTTAGGGTTAGAATTGGACCTTGCGATAGGGTTATGTTGAGGGCTAGGGTTAGACAGACGGTTAGGGTTAGGATTGGACCTAGGGTTAGGGTTATGTTGAGGGCTATGGTTAGAGAGACGTTTAGGGTTAGGTTTGGACCTAGGTTTAGGGTTATGTTGAGGGCTAGGGTTAGAGAGACGGTTAGGGTTAGAATTGGACGTAGGGTTAGGGGTATGTTGAGGGCTAGGCTTAGAGAGACGGTTAGGGTTAGGATTGCACCTACGGTTAGGGTTACGTTGAGGGCTAGGGTTAGAGAGACGGTTAGGGTTAGGATTGGACCTAGCGTTAGGGTTATGTTGAGGGCTAGGGTTAGAGAGACGGTTAGGGTTAGGATTGGACCTAGGGTTAGGGTTATGTTGAGGGCTAGGGTTAGAGAGACGGTTACGGGTAGGATAGGACCTAGGTTTAGGGTTATGTTGCGGGCTAGGGTTAGAGAGACGGTTAGGGTTAGGATTGGACCTAGGGTTAGGGTTATGTTGAGGGCTAGGGTTAGAGGGACGGTGAGGGTTAGGATTGGACCTAGGGTTAGGGTTATGTTGAGGGCTCGGGTTAGAGGGACGGTTAGGGTTAGAATTGGACCTTGGGTAAGGGGTAAGTTGAGGGCTAGGGTTAGAGAGATGGTTAGGGTTAGGATTGCACCTAGGGTTAGGGTTATGTTGAGGGCTAGGGTTAGAGAGATGGTTAGGGTGAGGATTGGACCTAGGGTTAGGGTTATGTTGAGGGCTAGGGTTAGAGAGACTGTTAGGGTGTGGATTGGACCTAGGGTTAGGGTTATGTTGAGGGCTAGGGTTAGAGAGGCGGTTAGGGTTAGGATTGGACCTAGGGTTAGGGTTATGTTGAGGGCTAGGGTTAGAGGGACGGTGAGGGTTAGGATTGGACCTAGGGTTAGGGTTATGTTGAGGGCTAGGGTTAGAGGGACGGTGAGGGTTAGGATTGGACCTATTGTTAGGGTTATGTTGAGGGCTAGTGTTAGAGAGACGGTAAGGGTTAGGATTGGACCTAGGGTTAGGGTTCTGTTGAGGGCTAGGGTTAGAGAGACGGTTAGGGTTAGGATTGGACCTAGGGTTAGTGCTATGTTGAGGGCTAGGGTTAGAGAGACGGTTAGGGTTAGGATTGGACCTAGGGTTATGGTTATGTTGAGGGCTAGGGTTAGAGAGACGGTTAGGGTGAGGATTGGACCTAGCGTTAGGGTTATGTTGAGTCTAGGGTTAGAGAGACGGTTAGGGTTAGGATTGGACCTAGGGTTAGGGTTATGTTGAGGGCTAGGGTTAGAGGGACGTTTATGGTTAGGTTTGGACCTAGGTTTAGGGTTATGTTGAGGGCTAGGGTTAGAGAGACGGTTAGGGTTAGAATTGGACCTTGCGATAGGGTTATGTTGAGGGCTAGGGTTAGAGAGACGGTCAGGGTTAGGATTGGGCCTAGGGTTAGGGTTAGGTTTAGGGTTAGGGTTAGAGAGACGGTTAGGTTTCGGATTGGACCTAGGGTTAGGGTTATGTTGAGGGCTAGGGTTAGAGAGAAGGTTAGGGTTAGGTTTGGACCTAGGTTTAGGGTTATGTTGAGGGCTAGGGTTAGAGAGACGGTTAGGGTTAGAATTGGACCTAGGGTTAGGGGTACGTTGAGGGCTAGGCTTAGAGAGATGGTTAGGGTTAGGATTGCACCTAGGGTTAGGGTTATGTTGAGGGCTAGGGTTAGAGAGACGGTTAGGGTTAGGATTGGACCTAGCGTTAGGGTTATGTTGAGGGCTAGGGTTAGAGAGACGGTTAGGGTTAGGATTGGACCTAGGGTTAGGGTTATGTTGAGGGCTAGGTTTAGAGAGACGGTTACGGGTAGGATTGGACCTAGGGTTAGGGTTATGTTGAGGGCTAGGGTTAGAGAGACGGTTAGGGTGAGGATTGGACCTAGGGTTAGGGTTATGTTGAGGGCTAGGGTTAGAGAGACGGTTAGGGTGAGGATTGGACCTAGGGTTAGGGTTATGTTGAGGGCTAGGGTTAGAGAGGCGGTTAGGGTTAGGATTGGACCTAGGGTTAGGGTTATGTTGAGGGCTAAAGTTAGAGAGACGGTTAGGTTTAGGATTGGACCTAGGGTTAGGGTTATGTTGAGGGCTAGGGTTAGAGTGACGGTTAGGGTGAAGATTGGACCTATGGTTAGGGTTATGTTGAGGGCTAGGGTAAGAGAGACGGTTACGGTTAGGATTGGACCTAGGGTTAGGGTTATGTTGAGGGCTAGGGTTAGAGACACGGTTAGGGTTAGGATTGGACCTAGGGTTAGGGTTAAACTGAGGGCTAGGGTTAGAGAGAGGTTATGGTTAGGATTGGACCTAGGGTTAGGGTTTTGTTGAGGCTAGGGTTAGAGAGACGGTTAGGGTTAGGATTGGACCTAGAGTTATGGTTATGTTGAGGGCTAAGTTTAGAGAGGCCGTTAGGGTTAGGATTGGACCTAGGGTTAGGGTTATGTTGAGGGCTAGGGTTAGAGAGACGGTTAGGGTTAGGATTGGACCTAGGGTTAGGGTTATGTTGAGGGCTAAAGTTAGAGAGACGGTTAGGTTTAGGATTGGGCTTAAGGTTAGGGTTATGTTGAGGGCTAGGGTTAGAGAGACGGTTAGGGTGTGGATTGGACCTAGGGTTAGTGTTATGTTGAGGGCTAGGGTTAGAGAGACGGTTAGGGTTAGGATTGGACCAAGGGTTAGTGTTATGTTGAGGGCTAGGTTTAGAGGGTCGGTGAGGATTAGGATTGGACCTAGGGTTAGGGTTATGTTGAGTGCTAGTGTTAGAAAGACGGTTAGGGTTAGGATTAGCCCTAGGGTTAGGGTTATGTTGATGGCTAGGGTTAGAGAGACGTTTATGGTTAGGATTGGACCTAGGGTTCTGGTTATGTTGAGGGCTAGGGTTAGAGAGACGGTTAGGGTTAGAATTGGACGTAGGGTTAGGGGTATGTTGAGGGCTAGGCTTAGAGAGACGGTTAGGGTTAGGATTGCACCTAGGGTTAGGGTTACGTTGAGGGCTAGGGTTAGAGAGACGGTTAGGGTTAGGATTGGACCTAGCGTTAGGGTTATGTTGAGGGCTAGGGTTAGAGAGACGGTTAGGGTTAGGATTGGACCTAGGGTTAGGGTTATGTTGAGGGCTAGGGTTAGAGAGACGGTTACGGGTAGGATAGGACCTAGGTTTAGGGTTATGTTGCGGGCTAGGGTTAGAGAGACGGTTAGGGTTAGGATTGGACCTAGGGTTAGGGTTATGTTGAGGGCTAGGGTTAGAGGGACGGTGAGGGTTAGGATTGGACCTAGGGTTAGGGTTATGTTGAGGGCTCGGGTTAGAGGGACGGTTAGGGTTAGAATTGGACCTTGGGTAAGGGGTAAGTTGAGGGCTAGGGTTAGAGAGATGGTTAGGGTTAGGATTGCACCTAGGGTTAGGGTTATGTTGAGGGCTAGGGTTAGAGAGATGGTTAGGGTGAGGATTGGACCTAGGGTTAGGGTTATGTTGAGGGCTAGGGTTAGAGAGACGGTTAGGGTGTGGATTGGACCTAGGGTTAGGGTTATGTTGAGGGCTAGGGTTAGAGAGACGGTTACGGTTAGGATTGGACCTAGGGTTAGGGTTATGTTGAGGGCTAGGGTTAGAGACACGGTTAGGGTTAGGATTGGACCTAGGGTTAGGGTTAAACTGAGGGCTAGGGTTAGAGAGAGGTTATGGTTAGGATTGGACCTAGGGTTAGGGTTTTGTTGAGGCTAGGGTTAGAGAGACGGTTAGGGTTAGGATTGGACCTAGAGTTATGGTTATGTTGAGGGCTAAGTTTAGAGAGGCCGTTAGGGTTAGGATTGGACCTAGGGTTAGGGTTATGTTGAGGGCTAGGGTTAGAGAGACGGTTAGGGTTAGGATTGGACCTAGGGTTAGGGTTATGTTGAGGGCTAAAGTTAGAGAGACGGTTAGGTTTAGGATTGGGCTTAAGGTTAGGGTTATGTTGAGGGCTAGGGTTAGAGAGACGGTTAGGGTGTGGATTGGACCTAGGGTTAGTGTTATGTTGAGGGCTAGGGTTAGAGAGACGGTTAGGGTTAGGATTGGACCAAGGGTTAGTGTTATGTTGAGGGCTAGGTTTTGAGGGTCGGTGAGGATTAGGATTGGACCTAGGGTTAGGGTTATGTTGAGTGCTAGTGTTAGAAAGACGGTTAGGGTTAGGATTAGCCCTAGGGTTAGGGTTATGTTGATGGCTAGGGTTAGAGAGAAGTTTATGGTTAGGATTGGACCTAGGGTTCTGGTTATGTTGAGGGCTAGGGTTAGAGAGACGGTTAGGGTTAGAATTGGACGTAGGGTTAGGGGTATGTTGAGGGCTAGGCTTAGAGAGACGGTTAGGGTTAGGATTGCACCTAGGGTTAGGGTTACGTTGAGGGCTAGGGTTAGAGAGACGGTTAGGGTTAGGATTGGACCTAGCGTTAGGGTTATGTTGAGGGCTAGGGTTAGAGAGACGGTTAGGGTTAGGATTGGACCTAGGGTTAGGGTTATGTTGAGGGCTAGGGTTAGAGAGACGGTTACGGGTAGGATAGGACCTAGGTTTAGGGTTATGTTGCGGGCTAGGGTTAGAGAGACGGTTAGGGTTAGGATTGGACCTAGGGTTAGGGTTATGTTGAGGGCTAGGGTTAGAGGGACGGTGAGGGTTAGGATTGGACCTAGGGTTAGGGTTATGTTGAGGGCTCGGGTTAGAGGGACGGTTAGGGTTAGAATTGGACCTTGGGTAAGGGGTAAGTTGAGGGCTAGGGTTAGAGAGATGGTTAGGGTTAGGATTGCACCTAGGGTTAGGGTTATGTTGAGGGCTAGGGTTAGAGAGATGGTTAGGGTGAGGATTGGACCTAGGGTTAGGGTTATGTTGAGGGCTAGGGTTAGAGAGACGGTTAGGGTGTGGATTGGACCTAGGGTTAGGGTTATGTTGAGGGCTAGGGTTAGAGAGGCGGTTAGGGTTAGGATTGGACCTAGGGTTAGGGTTATGTTGAGGGCTAGGGTTAGAGGGACGGTGAGGGTTAGGATTGGACCTAGGGTTAGGGTTATGTTGAGGGCTAGGGTTAGAGGGACGGTGAGGGTTAGGATTGGACCTAGGGTTAGGGTTATGTTGAGGGCTAGTGTTAGAGAGACGGTAAGGGTTAGGATTGGACCTAGGGTTAGGGTTCTGTTGAGGGCTAGGGTTAGAGAGACGGTTAGGTTTAGGATTGGACCTAGGGTTAGTGCTATGTTGAGGGCTAGGGTTAGAGAGACGGTTAGGGTTAGGATTGGACCTAGGGTTATGGTTATGTTGAGGGCTAGGGTTAGAGAGACGGTTAGGGTGAGGATTGGACCTAGCGTTAGGGTTATGTTGAGTCTAGGGTTAGAGAGACGGTTAGGGTTAGGATTGGACCTAGGGTTAGGGTTATGTTGAGGGCTAGGGTTAGAGGGACGTTTATGGTTAGGTTTGGACCTAGGTTTAGGGTTATGTTGAGGGCTAGGGTTAGAGAGACGGTTAGGGTTAGAATTGGACCTTGCGATAGGGTTATGTTGAGGGCTAGGGTTAGAGAGACGGTCAGGGTTAGGATTGGGCCTAGGGTTAGGGTTAGGTTTAGGGTTAGGGTTAGAGAGACGGTTAGGTTTCGGATTGGACCTAGGGTTAGGGTTATGTTGAGGGCTAGGGTTAGAGAGAAGGTTAGGGTTAGGATTGGACCTAGGGTTAGGGCTATGTTGAGGGCTAGGGTTAGAGAGACGGTTAGGGTTAGGATTGGACCTAGGGTTAGGGTTATGTTGAGGGCTAGGGTTAGAGAGACGGTTAGGGTTAGAATTGGACCTTGCGATAGGGTTATGGTGAGGGCTAGGGTTAGAGAGACGGTTAGGGTTAGGATTGGACCTAGGGTTAGGGTTATGTTGAGGGCTAGGGTTAGAGAGACGTTTAGGGTTAGGTTTGGACCTAGGTTTAGGGTTATGTTGAGGGCTAGGGTTAGAGAGACGGTTAGGGTTAGAATTGGACCTAGGGTTAGGGGTAAGTTGAGGGCTAGGCTTAGAGAGATGGTTAGGGTTAGGATTGCACCTAGGGTTAGGGTTATGTTGAGGGCTAGGGTTAGAGAGACGGTTAGGGTTAGGATTGGACCTAGCGTTAGGGTTATGTTGAGGGCTAGGGTTAGAGAGACGGTTAGGGTTAGGATTGGACCTAGGGTTAGGGTTATGTTGAGGGCTAGGTTTAGAGAGACGGTTACGGGTAGGATTGGACCTAGGGTTAGGGTTATGTTGAGGGCTCGGGTTAGAGAGACGGTTAGGGTTAGAATTGGACCTGGGGTAAGGGGTATGTTGAGGGCTAGGGTTAGAGAGATGGTTAGGGTTAGGATTGCACCTAGGGTTAGGGTTATGTTGAGGGCTAGGGTTAGAGAGACGGTTAGGGTGAGGATTGGACCTAGGGTTAGGGTTATGTTGAGGGCTAGGGTTAGAGAGACGGTTAGGGTGAGGATTGGACCTAGGGTTAGGGTTATGTTGAGGGCTAGGGTTAGAGAGGCGGTTAGGGTTAGGATTGGACCTAGGGTTAGGGTTATGTTGAGGGCTAAAGTTAGAGAGACGGTTAGGTTTAGGATTGGACCTAGGGTTAGGGTTATGTTGAGGGCTAGGGTTAGAGTGACGGTTAGGGTGAAGATTGGACCTATGGTTAGGGTTATGTTGAGGGCTAGGGTAAGAGAGACGGTTACGGTTAGGATTGGACCTAGGGTTAGGGTTATGTTGAGGGCTAGGGTTAGAGACACGGTTAGGGTTAGGATTGGACCTAGGGTTAGGGTTAAACTGAGGGCTAGGGTTAGAGAGAGGTTATGGTTAGGATTGGACCTAGGGTTAGGGTTTTGTTGAGGCTAGGGTTAGAGAGACGGTTAGGGTTAGGATTGGACCTAGAGTTATGGTTATGTTGAGGGCTAAGTTTAGAGAGGCCGTTAGGGTTAGGATTGGACCTAGGGTTAGGGTTATGTTGAGGGCTAGGGTTAGAGAGACGGTTAGGGTTAGGATTGGGCTTAAGGTTAGGGTTATGTTGAGGGCTAGGGTTAGAGAGACGGTTAGGGTGTGGATTGGACCTAGGGTTAGTGTTATGTTGAGGGCTAGGGTTAGAGAGACGGTTAGGGTTAGGATTGGACCAAGGGTTAGTGTTATGTTGAGGGCTAGGTTTAGAGGGTCGGTGAGGATTAGGATTGGACCTAGGGTTAGGGTTATGTTGAGTGCTAGTGTTAGAAAGACGGTTAGGGTTAGGATTAGCCCTAGGGTTAGGGTTATGTTGATGGCTAGGGTTAGAGAGACGTTTATGGTTAGGATTGGACCTAGGGTTCTGGTTATGTTGAGGGGTAGGGATAGAGAGACGGTTAGGGGTAGAACTGGACCTAGGGTTAGGGTTATGTTGAGGCCTGGGTTAGAGAGACGGTTAAGGTTAGGATTGCACCTAGGGTTAGGGTTATGTTGAGGGCTAGAGTTAGAGAGATGGTTAGGGTTAGGATTCGACCTAGGGTTATGGTTATGTTGAGGGCTAGGGTTAGAGAGACGGTTAGGGTTAGGATTGGAACTAGGGTTAGGGTTATGCTGAGGGCTAGGGTTAGAGAGACGGTTACGGTTAGGATTGGACCTAGGGTTAGGGTTATGTTGAGAGCTAGGGTTAGAGAGACGGTTAGGATTAGGATTGGACCTAGGCTTAGGGTTATGTTGAGGGCTAGGCTTAGAGAGGCGGTTAGGTTTAGGATTGGACCTAGGGTTAGGGTTATGTTGAGGGCTAAAGTTAGAGAAACGGTTAGGTTTAGCATTGGACCTAGGGTTAGGTTTATGTTGAGGGCTAGGGTTAGAGAGACGGTTAGGGTGAGGATTGGACCTAGGGTTAGGGTTATGTTGAGGGCTAGGATTAGAGACACGGTTAGGGTTAGGATTGGACCTAGGGTTAGGGTTATGTTGAGGGCTAGGATTAGAGGGACGGTGAGGGTTAGGATTGGACCTAGGGTTAGGGTCATGTTGAGGGCTAGGGTTAGAGAGACGGTTAGGGTTAGAATTGGACCTTGCGATAGGGTTATGTTGAGGGCTAGGGTTAGAGAGACGGTCAGGGTTAGGATTGGGCCTAGGGTTAGGGTTATGTTGAGGGCTAAGGTTAGAGAGATGGTTAGGGTTAGGATTGGACCTAGGGTTAGGGTTAGGTTGAGGTTTAGGGTTAGAGAGATGGTTAGGTTTAGGATTGGACCTAGGGTTAGGGTTATGTTGAGGGCTAGGGTTAGAGAGACGGTTAGGGGTAGGATTGGACCTAGGGTTAGGGCTATGTTGAGGGCTAGGTTTAGAGAGACGATTAGGGTTAGGATTGGACCTAGGGTTAGGGTTATGTTGAGGGCTAGGGTTAGAGAGACGGTTAGGGTGAGGATTGGACCTAGCGTTAGGGTTATGTTGAGGGCTAGGGTTAGAGAGATGGTTAGGGTGAGGATTGGACCTAGCGTTAGGGTTATGTTGAGGGCTAGGGTTAGAGAGATGGTTAGGGTGAGGATTGGACCTAGGGTTAGGGTCATGTTGAGGGCTAGGGTTAGAGAGACGGTTAGGGTTAGAATTGGACCTTGCGATAGGGTTATGTTGAGGGCTAGGGTTAGAGAGACTGTCAGGGTTAGGATTGGGCCTAGGGTTAGGGTTATGTTGAGGGCTAAGGTTAGAGAGATGGTTAGGGTTAGGATTGGACCTAGGGTTAGGGTTAGGTTGAGGTTTAGGGTTAGAGAGACGGTTAGGTTTAGGATTGGACCTAGGGTTAGGTTTATGTTGAGGGCTAGGGTTAGAGAGACGGTTAGGGTTAGGATTGGACCTAGGGTTAGGGCTATGTTGAGGGCTAGGTTTAGAGAGACTTTTAGGGTTAGGATTGGACCTAGGGTTAGGGTTATGTTGAGGGCTAGGGTTAGAGAGACGGTTAGGGTGAGGATTGGACCTAGCGTTAGGGTTATGTTGAGGGCTAGGGTTAGAGAGATGGTTAGGGTGAGGATTGGACCTAGGGTTAGGGTTATGTTGAGGGCTAGGGTTAGAGAGACGGTCAGGGTTAGGATTGGACCTAGGGTTAGGGTTATGTTGAGGGCTCGGGTTAGAGAGACGTTTATGATTAAGATTGGTCCTAGGGTTAGGGTTATGTTGAGGGCTAGGGTTAGAGAGACGGTTACGGTTAGGATTGGACCTAGGGTTAGGGTTATGTTGAGGGCTAGGGTTAGAGACACGGTTAGGGTTAGGATTGGACCTAGGGTTAGGGTTATGCTGAGGGCTAGGGTTAGAGAGACGGTTAGGGTTAGGATTGGACCTAGGGTTAGGGTTTTGTTGAGGGCTAGGTTTAGAGAGCCGGTTAGGGTTAGGATTGGACCTAGGGTTAGGGTTTTGTTGAGGGCTAGGGTTAGAGATACGGTTAGGGTTAGGATTGGATCTAGGGTTAGGGTTATGCTGAGGGCTAGATTTAGAGAGACTGTTAGGGTTAGGATTTAAACTAGGGTTAGGGTTTTGTTTAGGGCTAGGGTTAGAGAGACGGTTAGGGTTAGGATTGTATCTAGGGTTAGGGTTATGTTGAGGGCTATGGTTAGAGAGGCGGTTGGGGTTAGGATTTTCCCTAGGGTAAGGGTTATGTTGAGGGCTAGGGTTAGAGAGACGGTTAGGGTTAGGATTGGACCTAGGGTTAGGGTTATGTTGAGGGCTAAAGTTAGAGAGACGGTTAGGTTTAGGATTTGACCTAGGGTTAGGGTTATGTTGAGGGCTAGGGTTAGAGAGACGGTTAGGGTGAGGATTGGACCTAGGGTTAGGGTTATGTTGAGGGCTAGGGTTAGAGAGACGGTTAGGGTTAGGATTGGACCTAGGGTTAGGGTTATGTTGAGGGCTAGGGTTAGAGGGACGGTGAGGGTTAGGATTGGACCTAGGTTTAGGGTTATGTTGAGGCCTAGTGTTAGAGAGACGGTTAGGGTTAGGATTGGACCTAGGGTTAGGGTTCTGTTGAGGACTAGGGTTAGAGAGACTGTCAGGGTTAGGATTGGACCTAGGGTTAGGGTTATGTTGAGGGCTTAGGTTAGAGAGACTGTTAGGGTTAGGATTGGACATAGGGTTAGGGTTATGTTGAGGGCTAGGGTTAGAGAGATGGTTAGGGTTAGGATTGGACCTAAGGTTAGGGTTATGTTGAGGGCTATGTTTAGAGAGACGGTTACGGTTAGGATTGGACCTAGGGTAGGGTTATGTTGAGGACTCGGGTTAGAGAGACGTTTATGGTTAGGATTGGACCTAGGGTTAGGGTTACGTTGAGGGCTAGGTTTAGAGAGACGGTTAGGGTTAGAATTGGACCTAGGGTTAGGGGTATGTTGAGGGCTAGGGTTAGAGGGACGGTTAGGGTTAGGATTGCACCTAGGGTTAGGTTTATGTTGAGGGCTAGGGTTAGAGAGACGGTTAGGGTTAGGATTGGACCTAGGGTTAGGGTTATGTTGAGGGCTAGGGTTAGAGAGACGGTTAGGGTTAGGATTGGAACTAGGGTTAGGGTTATGTTGAGGGGTAGGGTTAGAGAGACGGTTACGGTTAGGATTGGACCTAGGGTTAGGGTTATGTTGAAGGCTAGTGTTAGAGAGACGGTTAGGGTTAGGATTGGACCTAGGGTTAGGGTTATGTTGAGGACTAGGGTTAGAGGGACGGTGAGGGTTAGGATTGGACCTAGGGTTAGGGTTATGTTGAGGGCTAGGGCTAGAGAGACGGTTACGGTTAGGATTGGACCTAGGGTTAGGGTTATGTTGAGGGCTAGGGTTAGAGAGACGGTAAGGGTTAGGATTGGACCTAGGGTTAGGGTTCTGTTGACGGCTAGGGTTAGAGGGACGGTTAGGGTTAGGATTGGACCTAGGGTTAGGGTTATGTGAGGGCTAGTTTTAGAGAGACGGTCAGGGTTACGATTGGACATAGGATTAGCGTTATGCTGAGGGCTAGGGTTAGAGAGACGGTTAGGGTTAGGATTGGACCTAGGGTTAGGGCTATGTTGAGGGCTAGGGTTAGAGAGACGGTTAGGGTTAGGATTGCACCTAGGGTTAGGGTTAGGTTGAGGGCTAGGGTTAGAGAGAAGGTTAGGTTTAGGATTGAACGTAGAGTTAGGGTTATGTTGAGGGCTAGGGTTAGAGAGACGGTTAGGGTGAGGATTGGACCTAGGGTAGGGTTATGTTGAGGGCTAGGGTTAGAGAGACGGTTAGGGTTAGGATTGGACCTAGGGTTATGGTTCTGTTGAGGGCTAGGGTTAGAGAGACGGTTAGGGTTAGGATTGGACCTAGGGTTAGGGTTAGGTTGAGGGCTAGGGTTAGAGAGACGGTTAGGTTTAGGATTGGACCTAGGGTTAGGGTTATGTTCAGGGCTAGGGTTAGAGAGATGGTTAGGGTTAGGATTGGACCTAGGGTTAGGATTAGGTTGAGGGCCAGGTTTAGAGAGAGGGTTAGGTTTAGGATTGGACCTAGGGTTAGGGTTATGTTGAGGGCTAGGTTTAGAGAGACGGTTAGGGTTAGGATTGGACCTAGGGTTAGGGTTATGTTGAAGGCTAGGGTTAGAGAGACGGTTAGGGTTAGGATTGGACCTAGGGTTAGGGTTATGTTGAGGGCTAGGGTTAGAGAGACGGTTACGGTTAGGATTGGACCTAGGGTTAGGGTTATGTTGAGGGCTAGGGTTAGAGACACGGTTAGGGTTAGGATTGGACCTAGGGTTAGGGTTATACTGAGGGCTAGGGTTAGAGAGAGGTTATGGTTAGGATTGGACCTAGGGTTAGGGTTTTGTTGACGGCTAGGGTTAGAGAGACGGTTAGGGTTAGCATTGGATTTAGGGTTAGGGTTATGTTGCGGGCTAAGGTTAGAGATGCCGTTAGGGTTAGGATTGGACCTAGGGTTAGGGTTATGTTGAGGGCTAGGGTTAGAAAGACGGTTAGGGTTAGGATTGGACCTAGGGTTAGGGTTAGGTTGAGGGCTAAAGTTAGAGAAACTCTTAGGTTTAGGATTGGACCTAGGGTTAGTGTTATGTTGAGGACTAGGGTTAGAGAGACGGTTAGGGTGAGGATTGGACCTAGGGTTAGGGTTATGTTGAGGGCTAGGGTTAGAGAGACGGTTAGGGTTAGGATTGGACCAAGGGTTAGGGTTATGTTGAGGGCTAGGGTTAGAGGGTCGGTGAGGGTTAGGATTGGACCTAGGGTTAGGGTTATGTTCAGGGCTACTGTTAGAAAGACGGTTAGGGTTAGGATTAGCCCTAGGGTTAGGGTTATGTTGAGGGCTAGGGTAGAGAGACGGTCAGAGTTAGGATTGGACCTAGGGTTAGGGTTATGTTGAGGGCTCGGTTAGAGAGACGTTTATGGTTAGGATTGGACCTAGGGTTCGGGTTATGTTGAGGGCTAGGGATAGAGAGACGGTTAGGGTTAGAATTGGACCTAGGGTTAGGGTTATATTGAGGGCTAGGGTTATAGAGACGGTTAGGGTTAGGATTGCACCTAGGGTTAGGGTTATGTTGAGGGCTACGGTTAGAGAGATGGTTAGGGTTAGGATTCGACCTAGGGTTAGGGTTATGTTGAGGGCTAGGGTTAGAGAGACGGTTAGGGTTAGGATTGGAACTAGGGTTAGAGAGACGGTTACGGTTAGGATTTGACCTAGGGTTAGGGTTATGTTGAGGGCTAAGGTTAGAAAGACGGTTAGGATTAGGATTGGACCTAGGGTTAGGGTTATGTTGATTGCTAGGTTTAGAGAGGCGGTTGGGGTTAGGATTGGATCTAGGGTTAGAGTTATGTTGAGGGCTATGGTTAGAGAGACGGTTAGGGTTAGGATTGGACATAGGGTTAGGGTTATGTTGAGGGCTAAAGTTAGAGAGACGGTTAGGTTTAGCATTGGACCTAGGGTTAAGGTTATGTTGAGGGCTAGGGTTAGAGAGACGGTTAGGGTGAGGATTGGACCTAGGGTTAGGGTTATGTTGAGGGCTAGGGTTAGAGACACGGTTAGGGTTAGGATTGGACCTAGGGTTAGGGTTATGTTGAGGGCAGGGTTAGAGGGACGGTGAGGGTTAGGATTGGACCTAGGGTTAGGGTCATGTTGAGGGCTAGTGTTAGAGAGACGGTTAGGGTTAGAATTGGACCTTGGGTTAGGGTTATGTTGAGGGCTAGGGTTAGAGAGACGGTCAGGGTTAGTATTGGGCCTAGGGTTAGTGTTATGTTGAGGGCTAGGGTTAGAGAGATGGTTAGGTTTAGGATTGGACCTAGGGTTAGGGTTACGTTGAGGTCTAGGGTTAGAGAGACGGTTAGGTTTAGGATTGGACCTAGGGTTAGGGTTATGTTGAGGGCTAAGGTTAGATAGACGGTTAGGGTTAGGATTGGACCTAGGTTTAGGGTTAGGTTGAGGGCTAGGGTTAGAGAGATGGTTAGGTTTAGGATTGGACCTAGGGTTAGGGTTATGTTGAGGGCTAGGGTTAGAGAGATGGTTAGGGTTAGGATTGGACCTAGGGTTAGGGTTAGGTTGAGGGCTAGGGTTACAGAGACGTTTATGGTTAGGATTGGACCTAGGGTTCGGGTTATGTTGAGGGCTAGGGATAGAGAGACGGTTAGGGTTAGAATTGGACCGAGGGTTAGGGTTATGTTGAGGGCTAGTGTTAGAGAGACGGTTAGGGTTAGGATTGGACCTAGGGTTAGGGTTATGTTGAGGGCTAGTGTTAGAGAGACGGTTAGGGTTAGGATTGGACCTAGGGTTAGGGTTATGTTGAGGGCTAGGGTTAGAGAGACGGTTAGGGTTAGGATTGGACCTAGGTTTAGAGTTATGTTGAGGGATAGGGTTAGAGAGACGGTTAGGGTTAGAATTGGACCGAGGGTTAAGGTTATGTTGAGCCTAGGGTTAGAGAGACGGTTAGGGTTAGGATTGCACCTAGGGTTAGGGTTATGTTGAGGGCTAGGTTTAGAGAGACGGTCAGGGTTAGGATTGGGGCTAGGGTTAGGGTTATGTTGAGGGCTTGGGTTAGAGAGACGTTTATGGTTAGGATTGGACCTAGGGTTAGGGTTATGTTGAGGGCTAGGGTTAGAGAGACGGTTAGGGTTAGAATTGGACCTAGGGTTAGGGGTATGTTGAGGGCTAGGGTTAGAGAGACGGTTAGGGTTAGGATTCCACCTAGGGTTAGGGTTATGTTGAGGGCTAGGGTTAGAGAGACGGTTAGGGTTAGGATTGGACCTTGGGTTAGGGTTATGTTGAGGACTAGGGTTAGAGAGACGGTTAGGGTTAGGATTGGACCTAGGGTTAGTGTTATGTTGAGGGCTAGGGTTAGAGAGATGGTTAGCGTTAGGATTGGACCGAGGGTTAGGGTTATGTTGAGGGCTAGGGTTAGAGAGACCGTTAGGGTTAGGATTGGACCTAGGGTTAGGGTTCTGTTGAGGGCTAGGGTTAGAGAGACGGTCAGGGTTAGGATTGGACCTAGGGTTAGGTTTATGTTGAGGGCTCGGTTTAGAGAGACATTTATGGTTAGGATTGTACCTAGGGTTAGGTTTATGTTGAGGGCTAGGGTTAGAGGGACGGTGAGGGTTAGGATTGGACCTAGGGTTAGGGTTATGTTGAGGGCTAGTGTTAGAGAGACGGTTAGGGTTAGGATTGGACCTAGGGTTAGGGTTATGTTGAGGGCTAGGGTGAGAGACGGTTAGGGTTAGGATTGGACCTAGGGTTAGAGTTATGTTGAGGGATAGGGTTAGAGAGACGGTTAGGGTTAGAATTGGACCGACGGTTAAGGTTATGTTGAGGGCTAGGGTTAGAGAGACGGTTAGGGTTAGGATTGCACCTAGGGTTAGGGTTATGTTGAGGGGTAGATTAGAGAGGCGGTTAGGGTTAGGATTGCACCTAGGGTTAGGGTTATGTTGAGGGCTAGGGTTAGAGAGACGGTTAGGGTTAGGATTGGACCTAGGCTTAGGGTTATGTTGAGGGCTAGGTTTAGAGAGGCGGTTAGGGTTAGGATTGGACCTAGGGTTAGAGTTATGTTGAGGGCTATGGTTAGAGAGACGGTTAGGGTTAGGATTGGACCTAGGGTTAGGGTTATGTTGAGGGCTAAAGTTAGAGAGACGCATAGGTTTAGCATTGGACCTAGGGTTAGGGTTATGTTGAGGGCTAGGGTTAGAGAGACGGTTAGGGTGAGGATTGGACCTAGGGTTAGGGTTATGTTGAGGGCTAGGGTTAGAGAGACGGTTAGGGTGAGGATTGGACCTAGGGTTAGGGTTATGTTGAGGGCTAGGGTTAGAGGGACGGTGAGGGTTAGGATTGGACCTTGGGTTAGGGTTATGTTTAGGGCTAGGGTTAGAGAGCCGGTAAGGGTTAGAATTGGACCTAGGGTTAGGGTTATGTTGAGGGCTAGGGTTAGAGAGACGGTTAGGGTTAGGATTGGACCTAGGGTTAGGGTTATGTTGAGGGCTAGGGTTAGAGAGACGGTTAGGGGTAGGATTGGACCTAGGGTTAGGGTTATGTTGAGGGCTAGGGTTAGAGAGATGGTTACGCTTAGTTTTGGACCTAGGGTTAGAGTTATGTTGAGGGCTAGGGTTAGAGAGACGGTTAGGGTTAGGATTGGACCTAGGGTTAGGGTTAAGTTGAGGGCTAGGTTTAGAGAGATAGTTAGGGTTAGGATTTGACCTAGGGTTAGGGTTATGGTGAGGGCTAGGGTTAGAGGGACGGTGAGGGTTAGGATTGGACCTAGGGTTAGGGTTAGGTTGAGGGCTAGGGTTAGAGAGACGGTTAGGGTTAGGATTGGACCTATGGTTAGCGTTATGCTGAGGGCTAGGGTTAGAGAGACGGTTAGGTTTAGGATTGGACCTAGGGTTAGGGTTATGTTGAGGGCTAGGGTTAGAGAGACGGTTAGGGTTAGGATTGGACCTAGGGTTAGGGTTAGGTTGAGGGCTAGGGTTAGAGAGACGGTTAGGTTTAGGATTGGACCTAGGGTTAGGGTTATGTTGAGGGCTAGGGTTAGAGAGATGGTTACGCTTAGTTTTGGACCTAGGGTTAGAGTTATGTTGAGGGCTAGGGTTAGAGAGACGGTTAGGGTTAGGATTGGACCTAGGGTTAGGGTTAAGTTGAGGGCTAGGTTTAGAGAGATAGTTAGGGTTAGGATTTGACCTAGGGTTAGGGTTATGGTGAGGGCTAGGGTTAGAGGGACGGTGAGGGTTAGGATTGGACCTAGGGTTAGGGTTAGGTTGAGGGCTAGGGTTAGAGAGACGGTTAGGGTGTGGATTGGACCTAGGGTTAGTGTTATGTTGAGGGCTAGGGTTAGAGAGACGGTTAGGGTTAGGATTGGACCAAGGGTTAGTGTTATGTTGAGGGCTAGGTATAGAGGGTCGGTGAGGATTAGGATTGGACCTAGGGTTAGGGTTATGTTGAGGGCTAGGCTTAGAGAGGCGGTTAGGGTTAGGATTGGACCTAGGGTTAGGGTTATGTTGAGGGCTAAAGTTAGAGAAACGGTTAGGTTTAGCATTGGACCTAGGGTTACGTTTATGTTGAGGGCTAGGGTTAGAGAGACGGTTAGGGTGAGGATTGGACCTAGGGTTAGGGTTATGTTGAGGGCTAGGATTAGAGACACCGTTAGGGTTAGGATTGGACCTAGGGTTAGGGTTATGTTGAGGGCTAGGGTTAGAGGGACGGTGAGGGTTAGGATTGGACCTAGGGTTAGGGTCATGTTGAGGGCTAGGGTTAGAGAGACGGTTAGGGTTAGAATTGGACCTTGCGATAGGGTTATGTTGAGGGCTAGGGTTAGAGAGACGGTCAGGGTTAGGATTGGGCCTAGGGTTAGGGTTATGTTGAGGGCTAAGGTTAGAGAGATGGTTAGGGTTAGGATTGGACCTAGGGTTAGGGTTAGGTTGAGGTTTAGGGTTAGAGAGACGGTTAGGTTTAGGATTGGACCTAGGGTTAGGGTTATGTTGAGGGCTAGGGTTAGAGAGACGGTTAGGGTTAGGATTGGACCTAGGGTTAGGGTTATGTTGAGGGCTAGGGTTAGAGAGACGGTTAGGGTGAGGATTGGACCTAGCGTTAGGGTTATGTTGAGGGCTAGGGTTAGAGAGATGGTTAGGGTGAGGATTGGACCTAGGGTTAGGGTTATGTTGAGGGCTAGGGTTAGAGAGACGTTTATGGTTAGGTTTGGACCTAGGTTTAGGGTTATGTTGAGGGCTAGGGTTAGAGAGACGGTTAGGGTTAGAATTGGACCTTGCGATAGGGTTATGTTGAGGGCTAGGGTTAGAGAGACGGTCAGGGTTAGGATTGGGCCTAGGGTTAGGGTTAGATTGAGGGTTAGGGTTAGAGAGACGGTTAGGTTTAGGTTTGGACCTAGGGTTAGGGTTATGTTGAGGGCTAGGATTAGAGAGACGGTTAGGGTTAGGATTGGACCTAGGGTTAGGGCTATGTTGCGGGCTAGGGTTAGAGAGACGGTTAGGGTTAGGATTGGTCCTAGGGTTAGGGTTATGTTGAGGGCTAGGGTTAGAGAGACGGTTAGGGTTAGAATTGGACGTAGGGTTAGGGGTATGTTGAGGGCTAGGCTTAGAGAGACGGTTAGGGTTAGGATTGCACCTAGGGTTAGGGTTACGTTGAGGGCTAGGGTTAGAGAGACGGTTAGGGTTAGGATTGGACCTAGCGTTAGGGTTATGTTGAGGGCTAGGGTTAGAGAGACGGTTAGGGTTAGGATTGGACCTAGGGTTAGGGTTATGTTGAGGGCTAGGGTTAGAGAGACGGTTACGGGTAGGATAGGACCTAGGCTTAGGGTTATGTTGCGGGCTAGGGTTAGAGAGACGGTTAGGGTTAGGATTGGACCTAGGGTTAGGGTTATGTTGAGGGCTAGGGTTAGAGGGACGGTGAGGGTTAGGATTGGACCTAGGGTTAGGGTTATGTTGAGGGCTCGGGTTAGAGGGACGGTTAGGGTTAGAATTGGACCTTGGGTAAGGGGTAAGTTGAGGGCTAGGGTTAGAGAGATGGTTAGGGTTAGGATTGCACCTAGGGTTAGGGTTATGTTGAGGGCTAGGGTTAGAGAGATGGTTAGGGTGAGGATTGGACCTAGGGTTAGGGTTATGTTGAGGGCTAGGGTTAGAGAGACGGTTAGGGTGAGGATTGGACCTAGGGTTAGGGTTATGTTGAGGGCTAGGGTTAGAGAGGCGGTTAAGGTTAGGATTTGACCTAGGGTTAGGGTTATGTTGAGGGCTAGGGTTAGAGGGACGGTGAGGGTTACGATTGGACCTAGGGTTAGGGTTATGTTGAGGGCTAGGGTTAGAGGGACGGTGAGGGTTAGGATTGGACCTAGGGTTAGGGTTATGTTGAGGGCTAGTGTTAGAGAGACGGTAAGGGTTAGGATTGGACCTAGGGTTAGGGTTCTGTTGAGGGCTAGGGTTAGAGAGACGGTTAGGGTTAGGATTGGACCTAGGGTTAGTGCTATGTTGAGGGCTAGGGTTAGAGAGACGGTTAGGGTTAGGATTGGACCTAGGGTTATGGTTATGTTGAGGGCTAGGGTTAGAGAGACGGTTAGGGTGAGGATTGGACCTAGCGTTAGGGTTATGTTGAGTCTAGGGTTAGAGAGACGGTTAGGGTTAGGATTGGACCTAGGGTTAGGGTTATGTTGAGGGCTAGGGTTAGAGGGACGTTTATGGTTAGGTTTGGACCTAGGTTTAGGGTTATGTTGAGGGCTAGGGTTAGAGAGACGGTTAGGGTTAGAATTGGACCTTGCGATAGGGTTATGTTGAGGGCTAGGGTTAGAGAGACGGTCAGGGTTAGGATTGGGCCTAGGGTTAGGGTTAGGTTTAGGGTTAGGGTTAGAGAGACGGTTAGGTTTCGGATTGGACCTAGGGTTAGGGTTATGTTGAGGGCTAGGGTTAGAGAGAAGGTTAGGGTTAGGATTGGACCTAGGGTTAGGATTATGTTGAGGGCTAGGGTTAGAGAGACGGTTAGGGTTAGAATTGGACCTTGCGATAGGGTTATGGTGAGGGCTAGGGTTAGAGAGACGGTTAGGGTTAGGATTGGACCTAGGGTAGGGTTATGTTGAGGGCTAGGGTTAGAGAGACGTTTAGGGTTAGGTTTGGACCTAGGTTTAGGGTTATGTTGAGGGCTAGGGTTAGAGAGACGGTTAGGGTTAGAATTGGACCTAGGGTTAGGGGTACGTTGAGGGCTAGGCTTAGAGAGATGGTTAGGGTTAGGATTGCACCTAGGGTTAGGGTTATGTTGAGGGCTAGGGTTAGAGAGACGGTTAGGGTTAGGATTGGACCTAGCGTTAGGGTTATGTTGAGGGCTAGGGTTAGAGAGACGGTTAGGGTTAGGATTGGACCTAGGGTTAGGGTTATGTTGAGGGCTAGGTTTAGAGAGACGGTTACGGGTAGGATTGGACCTAGGGTTAGGGTTATGTTGAGGGCTCGGGTTAGAGAGACGGTTAGGGTTAGAATTGGACCTGGGGTAAGGGGTATGTTGAGGGCTAGGGTTACAGAGATGGTTAGGGTTAGGATTGCACCTAGGGTTAGGGTTATGTTGAGGGCTAGGGTTAGAGAGACGGTTAGGGTGAGGATTGCACCTAGGGTTAGGGTTATGTTGAGGGCTAGGGTTAGAGAGACGGTTAGGGTGAGGATTGGACCTAGGGTTAGGGTTATGTTGAGGGCTAGGGTTAGAGAGGCGGTTAGGGTTAGGATTGGACCTAGGGTTAGGGTTATGTTGAGGGCTAAAGTTAGAGAGACGGTTAGGTTTAGGATTGGACCTAGGGTTAGGGTTATGTTGAGGGCTAGGGTTAGAGTGACGGTTAGGGTGAAGATTGGACCTATGGTTAGGGTTATGTTGAGGGCTAGGGTAAGAGAGACGGTTACGGTTAGGATTGGACCTAGGGTTAGGTTTATGTTGAGGGCTAGGGTTAGAGACACGGTTAGGGTTAGGATTGGACCTAGGGTTAGGGTTAAACTGAGGGCTAGGGTTAGAGAGAGGTTATGGTTAGGATTGGACCTAGGGTTAGGGTTTTGTTGAGGCTAGGGTTAGAGAGACGGTTAGGGTTAGGATTGGACCTAGAGTTATGGTTATGTTGAGGGCTAAGTTTAGAGAGGCCGTTAGGGTTAGGATTGGACCTAGGGTTAGGGTTATGTTGAGGGCTAGGGTTAGAGAGACGGTTAGGGTTAGGATTGGACCTAGGGTTAGGGTTATGTTGAGGGCTAAAGTTAGAGAGACGGTTAGGTTTAGGATTGGGCTTAAGGTTAGGGTTATGTTGAGGGCTAGGGTTAGAGAGACGGTTAGGGTGTGGATTGGACCTAGGGTTAGTGTTATGTTGAGGGCTAGGGTTAGAGAGACGGTTAGGGTTAGGATTGGACCAAGGGTTAGTGTTATGTTGAGGGCTAGGTTTAGAGGGTCGGTGAGGATTAGGATTGGACCTAGGGTTAGGGTTATGTTGAGTGCTAGTGTTAGAAAGACGGTTAGGGTTAGGATTAGCCCTAGGGTTAGGGTTATGTTGATGGCTAGGGTTAGAGAGACGTTTATGGTTAGGATTGGACCTAGGGTTCTGGTTATGTTGAGGGCTAGGGATAGAGAGACGGTTAGGGGTAGAACTGGACCTAGGGTTAGGGTTATGTTGAGGCCTGGGTTAGAGAGACGGTTAAGGATAGGATTGCACCTAGGGTTAGGGTTATGTTGAGGGCTAGAGTTAGAGAGATGGTTAGGGTTAGGATTCGACCTAGGGTTATGGTTATGTTGAGGGCTAGGGTTAGAGAGACGGTTAGGGTTAGGATTGGAACTAGGGTTAGGGTTATGCTGAGGGCTAGGGTTAGAGAGACGGTTACGATTAGGATTGGACCTAGGGTTAGGGTTATGTTGAGAGCTAGGGTTAGAGAGACGGTTAGGATTAGGATTGGACCTAGGCTTAGGGTTATGTTGAGGGCTAGGCTTAGAGAGGCGGTTAGGGTTAGGATTGGACCTAGGGTTAGGGTTATGTTGAGGGCTAAAGTTAGAGAAACGGTTAGGTTTAGCATTGGACCTAGGGTTAGGTTTATGTTGAGGGCTAGGGTTAGAGAGACGGTTAGGGTGAGGATTGGACCTAGGGTTAGGGTTATGTTGAGGGCTAGGATTAGAGACACGGTTAGGGTTAGGATTGGACCTAGGGTTAGGGTTATGTTGAGGGCTAGGGTTAGAGGGACGGTGAGGGTTAGGATTGGACCTAGGGTTAGGGTCATGTTGAGGGCTAGGGTTAGAGAGACGGTTAGGGTTAGAATTGGACCTTGCGATAGGGTTATGTTGAGGGCTAGGGTTAGAGAGACGGTCAGGGTTAGGATTGGGCCTAGGGTTAGGGTTATGTTGAGGGCTAAGGTTAGAGAGATGGTTAGGGTTAGGATTGGACCTAGGGTTAGGGTTAGGTTGAGGTTTAGGGTTAGAGAGACGGTTAGGTTTAGGATTGGACCTAGGGTTAGGGTTATGTTGAGGGCTAGGGTTAGAGAGACGGTTAGGGTTAGGATTGGACCTAGGGTTAGGGCTATGTTGAGGGCTAGGTTTAGAGAGACGGTTAGGGTTAGGATTGGACCTAGGGTTAGGGTTATGTTGAGGGCTAGGGTTAGAGAGACGGTTAGGGTGAGGATTGGACCTAGCGTTAGGGTTATGTTGAGGGCTAGGGTTAGAGAGATGGTTAGGGTGAGGATTGGACCTAGCGTTAGGGTTATGTTGAGGGCTAGGGTTAGAGAGATGGTTAGGGTGAGGATTGGACCTAGGGTTAGGGTCATGTTGAGGGCTAGGGTTAGAGAGACGGTTAGGGTTAGAATTGGACCTTGCGATAGGGTTATGTTGAGGGCTAGGGTTAGAGAGACGGTCAGGGTTAGGATTGGGCCTAGGGTTAGGGTTATGTTGAGGGCTAAGGTTAGAGAGATGGTTAGGGTTAGGATTGGACCTAGGGTTAGGGTTAGGTTGAGGGCTAGGGTTAGAGAGACGGTTAGGGTTAGGATTGGACCTAGGGTTAGGGCTATGTTGAGGGCTAGGTTTAGAGAGACGGTTAGGGTTAGGATTGGACCTAGGGATAGGGTTATGTTGAGGGCTAGGGTTAGAGAGACGGTTAGGGTGAGGATTGGACCTAGCGTTAGGGTTATGTTGAGGGCTAGGGTTAGAGAGATGGTTAGGGTGAGGATTGGACCTAGGGTTAGGGTTATGTTGAGGGCTAGGGTTAGAGAGACGGTCAGGGTTAGGATTGGACCTAGGGTTAGGGTTATGTTGAGGGCTCGGGTTAGAGAGACGTTTATGATTAAGATTGGACCTAGGGTTAGGGTTATGTTGAGGGCTAGGGTTAGAGAGACGGTTACGGTTAGGATTGGACCTAGGGTTAGGGTTATGTTGAGGGCTAGGGTTAGAGACACGGTTAGGGTTAGGATTGGACCTAGGGTTAGGGTTATGCTGAGGGCTAGGGTTAGAGAGACGGTTAGGGTTAGGATTGGACCTAGGGTTAGGGTTTTGTTGAGGGCTAGGTTTAGAGAGCCGGTTAGGGTTAGGATTGGACCTAGGGTTAGGGTTTTGTTGAGGGCTAGGGTTAGAGATACGGTTAGGGTTAGGATTGGATCTAGGGTTAGGGTTATGCTGAGGGCTAGATTTAGAGAGACTGTTAGGGTTAGGATTTAAACTAGGGTTAGGGTTTTGTTTAGGGCCAGGGTTAGAGAGACGGTTAGGGTTAGGATTGTATCTAGGGTTAGGGTTATGTTGAGGGCTATGGTTAGAGAGGCGGTTGGGGTTAGGATTTTCCCTAGGGTTAGGGTTATGTTGAGGGCTAGGGTTAGAGAGACGGTTAGGGTTAGGATTGGACCTAGGGTTAGGGTTATGTTGAGGGCTAAAGTTAGAGAGACGGTTAGGTTTAGGATTGGACCTAGGGTTAGGGTTATGTTGAGGGCTAGGGTTAGAGAGACGGTTAGGGTGAGGATTGGACCTAGGGTTAGGGTTATGTTGAGGGCTAGGGTTAGAGAGACGGTTAGGGTTAGGATTGGACCTAGGGTTAGGGTTATGTTTAGGGCTAGGGTTAGAGGGACGGTGAGGGTTAGGATTGGACCTAGGTTTAGGGTTATGTTGAGGCCTAGTGTTAGAGAGACGGTTAGGGTTAGGATTGGACCTAGGGTTAGGGTTCTGTTGAGGACTAGGGTTAGAGAGACTGTCAGGGTTAGGATTGGACCTAGGGTTAGGGTTATGTTGAGGGCTTAGGTTAGAGAGACTGTTAGGGTTAGGATTGGACATAGGGTTAGGGTTATGTTGAGGGCTAGGGTTAGAGAGATGGTTAGGGTTAGGATTGGACCTAGGGTTAGGGTTATGTTGAGGGCTATGTTTAGAGAGACGGTTACGGTTAGGATTGGACCTAGGGTTAGGGTTATGTTGAGGACTCGGGTTAGAGAGACGTTTATGGTTAGGATTGGACCTAGGGTTAGGGTTACGTTTAGGGCTAGGTTTAGAGAGACGGTTAGGGTTAGAATTGGACCTAGGGTTAGGGGTATGTTGAGGGCTAGGGTTAGAGGGACGGTTAGGGTTAGGATTGCACCTAGGGTTAGGTTTATGTTGAGGGCTAGGGTTAGAGAGACGGTTAGGGTTAGGATTGGACCTAGGGTTAGGGTTATGTTGAGGGCTAGGGTTAGAGAGACGGTTAGGGTTAGGATTGGAACTAGGGTTAGGGTTATGTTGAGGGGTAGGGTTAGAGAGACGGTTACGGTTAGGATTGGACCTAGGGTTAGGGTTATGTTGAAGGCTAGTGTTAGAGAGACGGTTAGGGTTAGGATTGGACCTAGGGTTAGGGTTATGTTGAGGACTAGGGTTAGAGGGACGGTGAGGGTTAGGATTGGACCTAGGGTTAGGGTTATGTTGAGGGCTAGGGCTAGAGAGACCGTTACGGTTAGGATTGGACCTAGGATTAGGGTTATGTTGAGGGCTAGGGTTAGAGAGACGGTAAGGGTTAGGATTGGACCTAGGGTTAGGGTTCTGTTGACGGCTAGGGTTAGAGGGACGGTTAGGGTTAGGATTGGACCTAGGGTTAGGGTTATGTGAGGGCTAGTTTTAGAGAGACGGTCAGGGTTACGATTGGACATAGGATTAGCGTTATGCTGAGGGCTAGGGTTAGAGAGACGGTTAGGGTTAGGATTGGACCTAGGGTTAGGGCTATGTTGAGGGCTAGGGTTAGAGAGACGGTTAGGGTTAGGATTGCACCTAGGGTTAGGGTTAGGTTGAGGGCTAGGGTTAGAGAGAAGGTTAGGTTTAGGATTGAACGTAGAGTTAGGGTTATGTTGAGGGCTAGGGTTAGAGAGACGGTTAGGGTGACGATTGGACCTAGGGTAGGGTTATGTTGAGGGCTAGGGTTAGAGAGACGGTTAGGGTTAGGATTGGACCTAGGGTTATGGTTCTGTTGAGGGCTAGGGTTAGAGAGACGGTTAGGGTTAGGATTGGACCTAGGGTTAGGGTTAGGTTGAGGGCTAGGGTTAGAGAGACGGTTAGGTTTAGGATTGGACCTAGGGTTAGGGTTATGTTCAGGGCTAGGGTTAGAGAGATGGTTAGGGTTAGGATTGGACCTAGGGTTAGGATTAGGTTGAGGGCCAGGTTTAGAGAGAGGGTTAGGTTTAGGATTGGACCTAGGGTTAGGGTTATGTTGAGGGCTAGGTTTAGAGAGACGGTTAGGGTTAGGATTGGACCTAGGGTTAGGGTTATGTTGAGGGCTAGGGTTAGAGAGACGGTTAGGGTTAGGATTGGACCTAGGGTTAGGGTTATGTTGAGGGCTAGGGTTAGAGAGACGGTTACGGTTAGGATTGGACCTAGGGTTAGGGTTATGTTGAGGGCTAGGGTTAGAGACACGGTTAGGGTTAGGATTGGACCTAGGGTTAGGGTTATACTGAGGGCTAGGGTTAGAGAGAGGTTATGGTTAGGATTGGACCTAGGGTTAGGGTTTTGTTGACGGCTAGGGTTAGAGAGACGGTTAGGGTTAGCATTGGATTTAGGGTTAGGGTTATGTTGCGGGCTAAGGTTAGAGATGCCGTTAGGGTTAGGATTGGACCTAGGGTTAGGGTTATGTTGAGGGCTAGGGTTAGAAAGACGGTTAGGGTTAGGATTGGACCTAGGGTTAGGGTTAGGTTGAGGGCTAAAGTTAGAGAAACTGTTAGGTTTAGGATTGGACCTAGGGTTAGTGTTATGTTGAGGACTAGGGTTAGAGAGACGGTTAGGGTGAGGATTGGATCTAGGGTTAGGGTTATGTTGAGGGCTAGGGTTAGAGAGACGGTTAGGGTTAGGATTGGACCAAGGGTTAGGGTTATGTTGAGGGCTAGGGTTAGAGGGTCGGTGAGGGTTAGGATTGGACCTAGGGTTAGGGTTATGTTCAGGGCTACTGTTAGAAAGACGGTTAGGGTTAGGATTAGCCCTAGGGTTAGGGTTATGTTGAGGGCTAGGGTAGAGAGACGGTCAGAGTTAGGATTGGACCTAGGGTTAGGGTTATGTTGAGGGCTCGGTTAGAGAGACGTTTATGGTTAGGATTGGACCTAGGGTTCGGGTTATGTTGAGGGCTAGGGATAGAGAGACGGTTAGGGTTAGAATTGGACCTAGGGTTAGGGTTATATTGAGGGCTAGGGTTATAGAGACGGTTAGGGTTAGGATTGCACCTAGGGTTAGGGTTATGTTGAGGGCTACGGTTAGAGAGGTGGTTAGGGTTAGGATTCGACCTAGGGTTAGGGTTATGTTGAGGGCTAGGGTTAGAGAGACGTTTAGGGTTAGGATTGGAACTAGGGTTAGAGAGACGGTTACGGTTAGGATTGGACCTAGGGTTAGGGTTATGTTCAGGGCTAGGGTTAGAGAGATGGTTAGGGTTAGGATTGGACCTAGGGTTAGGATTAGGTTGAGGGCCAGGTTTAGAGAGAGGGTTAGGTTTAGGATTGGACCTAGGGTTAGGGTTATGTTGAGGGCTAGGTTTAGAGAGACGGTTAGGGTTAGGATTGGACCTAGGGTTAGGGTTATGTTGAAGGCTAGGGTTAGAGAGACGGTTAGGGTTAGGATTGGACCTAGGGTTAGGGTTATGTTGAGGGCTAGGGTTAGAGAGACGGTTACGGTTAGGATTGGACCTAGGGTTAGGGTTATGTTGAGGGCTAGGGTTAGAGACACGGTTAGGGTTAGGATTGGACCTAGGGTTAGGGTTATACTGAGGGCTAGGGTTAGAGAGAGGTTATGGTTAGGATTGGACCTAGGGTTAGGGTTTTGTTGACGGCTAGGGTTAGAGAGACGGTTAGGGTTAGCATTGGATTTAGGGTTAGGGTTATGTTGCGGGCTAAGGTTAGAGATGCCGTTAGGGTTAGGATTGGACCTAGGGTTAGGGTTATGTTGAGGGCTAGGGTTAGAAAGACGGTTAGGGTTAGGATTGGACCTAGGGTTAGGGTTAGGTTGAGGGCTAAAGTTAGAGAAACTGTTAGGTTTAGGATTGGACCTAGGGTTAGTGTTATGTTGAGGACTAGGGTTAGAGAGACGGTTAGGGTGAGGATTGGATCTAGGGTTAGGGTTATGTTGAGGGCTAGGGTTAGAGAGACGGTTAGGGTTAGGATTGGACCAAGGGTTAGGGTTATGTTGAGGGCTAGGGTTAGAGGGTCGGTGAGGGTTAGGATTGGACCTAGGGTTAGGGTTATGTTCAGGGCTACTGTTAGAAAGACGGTTAGGGTTAGGATTAGCCCTAGGGTTAGGGTTATGTTGAGGGCTAGGGTAGAGAGACGGTCAGAGTTAGGATTGGACCTAGGGTTAGGGTTATGTTGAGGGCTCGGTTAGAGAGACGTTTATGGTTAGGATTGGACCTAGGGTTCGGGTTATGTTGAGGGCTAGGGATAGAGAGACGGTTAGGGTTAGAATTGGACCTAGGGTTAGGGTTATATTGAGGGCTAGGGTTATAGAGACGGTTAGGGTTAGGATTGCACCTAGGGTTAGGGTTATGTTGAGGGCTACGGTTAGAGAGGTGGTTAGGGTTAGGATTCGACCTAGGGTTAGGGTTATGTTGAGGGCTAGGGTTAGAGAGACGTTTAGGGTTAGGATTGGAACTAGGGTTAGAGAGACGGTTACGGTTAGGATTGGACCTAGGGTTAGGGTTATGTTGAGGGCTAAGGTTAGAAAGACGGTTAGGATTAGGATTGGACCTAGGGTTAGGGTTATGTTGATTGCTAGGTTTAGAGAGGCGGTTGGGGTTAGGATTGGATCTAGGGTTAGAGTTATGTTGAGGGCTATGGTTAGAGAGACGGTTAGGGTTAGGATTGGACATAGGGTTAGGGTTATGTTGAGGGCTAAAGTTAGAGAGACGGTTAGGTTTAGCATTGGACCTAGGGTTAAGGTTATGTTGAGGGCTAGGGTTAGAGAGACGGTTAGGGTGAGGATTGGACCTAGGGTTAGGGTTATGTTGAGGGCTAGGGTTAGAGACACGGTTAGGGTTAGGATTGGACCTAGGGTTAGGGTTATGTTGAGGGCAGGGTTAGAGGGACGGTGAGGGTTAGGATTGGACCTAGGGTTAGGGTCATGTTGAGGGCTAGTGTTAGAGAGACGGTTAGGGTTAGAATTGGACCTTGGGTTAGGGTTATGTTGAGGGCTAGGGTTAGAGAGACGGTCAGGGTTAGGATTGGGCCTAGGGTTAGTGTTATGTTGAGGGCTAGGGTTAGAGAGATGGTTAGGTTTAGGATTGGACCTAGGGTTAGGGTTACGTTGAGGTCTAGGGTTAGAGAGACGGTTAGGTTTAGGATTGGACCTAGGGTTAGGGTTATGTTGAGGGCTAAGGTTAGATAGACGGTTAGGGTTAGGATTGGACCTAGGTTTAGGGTTAGGTTGAGGGCTAGGGTTAGAGAGATGGTTAGGTTTAGGATTGGACCTAGGGTTAGGGTTATGTTGAGGGCTAGGGTTAGAGAGATGGTTAGGGTTAGGATTGGACCTAGGGTTAGGGTTAGGTTGAGGGCTAGGGTTACAGAGACGTTTATGGTTAGGATTGGACCTAGGGTTCGGGTTATGTTGAGGGCTAGGGATAGAGAGACGGTTAGGGTTAGAATTGGACCGAGGGTTAGGGTTATGTTGAGGGCTAGTGTTAGAGAGACGGTTAGGGTTAGGATTGGACCTAGGGTTAGGGTTATGTTGAGGGCTAGTGTTAGAGAGACGGTTAGGGTTAGGATTGGACCTAGGGTTAGGGTTATGTTGAGGGCTAGGGTTAGAGAGACGGTTAGGGTTAGGATTGGACCTAGGGTTAGAGTTATGTTGAGGGATAGGGTTAGAGAGACGGTTAGGGTTAGAATTGGACCGAGGGTTAAGGTTATGTTGAGCCTAGGGCTAGATAGACGGTTAGGGTTAGGATTGCACCTAGGGTTAGGGTTATGTTGAGGGCTAGGTTTAGAGAGACGGTCAGGGTTAGGATTGGGGCTAGGGTTACGGTTATGTTGAGGGCTTGGGTTAGAGAGACGTTTATGGTTAGGATTGGACCTAGGGTTAGGGTTATGTTGAGGGCTAGGGTTAGAGAGACGGTTAGGGTTAGAATTGGACCTAGGGTTAGGGGTATGTTGAGGGCTAGGGTTAGAGAGACGGTTAGGGTTAGGATTCCACCTAGGGTTAGGGTTATGTTGAGGGCTAGGGTTAGAGAGACGGTTAGGGTTAGGATTGGACCTTGGGTTAGGGTTATGTTGAGGGCTAGGGTTAGAGAGACGGTTAGGGTTAGGATTGGACCTAGGGTTAGTGTTATGTTGAGGGCTAGGGTTAGAGAGATGGTTAGCGTTAGGATTGGACCTAGGGTTAGGGTTATGTTGAGGGCTAGGGTTAGAGAGACCGTTAGGGTTAGGATTGGACCTAGGGTTAGGGTTCTGTTGAGGGCTAGGGTTAGAGAGACGGTCAGGGTTAGGATTGGACCTAGGGTTAGGTTTATGTTGAGGGCTCGGTTTAGAGAGACGTTTATGGTTAGGATTGTACCTAGGGTTAGGTTTATGTTGAGGGCTAGGGTTAGAGGGACGGTGAGGGTTAGGATTGGACCTAGGGTTAGGGTTATGTTGAGGGCTAGTGTTAGAGAGACGGTTAGGGTTAGGATTGGACCTAGGGTTAGGGTTATGTTGAGGGCTAGGGTGAGAGACGGTTAGGGTTAGGATTGGACCTAGGGTTAGAGTTATGTTGAGGGATAGGGTTAGAGAGACGGTTAGGGTTAGAATTGGACCGACGGTTAAGGTTATGTTGAGGGCTAGGGTTAGAGAGACGGTTAGGGTTAGGATTGCACCTAGGGTTAGGGTTATGTTGAGGGGTAGATTAGAGAGACGGTTAGGGTTAGGATTGCACCTAGGGTTAGGGTTATGTTGAGGGCTAGGGTAAGAGAGACGGTTAGGGTTAGGATTGGACCTAGGCTTAGGGTTATGTTGAGGGCTAGGTTTAGAGAGGCGGTTAGGGTTAGGATTGGACCTAGGGTTAGAGTTATGTTGAGGGCTATGGTTAGAGAGACGGTTAGGGTTAGGATTGGACCTAGGGTTAGGGTTATGTTGAGGGCTAAAGTTAGAGAGACGCATAGGTTTAGCATTGGACCTAGGGTTAGGGTTATGTTGAGGGCTAGGGTTAGAGAGACGGTTAGGGTGAGGATTGGACCTAGGGTTAGGGTTATGTTGAGGGCTAGGGTTAGAGAGACGGTTAGGGTGAGGATTGGACCTAGGGTTAGGGTTATGTTGAGGGCTAGGGTTAGAGGGACGGTGAGGGTTAGGATTGGACCTAGGATTAGGGTCATGTTGAGGGCTAGTGTTAGAGAGACGGTTAGGGTTAGGATTGGACCTTGGGTTAGGGTTATGTTTAGGGCTAGGGTTAGAGAGCCGGTCAGGGTTAGAATTGGACCTAGGGTTAGGGTTATGTTGAGGGCTAGGGTTAGAGAGACGGTTAGGGTTAGGATTGGACCTAGGGTTAGGGTTATGTTGAGGGCTAGGGTTAGAGAGACGGTTAGGGGTAGGATTGGACCTAGGGTTAGGGTTATGTTGAGGGCTAGGGTTAGAGAGATGGTTACGCTTAGTTTTGGACCTAGGGTTAGAGTTATGTTGAGGGCTAGGGTTAGAGAGACGGTTAGGGTTAGGATTGGACCTAGGGTTAGGGTTAAGTTGAGGGCTAGGTTTAGAGAGATAGTTAGGGTTAGGATTTGACCTAGGGTTAGGGTTATGGTGAGGGCTAGGGTTAGAGGGACGGTGAGGGTTAGGATTGGACCTAGGGTTAGGGTTAGGTTGAGGGCTAGGGTTAGAGGGACGGTGAGGGTTAGGATTGGACCTAGGGTTAGGGTTATGTTGAGGGCTAGGGTTAGAGAGACGGTTAGGGTTAGGATTGGACCTAGGGTTAGGGTTAGGTTGAGGTTTAGGGTTAGAGAGACGGTTAGGTTTAGGATTGGACCTAGGGTTAGGGTTATGTTGAGGGCTAGGGTTAGAGAGACGGTTAGGGTTAGGATTGGACCTAGGGTTAGGGCTATGTTGAGGGCTAGGTTTAGAGAAACGGTTAGGGTTAGGATTGGACCTAGGGTTAGGGTTATGTTGAGGGCTAGGGTTAGAGAGACGGTTAGGGTGAGGATTGGACCTAGCGTTAGGGTTATGTTGAGGGCTAGGGTTAGAGAGATGGTTAGGGTGAGGATTGGACCTAGCGTTAGGGTTATGTTGAGGGCTAGGGTTAGAGAGATGGTTAGGGTGAGGATTGGACCTAGGGTTAGGGTCATGTTGAGGGCTAGGGTTAGAGAGACGGTTAGGGTTAGAATTGGACCTTGCGATAGGGTTATGTTGAGGGCTAGGGTTAGAGAGACGGTCAGGGTTAGGATTGGGCCTAGGGTTAGGGTTATGTTGAGGGCTAAGGTTAGAGAGATGGTTAGGGTTAGGATTGGACCTAGGGTTAGGGTTAGGTTGAGGTTTAGGGTTAGAGAGACGGTTAGGTTTAGGATTGGACCTAGGGTTAGGGTTATGTTGAGGGCTAGGGTTAGAGAGACGGTTAGGGTTAGGATTGGACCTAGGGTTAGGGCTATGTTGAGGGCTAGGTTTAGAGAGACGGTTAGGGTTAGGATTGGACCTAGGGTTAGGGTTATGTTGAGGGCTAGGGTTAGAGAGACGGTTAGGGTGAGGATTGGACCTAGCGTTAGGGTTATGTTGAGGGCTAGGGTTAGAGAGATGGTTAGGGTGAGGATTGGACCTAGGGTTAGGGTTATGTTGAGGGCTAGGGTTAGAGAGACGGTCAGGGTTAGGATTGGACCTAGGGTTAGGGTTATGTTGAGGGCTCGGGTTAGAGAGACGTTTATGATTAAGATTGGACCTAGGGTTAGGGTTATGTTGAGGGCTAGGGTTAGAGAGACGGTTACGGTTAGGATTGGACCTAGGGTTAGGGTTATGTTGAGGGCTAGGGTTAGAGACACGGTTAGGGTTAGGATTGGACCTAGGGTTAGGGTTATGCTGAGGGCTAGGGTTAGAGAGACGGTTAGGGTTAGGATTGGACCTAGGGTTAGGGTTTTGTTGAGGGCTAGGTTTAGAGAGCCGGTTAGGGTTAGGATTGGACCTAGGGTTAGGGTTTTGTTGAGGGCTAGGGTTAGAGATACGGTTAGGGTTAGGATTGGATCTAGGGTTAGGGTTATACTGAGGGCTAGATTTAGAGAGACTGTTAGGGTTAGGATTTAAACTAGGGTTAGGGTTTTGTTTAGGGCCAGGGTTAGAGAGACGGTTAGGGTTAGGATTGTATCTAGGGTTAGGGTTATGTTGAGGGCTATGGTTAGAGAGGCGGTTGGGGTTAGGATTTTCCTTAGGGTTAGGGTTATGTTGAGGGCTAGGGTTAGAGAGACGGTTAGGGTTAGGATTGGACCTAGGGTTAGGGTTATGTTGAGGGCTAAAGTTAGAGAGACGGTTAGGTTTAGGATTGGACCTAGGGTTAGGGTTATGTTGAGGGCTAGGGTTAGAGAGACGGTTAGGGTGAGGATTGGACCTAGGGTTAGGGTTATGTTGAGGGCTAGGGTTAGAGAGACGGTTAGGGTTAGGATTGGACCTAGGGTTAGGGTTATGTTGAGGGCTAGGGTTAGAGGGACGGTGAGGGTTAGGATTGGACCTAGGTTTAGGGTTATGTTGAGGCCTAGTGTTAGAGAGACGGTTAGGGTTAGGATTGGACCTAGGGTTAGGGTTCTGTTGAGGACTAGGGTTAGAGAGACTGTCAGGGTTAGGATTGGACCTAGGGTTAGGGTTATGTTGAGGGCTTAGGTTAGAGAGACTGTTAGGGTTAGGATTGGACATAGGGTTAGGGTTATGTTGAGGGCTAGGGTTAGAGAGATGGTTAGGGTTAGGATTGGACCTAGGGTTAGGGTTATGTTGAGGGCTATGTTTAGAGAGACGGTTACGGTTAGGATTGGACCTAGGGTTAGGGTTATGTTGAGGACTCGGGTTAGAGAGACGTTTATGGTTAGGATTGGACCTAGGGTTAGGGTTACGTTGAGGGCTAGGTTTAGAGAGACGGTTAGGGTTAGAATTGGACCTAGGGTTAGGGGTATGTTGAGGGCTAGGGTTAGAGGGACGGTTAGGGTTAGGATTGCACCTAGGGTTAGGTTTATGTTGAGGGCTAGGGTTAGAGAGACGGTTAGGGTTAGGATTGGACCTAGGGTTAGGGTTATGTTGAGGGCTAGGGTTAGAGAGACGGTTAGGGTTAGGATTGGAACTAGGGTTAGGGTTATGTTGAGGGGTAGGGTTAGAGAGACGGTTACGGTTAGGATTGGACCTAGGGTTAGGGTTATGTTGAAGGCTAGTGTTAGAGAGACGGTTAGGGTTAGGATTGGACCTAGGGTTAGGGTTATGTTGAGGACTAGGGTTAGAGGGACGGTGAGGGTTAGGATTGGACCTAGGGTTAGGGTTATGTTGAGGGCTAGGGCTAGAGAGACGGTTACGGTTAGGATTGGACCTAGGGTTAGGGTTATGTTGAGGGCTAGGGTTAGAGAGACGGTAAGGGTTAGGATTGGACCTAGGGTTAGGGTTCTGTTGACGGCTAGGGTTAGAGGGACGGTTAGGGTTAGGATTGGACCTAGGGTTAGGGTTATGTGAGGGCTAGTTTTAGAGAGACGGTCAGGGTTACGATTGGACATAGGATTAGCGTTATGCTGAGGGCTAGGGTTAGAGAGACGGTTAGGGTTAGGATTGGACCTAGGGTTAGGGCTATGTTGAGGGCTAGGGTTAGAGAGACGGTTAGGGTTAGGATTGCACCTAGGGTTAGGGTTAGGTTGAGGGCTAGGGTTAGAGAGAAGGTTAGGTTTAGGATTGAACGTAGAGTTAGGGTTATGTTGAGGGCTAGGGTTAGAGAGACGGTTAGGGTGAGGATTGGACCTAGGGTAGGGTTATGTTGAGGGCTAGGGTTAGAGAGACGGTTAGGGTTAGGATTGGACCTAGGGTTATGGTTCTGTTGAGGGCTAGGGTTAGAGAGACGGTTAGGGTTAGGATTGGACCTAGGGTTAGGGTTAGGTTGAGGGCTAGGGTTAGAGAGACGGTTAGGTTTAGGATTGGACCTAGGGTTAGGGTTATGTTCAGGGCTAGGCTTAGAGAGATGGTTAGGGTTAGGATTGGACCTAGGGTTAGGATTAGGTTGAGGGCCAGGTTTAGAGAGAGGGTTAGGTTTAGGATTATACCTAGGGTTAGGGTTATGTTGAGGGCTAGGTTTAGAGAGACGGTTAGGGTTAGGATTGGACCTAGGGTTAGGGTTATGTTGAAGGCTAGGGTTAGAGAGACGGTTAGGGTTAGGATTGGACCTAGGGTTAGGGTTATGTTGAGGGCTAGGGTTAGAGAGACGGTTACGGTTAGGATTGGACCTAGGGTTAGGGTTATGTTGAGGGCTAGGGTTAGAGACACGGTTAGGGTTAGGATTGGACCTAGGGTTAGGGTTATACTGAGGGCTAGGGTTAGAGAGAGTTTATGGTTAGGATTGGACCTAGGGTTAGGGTTTTGTTGACGGCTAGGGTTAGAGAGACGGTTAGGGTTAGCATTGGATTTAGGGTTAGGGTTATGTTGCGGGCTAAGGTTAGAGATGCCGTTAGGGTTAGGATTGGACCTAGGGTTAGGGTTATGTTGAGGGCTAGGGTTAGAAAGACGGTTAGGGTTAGGATTGGACCTAGGGTTAGGGTTAGGTTGAGGGCTAAAGTTAGAGAAACTGTTAGGTTTAGGATTGGACCTAGGGTTAGTGTTATGTTGAGGACTAGGGTTAGAGAGACGGTTAGGGTGAGGATTGGATCTAGGGTTAGGGTTATGTTGAGGGCTAGGGTTAGAGAGACGGTTAGGGTTAGGATTGGACCAAGGGTTAGGGTTATGTTGAGGGCTAGGGTTAGAGGGTCGGTGAGGGTTAGGATTGGACCTAGGGTTAGGGTTATGTTCAGGGCTACTGTTAGAAAGACGGTTAGGGTTAGGATTAGCCCTAGGGTTAGGGTTATGTTGAGGGCTAGGGTAGAGAGACGGTCAGAGTTAGGATTGGACCTAGGGTTAGGGTTATGTTGAGGGCTCGGTTAGAGAGACGTTTATGGTTAGGATTGGACCTAGGGTTCGGGTTATGTTGAGGGCTAGGGATAGAGAGACGGTTAGGGTTAGAATTGGACCTAGGGTTAGGGTTATATTGAGGGCTAGGGTTATAGAGACGGTTAGGGTTAGGATTGCACCTAGGGTTAGGGTTATGTTGAGGGCTACGGTTAGAGAGATGGTTAGGGTTAGGATTCGACCTAGGGTTAGGGTTATGTTGAGGGCTAGGGTTAGAGAGACGGTTAGGGTTAGGATTGGAACTAGGGTTAGAGAGACGGTTACGGTTAGGATTGGACCTAGGGTTAGGGTTATGTTGAGGGCTAAGGTTAGAAAGACGGTTAGGATTAGGATTGGACCTAGGGTTAGGGTTATGTTGATTGCTAGGTTTAGAGAGGCGGTTGGGGTTAGGATTGGATCTAGGGTTAGAGTTATGTTGAGGGCTATGGTTAGAGAGACGGTTAGGGTTAGGATTGGACATAGGGTTAGGGTTATGTTGAGGGCTAAAGTTAGAGAGACGGTTAGGTTTAGCATTGGACCTAGGGTTAAGGTTATGTTGAGGGCTAGGGTTAGAGAGACGGTTAGGGTGAGGATTGGACCTAGGGTTAGGGTTATGTTGAGGGCTAGGGTTAGAGACACGGTTAGGGTTAGGATTGGACCTAGGGTTAGGGTTATGTTGAGGGCAGGGTTAGAGGGACGGTGAGGGTTAGGATTGGACCTAGGGTTAGGGTCATGTTGAGGGCTAGTGTTAGAGAGACGGTTAGGGTTAGAATTGGACCTTGGGTTAGGGTTATGTTGAGGGCTAGGGTTAGAGAGACGGTCAGGGTTAGGATTGGGCCTAGGGTTAGTGTTATGTTGAGGGCTAGGGTTAGAGAGATGGTTAGGTTTAGGATTGGACCTAGGGTTAGGGTTACGTTGAGGTCTAGGGTTAGAGAGACGGTTAGGTTTAGGATTGGACCTAGGGTTAGGGTTATGTTGAGGGCTAAGGTTAGATAGACGGTTAGGGTTAGGATTGGACCTAGGTTTAGGGTTAGGTTGAGGGCTAGGGTTAGAGAGATGGTTAGGTTTAGGATTGGACCTAGGGTTAGGGTTATGTTGAGGGCTAGGGTTAGAGAGATGGTTAGGGTTAGGATTGGACCTAGGGTTAGGGTTAGGTTGAGGGCTAGGGTTACAGAGACGTTTATGGTTAGGATTGGACCTAGGGTTCGGGTTATGTTGAGGGCTAGGGATAGAGAGACGGTTAGGGTTAGAATTGGACCGAGGGTTAGGGTTATGTTGAGGGCTAGTGTTAGAGAGACGGTTAGGGTTAGGATTGGACCTAGGGTTAGGGTTATGTTGAGGGCTAGTGTTAGAGAGACGGTTAGGGTTAGGATTGGACCTAGGGTTAGGGTTATGTTGAGGGCTAGGGTTAGAGAGACGGTTAGGGTTAGGATTGGACCTAGGGTTAGAGTTATGTTGAGGGATAGGGTTAGAGAGACGGTTAGGGTTAGAATTGGACCGAGGGTTAAGGTTATGTTGAGCCTAGGGTTAGAGAGACGGTTAGGGTTAGGATTGCACCTAGGGTTAGGGTTATGTTGAGGGCTAGGTTTAGAGAGACGGTCAGGGTTAGGATTGGGGCTAGGGTTAGGGTTATGTTGAGGGCTTGGGTTAGAGAGACGTTTATGGTTAGGATTGGACCTAGGGTTAGGGTTATGTTGAGGGCTAGGGTTAGAGAGACGGTTAGGGTTAGAATTGGACCTAGGGTTAGGGGTATGTTGAGGGCTAGGGTTAGAGAGACGGTTAGGGTTAGGATTCCACCTAGGGTTAGGGTTATGTTGAGGGCTAGGGTTAGAGAGACGGTTAGGGTTAGGATTGGACCTTGGGTTAGGGTTATGTTGAGGGCTAGGGTTAGAGAGATGGTTAGCGTTAGGATTGGACCTAGGGTTAGGGTAATGTTGAGGGCTAGGGTTAGAGAGACCGTTAGGGTTAGGATTGGACCTAGGGTTAGGGTTCTGTTGAGGGCTAGGGTTAGAGAGACCGTTAGGGTTAGGATTGGACCTAGGGTTAGGGTTCTGTTGAGGGCTAGGGTTAGAGAGACAGTCAGGGTTAGGATTGGACCTAGGGTTAGGTTTATGTTGAGGGCTCGGTTTAGAGAGACGTTTATGGTTAGGATTGTACCTAGGGTTAGGTTTATGTTGAGGGCTAGGGTTAGAGGGACGGTGAGGGTTAGGATTGGACCTAGGGTTAGTGTTATGTTGAGGGCTAGGGTTAGAGAGATGGTTAGCGTTAGGATTGGACCTAGGGTTAGGGTAATGTTGAGGGCTAGGGTTAGAGAGACCGTTAGGGTTAGGATTGGACCTAGGGTTAGGGTTCTGTTGAGGGCTAGGGTTAGAGAGACGGTCAGGGTTAGGATTGGACCTAGGGTTAGGTTTATGTTGAGGGCTCGGTTTAGAGAGACGTTTATGGTTAGGATTGTACCTAGGGTTAGGTTTATGTTGAGGGCTAGGGTTAGAGGGACGGTGAGGGTTAGGATTGGACCTAGGGTTAGGGTTATGTTGAGGGCTAGTGTTAGAGAGACGGTTAGGGTTAGGATTGGACCTAGGGTTAGGGTTATGTTGAGGGCTAGGGTGAGAGACGGTTAGGGTTAGGATTGGACCTAGGGTTAGAGTTATGTTGAGGGATAGGGTTAGAGAGACGGTTAGGGTTAGAATTGGACCGACGGTTAAGGTTATGTTGAGGGCTAGGGTTAGAGAGACGGTTAGGGTTAGGATTGCACCTAGGGTTAGGGTTATGTTGAGGGGTAGATTAGAGAGACGGTTAGGGTTAGGATTGCACCTAGGGTTAGGGTTATGTTGAGGGCTAGGGTTAGAGAGACGGTTAGGGTTAGGATTGGACCTAGGCTTAGGGTTATGTTGAGGGCTAGGTTTAGAGAGGCGGTTAGGGTTAGGATTGGACCTAGGGTTAGAGTTATGTTGAGGGCTATGGTTAGAGAGACGGTTAGGGTTAGGATTGGACCTAGGGTTAGGGTTATGTTGAGGGCTAAAGTTAGAGAGACGCATAGGTTTAGCATTGGACCTAGGGTTAGGGTTATGTTGAGGGCTAGGGTTAGAGAGACGGTTAGGGTGAGGATTGGACCTAGGGTTAGGGTTATGTTGAGGGCTAGGGTTAGAGAGACGGTTAGGGTGAGGATTGGACCTAGGGTTAGGGTTATGTTGAGGGCTAGGGTTAGAGGGACGGTGAGGGTTAGGATTGGACCTAGGATTAGGGTCATGTTGAGGGCTAGTGTTAGAGAGACGGTTAGGGTTAGGATTGGACCTTGGGTTAGGGTTATGTTTAGGGCTAGGGTTAGAGAGCCGGTCAGGGTTAGAATTGGACCTAGGGTTAGGGTTATGTTGAGGGCTAGGGTTAGAGAGACGGTTAGGGTTAGGATTGGACCTAGGGTTAGGGTTATGTTGAGGGCTAGGGTTAGAGAGACGGTTAGGGGTAGGATTGGACCTAGGGTTAGGGTTATGTTGAGGGCTAGGGTTAGAGAGATGGTTACGCTTAGTTTTGGACCTAGGGTTAGAGTTATGTTGAGGGCTAGGGTTAGAGAGACGGTTAGGGTTAGGATTGGACCTAGGGTTAGGGTTAAGTTGAGGGCTAGGTTTAGAGAGATAGTTAGGGTTAGGATTTGACCTAGGGTTAGGGTTATGGTGAGGGCTAGGGTTAGAGGGACGGTGAGGGTTAGGATTGGACCTAGGGTTAGGGTTAGGTTGAGGGCTAGGGTTAGAGAGACGGTTAGGGTTAGGATTGGACCTATGGTTAGCGTTATGCTGAGGGCTAGGGTTAGAGAGACGGTTAGGTTTAGGATTGGACCTAGGGTTAGGGTTATGTTGAGGGCTAGGGTTAGAGAGACGGTTAGGGTTAGGATTGGACCTAGGGTTAGGGTTAGGTTGAGGGCTAGGGTTAGAGAGACGGTTAGGTTTAGGATTGGACCTAGGGTTAGGGTTATGTTGAGGGGTAGGGTTAGAGAAACGGTTACGCTGAGGATTGGACCTAGGGTTAGGGTTATGTTGAGGGCTAGGGTTAGAGAGACGGTTATGGTTAGGATTGGATCTAGGGTTAGGGTTATGTTGAGGGCTAGGGTTAGAGACAGGGTTAAGGTAAGGATTGGACCTAGGGTTAGGGTTATGCTGAGGGCTAGGGTTAAAGAGATGGTTAGGGTTAGGATTGGACCTAGGGTTAGGGTTATGTTGAGGGCTAGGGTTAGAGAGACGGTTAGGGTGAGGATTGGACCTAGGGTTAGGGTTATGTTGAGGGCTAGGGTTAGAGGGACGGTGAGGGTTAGGATTGGACCTAGGATTAGGGTCATGTTGAGGGCTAGTGTTAGAGAGACGGTTAGGGTTAGGATTGGACCTTGGGTTAGGGTTATGTTTAGGGCTAGGGTTAGAGAGCCGGACAGGGTTAGAATTGGACCTAGGGTTAGGGTTATGTTGAGGGCTAGGGTTAGAGAGACGGTTAGGGTTAGGATTGGACCTAGGGTTAGGGTTATGTTGAGGGCTAGGGTTAGAGAGACGGTTAGGGGTAGGATTGGACCTAGGGTTAGGGTTATGTTGAGGGCTAAAGTTAGAGAGATGGTAAAGCTTAGTTTTGGACCTAGGGTTAGAGTTATGTTGAGGGCTAGGGTTAGAGAGACGGTTAGGGTTAGGATTGGACCTAGGGTTAGGGTTAAGTTGAGGGCTAGGTTTAGAGAGATAGTTAGGGTTAGGATTTGACCTAGTGTTAGGGTTATGGTGAGGGCTAGGGTTAGAGGGACGGTGAGGGTTAGGATTGGACCTAGGGTTAGGGTTAGGTTGAGGGCTAGGGTTAGAGAGACGGTTAGGGTTAGGATTGGACCTATGGTTAGCGTTATGCTGAGGGCTAGGGTTAGAGAGACGGTTAGGTTTAGGATTGGACCTAGGGTTAGGGTTATGTTGAGGGCTAGGGTTAGAGAGACGGTTAGGGTTAGGATTGGACCTAGGGTTAGGGTTAGGTTGAGGGCTAGGGTTAGAGAGACGGTTAGGTTTAGGATTGGACCTAGGGTTAGGGTTATGTTGAGGGGTAGGGTTAGAGAAACGGTTACGCTGAGGATTGGACCTAGGGTTAGGGTTATGTTGAGGGCTAGGGTTAGAGAGACGGTTATGGTTAGGATTGGATCTAGGGTTAGGGTTATGTTGAGGGCTAGGGTTAGAGACAGGGTTAAGGTAAGGATTGGACCTAGGGTTAGGGTTATGCTGAGGGCTAGGGTTAAAGAGATGGTTAGGGTTAGGATTGGACCTAGGGTTAGGGTTATGTTGAGGGCTAGGGTTAGAGAGACGGTTAGGTTTAGGATTGGACCTAGGGTTAGGGTTATGTTGAGGGTTAGGTTTAGAGAGACGGTTAGGGTGAGGATTGGACCTAGGGTTAGGGTTATGTTGAGGGCTAGGGTTAGAGGGACGGTGAGGGTTAGGATTGGACCTAGGGTTAGGGCTAGGTTGAGGGCTAGGGTTGGAGAGACGGTTAGGTTTAGGATTGGACCTAGGGTTAGGGTTATGTTGAGGGCTAGGGTTAGAGAGATGGTTAGGGTTAGGATTGGACCTAGGGTTAGGGTTAGGTTGAGGGCTAGGTTTAGAGAGACGCTTAGGTTTAGGATTGGACCTAGGGTTAGGGTTATGTTGAGGGCTAGGGTTAGAGAGACGATTAGGGTTAGGAATGGACCTAGGGTTAGGGTTATGTTGAAGGCTAGGGTTAGAGAGACGGTTAGGGTTAGGATTGGACCTAGGGTTAGGGTTATGTTGAGGGCTAGGGTTAGAGAGACGGTTACGGTTAGGATTGGACCTAGGGTTAGGGTTATGTTGAGGGCTAGGGTTAGAGACACGGTTAGGGTTAGGATTGGACCTAGGGTTAGGGTTATACTGAGGGCTAGGGTTAGAGAGAGGTTATGGTTAGGATTGGACCTAGGGTTAGGGTTTTGTTGAGGGCTAGGGTTAGAGAGACGGTTAGGTTTAGGATTGGACCTAGAGTTAGGGTTATGTTGAGGGGTAGGGTTAGAGAAACGGTTACGCTGAGGATTGGACCTAGGGTTAGGGTTATGTTGAGGGCTAGGGTTAGAGAGACGGTTATGGTTAGGATTGGATCTAGGGTTAGGGTTATGTTGAGGGCTAGGGTTAGAGACAGGGTTAAGGTAAGGATTGGACCTAGGGTTAGGGTTATGCTGAGGGCTAGGGTTAAAGAGATGGTTAGGGTTAGGATTGGACCTAGGGTTAGGGTTATGTTGAGGCCTAGTGTTAGAGAGACGGTTAGGGTTAGGATTGGACCT